>NC_092375.1:45955721-47156044 GCF_030028105.1 Mobula birostris | reverse complement strand
CACAGATCCTGCTCAATCTGTCCCTACCACACCCTCCCTCACAGATCCTGCTCAATCTGTCCCTACCCACACCCTCCCCCACAGATCCTGCTCAATCTGTCCCTACCCACACCCTCCCCCACAGATCCTGCTCAATCTGTCCCTACCCACACCCTCCCCACAGATCCTGCTCAATCTGTCCCTACCCACACCCTCCCTCACAGATCCCGCTCAATCTGTCCCTACCCACACCCTCCCCACAGATCCTGCTCAATCTGTCCCTACCCACACCCTCCCTCACAGATCCTGCTCATCTGTCCCTACCCACACCCTCCCCACAGATCCTGCTCAATCTGTCCCTACCCACACCCTCCCCCACAGATCCTGCTCAATCTGTCCCTACCCACACCCTCCCCCACAGATCCTGCTCAATCTGTCCCTACCCACACCCTCCCTCACAGATCCTGCTCAATCTGTCCCTACCCACACCCTCCCCCACAGATCCTGCTCAATCTGTCCCTACCCACACCCTCCCCCACAGATCCTGCTCAATCTGTCCCTACCCACACCCTCCCTCACAGATCCTGCTCAATCTGTCCCTACCCACACCCTCCCCACAGATCCTGCTCAATCTGTCCCTACCCACACCCTCCCCCACAGATCCGCTCAATCTGTCCCTACCCACAACCCTCCCCCACAGATCCTGCTCAATCTGTCCCTACCCACACCCTCCCTCACAGATCCCGCTCAATCTGTCCCTACCCACACCCTCCCTCACAGATCCTGCTCAATCTGTCCCTACCCACACCCTCCCCACAGATCCTGCTCAATCTGTCCCTACCCACACCCTCCCTCACAGATCCTGCTCAATCTGTCCCTACCCACACCCTCCCCCACAGATCCTGCTCAATCTGTCCCTACCCACACCCTCCCTCACAGATCCTGCTCAATCTGTCCCTACCCACACCCTCCCCCACAGATCCTGCTCAATCTGTCCCTACCCACACCCTCACCCACAGATCCTGCTCAATCTGCCCTACCCACACCCTCCCCCACAGATCCTGCTCAATCTGTCCCTACCCACACCCTCCCCCACAGATCCTGCTCAATCTGTCCCTACCCACACCCTCCCCACAGATCCTGCTCAATCTGTCCCTACCCACACCCTCCCCCACAGATCCTGCTAATCTGTCCCTACCCACACCCTCCCCACAGATCCTGCTCAATCTGTCCCTACCCACACCCTCCCTCACAGATCCTGCTCAATCTGTCCCTACCCACACCCTCCCCCACAGATCCTGCTCAATCTGTCCCTACCCACACCCTCCCTCACAGATCCTGCTCAATCTGTCCCTACCCACACCCTCCCCCACAGATCCTGCTCAATCTGTCCCTACCCACACCCTCCCCCACAGATCCTGCTCAATCTGTCCCTACCCACACCCTCCCTCACAGATCCTGCTCAATCTGTCCCTACCCACACCCTCCCTCACAGATCCTGCTCAATCTGTCCCTACCCACACCCTCCCCCACAGATCCTGCTCAATCTGTCCCTACCCACACCCTCCCCCACAGATCCTGCTCAATCTGTCCCTACCCACACCCTCCCTCACAGATCCTGCTCAATCTGTCCCTACCCACACCCTCCCCCACAGATCCCGCTCAATCTGTCCCTACCCACACCCTCCCTCACAGATCCTGCTCAATCTGTCCCTACCCACACCCTCCCTCACAGATCCGCTCAATCTGTCCCTACCCACACCCTCCCCCACAGATCCCGCTCAATCTGTCCCTACCCACACCCTCCCCCACAGATCCTGCTCAATCTGTCCCTACCCACACCCTCCCTCACAGATCCTGCTCAATCTGTCCCTACCCACACCCTCCCCCACAGATCCTGCTCAATCTGTCCCTACCCACACCCTCCCTCACAGATCCTGCTCAATCTGTCCCTACCCACACCCTCACCCACAGATCCTGCTCAATCTGTCCCTACCCACCACCCTCCCTCACAGATCCTGCTCAATCTGTCCCTACCCACACCCTCACCCACAGATCCCGCTCAATCTGTCCCTACCCACACCCTCCCTCACAGATCCCGCTCAATCTGTCCCTACCCACACCCTCACCCACAGATCCTGCTCAATCTGTCCCTACCCACACCCTCACCCACAGATCCTGCTCAATCTGTCCCTACCCACACCCTCCCTCACAGATCCTGCTCAATCTGTCCCTACCCACACCCTCCCCCACAGATCCTGCTCAATCTGTCCCTACCCACACCCTCCCCCACAGATCCTGCTCAATCTGTCCCTACCCACACCCTCCCCCACAGATCCTGCTCAATCTGTCCCTACCCACACCCTCCCTCACAGATCCTGCTCAATCTGTCCCTACCCACACCCTCCCTCACAGATCCTGCTCAATCTGTCCCTACCCACACCCTCCCCCACAGATCCTGCTCAATCTGTC
Source organism: Mobula birostris (assembly GCF_030028105.1). NCBI lineage: Eukaryota > Metazoa > Chordata > Chondrichthyes > Myliobatiformes > Myliobatidae > Mobula > Mobula birostris. The sequence goes on along the minus strand of NC_092375.1, from coordinate 47,153,593 downwards.
CCTACCCACACCCTCCCCCACAGATCCTGCTCAATCTGTCCCTACCCACACCCTCCCTCACAGATCCTGCTCAATCTGTCCCTACCCACACCCTCCCTCACAGATCCTGCTCAATCTGTCCCTACCCACACCCTCCCTCACAGATCCTGCTCAATCTGTCCCTACCCACACCCTCCCCCACAGATCCTGCTAATCTGTCCCTACCCACACACTCCCCCACAGATCCTGCTCAATCTGTCCCTACCCACACCCTCCCCCACAGATCCTGCTCAATCTGTCCCTACCCACACCCTCACCCACAGATCCTGCTCAATCCGTCCCTACCCACACCCTCCCTCACAGATCCTGCTCAATCTGTCCCTACCCACACCCTCCCCCACAGATCCTGCTCAATCTGTCCCTACCCACACCCTCCCCCACAGATCCTGCTCAATCTGTCCCTACCCACACCCTCCCTCACAGATCCTGCTCAATCTGTCCCTACCCACACCCTCCCCCACAGATCCTGCTCAATCTGTCCCTACCCACACCCTCCCTCACAGATCCTGCTCAATCTGTCCCTACCCACACCCTCCCTCACAGATCCCGCTCAATCTGTCCCTACCCACACCCTCCCTCACAGATCCCGCTCAATCTGTCCCTACCCACACCCTCCCTCACAGATCCGCTCAATCTGTCCCTACCCACACCCTCCCCCACAGATCCTGCTCAATCTGTCCCTACCCACACCCTCCCCCACAGATCCTGCTCAATCTGTCCCTACCCACACCCTCCCCCACAGATCCTGCTCAATCTGTCCCTACCCACACCCTCCCTCACAGATCCCGCTCAATCTGTCCCTACCCACACCCTCCCCACAGATCCTGCTCAATCTGTCCCTACCCACACCCTCCCTCACAGATCCTGCTCAATCTGTCCCTACCCACACCCTCACCCACAGATCCTGCTCAATCTGTCCCTACCCACACCCTCACCCACAGATCCTGCTCAATCTGTCCCTACCCACACCCTCCCTCACAGATCCTGCTCAATCTGTCCCTACCCACACCCTCCCCCACAGATCCTGCTCAATCTGTCCCTACCCACACCCTCACCCACAGATCCTGCTCAATCTGTCCCTACCCACACCCTCACCCACAGATCCTGCTCAATCTGTCCCTACCCACACCCTCCCTCACAGATCCTGCTCAATCTGTCCCTACCCACACCCTCACCCACAGATCCTGCTCAATCTGTCTCTACCCACACCCTCCCTCACAGATCCTGCTCAATCTGTCCCTACCCACACCCTCACCCACAGATCCTGCTCAATCTGTCCCTACCCACACCCTCCCCCACAGATCCTGCTCAATCTGTCCCTACCCACACCCTCCCTCACAGATCCTGCTCAATCTGTCCCTACCCACACCCTCCCCCACAGATCCTGCTCAATCTGTCCCTACCCACACCCTCCCTCACAGATCCTGCTCAATCCGTCCCTACCCACACCCTCCCCCACAGATCCTGCTCAATCTGTCCCTACCCACACCCTCCCTCACAGATCCCGCTCAATCTGTCCCTACCCACACCCTCCCTCACAGATCCTGCTCAATCTGTCCCTACCCACACCCTCCCTCACAGATCCTGCTCAATCTGTCCCTACCCACACCCTCCCCCACAGATCCTGCTCAATCTGTCCCTACCCACACCCTCCCTCACAGATCCCGCTCAATCTGTCCCTACCCACACCCTCCCTCACAGATCCTGCTCAATCTGTCCCTACCCACACCCTCCCTCACAGATCCTGCTCAATCTGTCCCTACCCACACCCTCCCCCACAGATCCTGCTCAATCTGTCCCTACCCACACCCTCACCCACAGATCCTGCTCAATCGTCCCTACCCACACACTCCCCCACAGATCCTGCTCAATCTGTCCCTACCCACACCCTCCCTCACAGATCCTGCTCAATCCGTCCCTACCCACACCCTCCCTCACAGATCCTGCTCAATCTGTCCCTACCCACACCCTCCCCCACAGATCCTGCTCAATCTGTCCCTACCCACACCCTCACCCACAGATCCTGCTCAATCTGTCCCTACCCACACCCTCCCTCACAGATCCTGCTCAATCTGTCCCTACCCACACCCTCCCCCACAGATCCGCTCAATCTGTCCCTACCCACACCCTCCCTCACAGATCCTGCTCAATCTGTCCCTACCCACACCCTCCCCCACAGATCCTGCTCAATCTGTCCCTACCCACACCCTCCCTCACAGATCCTGCTCAATCTGTCCCTACCCACACCCTCCCTCACAGATCCTGCTCAATCTGTCCCTACCCACACCCTCCCCCACAGATCCTGCTCAATCTGTCCCTACCCACACCCTCCCTCACAGATCCTGCTCAATCTGTCCCTACCCACACCCTCCCCCACAGATCCTGCTCAATCTGTCCCTACCCACACCCTCCCTCACAGATCCTGCTCAATCTGTCCCTACCCACACCCTCCCTCACAGATCCTGCTCAATCTGTCCCTACCCACACCCTCCCCCACAGATCCTGCTCAATCTGTCCCTACCCACACCCTCCCTCACAGATCCTGCTCAATCTGTCCCTACCCACACCCTCCCCCACAGATCCTGCTAATCTGTCCCTACCCACACCCTCACCCACAGATCCTGCTCAATCTGTCCCTACCCACACCCTCACCCACAGATCCTGCTCAATCTGTCCCTACCCACACCCTCACCCACAGATCCTGCTCAATCTGTCCCTACCCACACCCTCACCCACAGATCCTGCTCAATCTGTCCCTACCCACACCCTCACCCACAGATCCTGCTCAATCTGTCCCTACCCACACCCTCACCCACAGATCCTGCTCAATCTGTCCCTACCCACACCCTCCCTCACAGATCCTGCTCAATCTGTCCCTACCCACACCCTCACCCACAGATCCTGCTCAATCTGTCCCTACCCACACCCTCCCCACAGATCCTGCTCAATCTGTCCCTACCCACACCCTCCCCCACAGATCCGCTCAATCTGTCCCTACCCACACCCTCCCCCACAGATCCCGCTCAATCTGTCCCTACCCACACCCTCACCCACAGATCCTGCTCAATCTGTCCCTACCCACACCCTCACCCACAGATCCTGCTCAATCTGTCCCTACCCACACCCTCACCCACAGATCCTGCTCAATCTGTCCCTACCCACACCCTCACCCACAGATCCTGCTCAATCTGTCCCTACCCACACCCTCCCCCACAGATCCCGCTCAATCTGTCCCTACCCACACCCTCCCCCACAGATCCCGCTCAATCTGTCCCTACCCACACCCTCCCCCACAGATCCTGCTCAATCTGTCCCTACCCACACCCTCCCCCACAGATCCCTGCTCAATCTGTCCCTACCCACACCCTCCCTCACAGATCCTGCTCAATCTGTCCCTACCCACACCCTCCCCCACAGATCCTGCTCAATCTGTCCCTACCCACACCCTCACCCACAGATCCTGCTCAATCTGTCCCTACCCACACCCTCCCTCACAGATCCTGCTCAATCTGTCCCTACCCACACCCTCCCCCACAGATCCTGCTCAATCTGTCCCTACCCACACCCTCCCCCACAGATCCTGCTCAATCTGTCCCTACCCACACCCTCCCCCACAGATCCTGCTCAATCTGTCCCTACCCACACCCTCCCCCACAGATCCTGCTCAATCTGTCCCTACCCACACCCTCCCTCACAGATCCTGCTCAATCTGTCCCTACCCACACCCTCCCCCACAGATCCCGCTCAATCTGTCCCTACCCACACCCTCCCCCACAGATCCTGCTCAATCTGTCCCTACCCACACCCTCCCCCACAGATCCTGCTCAATCTGTCCCTACCCACACCCTCACCCACAGATCCTGCTAATCTGTCCCTACCCACACCCTCACCCACAGATCCTGCTCAATCTGTCCCTACCCACACCCTCCTCACAGATCCTGCTCAATCTGTCCCTACCCACACCCTCACCCACAGATCCTGCTCAATCTGTCCCTACCCACACCCTCCCTCACAGATCCTGCTCAATCTGTCCCTACCCACACCCCTCACCCACAGATCCTGCTCAATCTGTCCCTGCCCACACCCTCACCCACAGATCCTGCTCAATCTGTCCCTACCCACACCCTCCCCCACAGATCCTGCTCAATCTGTCCCTACCCACACCCTCACCCACAGATCCTGCTCAATCTGTCCCTACCCACACCCTCCCTCACAGATCCTGCTCAATCTGTCCCTACCCACACCCTCACCCACAGATCCTGCTCAATCTGTCCCTACCCACACCCTCCCTCACAGATCCTGCTCAATCTGTCCCTACCCACACCCTCACCCACAGATCCTGCTCAATCTGTCCCTACCCACACCCTCCCTCACAGATCCTGCTCAATCTGTCCCTACCCACACCCTCACCCACAGATCCTGCTCAATCTGTCCCTACCCACACCCTCCCCCACAGATCCTGCTCAATCTGTCCCTACCCACACCCTCCCTCACAGATCCTGCTCAATCTGTCCCTACCCACACCCTCCCCCACAGATCCTGCTCAATCTGTCCCTACCCACACCCTCACCCACAGATCCTGCTCAATCTGTCCCTACCCACACCCTCCCTCACAGATCCTGCTCAATCTGTCCCTACCCACACCCTCCCCCACAGATCCTGCTCAATCTGTCCCTACCCACACCCTCCCCCACAGATCCTGCTCAATCCGTCGCTACCCACACCCTCCCTCACAGATCCTGCTCAATCTGTCCCTACCCACACCCTCCCCCACAGATCCTGCTCAATCTGTCCCTACCCACACCCTCCCCCACAGATCCTGCTCAATCTGTCCGTACCCACACCCTCCCTCACAGATCCTGCTCAATCTGTCCCTACCCACACACTCCCTCACAGATCCTGCTCAATCTGTCCCTACCCACACCCTCACCCACAGATCCTGCTCAATCTGTCCCTACCCACACCCTCCCCCACAGATCCTGCTCAATCTGTCCCTACCCACACCCTCCCCCACAGATCCTGCTCAATCTGTCCCTACCCACACCCTCCCCCACAGATCCTGCTCAATCTGTCCCTACCCACACCCTCCCTCACAGATCCTGCTCAATCTGTCCCTACCCACACCCTCCCTCACAGATCCTGCTCAATCTGTCCCTACCCACACCCTCACCCACAGATCCTGCTCAATCTGTCCCTACCGACACCCTCCCCCACAGATCCTGCTCAATCTGTCCCTACCCACACCCTCACCCACAGATCCTGCTCAATCTGTCCCTACCCACACCCTCCCCCACAGATCCTGCTCAATCTGTCCCTACCCACACCCTCACCCACAGATCCTGCTCAATCTGTCCCTACCCACACCCTCCCCCACAGATCCTGCTCAATCTGTCCCTACCCACACCCTCACCCACAGATCCTGCTCAATCTGTCCCTACCCACACCCTCCCCCACAGATCCTGCTCAATCTGTCCCTACCCACACCCTCACCCACAGATCCTGCTCAATCTGTCCCTACCCACACCCTCCCCCACAGATCCTGCTCAATCTGTCCCTACCCACACCCTCCCCCACAGATCCTGCTCAATCTGTCCCTACCCACACCCTCCCCCACAGATCCCGCTCAATCTGTCCCTACCCACTCCCTCCCTCACAGATCCTGCTAATCTGTCCCTACCCACACCCTCCCTCACAGATCCTGCTCAATCTGTCCCTACCCACACCCTCACCCACAGATCCTGCTCAATCCGTCCCTACCCACACCCTCCCTCACAGATCCTGCTCAATCTGTCCCTACCCACACCCTCACCCACAGATCCTGCTCAATCTGTCCCTACCCACACCCTCCCTCACAGATCCTGCTCAATCTGTCCCTACCCACACCCTCCCCCACAGATCCTGCTCAATCTGTCCCTACCCACACCCTCACCCACAGATCCTGCTCAATCTGTCCCTACCCACACCCTCCCTCACAGATCCTGCTCAATCTGTCCCTACCCACACCCTCCCTCACAGATCCTGCTCAATCTGTCCCTACCCACACCCTCCCCCACAGATCCTGCTCAATCTGCCCCTACCCACACCCTCCCTCACAGATCCCGCTCAATCCGTCCCTACCCACACCCTCCCTCACAGATCCTGCTCAATCCGTCCCTACCCACACACTCCCTCACAGATCCCGCTCAATCCGTCCCTACCCACACCCTCCCCCACAGATCCTGCTCAATCCGTCCCTACCCACACCCTCACCCACAGATCCTGCTCAATCTGTCCCTACCCACACCCTCCCCCACAGATCCTGCTCAATCTGTCCCTACCCACACCCTCACCCACAGATCCTGCTCAATCTGTCCCTACCCACACCCTCCCCCACAGATCCTGCTCAATCTGTCCCTACCCACACCCTCACCCACAGATCCTGCTCAATCTGTCCCTACCCACACCCTCCCCCACAGATCCTGCTCAATCTGTCCCTACCCACACCCTCCCTCACAGATCCTGCTCAATCTGCCCCTACCCACACCCTCCCCCACAGATCCTGCTCAATCTGTCCCTACCCACACCCTCCCCCACAGATCCTGCTCAATCTGTCCCTACCCACACCCTCCCTCACAGATCCTGCTCAATCTGTCCCTACCCACACCCTCCCTCACAGATCCTGCTCAATCTGTCCCTACCCACACCCTCACCCACAGATCCTGCTCAATCTGTCCCTACCCACACCCTCCCTCACAGATCCTGCTCAATCTGTCCCTACCCACACCCTCACCCACAGATCCTGCTCAATCTGTCCCTACCCACACCCTCCCCCACAGATCCTGCTCAATCTGTCCCTACCCACACCCTCACCCACAGATCCTGCTCAATCTGTCCCTACCCACACCCTCACCCACAGATCCTGCTAATCTGTCCCTACCCACACCCTCACCCACAGATCCTGCTCAATCTGTCCCTACCCACACCCTCACCCACAGATCCTGCTCAATCTGTCCCTACCCACACCCTCACCCACAGATCCTGCTCAATCTGTCCCTACCCACACCCTCCCCCACAGATCCTGCTCAATCTGTCCCTACCCACACCCTCCCTCACAGATCCTGCTCAATCTGTCCCTACCCACACCCTCCCCCACAGATCCCGCTCAATCTGTCCCTACCCACACCCTCCCCCACAGATCCCGCTCAATCTGTCCCTACCCACACCCTCCCTCACAGATCCTGCTCAATCTGTCCCTACCCACACCCTCCCCCACAGATCCCGCTCAATCTGTCCCTACCCACACCCTCACCCACAGATCCCGCTCAATCTGTCCCTACCCACACCCTCCCCCACAGATCCTGCTCAATCTGTCCCTACCCACACCCTCCCCCACAGATCCTGCTCAATCTGTCCCTACCCACACCCTCCCCCACAGATCCTGCTCAATCTGTCCCTACCCACACCCTCCCCCACAGATCCTGCTCAATCTGTCCCTACCCACACCCTCCCCCACAGATCCTGCTCAATCTGTCCCTACCCACACCCTCCCCCACAGATCCTGCTCAATCTGTCCCTACCCACACCCTCCCCCACAGATCCTGCTCAATCTGTCCCTACCCACACCCTCACCCACAGATCCTGCTCAATCTGTCCCTACCCACACCCTCCCTCACAGATCCTGCTCAATCTGTCCCTACCCACACCCTCCCTCACAGATCCTGCTCAATCTGTCCCTACCCACACCCTCCTCCACAGATCCCGCTCAATCTGTCCCTACCCACACACTCCCCCACAGATCCTGCTCAATCTGTCCCTACCCACACCCTCACCCACAGATCCTGCTCAATCTGTCCCTACCCACACCCTCCCCCACAGATCCCGCTCAATCTGTCCCTACCCACACCCTCCCCCACAGATCCTGCTCAATCCGTCCCTACCCACACCCTCCCTCACAGATCCTGCTCAATCTGTCCCTACCCACACCCTCCCTCACAGATCCTGCTCAATCTGTCCCTACCCACACCCTCCCCCACAGATCCTGCTCAATCTGTCCCTACCCACACCCTCCCTCACAGATCCTGCTCAATCTGTCCCTACCCACACCCTCCCTCACAGATCCTGCTCAATCTGTCCCTACCCACACCCTCCCCCACAGATCCTGCTCAATCTGTCCCTACCCACACCCTCCCCCACAGATCCCGCTCAATCTGTCCCTACCCACACCCTCCCTCACAGATCCCGCTCAATCTGTCCCTACCCACACCCTCCCCCACAGATCCCGCTCAATCTGTCCCTACCCACACCCTCCCCCACAGATCCCGCTCAATCTGTCCCTACCCACACCCTCCCCCACAGATCCTGCTCAATCTGTCCCTACCCACACCCTCCCTCACAGATCCCGCTCAATCTGTCCCTACCCACACCCTCCCTCACAGATCCTGCTCAATCTGTCCCTACCCACACCCTCCCCCACAGATCCTGCTCAATCTGTCCCTACCCACACCCTCCCTCACAGATCCTGCTCAATCTGTCCCTACCCACACCCTCCCCCACAGATCCTGCTCAATCTGTCCCTACCCACACCCTCCCTCACAGATCCTGCTCAATCTGTCCCTACCCACACCCTCCCCCACAGATCCTGCTCAATCTGTCCCTACCCACACCCTCACCCACAGATCCTGCTCAATCTGCCCCTACCCACACCCTCACCCACAGATCCTGCTCAATCTGTCCCTACCCACACCCTCCCCCACAGATCCTGCTCAATCTGTCCCTACCCACACCCTCCCCCACAGATCCTGCTCAATCTGTCCCTACCCACACCCTCCCCCACAGATCCTGCTAATCTGTCCCTACCCACACCCTCCCCCACAGATCCTGCTCAATCTGTCCCTACCCACACCCTCCCTCACAGATCCTGCTCAATCTGTCCCTACCCACACCCTCCCCCACAGATCCTGCTCAATCTGTCCCTACCCACACCCTCCCTCACAGATCCTGCTCAATCTGTCCCTACCCACACCCTCCCCCACAGATCCTGCTCAATCTGTCCCTACCCACACCCTCCCCCACAGATCCTGCTCAATCTGTCCCTACCCACACCCTCCCTCACAGATCCTGCTAATCTGTCCCTACCCACACCCTCCCTCACAGGTCCTGCTCAATCTGTCCCTACCCACACCCTCCCCCACAGATCCTGCTCAATCTGTCCCTACCCACACCCTCCCCCACAGATCCTGCTCAATCTGTCCCTACCCACACCCTCCCTCACAGATCCTGCTCAATCTGTCCCTACCCACACCCTCCCCCACAGATCCCGCTCAATCTGTCCCTACCCACACCCTCCCTCACAGATCCTGCTCAATCTGTCCCTACCCACACCCTCCCTCACAGATCCCGCTCAATCTGTCCCTACCCACACCCTCCCCCACAGATCCCGCTCAATCTGTCCCTACCCACACCCTCCCCCACAGATCCTGCTCAATCTGTCCCTACCCACACCCTCCCTCACAGATCCTGCTCAATCTGTCCCTACCCACACCCTCCCCCACAGATCCTGCTCAATCTGTCCCTACCCACACCCTCCCTCACAGATCCTGCTCAATCTGTCCCTACCCACACCCTCACCCACAGATCCTGCTCAATCTGTCCCTACCCACACCCTCCCTCACAGATCCTGCTCAATCTGTCCCTACCCACACCCTCACCCACAGATCCCGCTCAATCTGTCCCTACCCACACCCTCCCTCACAGATCCCGCTCAATCTGTCCCTACCCACACCCTCACCCACAGATCCTGCTCAATCTGTCCCTACCCACACCCTCACCCACAGATCCTGCTCAATCTGTCCCTACCCACACCCTCCCTCACAGATCCTGCTCAATCTGTCCCTACCCACACCCTCCCCCACAGATCCTGCTCAATCTGTCCCTACCCACACCCTCCCCCACAGATCCTGCTCAATCTGTCCCTACCCACACCCTCCCCCACAGATCCTGCTCAATCTGTCCCTACCCACACCCTCCCTCACAGATCCTGCTCAATCTGTCCCTACCCACACCCTCCCTCACAGATCCTGCTCAATCTGTCCCTACCCACACCCTCCCCCACAGATCCTGCTCAATCTGTCCCTACCCACACCCTCCCCCACAGATCCTGCTCAATCTGTCCCTACCCACACCCTCCCTCACAGATCCTGCTCAATCTGTCCCTACCCACACCCTCCCTCACAGATCCTGCTCAATCTGTCCCTACCCACACCCTCCCTCACAGATCCTGCTCAATCTGTCCCTACCCACACCCTCCCCCACAGATCCTGCTAATCTGTCCCTACCCACACACTCCCCCACAGATCCTGCTCAATCTGTCCCTACCCACACCCTCCCCCACAGATCCTGCTCAATCTGTCCCTACCCACACCCTCACCCACAGATCCTGCTCAATCCGTCCCTACCCACACACTCCCTCACAGATCCTGCTCAATCTGTCCCTACCCACACCCTCCCCCACAGATCCTGCTCAATCTGTCCCTACCCACACCCTCCCCCACAGATCCTGCTCAATCTGTCCCTACCCACACCCTCCCTCACAGATCCTGCTCAATCTGTCCCTACCCACACCCTCCCCCACAGATCCTGCTCAATCTGTCCCTACCCACACCCTCCCTCACAGATCCTGCTCAATCTGTCCCTACCCACACCCTCCCTCACAGATCCCGCTCAATCTGTCCCTACCCACACCCTCCCTCACAGATCCCGCTCAATCTGTCCCTACCCACACCCTCCCTCACAGATCCCGCTCAATCTGTCCCTACCCACACCCTCCCCCACAGATCCTGCTCAATCTGTCCCTACCCACACCCTCCCCCACAGATCCTGCTCAATCTGTCCCTACCCACACCCTCCCCCACAGATCCTGCTCAATCTGTCCCTACCCACACCCTCCCTCACAGATCCCGCTCAATCTGTCCCTACCCACACCCTCCCCCACAGATCCTGCTCAATCTGTCCCTACCCACACCCTCCCTCACAGATCCTGCTCAATCTGTCCCTACCCACACCCTCACCCACAGATCCTGCTCAATCTGTCCCTACCCACACCCTCACCCACAGATCCTGCTCAATCTGTCCCTACCCACACCCTCCCTCACAGATCCTGCTCAATCTGTCCCTACCCACACCCTCCCCCACAGATCCTGCTCAATCTGTCCCTACCCACACCCTCACCCACAGATCCTGCTCAATCTGTCCCTACCCACACCCTCACCCACAGATCCTGCTCAATCTGTCCCTACCCACACCCTCCCTCACAGATCCTGCTCAATCTGTCCCTACCCACACCCTCACCCACAGATCCTGCTCAATCTGTCTCTACCCACACCCTCCCTCACAGATCCTGCTCAATCTGTCCCTACCCACACCCTCACCCACAGATCCTGCTCAATCTGTCCCTACCCACACCCTCCCCCACAGATCCTGCTCAATCTGTCCCTACCCACACCCTCCCTCACAGATCCTGCTCAATCTGTCCCTACCCACACCCTCCCCCACAGATCCTGCTCAATCTGTCCCTACCCACACCCTCCCTCACAGATCCTGCTCAATCCGTCCCTACCCACACCCTCCCCCACAGATCCTGCTCAATCTGTCCCTACCCACACCCTCCCTCACAGATCCCGCTCAATCTGTCCCTACCCACACCCTCCCTCACAGATCCTGCTCAATCTGTCCCTACCCACACCCTCCCTCACAGATCCTGCTCAATCTGTCCCTACCCACACCCTCCCCCACAGATCCTGCTCAATCTGTCCCTACCCACACCCTCCCTCACAGATCCCGCTCAATCTGTCCCTACCCACACCCTCCCTCACAGATCCTGCTCAATCTGTCCCTACCCACACCCTCCCTCACAGATCCTGCTCAATCTGTCCCTACCCACACCCTCCCCCACAGATCCTGCTCAATCTGTCCCTACCCACACCCTCACCCACAGATCCTGCTCAATCCGTCCCTACCCACACACTCCCCCACAGATCCTGCTCAATCTGTCCCTACCCACACCCTCCCTCACAGATCCTGCTCAATCCGTCCCTACCCACACCCTCCCTCACAGATCCTGCTCAATCTGTCCCTACCCACACCCTCCCCCACAGATCCTGCTCAATCTGTCCCTACCCACACCCTCACCCACAGATCCCGCTCAATCTGTCCCTACCCACACCCTCCCTCACAGATCCTGCTCAATCTGTCCCTACCCACACCCTCCCCCACAGATCCCGCTCAATCTGTCCCTACCCACACCCTCCCTCACAGATCCTGCTCAATCTGTCCCTACCCACACCCTCCCCCACAGATCCTGCTCAATCTGTCCCTACCCACACCCTCCCTCACAGATCCTGCTCAATCTGTCCCTACCCACACCCTCCCTCACAGATCCTGCTCAATCTGTCCCTACCCACACCCTCCCCCACAGATCCTGCTCAATCTGTCCCTACCCACACCCTCCCTCACAGATCCTGCTCAATCTGTCCCTACCCACACCCTCCCCCACAGATCCTGCTCAATCTGTCCCTACCCACACCCTCCCTCACAGATCCTGCTCAATCTGTCCCTACCCACACCCTCCCTCACAGATCCTGCTCAATCTGTCCCTACCCACACCCTCCCCCACAGATCCTGCTCAATCTGTCCCTACCCACACCCTCCCTCACAGATCCTGCTCAATCTGTCCCTACCCACACCCTCCCCCACAGATCCTGCTAATCTGTCCCTACCCACACCCTCACCCACAGATCCTGCTCAATCTGTCCCTACCCACACCCTCACCCACAGATCCTGCTCAATCTGTCCCTACCCACACCCTCACCCACAGATCCTGCTCAATCTGTCCCTACCCACACCCTCACCCACAGATCCTGCTCAATCTGTCCCTACCCACACCCTCACCCACAGATCCTGCTCAATCTGTCCCTACCCACACCCTCACCCACAGATCCTGCTCAATCTGTCCCTACCCACACCCTCCCTCACAGATCCTGCTCAATCTGTCCCTACCCACACCCTCACCCACAGATCCTGCTCAATCTGTCCCTACCCACACCCTCCCCCACAGATCCTGCTCAATCTGTCCCTACCCACACCCTCCCCCACAGATCCCGCTCAATCTGTCCCTACCCACACCCTCCCCCACAGATCCCGCTCAATCTGTCCCTACCCACACCCTCACCCACAGATCCTGCTCAATCTGTCCCTACCCACACCCTCACCCACAGATCCTGCTCAATCTGTCCCTACCCACACCCTCACCCACAGATCCTGCTCAATCTGTCCCTACCCACACCCTCACCCACAGATCCTGCTCAATCTGTCCCTACCCACACCCTCCCCCACAGATCCCGCTCAATCTGTCCCTACCCACACCCTCCCCCACAGATCCCGCTCAATCTGTCCCTACCCACACCCTCCCCCACAGATCCTGCTCAATCTGTCCCTACCCACACCCTCCCCCACAGATCCCGCTCAATCTGTCCCTACCCACACCCTCCCTCACAGATCCTGCTCAATCTGTCCCTACCCACACCCTCCCCCACAGATCCTGCTCAATCTGTCCCTACCCACACCCTCACCCACAGATCCTGCTCAATCTGTCCCTACCCACACCCTCCCTCACAGATCCTGCTCAATCTGTCCCTACCCACACCCTCCCCCACAGATCCTGCTCAATCTGTCCCTACCCACACCCTCCCCCACAGATCCTGCTCAATCTGTCCCTACCCACACCCTCCCCCACAGATCCTGCTCAATCTGTCCCTACCCACACCCTCCCCCACAGATCCTGCTCAATCTGTCCCTACCCACACCCTCCCTCACAGATCCTGCTCAATCTGTCCCTACCCACACCCTCCCCCACAGATCCCGCTCAATCTGTCCCTACCCACACCCTCCCCCACAGATCCTGCTCAATCTGTCCCTACCCACACCCTCCCCCACAGATCCTGCTCAATCTGTCCCTACCCACACCCTCACCCACAGATCCTGCTAATCTGTCCCTACCCACACCCTCACCCACAGATCCTGCTCAATCTGTCCCTACCCACACCCTCCCTCACAGATCCTGCTCAATCTGTCCCTACCCACACCCTCACCCACAGATCCTGCTCAATCTGTCCCTACCCACACCCTCCCTCACAGATCCTGCTCAATCTGTCCCTACCCACACCCTCACCCACAGATCCTGCTCAATCTGTCCCTGCCCACACCCTCACCCACAGATCCTGCTCAATCTGTCCCTACCCACACCCTCCCCCACAGATCCTGCTCAATCTGTCCCTACCCACACCCTCACCCACAGATCCTGCTCAATCTGTCCCTACCCACACCCTCCCTCACAGATCCTGCTCAATCTGTCCCTACCCACACCCTCACCCACAGATCCTGCTCAATCTGTCCCTACCCACACCCTCCCTCACAGATCCTGCTCAATCTGTCCCTACCCACACCCTCACCCACAGATCCTGCTCAATCTGTCCCTACCCACACCCTCCCTCACAGATCCTGCTCAATCTGTCCCTACCCACACCCTCACCCACAGATCCTGCTCAATCTGTCCCTACCCACACCCTCCCCCACAGATCCTGCTCAATCTGTCCCTACCCACACCCTCCCTCACAGATCCTGCTCAATCTGTCCCTACCCACACCCTCCCCCACAGATCCTGCTCAATCTGTCCCTACCCACACCCTCACCCACAGATCCTGCTCAATCTGTCCCTACCCACACCCTCCCTCACAGATCCTGCTCAATCTGTCCCTACCCACACCCTCCCCCACAGATCCTGCTCAATCTGTCCCTACCCACACCCTCCCCCACAGATCCTGCTCAATCCGTCGCTACCCACACCCTCCCTCACAGATCCTGCTCAATCTGTCCCTACCCACACCCTCCCCCACAGATCCTGCTCAATCTGTCCCTACCCACACCCTCCCCCACAGATCCCGCTCAATCTGTCCCTACCCACACCCTCCCTCACAGATCCTGCTCAATCTGTCCCTACCCACACCCTCCCCCACAGATCCTGCTCAATCTGTCCCTACCCACACCCTCACCCACAGATCCTGCTCAATCTGTCCCTACCCACACCCTCCCCCACAGATCCTGCTCAATCTGTCCCTACCCACACCCTCCCTCACAGATCCCGCTCAATCTGTCCCTACCCACACCCTCCCCCACAGATCCTGCTCAATCTGTCCCTACCCACACCCTCCCCCAGAGATCCTGCTCAATCTGTCCCTACCCACACCCTCCCCCACAGATCCTGCTCAATCTGTCCCTACCCACACCCTCCCCCACAGATCCTGCTCAATCTGTCCCTACCCACACCCTCCCCCACAGATCCTGCTCAATCTGTCCCTACCCACACCCTCCCTCACAGATCCTGCTCAATCTGTCCCTACCCACACCCTCCCTCACAGATCCCGCTCAATCTGTCCCTACCCACACCCTCCCCCACAGATCCTGCTCAATCTGTCCCTACCCACACCCTCCCCCACAGATCCTGCTCAATCTGTCCCTACCCACACCCTCCCTCACAGATCCTGCTCAATCCGTCCCTACCCACACCCTCCCTCACAGATCCCGCTCAATCTGTCCCTACCCACACCCTCCCTCACAGATCCTGCTCAATCTGTCCCTACCCACACCCTCCCTCACAGTTCCTGCTCAATCTGTTGGGTTCTGTCAGCAGCTTGTTTCTGCTTTTTTCTTGTTTTTCTTGTATTTTTGGAATTAGTACCAATGTGTGATTAATTCTATAGTTGACTGTGATTAATTGTTTAGCTGACTGTGATTAATTCTATAGCTGACTGTGATTAATTCTATAGTTGACTGTGCAATATTATTTCAATATTGTTAAAATTGCTTTTAATATCTCCTTTTATTGCTCTTAGTGATTTCAATTCTAAGTATTTGGAACAAGCAGCAAACCGTATTGGCAAAATATATAAAAAGGCCATGTATGTAGAATACACAGACAGATCATTCACTCAGCGTAAAAAATCAGAAGAAGATAATGCTCCATCTATTCTACAGGATGGAATTGGAGTACCTATTATTAGAGGTGAAGTCAAAGACGTAATTAAGGTATACTTTTGCAGGATTGTTCATCTATTGTGGTGGTATTGGGTTCCCTGTCCACGAAGCCCTAAACTCACAAGAAGACTTTAAGTCCAATTCGTGGGTTATCTTGTGGATACCCCCACTACTGGGAAGTTATACTGTGTCCACATAATCTTCAAAGACTAGCTTACTTTCTTCTCTAGACCCTGCGGCAAGGTCTAGCTACCAATATCCATTGTTTGAGTAGTGGGACCCGCTCCTTACTAAGGAAGACATACTTCTAGCTAATGAAATAGTTTAAACACTGTTTATTTTTAATGATAAACATTTAAATTTGGAAAAATGGTTCTTAACATACATTTAACACTCACCGAGGATTTCTGATTTTTAAAATATTTCCAAAATATTAATGATTTACAAACACAGGTCCAATTCTTATGAACAAAAACATACCAATGAGTTGCTGATGAATGAGTCATCTGTTGCAGAAACCGAAGCTGAGGAATGACTTTTAGTTCTTACTGACACCCCGTCTTTCTGTCATTCCGAACAATTACCAGCGCTTCCTGATATTTATAATGTCCTGCTACTAGATGATATCGTATGCATGTGATGTTTTCCAGTTACCTTTTCTGGGACAAAGTAATTTACACAGATGGTGTAAAACCTATGAGGACAATGGTGCAAATAATTTAGCTGTAGTTGCCTGTTTTAATGTAGACCAACCAACATGGCTCCATTGTCTTGCATTTGGCTAATGCAGAGGAGAATTTTCATTGTTGTTTCATGGTCATTTCACTCTGTGAACCACATTTCTTAGCCAATCCAGGTGTTCTTTTAACTTGAAAATGATTACTGCTTGCAGTTTACATTAAGAACTGAAGACTGGTTCTTGTTTACAACAAGCAGCTGAGCAAGGAATATTTGTTCGAAGTTTAACTTTGTCACAAACAGCTCTGATCCTTCAGGAAGGTTATACTGCTGTAATAGAAAGCTGAGATTAGTAATAAGCCTCTTGGACCTGTAAAGTGAATATCCATTACACGACTGCCTTTGTTTTATTCTAACCATAAGCTTTATTGTTTGATATCTTATGATTATTTACAGAAATAATACCAGCAAAAAAAAGGTAAAAAGGCATATCCATACAAGTTCACACATCATAGACAGATCAAATTACAAAATATCCCATGCATAATCTTTGGGAGAATTAGTCCAAAGCATAGGAGGATTCGGACCCAATGCAGAAATGTTGTACATGGACCAAAAAGTAGTTGGGTGTAGTTGGCTGATGGCTGCCTTTGTGTGCTGTATGATTCTATGACCCTAGGATGCAGCTTAAGCTATTTGGTAAAGGAAAAATAGCAAGGGGATCCTGGGCGAATTCTTTGGTCTCTTCATTCTGTAAATATTATATGAAATATATGACCCAAAGGATTAGTGCAAGCAAATACAACAGTATCTCTTAAATCAGAATTTGGGTTGTGCTTAAAAAGGAAATATTTGCAAAGTTGTTGAAAAGTGCAATTGTTTGGAATTAATTTCAAAGATGCAGTATAGGTATGATACATTAGGTGACCTTTATGAAGTGAGGGCAAGGCTAAAAAGTAAAATAAAAATTTCTGCTTGTTGCAGATGTTGGCTCAGAACATGCCCCAGTGTAACAAGGTATCTTGATAGAGTTTCTTTTAACTACTTCTAGTAATTTATTTTGCCTTATTTACTCATTTGCAGGTTTATTTTAAGAATAAGGCCAGTCGACCTTACAGCATCTATCCTCATGGCCTTACAATTAGCAAAGAGAATGAAGGGGTTAAATACCCTGGGAATTCCTCAGGTAAAATAACTTAGAAGTTTTTATATTATTGGAAATGATCTTTTCAAATAATTTAAGTTAATATCTGTCCTTTATTTTGAGACTACCAAGTAAAGTCTATTCTAAATTGCCTAGGAAGTAATTTTTCACCCTTTAAAATAAAAATATTTTTTAACCTTTTAGTTTTATCTTTAGTACGAATCTGGAGTACAAACTCTAAAGAACTCAGGTGAATTCAGAGAAATTAGTCTAATTTGTTTTAAATTTGAACATTGCTAAAACTCAACAATGAACTAGGGTCTAGCAGTAAATATTAAAAACAGCAATTAAATAAAGTACACAGCTTTACCCTTCACAGCTTTTTTTAAAGTTAACCATCAGGTTATCAACTTATCCCAAGATAGTCACTGGTTTGCCTTTAATGCGTTTTTACTACCACATTATTTAATGTGGTTAATTCAATTATTTCTTGTTGATGACTATCTGCAGGCTGTTGAATGTTGTGTCCATAGGTTCTTTAGTGCCACGGCTTACTTAAGACCATTAACAGGAGAAATTACTTCAGAGGTAAACTTCTGTTACCCCTGTGATAATCTTTCAATTATATAAATTCCACAGGGGAAGCCAATCAATTCTGATATATCTGAGCCTACTAATGTTTGAGGCTAGTGTTTGGCCTTCCATTGTACCCACTTTAAACAAGGTTCTTTTGCATATATCTGGACTTGTAAATTTCCAATTCACCCAGTCTTACTTTTTACAGTTCAGTTTGTCTGAGCTACTTCAACCTTAGTGCTAGTGCAATGTCTGGATTATTTATGTAACCATGTGCATGAGGATTTGAACTTCCTCAGGAACAACAGCCACAGCACTGTTTATTTTGAGGGCTTCTCTAGACTGATTGTGCAGGCTTCGGAGAGTATTTGTAACTAAGAGAACAATCATTCATGAAATAAATGAGATAGCAGCTTTAATTCAACAGTTGCTTTTTGACAGCCAATACTAAATGTCCTACAATATTAACCTTTCAGGCTCCAATAAGCAGGTTGAACCTGGTCAAACCTTTATTTACACCTGGGTCATTTCTGAAGGAGATGGGCCAACATCTGTAGACCCCAGGTGTCTAACAAGAGTGTATCACAGTGCTGTGGATATCACACGAGACATTGCATCAGGACTTTTTGGACCACTTCTTATCTGCAAGGGTCAATCTTTGGATGCCCGGAATTTACAGGTGAGGTAGCCAGTCAGTGAAAAGTCATTTACAGTATAAATACTAATTTACTTAGTGTGTTTTTGTTCTTGGTAGGTAGTAGCCATTTTATAAATTGAGAGAGCAGATTGCTATGTTCTAATCGCACTACAGTGCCTGCCCTAGATGAGGGGTCAGCCACCCAAACAATGAGAACAGTTTTTCAAATTCATTTAGAAATGTGACATCTTAATATTCAAAATGTATATAATCCATACACATTGACTTGTAATGCATGTTTCCTTAAAGTTCACAATCCTTCAACACATTTTATTTTCATACTCCTTGTGCTTTGGTGTTTTATACATTTAATTCTAGACACTATTAGGTGGCATGTATTTATTGAGCAATATAGCTACTGACACTAATACAGGAACTGTACATATTGGACTGTTCACGTAAACAGTGTAGACACTAGCATCATAGTATCAGTGTGAAATACAGTGTACATTGATAACAGTATTCAAGGAATGACGTATTCCTCCCCTGTGAATTGGAAAGTGCAGTGTGTTGAAGCATGATCTGGCAAAGTTGAAGAGATAGGGTATGGACAGAGATAGTGTGGAGCATTTCAGAGGGATGAGTAACTTCAGCTCTGGACAATGTCTCCAGAAATGAAGTATAGGATGCCAAAGCATTTCTTGCTAACAAAATGAAGGGAGAGAAAAAGACCATAAAGCAGACACTCCACAGCAAGTGCAATGGTATTAATTTTGGATTTCTCTTGTAATAAATAGGATCCAAAAATGTAGATCCTTCTTTAGGAACAGCCCATGTATAGATGTAGATTTGATTATCCTATTGCTTCAATTTTGGTGAACAGTGTCCAAGACATTAGGGCACATAATTAATCACTAATTTTGAGAGACTGAAAAATCTTAAGGGATTTCAAAAATCTACATAATTGGAGGCAAATGCTGAGTTCATATGGACTTTGCATTTACTACTTGTCCTCCTTTCAAATGGCGTATTACTCAAGAAAGTTAAATGTTACAGTGGGCAGAGAAGAGTTAACTCATAATCTGGATGTCCAGTTCTTTAGTCTCACACAATTATGCCATTCTTCTTGTTCCTTCTGGCAGAGTCTACATACCGTACAAAGATTTGTAAAATCTGCCAAGGAAAACAGAAGTCTACTCTGGCCCCAACCAGTTTCACACCATTCCTGCTGTTCTTTATGCATAATACACTGGAATTATCACAATTATTAACATTATAGTAGAAATGCTACTTATTAAGGGATTAAAGATAGGATTTTTCTTTATTATTATTAAGTTGGGTAACAAAGGCTACCATGTGATCTCTATTTGTCATCTGTCCATCTCACATCTGGGTTATGTGAATGCAGGTGACCTGAAAAGGGATGGCAGCAATGGAAACAATTGGAGAGAAAGATCTTCATGATGGGCTTCATTCTTTCTTTTAATTCTTCCCTTTCAGTGTGCCATTGGCCTCACTGACAGCCGGTCACTGTTTCCAGAAAGATCCCTGGCTCCTCTTACTCTTTATTTAGAAAAAATACAATGTTACTTTTTTTTTTCCTTATTTGCAGCAAGTGGATAAACCTAAAATGGTGTTTCAACAAGAAGTCCTGAAAAGCTAGTTTAGTAGACTTAAGTCTTCCCCTGAGCTTCCTCCCACAGTGAACCTGCCTAGAGAAAATCCAAGTCAACTTGTCTTTGTGTAACCTTTGAAGATCTGATATTTCTTTCTATCTGATTTAGATAAGAGTAGATGAGGAACAGCGTATCATATTTGCAGCGTTTGATGAGAACCAAAGCTGGTATATAGATGAGAACATTAACTTATGTCTGGATCCTTCCAGCGTTGACCGAAACGACCCTGAGTTTTATGAATCAAACATCATGTACAGTGAGTACAAGTGCATGGGTTACCATTTCATCTCAGTTAACATATATTTAAAATTCATAAATGATTATATCTGTGACTGATTATAGAATCCAAGTACTGAGTGCTTTAGTTGACGGAAATTAACAACAAAGCCAATAGAACATTAAGTAAAAGTCAAGAGGCACTTTAAAAAGGAGGTAGCTGAATTTCTCAATGCATGACTCCTATGCTGCGAAGGGTTTGCATGTAATAGAGGTGACTGTGATTGCTGAGTGTGCAGGTTGGTGGTCAAACCACTTCACTCTATGTCATTGATTCTTCTGAATTTTTGTGCACGAGTATTTGAGTTTATTCAACTCCAAAGTTCCCACAAGATAACAGATGTCAAATAATCTGTATGAAATTCAACATCGATGGAGTATTCTTTATAATGGATTCTATTGGAGGTTTGGAACTTCAGTAGTTCTGGGTCATCATCATCCTTTATAATCAACAATCACCTCTATACCGTTTGTTCCTATTACCCATCTCCTTTCCTAAAACTGCTCACAACTCCCTCAGCCTCATTCGTCTCACTCACGTTAGCAGTGGCTGACACTTGTCGCAACGCTGAACTGTCTGCATGGCTGTGGATTCACTTTCGGGAATTCTGCAGTTCACGTTCTGTGTAGTGTTTGTTTACTTTCCAGTGCTGTGCATAATTTGTTCTTTTTATCACATACTAGATGTTTGACGGTTTTTGTGGTGTGGGCTTTTTTGTGAATTCTATTGTGTTTCTTTGTTTCGTGGCTGCCTGCAAGAAGTTAAATCTCAAGGTTGTATATAGTATACATATTTTGATAATAAATGTATTTTGAACTTTTAAAACAAAGAAATTATTCTAATATGTATCTAAAAACTGGCCAGGAGATTATAATGACACATTTTCAAACAGGTGTCAATGACATAATAAATAGTTCCTTTAGTAACACATAAAAATATGGAAAAACTAAGTGGTAAAGCATCATCTGTGGTGGCAAATGGACAATCATCATTTCAGGTCAAGACCCTTCATTATCTAACTGACCCAATTAGTTCCTCCAGCTCTGTTGTGTGTTGCTCCAGATTCTAGTCACTCCTACATCTGCATATATTTCCTACACTTTGATCACATCAGTGTAATATATTCTCGGTCAAAGTCTAGATAGCATGGGTCAAATTCTAACCAAAAAATCTGGAGATAAAATCTTGACTGCTCATAGTAATTGGTGATTCTGATTTTAAATAAAACATATGATTCAGTGATATTTTCAGGAGGGAAATCTAACACCTTCTCTGAACTTGACATATTTATGACTCTCAACACACCAGTGAAATTAATAATTGAAATAACCCCTTTGTGGAAGACACTAGCAGGATATTGGAAGTTCAAGAGTGTCAAGGGGTAAGAAGTGTGTGAAGTTGCCATTACTAGGGAGAAGGTGCTTGGGAAACTGAAAAGTCTAAAGGTACATAAGTCACCTGGACCAGATGGTCCACCCCAGGTTTCTGAAAGGGGTGGCTGAGATTATGGAGGCATTAGTAATAATCTTTCAAGACAATGGATTCGGGCATGGTTCAGGAGGACTGGTAAATTGCAAATGTCACTCCACTCTTCAGGAAGGAAGAGAGACAGAATAAAGGGAATTATAGGTCAGTTAGCCTGACCTCAGTGGTTGGGAAGATGTTGGAGTCGATTGTTATGGACGCTGTTTCAGGGTACTTGGAAGCACATGATAAAATAGGCCATAGTCAGTGTGGTGTCCTCAAGGGAAATTCTTCTCTGAAAGTTGCCTCATAGGTGGATAGGGTAGTTAAGAAAGCTTATATGTGTTAGCTTTCATAAGTCGAGGGATAGAGTTTAAGAGTCGTGAGGTAATGATGCAGCTCTGTAAAACTCTGGTTAGGCCACACTTGGAGTACTGTGTCCAGTTCTGGTCGCCTCACTATAGGAAGGATGTGGAAGCATTGGAAAGGGTACAGAGGAGATTTACCAGGATGCTGCCTGGTTTAGAGAGTATGCATTATGATCAGAGATTAAGGGAGCTAGGGCTTTACTCTTTGGAGAGAAGGAGGATGAGAGGAGACATGATAGAGGTGTACAAGATAATAAGAGGAATAGGTAGAGTGGATAGCCAGCTTCCCCAGGGCACCACTGCTCAATACAAGAGGATATGGCTTTAAGGTAAGGGGTGGGAAGTTCAAGGGGGATATTAGAGGAAGGTTTTTTACTCAGAGAGTGATTGGTGCGTGGAATGCACTGCCTGAGTCAGTGGTGGAGGCAGATACACTAGACAGGTATGTGGAGGAATTTAAGGTGGGGGGTTATATGGGAGGCAGGGTTTGAGGGTCGGCACAACAATGTAGGCCAAAGGGCCTGTACTGTGCTGTACTATTCTATGCTCTATGTTTAAATCTGTTGGAATTCTTTGAAGAAATAACAAGCAAGATAGACAAAGGAGAATTGGTGGATATTGTGTACTCGGATTTTCAGAAGGCCTTTGGCAAAGTGCTTAACAAGTTAAGAGCCCATGGTTTTACAGAAAAGATACTAACATCGATAGAGCATTGGCTGATTGGCAGAAGGCAAAGAGTGGAAATAAAGGCAGCTTTTTCTTGTTGGCTGCCAGTGACTAGTGGTGTTCCACAGTGGTTTGTGTTGGGACTGCTTCTTTTTAAATTATATGTCAACGATTGGGATGACTGAATTGGTGACCAAGCGCAAATTTTGTGGCTGAGTTTGTGGACGATACGAAGATAGGTGGATGGGCAGGTAGTTTTAAGGTAACAGAGAGGCTACAGAAGGACTTGGACAGATTATGATAATGGGCAAAGAAGTGACAGATGAAATACAGGGTCGGGAAGTGTATGGTCATGCACTTTAGGAGAAGAAATAAAAGCATAGATTATTTTCTAAGTGGAGAGAAAACTGAAAAATATGAGGAACAATGGGACTTGGGAGTCCTTGTTCAGGTTCCCTAAAGGTTAACTTGCAGATTGTGTTGGTGACGAAAGTAAACAAGACGTTGGCATTCACTTGGAGAGGACTAGAATATAAAAGCAAGCATGTAATGTGGAGGCTTTATAAAGCATTAGTGAGGCTGACATTGCGGAAGGTTCAAAGGAGGTTCACAAGAATGATTCTGCGATTGAAAGGTTTATCATATGAGGAGCGTTTCATGGCTCGGGGCCTGTACTCACTGGAATTCAGAAGAATGAGGTCGCCCCTCATTGAAACCTATTGAATGTTGAAAAGCCTCAATAGGGTGGATGTGGAAAGGATGTTTCCTTTGGTGAGGGAGTCTAGGACCAGAGGACATAGCCCCAGAACAATGGGAACAGAGATGGTGAATTTCTTTAGCCAGAGAGTGGTGAACTCTATGAAATTGATTGCCACAGATTTCGATGGAAGCAAAGTCCATTGGATGTATTTAAGGCAGAGGTTGATAGATTCTTTATTAGTCAGGGCATGAAAGGATATGGAGAGAAAGCATGAGATTGGGGTTGTGAGTGAAATGGATCAGCCAAGGTGAAATGACGGAGCAACTTGATAGGCTAAATGACCAAACTTTGCTCCTATATCCTATGGTAATGATCTAGGGTTCCACTTAAGAGATGTGCCCACAATACAGGCAGCATCAACATACAGAAGTAACAACCAATAATGACTGTCTTAAAGCTTTAATGTACCAGCTTAATTTGGTTATAATCATGGTTGTTGTTAAGAAGCAAATTTAGAGCAAATGGAATATAATGTCATCATTTTAAAATCTAATACCCCTAGGAGGAAAGCAGTGCAGTCATCCCAGTCTTATGAGTGTTGAGTATTTAACCAAAAAAATTGGATAACCTCTACAGGTCAAGCATTATCTGTGCAAAGAGAAACAGGGTAACATTTCAGATTAATGACCTTTGTCCATTCCTCTCTCCATCGATGCTGCCTGAACTGATGAGCATTTTCCAACAATTTCGGTTTGTCAAGCTTCCAGCAATCACTACATTTTAGTTTTGCGATTTTTTTCTAGCTATCGTGCTAACTGTCCATTTATTAACAGTAATTGTAACCATGGTTTAACATTCATTAGCCATTGCAGTTTAATATATACAATTGTGTTTGCATGTTTTCAGCAATAAATGGCTTTGTGTATGAAAGCAAAGAGGCTTTACCTTTCTGCAAAGGCGATGTCATATATTGGCATGTTTTTAGCATTGGTTCCCAAGACCGTATTCTGTCAATTAATTTTCATGGGCATACCTTCAAGCACAGAAATATAAATGAGGATGTAATACACCTCTTCCCTTTATCTGGTGAAACTCTGACTATGCAGATGGACAATTCTGGTGAGTTTATTTTTGTTGTTCACTGTAAAAGGTTAATATTTTATTGGATCACTTTCAATTGAAGATTTAACAACCAAGCCGTTTTGACCTGTAATGACAGAGTAATTCATTGTGCTTAACATGAAAGCAGTGTCTCAGAAATAAAGTCTGAAAAACCTTTCAGCAGAAAAATTACACACATCACAACTTAGTGGATGTGCCTCAGTGTGGAATACATGGTGCAATTGAAGGGGGAAGGGAGTTAGGGGTGGTGACTAAACATACTGGTTTAAGGAGTGTCAGTCCTGCGGATTCAAATGGAAATCGGAGTAAAACATGCACCACTGCGAATACACTGGTCAATTTATCAAGTGAAAGTAAAACCAATGATTTAGATCATTATGTACATGAACCTTATTGTTCCTCACCAAGAAAACCTCCCACTAATTGGATGGCACACATCATCCCTTATTTTCAACAGTAACCCAAACAACCTCCTCCTATAGAACTGACAAAATGAAATACATACAGCATAACAGTAAAAATATGAACCAGGGCATTACAGAAGGATTTTAAATGTGAGAGGAAAACTGTAGATAAGGGAATAAATTCATCTGATAACAGAGAATCAGCCAATGTTAAGGATCAAGGAAATATAAAGTTCAAGGTATCACAAAGGTAAAGTGGCGCAAGACCATGGAGAGGATTTATGTTAAGAATGAAGATTTCAGGATTCAAGGTTTCAGGATGCATGGGTTCTTTGCAAATTAGCAAGTAATAGGCAATCAAGATTTGTTATAAACTTGTTATATACTTGGAACAGAAGTATAATCCTTACCTATTTTACAAATTCACCCATTAGAAATGAGGGATAATTAATAAGATATGCCCTTCTGAGCAATGGCACCCATCACGGTTGTCATCAATTTCTCTATGCTACTATACCCTGCCGAGCACTTAGAAAAAACTTGTTAATAGTTGGTAGCTATGTTGTGACATTAAATAAAGTGAGAAAAATGATAACTATTACCAGTAATTCACTCTGCTTGAGTATTTATTGCTGTTCCAGTAATTATCTCCTATCCAATCATTGATACAAGCTAAATTAGGTGACTTGATCACAGAATATTCTCTGCTGTTGATCGCCATACTCAATATTTTATACTATGACAGTGAATTTTGTTTTGCTGCTGTTATTGTGCTAAAGTGTTTTGGTTTTGTGCTGATTTTGTGACTAGTGTTTGGTTTCATAGGTGAGTGGCTTCTCAGACCTTTAAATACGCAGCCGCGGACTTACGGTATGAGGATGAGAATTAAAGTTTATCATTGTGATGATGAGGCAGTTGCATACCCACTACATATTTATAAGATTGAATATGAAGGAGACAAAGTACTAGTGGATGTAAGCGAAGAAGTGGGTGATGAAGAAATCGATGAGCAAACTCTTGAAATTTTAAAAGAACTTGGATTACGGTCATTCAGAACACAACAGGAAATGACAGAGGAAGAAGATATTCTGCAATATATTGAGGATGACTCTGCAAAACACGATACGTTAAATGTCAGTCCTGTGGATTCAAATGGAACTCAGAGTAAAACATCCATCCCTGAGAATAAATTGGTCAATGTATCAAATCAAAGTAAAACTGATGATTTAGATGATTATTTACATGAAGCAGACAGATTTGAGGAACTTGTAAAGTTAAATGAAATTTCAACAGTAGAACCAACAGAAGAAACACTCAATGAAATGGCACAAGTAACTGAAACATCAATATCCGATTCTTATCCACTGAAGTTCACATTGGCAAGTACTCACTTAAGTCATAATATGCAAGGTATAGGCAAAGAAGGTACACGCTTGGGGAGTTTTGCCAAAGACTACAATGCAAGGAATGACAGTAGTGTGTTACAAGATGTTGCACTAAGGATAGATGCCAATCATGCCATTTTCTCAATTAACATGAACAAAACGGATATTCCAGTTAATCTCATGGTGAAGAGCAAGAGGGATTTAGCAGATACTTCTGTATTAACATTAAAACAAAGTAATATTTTTCAAATAACTTCAGACAGCGCAAGTTATGTCAATATTACCAATGGCAAGGGAGAAAAAGAGTATGTTTTAGTCACAGATGAAAGTAGCTCAGAGGTAAATAATCAAAGTAAAGGTGAAGATTTTATCAAACAAGGCAATGAAGAATCGGGAGGAATACATGCTGACAGAGATACAGGTGGAAAACAGGAAACAGAAATAGAGAAAGGGTATGCAGTCAAAATCCATGAAGATTTAGTGCTAGGGTTGATTAATGAATCATTGTCAGTTGGAAATAATCAGGCAATTGAGCCTGAACACAGCCCTGACTTCATCCAACATTTTGAAAATAAAACTATTATATTAAACGGCAGTACAATTGAAGCTACAACTAATAGTGAAGAGGAAGAGAATAATTTGTCCAGTAAGGCTCCAGAATATTTCACAAGTGCCATGAAAGAATCAAGTATGGAGAGTAGTGAAGATCCTGAAAAAGTATTTATTTTCCTAAAGAAGCATTTAAAAAATGAGCACAGATTTCGATTTAAGGGAGTGCCCTTAAAACCCAAAGGACATCATTTGACCTACCAAGTAGAAGATAAAGGTGTTAGTGTGTCAAGGGTAAAAAGTTTGAGAAAGTACGTAAAACACACAAAAAAGAATAGCTCTAAAAAACAGCTCAAAAATACAGAAACTGCAAGACAGCAAGTTGTAGCTAAAATGCTGAAACAAAGAAGAGTCTTGAAAAAGATCTCACCAAGAGGGATTAAGCCTGGTATTAAACAAAGAACAAATTTATTAGGAGAAAAATATCCATCATCAAGTAAGCTTAATTCTAAATTTAAAGACACTCTAATTTATCAAGATGACACGTCACATAGTATCATAGTTGGAATTCCCAAGCGTAACAATGGCGTGAGTTTTGATTATGATGAATATATTGAAAATGCAGAGGTAAGGACTCTTAGAGCTGCATTAGAAAAGGATGAAGAGGAAACAGAATTAGATGCTGTAAACCCTTATACCCAAGATAGTCGAACTCATTCAGATATGTCCCGGGATCCAGAAATGATTATCGCACAGTATTTACGCAGCAACAGTGGGAATGTGAGGCGGTATTTTATTGCTGCAGAAGAAGTTTACTGGGATTATTCCACAAATGTAATGTAAGTATGGAATGTGTCATCATTTCTATTTTAAGCTTTTTTTTTCCTTTTTATCTATTTTCCTTTCTTTATGTTGTAAATTGTTAGTAGTTATGAGATTATGTGGATATACTCTTTAAAATTTGCCAGCAATCTGAAGATATTTCCCTCTTTTCCACTTCCTTTTGCAACATTAAAGGTGTCAAAATAATAGAGTACTTTTTTAGAAATCATTTGATCAACTGGCTAGCATCTCTGTGTTAAGACAGATTAAGAGTCAGTATTCTGCATTTTTTTAATTGTTCTATTTTTCATTATAACTTTGTAATAATTTTATCGCAGTTTGTCAGCTCAGCCAAGGAGTTATTCTGAAACAAACATCAAATCAAGCTGAGTTTATTGTCATATGCTCAAGTATGATGAGATACAGGACAACGGAAAAAGTTGCCTGCAGCAGCATTACAGGCACATGAGTGCAGTACAATTATTTGATGTAAATTGCTTTATGTACCCACACACTCAGTGGCCACTTTATTAGGTTCATCTGTACACCTCGTTAATACAAATGTCTAACCAGCCAATCATGTGGCAGGAACTCAATGCATAAAAGCACATACACATGGTCAGACCAAACATCAGAATGGGGAAGAAAGTAACCTAAGTGACTTTGACAGTGGAATGATTGTTGGTCCTACACAGGTGGTTTGAGTATCTCACAAACTACTGATCTCCTGAGATTTTCAGGCACGGCAGTCTCTATAGTTTACGGACAATGGTGTGAAAACCCGAAAAGAGCATCCAGTGTGTGGCAGTTCTGATGACAAAAACATCTTGTTAATGAGTGAAGTCAGAGGGAGAAAGGCCAGACTGGTTCAAACTGACAGGAAGGTGACAGAAATTTGAATAACCATGCGTTACAACAGTGGTGTGCAGAACAGCATCTCTGAGCACACAACATTCTGTACCTTGAAGTAAATGGGGGTTCTACTCCTGTGCTTAGTAAAGTGGCCAGTGGGTGCATTTTGATTTCAATTTAGCAACAAAAATCACACGAGTCAAAAGCTTGGGTCTTGGAATGAACCTCTAAACTAAATATTGAGGCCAAAGCGCCATGTGAGCCTTTCAAACGCAAGGGATCAGATTTTTCCTGTCAATTAATATAACAGTCAAATTATGCAATTTATATAAAATATGAGTAAAATAACAGATGTAAACTAAGACATTGCTGATTATACTGTATATCAGTGTATTTACAAACTGCCTTCTCACTTTGTAGTACTCTTAACACAGTTTTTCTCCAGTGAACACTGAGGGCCCCGTAAGTTCCTTGCAATTCTAGATAACAATTGCAATAGCATCATAAAAAAGCACAGCAGAAAAACAGGCCCTTTGCTCCATACCGTCTGTGCTGAACCATTTAAACTGCCTACTTCCATCGACCTGCAGCTACACCTCCATATCCCTACCATCCACGAACCTATCCAAACTTCTCTTAAGTGTTGAAATCGAGCTCACATGCACCACTGGTGCTGGCAGCTCTTTCCACACTCTGAATGAAGAAGTTTCCCCTCATGTTTCCCTTAAATTTTTTGACCTTCACCCTCACCCATGACCTCTAGTTGTAGTCTTGCCCAACTTCAGTGGAAAAAGTCTGCTTGCCTATCTATCTACCCTATCAATCAAATCTCCTCTCAATCTTATACATTCCAAGGAATAAAGTTCTAACCTATTCACTCTTTCCATATAACTCAGGTCCTCCAGACCTGGCAACATCCTGGTAAATTTTCTCTGTACTCTTTTAACCTTACTTACGTCTTTCCTGTGGAAAGGTGACCAAAACTGCACACAATACTGCAGACTAGGCCTTATCAATGTCTTGCACAACTTCAACATGACATCCCATCTCCTGTGCTCAATACTTTCATTTATGAAGGCCAGTGTTCCAAAGCTTTCTTTACGACCCTATCACACTGTGACGCTACTTTCAATGAATTATGGACCTGTATTCCCAGATCCCTTTGTTCTTCTGCACTCCTCAATGCCCTAACATTCACCGTGTAAGACCTACTCTAGTTGGTCCTACCAAAGTGAAACAGCTCACACTTGCCTGGATTAAATTCCATCGGCTATTTTTCACTCATTTTTCCAGCTGGTCCAGATCCCGCTGCAAGCCATGATAGTGTTCTTTGCTGTCCACTACACCCCCAATCTTAGTGTCATCTACAAACCTGCTGATTCAGTTAGCCACATTATCATCCAGATCGTTAACATAGATGCCAATCAACAATGGTCCCAGTACCGATCCCTGCGGCTCTCCACTAATCACAGGTATCAAGTCAGAGAGGCAACCATATATTACCACTCTCTGGCTTCTCCCACAAAGCCAATGTCTAATCCAATTTACTAGCTCGTCTTGAATGCTGAGCAACTGAATCAGAATCAGGTTCTTTATCACCGGCATGTGACGTGAAATTTGTTAACTTAGCAGCAGCAATTCAATGTAATACATAATCTAGCAGAGAGAAAAAAATAAATAATAATAATAATAAATAACTAAATCAATTACATACATTGAATAGATTTTAAAAAACGTGCGAGCCTTATCAAATGCCTTGCTAAAGATGTTTTAAATATCTCTGCTAGAGCCCCAGCAATTTCTGCATGCCTCCCACAGGGTCCAGTAGTTGAGGAATTATGTCCTAAACCTTAAAATCGTATGCAAGTCCAGGGATGTTTCAGTCCTATTAAGCTGCTCACCAAAATATTGTTATGATTAGTTTAAAAGCTACCAGAAGACAAGTTAATCATAAAATGCAAAATTCTGCAAGATGTCAGCAGTCAGCAAATCTTTGCGATTAAAAGCTGACTTAAGAATGATCTAAAATGACGTACAAAATTTGCTTAATATAAAATCTGGAAGCAAATGAATTAGCATCATATGTGCAGAAATGTTATACTTGCTCATTCAGCTTACACATAACTCCAGATTTTGCACAAAATATGGAATTTAATGGTGTTGCATTCTTTAATGTCTTCGTAACATGCTAGCAGAAATCTTGGAAGATCAATAAAGCAAAGGAATACTCGGTACAAAAAGGTCATTTTTCGGAGATATACAGATGCATTTTTTAAGAAGCGCTATGATCATGGAGAACGGGATGACCACTTGGGAATACTTGGACCTATCATCAGAGCAGAAGTTAATGATGTCATCAAGGTGTACTGTAATAATTTATATTGCATGTTCAGTATAGAATACTTAAGTGCAAATTAGTAAGCTTTTGCTTTCAAGTTAAATTCAAACTACTTTAATTGATTGCACTTGCGTTTCATTTATTCAGTATAGTACTATGTTCCTCTAGCAGAAAGTTAAGGGTTCAACTTCCATTGCAAATCTTTGGCATCTAAATAGACTCTCACCCCATTATTCTTGAAGTACTCGATATAATGTTAACCCAAAATTGCATTTGCCGTTTTAACTAGATGATAAGCTTGGCAGGTAGTTATTCAAAAAGGATAGGCTGGTCTGTTGAGTGACATGACCTCCTTCCACCACCAATTTATTCCATGGTGTTCTAACTAATACAGCAATACAGAACAAAACAAATCATTACTTATAAATAAATGCTGGACATTACTCAACAGATCAAGCAGAAGCTGTGGAGAGAAAAATAGAATATACAGTTTAGGTTGATAAACTGGACAAGTGCAAGGTTGATGACCAGATATATTAATTCTGTTTTTCCATTGATTTGACTCTTTTTGATTATATATAACATGTTAGACTTTGAGGTATTTCTAAGGAAGATGATGAGGCACAATAAATCTTAACTCATTGACTTGAAACTACATGCGTTACCAGGAGAGATACAGACCTTACAGACATTTCCATCATTCTGCGTTTTTCCCCTCTTCTGCTGAGTTTAGATTTCACAAATAACTTCCCATTTACACCTCCCCGGGCATTCTTTTCATTTTTCGTTAGGTTTTGCCTTCATCTTTAAGCCTGCACTGTCATCATTGTGTCTTTCAACCTCCCACAAGTATTCCCTTTCATTCTTGCCCAGCATTCTGCCACGACCCCTTTCCTTCCATATTCTCTTCACCCAATTCTGGTGCAAGGTCACTGACGTGAAACATCAGCTCTATTTTTCACTCTGCCAATGCTGCCTGACCTGTTGTGTATGCCCTGTAATTTATGTTTATTTTTGCAATTATTAGCATTTTCTGTATTAATCTCACTAATTATTGCAGTCCTTTATAATCACAAGTATGAAACAATCAGCATTCCCTTTGTTAGATTGGAAGTAATCTTCCTACAAAATGGAAAGGTGAATCATCTTGAGTCGATCTTGAATACCTACTCATAGTTATTTCCAGAGTATTGTTATGTCCTGCGAACAGGTAATTAGAATAAGGAAATAGAGAAAACACTTGTAATTTGCTGAATTTTTCCTGGAATATGTCAAATTCATTAATTACTTAGATGCACAACACTAGCTTTAGAAATGGCGTCTAAATTAAAATCTTGATTAATAATCTATACTTCTGCTTGTTCATCAGGTTATGTTCAAAAATCTTGCTTCTAGACCATACTCCATTCATGCACATGGAGTAATATATGACAAATCATCCGAAGGAATGAGCTATGAAGACTTCTCTACTGATTGGTATAAATCGGATGATGTTGTTCTGCCAAACACCACGTATACTTATGTATGGAATGTGCCACCTCAATCTGGGCCAACAGCCACTGGATCAGTTTGCAAGCCCTGGGTCTATTATTCTGGTGTGGACTACGTGAGTGTTCTACATTCAAAGTATCATTAGGGAATCTTAAGCAGATTGAGCTACAAAATGAAAAATATTTTGGACCATAAAACGTAGAAGCACAAGGTTCACAACCCCCAGTCTAAAGGGATATCTTTCTGTTTTAAGATAGTGCCCTCTGGTTCTAGACTTTCCCAATATTTAGAAACATCCTCTCCACATCAATTCCTTTCAGGCAGCAGAAAAGAAACTATGGACCTGTTAGCCTGACATCAGTGGTTGGGAAGTTGTTGGAATCCATTGTTAGGGATGAGATTATGGAGTACCTGGAGGCGCATGACAAGATAGGCCAAAGCCAGCTTGGTTTCCTGATAGGAAAATTCTGCCTGACTAACCTACTGCATTTTTTTGAGGAAATTACAAGCAGGGTAGATGTATTAGGTGTGGTGTACTTGGATTCACAGAATGCCTTTGACAAGGTGCTGCAGATGAGACTGCTTAGCAAGTTGAGAGCCTGTGGAATGACAGGGAAGTTACTAGCATGGGTGGAGCATTGGCTGATCGTCAGAAAACAGAGTAGATAATTTCTAAATAAGTACATGTTCGGCACAGCATTGTGGGCCAAAGGGCCTGTATTGGGCTGTAGATTTTTCTATTCTGGCTGGCTGCCGTTTACCTGTGGAGTTCCACAGGGGTCAGTGTTGGGACCGCTGCTTTTGACGATGTATGTCAATGATTTGGACTATGGGATTAATGAATTTGTGACTAAATTTGCTGATGATACAAAGATAGGTAGAGGAGCGGATAGTGTTGAGGAAACAGAAAGCCTGCAGAGAGACTTAGATAGTTTAGGGGAATGGGCAAAGAGGTAGCAAATGAAATACAGAGTTGGAAAGTGTATGGTCATGCACTTTGGTGAAAGAAATAAACGGGCAGACTATTATTTAGATGGGGAGAGAATTCAAAATGCAGAGAGGCAAAGGGACCTGGGAGTCCTTGTGCAGGACTCACTAAAGGTTAACCTCCAGATTGAGTCAGTGGCGCAGAAGGTGAATGCAATGTTGGCACCCATTTCTAGTGGTATAGAATATAAGAGCAGGGATGTGATGTTGAGGCTCTACAAGGCCCTCGTGAGACCACACGGAGTATTGTGTGCAGTTTTCGGCTCTTTATTTTAGTAAGTATATACTGACATTGAAGAGGTTTCAAAGAAGATTCATGAGAAT
The DNA here is from genome assembly GCF_030028105.1 of Mobula birostris. Classification (NCBI taxonomy): domain Eukaryota; kingdom Metazoa; phylum Chordata; class Chondrichthyes; order Myliobatiformes; family Myliobatidae; genus Mobula; species Mobula birostris. Next base: position 47,119,029 of record NC_092375.1, on the reverse strand, counting down.
GATTTCAGAAATGAAAGGGTTACCATATCAGGAACATCTGGCAGCTCTTGGGCTGTATTCGTTGGAGTTCAGGAAAATGAGGGGTGATCTCATAGAAACATTCCGAATGTTAAAAGTCCTGAACAGATTAGATATGGCAAAGTTATTTCCCATGGTAGGGGAGTCTAACAAGAAGGCATGACTTCAGGATTGAAGGACGCCCATTTAGAACAGAGATGTGGAGAAATTACTTTAGTCAGAGGGTGGTAAATCTGAGGAATTTGTTGCCACGAGCGGCTGTGGAGGCCAAGTCATTGGGCACATTTAAGGCAGAGATGGATAGGTTCTTGAATAGCCAGTGCATTAAAGAGTATGAGAAGAAGGCAGGGGAGTGAGGATGACTGGAAGAATTGGATCAGCCCATGATTGAATGGCGGAGCAGACTCAGTGGGCCAAATGGCCTGCTTCTGCTCCTATATCTTAGGGTCATTCTGTTTAGGCTTTTCAATATTCAGTAGGCTTCAATGGGATCTGCCCTCGTTCTTCTAAACTCCTGAATACATGCCTAGAGCCATCAGATGCTCCTCATACATAGCATTCTCATTCCCAGGATCATTCCTGTAAACCTCCTCTGGGCTCTCTCCAATGCCAGCACATTGGACTTGGATATGGGACTCAAAAGTGCTCACAATACTCCACATGTGGTCTGACCAATACCTTATAAAGCTTCAGCATCACATCTTATGATGGCTTCCATTGGTTGGGGTCAACCATGTTCTAGCTGTTGAAGTAGATGTGCAAGCCAGCAAGGGCAGTGTGATATGGAGGGCAAGCTTTTGCCCATGCTACAGGCTCCTCCTCTTCACACAGCTGATGAATCCAAAAACAGTATAGACAGTTCGGCACCAGTGGTGTTTCAGGAGTTGCCAGTCAGTATAGAACTCACTGTCGGACTGCCTTAGGGACTCCAGCTCCAGATTTTTCCTTGGGTTTTCTCCCGAAACCTCCCCATTAGTGGGTATAGCAGCAAGGCAGCGGGGCTCTGGAATCAGAGTTTTCCTTCTGCTAGCATTACATCCCTGCTTTCATATTCTAATCCTCTTGAATATTGCATTTACCTACCTTACTGTTGACTCGACCTGCATGTAAACTCCTAGGGAATACTATACTAGGGCTCCCAAGTCACCTTGCACCCCTAATTTCCAAATTCATTTGCCATTTAGAAAATATTCTACGATTCTACGCCTGTTGTCCTTCTGCCAAAATGCATGACCATACATTTCTCTACACTGTACTCCATCTGCCAGTTATTTGCCCATTCTCCTAATCTGTCCAATTTATGGACACTTAAAGTATTATTGCTTTCCTTATAGGAGAAGGACATTAACTCAGGTTTGATTGGGCCTCTTCTGATCTGTCAAAATGGAACATTGACGTCAATTAATGAAAGCCCTAAAGATGCTCGTGAATTCATTTTGTTGTTTAACACTTTTGATGAAACTAGAAGTTGGTACTTCAATGATGACAAAGCACGGAGTTCTGATGCGGACTTTGAAATGAGTGATAATTCGGACTTGATACAACAGAATAAATTTCATGGTACTCTTCCCTTTTTCTGTTCATGGATACCTTTAAATTTAAAATCCTTTCCATAGCCACTTTGTCACTGTTGCCAATTCTGCAGTTCAAGAGAAGGGTAGTCAGCAGTGATAATCGCCAAGTAGTTAAGCTGGTGAATGCGGATCCGGTTTTTATTGAACACTTTCCTTCTGATGCTTTCCCTCTTATTTTCTTTCCATTAAAAAATCTTCCTTCTACTAAAGTCTACTTTACCTAGCTGTTGACCTGCAGCCCATCCCATCCCTTGAATCAACTGAGCTCAGGTGAGAAATTTCCTCAGGTATTTAAGTAACACTGCTAGAGAAATTCTGGATAATAGCATTGTAAACTCTGTTTAGCTGTTAGATCTGGATAATTTTCCCATCCTCCCTTATCTCCAGCTGCCTCAGTTTAAAAGCCTTTGACTTGCAAACCAATACCCTGAAAACCTAAATCAAATGAAAATTTGTATAATTTATTCAGAGTATTATTTTTTCATAGAATAGTACAGCACAGTACAGGCCCTTCGGCCCACAATGTTGTGCCAACCCTCAAACCCTGCCTCCCATATAACCCCCCCACCTTGAATTCCTCCATATACCTGTCTAGTAGTCTCTTAAACTTCACTAGTGTATCTGCCTCCACCACTGACTCAGGCAGTGCATTCCACGCACCAACCACTCTCTGAGTAAAAAACCTTCCTCTATTAGATCCCCCTTAAACTTCCCACCCCTTACCTTAAAGCTATGTCCTCTTGTATTGAGCAATGGTGCCCTGGGGAAGAGGCGCTGGCTATCCACTCTATATTATCTTGTACACCTCTATCATGTCTCCTCTTATCCTCCTTCTCGCCAAAGAGTAAAGCCCTAGCTCCCTTAATCTCTGATCATAATGCATACTCTCTAAACCAGGCAGCATCCTGGTAAATCTCCTCTGTACCCTTTCCAATACTTCCACATTCTTCCTATAGTGAGGTGGCCAGAACTGGACACAGTACTCCAAGTGTGGCCTAACCAGAGTTTTATAGAGTTGCATCATTACAATGCGACTCTTAAACCCTATCCCTCGACTTATGAAAGCTAACACCCCATAAGCTTTCTTAACTACCCTATCCACCTGTGAGGCAACTTTCAGGGATCTGTGGACATGTACCCCCAGATTGCTCCGCTCCTCCACATTACCAAGTACCCTGCCATTTACTTTGTACTCTGCCTTGAAGTTTGTCCTTCCAAAGTGTACCACCTCACACTTCTCCAAGTTGAACTCCATCTGCCGCTTCTCAGCCCACTTCTGCATCCTTTCAATGTCTCTCTGCAATCTTTGACAATCCTCTACACTATCTACAAAACCACTAACCTTTGTGTCATCTGCAAACTTGCCAACCCACCTCCCTACCCCCAGATTCAGGTTGTTAATAAAAAATCACGAAAAGTAGAGGTCCCAGAACAGATCCTTGTGGGACACCACTAGTCACAATCCTCCAATCTAAATGTACTCCCTCCACCACCACCCTCTGCCTTCTGCAGGCAAGCCAATTCTGAATCCACCTGGCCAAACTTGTCTGGATCTCATGCCTTCTGACTTTCTGAATAAGCCTACCGTGTACAGCCTTGTCAAATGCCTTACTAAAATCAATATAGATCACATCCACTGCACTACCCTCATCTATATGCCTAGTCACCTCCTCAAAGAACTCTATCAGGATTGAGAGACACGATCTGCCCTTCACAAAGCCATGCTGACTGTCCCTGATCAGACCATGATTCTCTAAATGCCCATAGATCCTATCTCTAAGAATCTTTTCCAGCTTTCCCACTACAGACGTAAGGCTCACTGGTCTATAATTACCCAGACTATACCTATTACCTTTTTTTTAGCAACATTCACCTCCCTCCAATCCTCCGGTACCATTCCCGTGGACAACAAGGACATAAGGATCCTAGCCAGAGGCTCAGCAATCTCTTCCCTTGCCTCGTAGAGCAGCCTGGGGAATATTCCGTCAGGCCCCAGGGACTTATCCGTCCTAATGTATTTTAACAACTCCAACACCTCCTCTCCCTTAATATCAACATGCTCCAGAACATCAACCTCACTCATATTGTCCTCACCATCATCAAGTTCCCTCTCATTGGTGAATACCAAAGAGAAGTATTCATTGAGGACTCCGCTCACTTTCACAACCTCCAGGCACATCTCACCTTTATCTCTAATCGGTCCTACCTTCACTCCTGTCATCCTTTTTTTCTTCACATAATTGAAGAATGCCTTGGAGTTTTCCTTTACCCTACTCGCCAAGGCCTTCTCATGCCCCCTTCTTGCTCTTCTGAGCCCCTTCTTAAGCTCCTTTCTTTCTTCCCTATATTCCTCAATAGACCCATCTGATCCTTGCTTCCTAAACCTCATGTATGCTGCCTTCTTCCACCTGACTAGATTTTCCACCTCACTTGTCACTCATGGTCCTTCACCCTACCATTCTTTATCTTCCTCACCGGGACAAATTTATCCCTAACATCCTGCAAGAGATCTCTAGACATCGACCACATGTCCATAGTACATTTCCCTGCAAAAACATCATCCCAATTCATACCTGCAAGCTCTAGCCCTATGGCCTCATAATTTGCCCTTCCCTAATTAAAAATTTTCCTGTCCTCTCTGATTCTATCCTTTTCCATGATAATGCTAAAGGTGAGGGAGCGGTGGTCACTGTCCCCCAGATGCTCACCCAATGAGAGATCTGTGACCTGACCCGGTTCATTACCTAGTACTAGATCTAGTATGGCATTCCCCCTAGTTTTTCTCCTGTATAGTTGTCTAAAGTCAATTACTTCTGAAAAGCTGCCTATCTCAACCTACTACCAGCAACGTAGTTAATGTGCCAATAAAACTGATTATTCATGTACTTAGATTGTAAACAAAAGTTCAGATAGTTTTTTGAAGAGATCTCAACTTATAGTGCACCAATAAATATTTCCAAAGGTTTATTACTTGATTTGCTGCTTTGCATTTCTAGCCATAAATGGACTTGTTGATGATTCTTTAAGCGGTCTGGTGATGTTTGAGAAAGAACTGGTTCGTTTTCATGTGATTAACATTGGGACCTCAGAAGATGCACATTCTATACAGTTAGATGGTCATACACTCATTGAAAGAAGGGAGGATGCACATCGTCTGGGAACGTGCAGCTTGTACCCAGGTAAGGTGTTCTTCATTTTACATGTAGCATAACATCTAAAGAATATTTCCTTACTGGAGTGGAAGGAAACATCTGGCTTGTCATTCAGTAAGTGCATAGCTTATGAGTTACAACTGTACCATGCACTGTTTATTATACCCTCACCAAATCTGTTGTAGACCTGGGAATTAAGCAGTCTATCCCACAGAGAGTCCCACATCATGCTAGACTCATTAGCAAGCATGTAGCCAGCCCTGATACATAGCCTGTAGATGCCAACATTAAGAGCATCACCCAAAACAAACTGCAACATAGCTCTGCAGCTAACACCTAACATCTCAAATAAGACATGTCAGTATCATAATGTATGGTCAGTTGCTTTAATAAAATAATTAATTTGCTCTCAGATCCCCTAATGGTCACTTTATTGGAATGTAGAAAGCCCAACCCCTTGTTTTCAGTTCCTCATTCCAGCTGATGGCAATGTATACAAAATAAGACAGATTTCAACCCAAAATGAGCATTGCATGCCATCCACTCCCACAGGAGTCTAGGTCAAGGCAGAAGCCCTGTTCCTTCCTGGGGTTTTCACTCAGCCAGAGGGCCTCTTCATTCAGTTCATTCCACAGTCCACATATGCTACAAATTGTCATTTGGACATGAGATTGCCCACATAAAGTCCAAGAAAGTTCCTGATGGCATGCTGAGGAACCAGCTTTGCTATTAAGAAGAGACAGGAAGGTCAGAAGGTAATGACAAAAATATCTGACCAGCAGCTCAATTAATATGGCCCAGGGTTTGGAAATTCAATCATTTATTTAGTTTGATCAAGCAAATAATTTTCAATTGCTCCTGCTTCTGTGTTTTTAGTAAACTTCTAATAGAAGTAAAAGAATTATATCTACTGTGTAAATATTCAATGAGCTAAACTATCAGATGCCCTGTCCTGTCTTCATTTCTGTTCACACTGTACACATCAGACTTTTGGAATAAATCAATGTCTTGCAGAAGTTCTGTGATGACTCAATGATGATTGGGTGTATCAGAGATGGGCAGGAGTTGGAGTACAGAGAACTGGTGGACAGGTTTGTGGAGTGGTGTGGGAGGAATGTGGCCAAAACCAGGGGGATGGTGACTGATTTTAGGAAGAAAAGGACTGTGATGAGTCCTGTATACATTCTGGGAGAAGTTGCAGTGGTGGAGGAGTACAAATACTTGGGTGTTCACCTCGACAATAGACTTAACTGGAGAACCAACACCAAGGCTGTTTACAAGTAGGGGATGAGCAGACTCTATTTTCTAAGGAAGCCGAGATCCTTCAATGTGTGCGGCAGGATGTTGGAGATCTTTTACCATTCTGGTGTAGCGAGTGCAGTCTTTTCTACGGGTCTTTTGTATCACCAGCATCGGTGCTGGTGATGCAAAAAAGACTAAATAAACTCAACAAAAATTCTTGGTTATGACCTGCACTCTTTTGAGTTAGTGGTGAAAAGAAAGTCACTCAACAAACAGTTATCCATTATGGACAATCTGGCACATCCTCTCCATGACCTACTGAATAGGTAGTGGAGCACTTTTTTGAACAGACTCATTCAGCTTCACTGTTACAAGGATTATCATAGAAAACCTTTCCTAGCAAATGCAATAAGCATATACAACAGTTCATATCTGTGTGACAGGAGAACACACGTCATAGTACAAAAATATTGCACATTGGTAAACTATTATTGTGCATATTATTATTCTGTACCTCATTATTAGTTAAGTCTGCACACTGCTAAGTGTGCTTTTAAATGTTGTTGCTGTAGCAAAAGAATTTCCCACTTGGGATCAATAAAATACTTATTATTATTATTTTTAATTAAACACTTGTAGGTGCCTTTAAAGTAGTGGAGCTGTATTCATCAAAACCTGGCTTATGGTTGGTAAGCAGTGAAAATGGAGAACATTACAAAGGAGGCATGCATGCACGTGTGCTTGTTCTATCAAAAGGTATGAGGAAATGTTATCATAATGGAGTAAAATGCTTCACACCTTGCAAAGTACAGAAGAGAATGTGAAATGGAGTTTAATCTACAGTAAAAAAAAACTTAAAAATTGCAGTTGAACCCATATGACTTACAATTCCCAATGTGCGACCATTTTGAAATGCAAAAGGACAGAAATCTAGATTCAATTAAGTTAGTCTGTGCCATCTGAAGCCCTTCATGTTCAAAAATAATTGTTAAAATATTGAACTACTCTTGCAGTTTAGTGGTCTGTGGTTGTATTCTTCCCTCTGAGCTCAAGTGGGTTCAACTCTACTCCTGACTTGAAAGCAAAGATCTAGGCTGTAATTCTAGCTCGCATATTAAAGCTGACATGAGAACTTAGTTACCAGCTGTCTCTGCTGGCCCATTTTCCTTCTGGTAAGATGGCAGTGCACTTGGTCTTTGTAGCCTCTCCAGGTCCGTCAAGTAGTGCAAATATGTGTCTTAAAGAATATTTTAGTGATCACAAAACCCTGTTGGATATTGATAACAGAAAATGCTGCAAGCCTGGTTCCTTGCTTTTTTTGGTGAGACGGACAGTGGAGCTGCATGGCCTTGGTTGTTCGCAGAGCAGGCAGTCATGATGTGGCAACACACATCAAAGCTGCTGCTGAACGCAGCAGGCCAGGCAGCATCTCTAGGAAGAGGTACAGTCATGATGTGGCGTTGTCTGCTACAGCAGCCCAGGGAGGCAGTGTGGGAGAGAACAGAGACGTGGCGGAAATGCTGGGATCCATGCTGGTTGGGGGCTGCCAGACCTCACCAGCCTTTCACGTGCCCCTGGTCTCACTTCTTTTACTGGCTTACTTAATGCATTGCCTGATTTTTTTTTCCCACATTGGGCTGTACTGAATTATTTTCTGTCCTCTGCCCAGGCCTGAGCAATATCATTTGCTCTCAGTGCCTTCACAGTTTCAGAGAGGAAATGGCTGTGGACCTCAGACTCTTAAACACAAAATAATCTGCAGATGCTGGGATCAAAGCAACACTCACAACACGCTGGAGGACCTCAGACTCTCAAGCTCAAACTCAAAAAGATGATTCATCAATGAACATACTGCACGCACGTCTGCCATCATCACTGCTCCATCTAGAAAATCATATTCTTTGTTTTCTCATATTTTATTACTGCTTCCTTGGCAGTAATTAATATCCATCATTAGCATAGCCGTGGTAGCATCTTCTATGTTGTTGTGTTGGAGGTCAACAAATATAGGAGCTGAAGTGAAGTCATGGAATTATTGAAAGGTGAGGGGGAGATATTAAAAGTTGACCCTCCGGAACATAGAAAAACAAAGCAATTTAAATCAAATAGATGTGGGCCTTAAAACTATAGAAGATGTGACCATAGTGTTCTAGATGACCTGTAACTTATGACTGGTGAAGTTTAATCTTTTACAGTGCTGATAATTATAGGAGACATGCGTATAGAATAAATAAGAGGGTTCAGAAAGTGGAATGGTTCGAACTCATATTTGGTGTAATACACTCTGTTTCCTTTCCAGGCTGTGATGCCCCACTGGGTATGGCAACTGGAAGTATAACTGATGCACAGATCACTGCATCAGGATATGAAGGCAAGTGTTTTGGTTCTGTTATGTTCACCAGTGCCGTTTGTTTATTGTTCTTGAAGAAAAATGCATGACAATGCAATGCTGATGCCATTGAGACATAGTTCATGAGCTGTTCAGTGCTTTGAACATAGTGGGCTCTTCACCTCATAGACAGGCCTTTCAATTTTCACATACTATCCTCAGCCACTTTATCAGTTGATTTAATAGAAACTTTGTAGCCATAACCATCCAGCCTGGCAGTTGATTCATCAGCTAAGTATTTCTTTGGCATGCTTGGGCCTAGAAGTAAAAAGAGTAAGAGAGTTTACCCCTGACCTAATTTGCTTAATTAAAAGTGTATACTCAATCTAGCCATTCCCAGCCTTACTCTTGGTCCCACCCCATCTTACTAGAGACTGTCCAGATTGCGCCTGGATCTGCCTGCGAATCTAATGTGCAGAATACCTGGACGCATAGGAAGTTCATGTTTTTACATATAATTATAGAATTACCATGGCAATATACTAGTCAATAGAATCAATACTATTGTGGCAAAACTAAGTAATTAAATCTTTCATCTTCCTTTGTACAAATCAACTAGAAGATAAAATAGAATCTGCTGTTTTGGCTAAGAACATATTGGGGAATGTTCTGAATATGACTCATTAAATCAGTTGATGAAATATACTTACTGGTATTCAAACACCATTATAAATTGATAATTGTCGAATTAAATTAATATGGAAGTGATTTCAAGTGCAAGACGGTGTGGTGGAAAATTCCAGAATGAAATGTATAATTTGGTTCAGGTGGGAGGGATCTTGGCAAGCTGGACCTGACCTTGTGATCACCACTTGAGAATGCCTGTGTGTGCAGAGGACTGCTATAACCACATAGCTTCTAATGCTTATGTGGCCTCAGTGCAGCAGACAATTCAATAATTGGAGCAAATTGCCAGCATCAACGAGTCTTAAGTCAGTGAACACAAGATCTACCCCATGGATTGCCCTGATGACCTTTTCACTGTTTGAGCAGTTAGAGGCTTGCACGACTCTTTCTGAATTTTGTTGTAGCGAAATATCAAAAATCAATAATATTTTTCAACATTCAGCTTGTGAAAGTTAAAATAATGCTAAAGTATTCAAATACACTTCCCTTAATTAACCCTGTTCAGTGAGGTTCAGTAATTCCATTCAAATGAATAAGGGTCTGAGTGATGCAGCAACTATTACTGGTATTAAGATGTGGAGGCAGTTAAAAGGTGCATCCAGCTCTACAGTATTATAGAACACCTCTGGCTTTTACCTGCAGGCAGCTATGTAATGTATAAATTGTGGGCTGTTGTTTTTAATTTTCCTCTTAGTGATCTATCAGTTTACCAACGAGTGAAGTGGGAAATCAGTTGTCTCCAGCACACTCCACAGTTCTGTTCTGGTGTGCAGTGCAGATGTCTGAAACCTTCTGCAATGTGCACTGTAGCTAATCCACTTTTCTCTTGGGTAGATGTAATTACCAGGTAGCAATCCATGCAATCCAACTCATTAGCTGAAAATCTACTGAAAGTTTGTATTATTTCAAAGAATAAATCGTCTTTTCTTCATTCTACCATTAGTCTTTTTCACCATCTATACAAGGGTATTGCTGCAGATAATGTTTGTATATATAAAGCCTTAACATATAAAAAATTCTCAGGAAAGAAAAGCTATAATAAACAATAATACCCATTTTATAAATTACGTAGCTGTCTGTGAACACACATAGAATTCTTCTTTTCTGTTTATGGATCACTGAAGTTGCAAATAAACATAATGCAGAATTTTAACCTGTGGTTGAAGGTTAATATTATCATTATTTGTCATTGAAACATACAGTGAAATACATTGATTTTCTGTATGTTTTATTTATTTTACTGCCATTTGCAGGTTTTCATTTGCATTTTGTTATCCTTTATTAGATGACTGGGAGCCAAAGCTGGCGAGATTGCACAACCAAAACAGGATCAATGCCTGGAGTGTTGAAATGCACAGTTCAGCTTGGATCCAAGTATGTCCAAATTCCTACAAATTAATGTATTGACAAGAACTTTTCTTAATCATGAACGCCGCAGTATTTATGCATATAAACCTTACAGCATATTTAGAAATGTTTGGCGATTATATAAAAGCATGCCTAACTAAATGAGAAAAACTGATTTCAAAAGCCATGCATGAACTATTCTTTCATGTTTTCTATATACCTCTTTATCTGATTGAAACTATGCATAACCATCTATATTTTTACTTGATTCCACTGAACACATTCACCTCTGAATTCTGTTGATTGCACAGTTAAGTAGTAGATGCTGATCAATCTATAATTTCACTTTACACTTTCATCCTAAACTTTCCTTTAGTCACAGGCCACTAACCCATGTGCAATTGGAGGATGCCCTTTTAAAACTATTGCTCTTCAACTCTGTAGAAACGTACTACCTGGAGAGCAATACTAACTTGGAAACTACTTCTAAAGAACCAATCTCACAAGTTCATAAGAAGTGGGTCATTAATATAGTGCCCTGGTTTAGATTTCTACTGCTGTGCTGTGAGGTATTTCATTTTAGCAGTGTGTCCTGCTAGTAGAATGTTTTGGTTTTGGCTAAAGATAAGAAGCCCTGTTACTTAGGAATGTTTTGTTGGCCAGTCAGGACGGTGGGATTGGGAGAAGTTTCTAGTGAGAGTGTGGTGGGAAGAGATTTGTGGAGGACAGTGGTCTGGTTTGGGGTCGTTTGGCAGGAGCTGTGGAGCAGGACAGAAGGGAAGATGCCACAGAATGCTACTGGAGAAGAGAGTCTTGGTTGCAAGAAGTGCTTTGTGCAGATGAATGGCTCCAAGGAGGAAAAGCCACTACTTCTGAGAGAGAGCCTGTTTGTTTGAGATGGACTTTGAAGGATGTTTGGATGGTGGCAGGTACTGTCATGCAGACCATGGGCTTGACACTGTGAGTGATGTCTATATCCAGCTTTCGGAAGAGATGAGCTCCAGCAGTCAAGTATACACTTTGACCGGTCTAACTACAATGAGCCCTTTTCTTTTTTTCTTCTTTCTTTAAATAACTGTTTGCTAAAGCTGAACTTGGTAGATATATTATCTTTATAATTTTATGTGGTGTACGATCTGCTATTTCTTACCAACCAATAATTGTGTATGGGCAGTATTTACACAGCATGCACTAAAATCGAGGCCTCTTTAATCGGAATATCACGACAATCCTGTTTGGTTGAACCCCAAATCATAATGACCCTAGACATATACTGTTTATGAAAGTTGCCCTTCTCACCGCTGAGTCACGTGGCTGTTAGCAGAGTGAGCTAACAAACCGAGTGTGTATATGAGCCCAGTGAGAGGGATATACTAACAGGTAATCTAGTCTCCAACGTTCAGTGATTATGCATGTCCAACTCAACTTTTAATGGATGTGGGAAAATAATGTCACTGATATAGTGAAACCTTATATTTTGATTTATGAATAGATTTTATAAATTACAGAATTCGTATCATTTTGAGATTTGAGATCTGAAGAACTTATATTCTCCAGACATGACCTCAACAACCTGTGCTCTGCTCTGGAACACTGATCCGTAAAACTAATTTAACCCTTTGGGAAGCTTACATTTATATTTTGGTTGCAATTTTCTTTTTCTATTTTCTTTTTAATTACTAAAAATGCTTGTACTCATGTTTGTGATTCAGACACACAATATGAATTACTTAAGTAATTAATATACCTTCTGGATGTAATTATGGTGTGTAGGAGTTTTTGTTATTCAAGTCAAGTTTATTGTCAATTAACTATATACAATGTGTAATAACATATATTACCATATAATGTATATAGAAACAAGATGACATTTCTCCAAACCAGGGTACTGTAGTACACATAACGCATGATAACTTATTCATCAGCAGTTAGTAAAAGTATCTAAAAACCTTTCTTTGATCATTTCTGATCTATGCCCAGTTTCAAACAATGAAGGAAGATGTTGTTTGAGACAATTGAATGAAACAAACATTTAAGTTAATTTTCCTGTATTAGGTAGCTAATGCACGTGCATTGCTGTGGTATTACAGGTTGACCTAGAAAGGCCAATGGTGCTTACTGAGATTGCCACTCAAGGAGCGAGAATATTTTTTACGACTTATTTTATTACAGCCTTTTACATTGAATACAGTGTGGATGGAATCAATTGGAAGTATTACAATGGAAACAGCAGGAGCAACAAACAAGTGAGTGTAAATTATTAAGTATAAATAATTTAGCATAAGAGTAGGTATGTACAAAATTCTACTTTGAGTGACAGCTGTAGCTTATTTGGTCTTATTTTCACCTTATTTGCGGGTCCCACCCCAGAGGCTTGAGGATAAATATCTAAGTTCCTGTTTTGGTGAAATACTGAGGGTATGCTATGCTGCTGGAGTTGTCACTGTTTGGAAGGGGTCTTTAATTAAACCATCATTCTCGCACAAAAATATCCCATGGACCTATACAGATACCAGGAGAGTCATAGGCTTGAAGGAGTTAGATAGTCATCCTTTTGCAACAGCCTGAGGAAAAAAAGTATTAAAAGATAAACAATAATAAAACATTGAAAGCAACCTGAATATTAAGCCTGTGGTATATAAATGTCATCAATTCTGTAGCAGAAAAATTAGATACTCCTTAATTGCATCGGTAAATTAATATTTATTGAGTTTAAGAACAAGCTGACTAATAGGATTCTTATCCTGGAGTCCAAAGGAGTTAGGTTCGGGTACCATTCCATTGCATTCCAGTTTAAGTACCGATGAAATGCTGCACTTTCAGACATGTCTTGGTTTCTCTGACATACTAATAAGTCCAATGCACCTTTTAATGAACAACAGGGGAGATTTGTTTTCCTATCCACTCATTGCCTGATTATGTCATGGAGAAACTTGGTGCTTGGCTTCAGGCTGGTCCTGATCAACAAAATTGTTGGTGAGCACAGTACATGATAGGCAGATTTTGGCCACAAATCCAGATGATAGACCCCACTCTGCAACATCAGACGCTTATATTATTATTAAAACAATCTTACACAGTCTGAGTCATGGCACTGAAGAGGTGAAGGGGAAGCTTGGGCCCAAGTATTGCCTGTACTTTGAATTTCTAGAGATTTTATCCACAAGTGTTTTGGAATTTTCCTGGAATGAGATTCATGTTGGAGATGATGGAGTCAAGACTCTGGTGAGCCCGTCACTACATAGGACCTCCTCTAAGTATTTACCCAATGGTTCTTGGAGTTCCTGAAGTCCACCTGCTGCTCAACTTTAAGCAAAAAGTTTTATAATTGGTGCCTGTCAGTGAAGAAACTAACTTCAGTTTATCGAATCATAGAAACTCATTGCACAGAAGGGGGGGGGGGGAAGATGGCATTTGCCCAATCATGCCTTCACCAGCCGAAAATATATTTCAGATTTATCCTACTTGTTTCCTTTTGGTGCATTGCCCTACAGATTACAACTTTTTAAAAAAATGTAGTGGGGGTTTCTGCATCCATCACCCTTTCAGGCAGAGGGTTCCAGAGCCTATATCACTCAACAATTGAAATATTGTTCTCAACTTCCCTCTGACCTTTCTACCAGGTAACCGATTCTATGTGCCCTAAGTACTGACCTATCCTTTAAAGGCCTCTTATAATTTTAAGCGCCTTAGATAAATCTCAGAGTCTCTGTTGTTCCAAAGAAAACAACCCCAAAAAAGGCAATAAATAGAAAAAACGAGATTACACATACCAAAAATCTGAACAGAGGTGCTAGAAATACCCAACAGGTTGAACAGCATTAGTTCTGACAAAGGACCATAGACCTGAAACATTAACTCTGATTTTTCTGTATATTCTGCTGAGTGTCACAGGTGTTTTCTGATTTCACACTCGATCTGGGAAGGCTCTCCTCATAACTATAAGGCTCCACCCCCAGCAACAGTCCTATAAATCTCCCCTGCATCATCTTTAGCATTGTTTCTTGCTGTCCCAAAGGATTTCATTGTCAAAGAAGTAATTAAAAGTGTACTTAATGTTGTAAGTCAAGTAAAAGTGGAATTCACAAAAGTAGCTTGCCTTGAGTTTGTTTAATTTCTAAATGTTATGTATTCTCATTCCTTGTATAAAATTATTTCTTTTCTATGATCTACCTGAAGATATTTAGTGGAAATACTGACAATTCAGAAATAAAGTTTAACAAGTTTGACCCACCTATCATTGCAAGATACATAAAATTGTATCCAACATCCTTCAAAAAAAGACCAACTCTCCGCATGGAATTGTATGGCTGTGAAATAGACCGTGAGTATAAGTTTTGCTATTTTGTGTTTTCCCTCTTCTACCCTAGGTCAGAATTGATATATCGGGAAAGTATTGAACTAATATAAAAAGAACCTGACATGTACATTGAAGAGTATAGCAATGAAAAAAGATTTTCTTCATCTACCCGGTCAATGCTTAGCTTTTATCTAAATTCCAGGAATACAGGCCTAATCTTGTATTCTCATTAAGATCAAATCTATTTGGACCGCCATTATTTCAAATTTCTACTGTTTAATTATTTATTTTTGTTGTTCAAAGTGATGTCCTTACAGCTATGTACACTCAAATTCATGTTCAACTTCACGCATTTACTTAGCAACTTCTCTTGATGATTTTATGTTCTTACTATGTATCATTATTGTTATCCCAAAAAATCAGATAAATGGCTTTCTATTAGTGATCAAAATGACATTGTTAAGAGTTTGCAAAAGTCGTTTTGATACATTCACATTAGAAATCCACAATGATTTTCTCTAAACAATCCAATAATTCCTAAGTGTTCAGTCACTCAAATTTTAATTATTGAGTCCATTAACTTTTCCCTGTCATATTAATACATTTTCTTTTTTTTTCTCATCTTTCTTAAATAATTGATTTACATTGACAATCTAAAGGGGGAATTCCTGAGTTGTAAAATTTCAAGAGGTTTCTTAGAATTTTTTTCCTACAAACTGTGAAAATCAAGTCCAGGTCATTAGGTTCCTGTGGGTTGGGTGATAGTCGTATACTTCCCATCACTCTGGCAAATCAGCCATATATAATTTTCCTCTGTGTTTTTGTTGATTAACTAACTTCATATCTGCACAACCATTCTCCTTTAATCAATTTTGCTAATGTCTATTGTAAGGTATTTAAAAAGTTTAAAAAGCTCCTATTTATATAAACATACTTTTTTAAAACTCAGTTTTGAATAGATAAGTTAGTCAAACATAATGTGTCTTCAACAAATCCTAGTTTATGAAATTATGGAAGAGGAGAATACAATTACATAATTAATCTTAGATTCTTAAAGTCATAGAAACTACTTTCACTAATCAGTCATCACATTTTTCATTTAGATAATAAGTACGTTGGTATCCAATGTATTTTTCATTAGAATTTAGTGGAATGTTAGATTCAAAATATATAGATTTATTTATTATTTATACATGCACATTGCTTTTCAGATTGCTCACAACCATTGGGAATGAAGAAGGGGATTATTTCAGATGATCAGATAACTGCTTCATCTTTCCAGTCTTCATGGTGGGGTACTTGGTCACCACAACTGGCACGTCTGGACCTAAGTGGCAGAATTAACGCATGGAAATCTGATGTATGCAGGAAATGAATCTGTTCTCTTGCTGCCAAATATTCTGTATAGCTGTTCAAATTGATCTATTTATTTGTTAAGTTAACATATGTAGGTATTATTTCCCTTCAGATGTGTTTATTAATTCAAATTGTTAAAGCTAATACTAAAATGCTTTGTGAAGATAAACACGTTTGGTATTTCAATGCTGGAGTAGGTTGTTTGTCTTATTGCTTTTAATGAATTAGAGATTGTTATTTTATAATTTGGGTCTACTAAGCTTCACAGTAACTGTCCCCTTGGGTCCTAGTTCTGAATGAAACCTAAAATAAATTGAATGAAACAATTTATTTACATCAGAAAATTATAAGATGGGTGAGAAGAAGAAGAAGTCAGGGGCCTACAGACCAATTAGCCTAACTCACTGTCTGGAAAGTACTTGTGTCTATAATTAGGTTAGAGTGAACACTCTGAAATGATCCATCTTATCAGAGAGACTCTCTGAATTTGTAGAGACTAGATCAGATGGATACATAATTGGCTTGATGGTAGGAAGAAGTGGAGGGTGACGCTAGAAGGTAGTTTCTTGGACTAGGAGGCCTGTGATTAGTGGTGTGCCACAGGTTCCATATTGGGATCATTGTTGTTCATCATTTGTATAAAAGATTTGTATAAAAGACTTGGAAGAGAAGTGGTTAGTAAACTTTCAGACGACATAGTGGTGTCTACGACATACAGTGAAGGAGCTAATCAAAAGTTGCAGGGGATCTTCCTCAGCCTGCTTCCATGCTATATTGCTCTATTATTCTGTATCCTATATCTGTTCTGCAGAGGATATTGGCCAGGATGAAATTTAATAATTGAAAAGTCCTGTTGCACCCAAAGTCAGAACAAAGTGAAGTGTAAAAGTTGTACATGGCAGGATTAAATGACAAGGAGTTATTAATAGTCAAATGACACTATGAATTTCAATATCTTATTATTTGATCCAGGAACTGAATGAAAATCAATGGCTTCAGGTTAACCTTAGAAAGAAAATGAAGATAACTGGTATTATTACACAAGGGGCCAAGTCTTTCACCACCACGATGTTTGTACAAAGTTATGCAGTCCATTTCAGCTTTGATGGAAAAATATGGATACCATATACAGATCAGTCAAGTAGAAATGAAAAAGTAAGTTTGTGGTTCATTAGCATCAATGAAACACAATGTTTAGTGTGACATTAGTATCATTTTTCCATGTGTGCAAAATATTTTATATTTAAGGTTAAATTGCATGCAGCATGTAAGTAGATCAATGGTTGCTACTAACTAGGTCAGATTCAGCTGTAAAACTATTTATAATCAAAGAGCTTACTTAGACTCTCAGAGGAAGAATGAATTCATGAAGAGGTGCAAGAATACTGCTCATGTGGGCAGTAAAGATGAATATGATTATGAATTAGCATATTTAAGAGGTTAAAGATTAATCAAAAACAGCAAAACTAAATGAATTAAATTATGTATGTTATATTAGTAAAACTATTAGTAGTAGTTATTTAGTACTGTTAGTAATACTAAAACTTGTTTTTTCTGCAAGTTTTGAATTTCAAAATTTATGGAGGAAAAGTATCTTCTTTACTGAAAGTGTAAGTCTAAAGATTTTCCAGTTAAAGTAGTTTTAATAGATATCATTTTCATTTCACAGATATTTGTTGGAAATACTGATGGTGATGGACACAGGAAAAACTACATTAGTCCTCCCATCTTGGCCATATATATCCGTATAATTCCAAAAAGTTGGCACAACAGCATCGCACTTCGGGTAGAGCTCATCGGATGTGCCATTAAATGAATATTTTTGCAAGTGTATTCTTGGAAGAACTATTTGTACAAAAAGATTTTTCTAATTGAAACCAGCAGTACATTTTTGGGGAATTCAACATTCACTGTGGATAAATAAATTTTGATGTGAAAAATTCGAGTAAATTTTCATTTGTTTATAATATATCTGATGCTGATTGTAAATAATGCAAGAAAGAACAGATATGATTAGCTTGGGAGGAGAAGAATGAAATGAGAGGGAGGATCTGGGGAATGATTGGTAATATCATATTAGAGGGAGTATAGTGTATTTGATTCCAATATAATATAAATTTTGAAGCAGTTGTTGGTCCCTTTCATCTATGTTTAGTTTAGCGAGAATTTGAAATAATTTTTTATGTTGCACTTTGTCAAATGCTTTAGTGAAATCAATAAAACATAAAAAGACATCATTTTGATATTCAATTGCCCTTTCTGAAAGCATTCGTAGTATGAAAATTGCGTTCCTAGTTCCTCTATCCTCAATAAAACCCATATTGCAGTTTAGAAATTTTTGGCCTTAACTTATTTTTAATTCGACTCAGAACAATTCTCAACAAAATTTACATTAGAATCTGCTTCAAAATTTATATTGGAATCAAACAGCGGTGGTAAAAAATTGATGATAATATAAGCAGTTGGACTAAAATTTAAAGAGGAGTTAGACAGGGATGCATTGCCTCACCAGAATTATTTACTATCTATAGCGAAATATATAGATATATATATTTATATATATAGATATATAGAAATATATAGATATGGCCCTTGTGGCTAAAGGAATCAGGGGGTATGGGGGGAAGGCTGGTACAGGGTTCTGAGTTGGATGATCAGCCATGATCATACTGAATGGCTGTGCAGGCTCGAAGGGCTGAGTGGCTTATTCCTGCACCTATTTTCTATGTTTCTATGAAATGGTTCTCAGAGAAATTGAAGACCTAGATGGGATAAAAATTAGAAGTGTTAACATCAACAATATAAGATATGCAGATGATTTACCACCCTAATAGCAAGTTCTGCAGAAGACCTACAAATCCTCCTGGACAAAGTAGTACAACCAAGTGCAGATTTTGGTCTAACCATCAACTGTAAAAAAAAACACCGAAATGTATGGTAATATCAAAACAGCAGGATACTCTCAACTGCCAATTGTATATCGGTAACCAAGAGATTGAACAAAAGACCAGCTTTAATTACCTTGGTAGTTTTATATCACAAGATGCTAGAAGTAAAGTAGAAATAAAAAGAATTGCCATTGCCAAAACCAACTTCCAAAGAATGAAACCCATTTTTACCAACAGACACACTTCTATGACAACAAGGCTTAGGCTACTAAAATGTTACATCTGGCCAATCTTGCTGTATGCTTCTGAAACATGGACTATAACACCAGAACTCCAAAGAAACTTAGAAGCAACAGAAATGTGGTTTCTTAGAAGAATGCTGAAAATATCATGTAGAGATAGGGTAACTAATGAGACAGTACTCCAGCGTGCCCATACAAAAGGATCTTTAATGAGAACATTAAATGAGAGGAAACTTAAATTCCTGGGCCATGTCATCAGAAAGGGAGAAATAGAATGCCTTACATTACAAGGCCGTATGCTTGGGAAATGCGGTAGAGGAAGGTAAAGAAGAAAATATACGTACACTGTGAAAGAACTAACAGATCTAAGTGTGCAAGATATCATTGATGCTGCGACGGATCATTCGATGTGGAGAGCCATGATCGCCCAAGTGTGTAACGCACAAGGCACATGAAGAAGAAGAAGTGTACTTGATTATTTTTGTATAAAGGTAAATTATATTCCTGGAATTATAAATACATATGTTGTGAATAAAATAGGCTTTAAAGGTAAATATTTGGTGAATTATTATTAGGAATATAAAGAAGGCATTACTATCCATATATGATCAAAGGAGAATATGACTGTTGCACTATAATATTGTCATTTTGTGAATGTGGATATGAACTAAATATGCATAAGAGAGCCTCCAACCTGATGGCATTGAAATTGAATTCTCTAACTTACAGCATTAAATGGAAGTGGAATTAGAATGGTTGGCCACAAGGAGATCCTGGCTGTTATGGCAGATTGAGTGAACTTTCCCTATGAAGCGATCTCCCAATCTGAGTTGGGTCTCACCAATGTAGAGGAAGCCACATCGGGAGCACTGGATGCAAAGAAATGACAAAGATGGATTCACATGGATTTACTGCCTCACCTAAATACTGCTGAAGGCCCTGAATGGGTGGTAGGGGCAGGTAGAACATTTAGAATGATTACAGTGACAAGTGTCTGGTGGGAGATCAGTGGGGAGGGTTTAGAGGACGAGGGACTCATGGAGAGAGCGATACCTGCAGAAAGCGGAGAAAGGAGGGGAAGAGAAGATGTGACTGGTGGTGAGATCTCATTGGAGATAACAGAAATTGTAGAGTATGTTATATTAGATTTAGAGGTTGTGGAAAAGAACCTTTGCTATGGGGGGATGGGATGGGATGAGGGCAGATGTGTGGGAAATGGAGGAGATGTGAGTGAGGGCTGCATTAATAGCAGTGAAAGGGAACCCCTAATTTCTGATAAAGCAGGACATCCTGGAATAGAAAGTGTCACCCTCAGAACAGACGCAGTAGAGACGGAGGAACTGAAAAAAGGGAATAGTATCCTCGCAAGCAACATCATGGGAAGCAATATAATCAAGGTAGCTGAGGAAATCAGTGGATTTGTAAGAGATGTTGGTGGAAAACCTGTCTCTGGAGGTGGGTTCAGATCAAGAAAGGGGCGGTGTCAGAGGTGGATCAAAGGAACTTGAGGGCAGGTGGCGAAGTTGATAAAATTGACAAGCTTTACATGGGTGCAGGAAGCAGCACCAATCAGGTCACCAAGTGTCACAAAAGAGTTGGGGAGCATTACCTGTGTAGGTTTTGAACATGGACTGTTCCACCTAGCCAACAAAAAGGCAGGCACAGCTTGGACCCATAAGCTGGTGAGCCAGATGACATCAATGTGCAAATTATTGGAATATATTCTACGTGATCAGCTATGTATGCGTTAGATAAACAGGGCCTAATTAAGAATAGTCAATGTGGCTTTGTGTGTGGTAGATCATGTCTAACCAATCTTAGAGGCCTGTGCCGAGTGGTGTGCCTCAGGGATCAGTGCTGGGTCCATTGTTGTTTGTCATCTGTATTAACAATCCGAATGATAATGTGGTAAACTGGATCAACAAATTTGTGGATGATACCAAGATTGGGGGTGTAGCAGACAGTGAGGAAGGTCCCAAAAGCCACTGGCACGGTACAGTAGTTTTGTGCCATTGAAGTCAATTCTATGGTCATTGTAAATGCAATGTTCTGCTATTGCCTGGTAAAGGAAGTAAGGAAGTCATTGACATAAAACTAGGGGAAATGAAATTTAACAATGATGAAGGTCTCGCTCAAAGTAAGAACTGGAATTCGATTGTAAACAAGGTGGGAGAGCAAAAACCTGATTGGATGAAGACTCATCAATCAGGAGGGATGGACTTGGTGGGGGGTATAAATGCCTCCGGACTATACATGAGCAAGTATCATCCTTAATGAAGATGGCAGAGTTGGTCATCGAAACATTGGTTATAATCGTTAACTGTACCCGGCTGAAAGCCTGAGAAGAGTTTATTTGTCAGAGTAGGACTTTACTTCCTGGTGTCAAGGAGAATGAGGAAAGATTTGATATACAAAGTTGAGGGGTTTAGATAGGATAAATGCAAATAGATTTTTTTCCACTGAGGTTGGGTGAGACCTGAACTAGAGGTCATGGGTTATGAGTGAAATATAAAATATGTAAGGGGAACGTGAGGAGGAACTTCTTCACCTAGATGGTGATTCAAGTGTGGAAGGAGCTGCCAGTGGAAATGGTGGATACAGGCTGGATTGCAACATTTAAGAGAAGTTTTTTATAAGTACATGGATGGGAGGTGTATGGAGTGCTTTGGCCCAGGTGTGGGTCAATGGGGCTATGTAAAAATAACAGTTTACATGAACCAAAGGGTCTGTTTCTGTGCTGTAGTGCTCTATGAATGTCCATGTCTACCTTTCTTCTGGAGAAAGTGGAAGAAGCTGAAATGGAAGTTGGAAGTTTACTCGTAGTTCTGGCAAAGGAGGATGATATTGGAGGGGACATTTTCTGGGTCTGTTATCAAGAAAGAAACAGAGCATTTAAGCCTTCCTGCTGGGGCATAGAAGTGAGCAGGGATTGGATGTCTGTGGTGAAAATGAGGTGTTCAGGGCTGGCCAGGTAACTGAATGTTGTTGAAGTGGTTGAGAGTATGTTAACTGTCACAAATGTAGGTGGGAAGAAACAGATCTAAACGTTAATTCTCTTTCCCTTTCCAGATACTGTATGACTAGTGAGTATTTATAGTATTTTCTGCTTTTATTTCAGATTTCCAGCACCTGATTATAGCGGAGCTAAGCCTTTACTGTTTTCTCCTTTATCTATTCAATTCTGGTATATTGTTGCAGCACTGGAGGCCTTTCAGTCTATCATGTCCTTCACGGTTCTCTATCAGAGGAACTCACTAGTTCCATTTACTGGCTCCTTCTCTGTAGCCTTTTCTCTCCATATATATCCCTCTCAAAGTTACAATACAATCCACCTCCAGGGGTGTATCTACGGAAAATAACACCTATGGCAGGCACTGAAATTGCACCCCTGTCCAAACATCTGACACCCATCTTTGAGATAACTTTACCATAATATCAGCTCAAAAATACAAGTCAAGCTCGTTAATAGTTTAATTAACAAATTATGGCACTACATGAAAATTATAACTGCACCTTCCTTGCTTTCATTGGTCTATGTGATCAAAGTCAGTTTTTTCAGTTTCTTCTTTCTACACTCAGCAGAGCAAGATCACAGAGTCTGCTTGACCCATGGAGGCTCTCATCTATGAAAGTATTAGTTTTAACTTGCTGAATGGTCTCTCACAGCTGGCGATGGAAACTGTGATGGTTAGCATTATCTGAATAGCAATGCAAAGATTGGAGAAGATGCTCTCATCTCCATCATCATCAGGTGCCATGCCCAGTTTGAGCTTTGACTGCCATGGCCCACACACTCCTGTTTCGGGTCAAGTGGATCAATTCATTGGTATTCATTTCCAGTTCTCTGGCTGCTGTCTCCATCATCATTTGTCTTTGTCTTCCTCTTGCTTTCTTCCCTTCAATTTTTCCTATAATTACCGTGCATTCTAACTCCTCTTTCCAAGTCACATGTCCAGTGAAGTTACATTGCCTTTTCATCTCATACATTATTTCTCTTTTTGTGTTTGCTCTGTTCATGACATCCTCGTTAGATATTCATTTCATCCATGATATTCTTTGCATCCTCCTCAAAAACGACATCTCTGCTGCTTCAATTCATTTCCTCATGTTACTGGATATTGTCCAACATTCTGAGCCATATAACATAACTGTTTCAAATGTTTTTATTGTGAAGCAGCATCAGCTTAACCACAGCTGATAATGTCCTAAAGTACAATGCTTCTTTTTTCTTCTCTTTCTTATAACAACATAATGAAAATCAAATGAATGTATGTATAGTAAACTAGCAAAAAGCAAAGGAAACCCTACCACCCCGTCTCCTTTCCCCTCACCCCCCCCCCCCCACTGTATGTGCTGGTTAGGTCCTACCATCCCCCACACTTAGTTCAGCTGTTGGTCTTTTCTAAATACAACAGTAATGGTTGCCAGATTTTTTCAAATTCCTTGAGTCTGTCCTTGATAACGTATCTTATCCCCTCTGGATGCAGAGTATCCATTAATGCAGCCAGCCATTGTCTGAGTGATGGAGTTTCCTCCTTTTTCCAGAACATCAGTGTGAGTTTCTTTCCATTAAGTATGCTATAGGTCAGGAGTAGTTGCTGGGTAGCCTGGAATTTATTTGACCTTGCAGAAGTTCCAAAAATTATTAATATGGGATCTGGTATTATCTGAACTTTTAGTACCTTCGATAGGACCTCAAATATTTGCTTCCAGTACTCTTGTATCCTGGGACATAAAGCATAACTATGTAACAAATTTGCCTCCGAGGACTTGCATTTCTCACACATTGGGGACACCTCTGGGAATATTTTATGAATCCTTACTTTTGAGTAATGTAGTCTATGTAGGATTTTAAATTGTATTAAACAATGCCTGGGATTGATGGAACAGGAGGTAACATACTCCAAAGCCTCATTCCATATAATCTCCTCTATCTCTGTACCCAACTCCTTTTCCCAGTCTTTTTTAAAATTATCCACTGTTGTATGACACTTGTTTTGTATGGCATCATACAGATAGGCGATGGTGTGTTCTGTCCCTAAACATGATCCTAAATGAGTATCTAATTTATCAGGTTCTGCTGACTCAAAACCAGAAAGATGTAATCTTATATACTGTCTTAGCTGGAGATACCTGGAAAAAAATGACTCTTTTGCAATCCGAATTTGTCCTGGAGCTGCCGAAATGACGCAAAAATCCCTTGTATGTATAAGTCTCCAACGCTGCGTATCCCTAATTCTCGCCATGCATCAAAGGCCCCATCTATACATGAGGGGATAAAAGAGGGGTTCACTGATATAGGTACAAGAAAAGATAATGTTCTGAGTTTCAAATGCTTCCCCATTTGTCTCCACATCTGTATGGTGCTATGGATAATGGGATTGCCTCTATAACAGACTTTATTTAACCGAATAGGGGACATAATGATTGCCCCTATGGGATATGGTAGACAATCCTCACGCTCCATCTCCAACCATCCGGGAATTACAACTGTATCATCTATCCAGTATGCTATATGGCTAATGTTAGCAGCCCAGTAATAACAAATAAAGTTGAGTAGTGCCAGCCCCCCACTAGTTTAATTCTTGCAGAGATGTTCTTTCCTAATTCGATAGGCTTTATAATTCCATATAAAAGGCAGAATTATCGAATCTAATTCTTTAAAAAAGGTTTTGGAAAGATAGAGGCGCAGGTTCTGAAATAGACAGAGCAGTTGGGGAAGAAAGATTATCTTGACTGCATTTACTCTACCCACTAAAGAAATTGGGAGTGTCTTCCAAAATTCTATTTTCTTTTTAATCTTTTCAATTAGAGGGATAAAATTTGCTTCAAATAGAGAACTATACTTTTTGGTTATTGCAATGGCCATATAACATAACTGGATAAACGTAACATTTCAGTAGTCTGAGGCGGGTTGTCATGCCTAGTTTAGTATCAGTCAGCATACTCTTCATTACTGTAAAGGTGTCTTTTGTCATCCCTATTCTTCTTTTGATGTCCATGTCGCACCTGCCATCTGATGTCACCCAGCTTCCTAAGTAGCAAAAGTTCTGTACTTGTTTTATGTCTTCCCCATTTATTCTCAGCTTGCAGATAGGATTCTCCTTCTTTTTGGATATCACTATACATTGTCTTTTTGCAATTGATAGATAGACCATTTTTGCACTTTCTTCAACAACTGTATCAATTAAACTTTGTAGTTCTTCCTCCATACTTCATTTTTTTGTAGTTCATCTCCATACTGAACAATAAATTCAAGAAGCTCTTCAGATCCTGATATTTTCACATAGACCCACCTTGATAGCAACATGCTGCAATCCAAAATTTCTTCATATAGCTGCTGTCCATCAACATCAGAGCTGTACAATACGCCCAAATTTTCGCACTTCTTTAGGTCGTTACCGTCAGTGCCGTAACACAATCCGTCGACATCGAGAAGGAACCCAAATTTGGCATCACTGTCATGCAAGCAAGCGAACCTTTCGTCCATTTCTCTGTAAAGATGGTCCAGTGTTCCCTTCATGACTCTTTCCATTTCCTCCTTAGCTGTTAACCCAGCGTCTCTCAAGTTCTCATCAGCCTCTGTCTCTGATGTCTTTCAACTTCAATATTCCATTCTTGACAGAGATCAACTCCTCTGCATGAAGAACTTGCTCGACTTCTTGGCTTCCTCCGCCTCCAACTTTTTTTTCAATCTTTTTTATTGAGTTTCAAATTGACAAACGTAACAATGATACAAGAGACTGGGATTACAATAATAACGATTAACATATATAGACACAGACTCTGAGTAACATATTTAATTTAAACCTCCCAATCTCTTAATAACTGAACATGAAAAAGATTCAAAAAGAAGTTTTTACCCCTACACTAAAAAAAACAAAACAGAAACTGGGCTGCCATATTTCATCAGTTAAAATCATTATTTGTCATTAACTCTGCTCCTCTATACACAAACAAAAAGTTATTAAAAAGGATTTGGAAAAGGTCAACTTACATCATATGAAAATGTTGAATAAATGGCCTCCAAGTTTCTTCAAATTTAACAGAAGGAGGTCTATATGATGCACATTCAGTGGGGTCTTTATCTTTTTTAGGAATTAAAGAAATAGGTGCTTCATAAAAAGATTGTGGTAATTTACCTACAAATAAGGCATCCTTAAAAATTCTACATAACCAAGGAGAAAGTAGACTTGAAAAAGATTTTTAAGATTCTACTGTATACCCATCTAAGCCAGGTGTTTTACCAGAATTCATCAAAGAAATTGCTTTTTTTATTTCTTCTTCCATAATAGGTGCATCTGATGTTAAACATTCATTAAGTGGTAATTTTGGAATGTTCAATTTTCTTAAAAATTCATGCATTATGGTAGAATCGTCAGGAAATTCTGATTGGTATAAAGAGGTATAGAATTCTTGAAAAGATTTATTAATTTCATTGTGATCAACTGGTCAAAGTACCATCCCGTTTACGAATTTTAATGATCTGACGTTTAGCCGAAGCAGCTTCCAGTTGGTTGGCCAGTAATTTACCCGACTTATCACCAAGTATATAAAATTGACTGTTAGATTTAAGTAATTGATTTTCAATTGGGGATGTTAATAACAAACTGTGTTGCATCTGAAGTTCAACTCTCTTTTTGTAAAGCTCCAAATTAGGAGCAACAGAATATTTTTTATCAATTTCTTTAATCTTATCAACCAATGTATGTATTTCATTATTAATTCGTTTTTTTTCAATCCAGCAGAATATAAAATAATTTGCCCACGGATATATGCTTTCTTCCGTAAAATTAGTTGAGAAGAAAAAGGCAATCTGTTCTTTAATAAAGTTAACAAAATTTAAGTCCTGAAGCACAGTAGAATTGAACCACCTTTGTCTAGCACTGAAAGTTACATCAGTTAATTTGATTGATAGTTTCAGGGGCGCATGATCAGAGACGGCAATTGCATTGTACTCACAGGCTGTAACAGATGAAACTAATCGAAAGTCAATGGAAAAGTAGTCAATTCTGGAGTAATTATGATATACATGAGAAAAGAATGAGAACTCTTTATCATTAGGATATAAAAACCTCCAAACTTCGAAAATTCTAGAGTTAACTACAAAGGAATTGATAAAAAAATTGCGGATTTGTTTGAAAATACCTGACTGGCTGCAGACCTGTCCATCAAGGAATTCAGGCAACAGTTAAAATCTCTGCCCATTATCAATGTATATTCATTTAAATTAGGAAAAGATGCAAACAAATACTTAAAGAATTCAGGATAATCAGTATTTGATGCATAGTGTGACGACAAACCAAGTTATCAGAAGATTGATGCTGATGAGAGAGATAACAGAGACAATGGAGAAACATTCAAAATGCTAATAAGACAGAAGAGAGAGATTAACGAGAAAGAAACACATTTCAGAATATTGACAGACCGGTTGCTTTGAACCTGAACTGTTTGAAGTTTGATGGACAGGCGATACCCCAGCAGGGGGATAAAAAGAACAGGTTTAAGGCACGACAGACACCACAAGATCACGAGATAATGAGACCCTGGAAGAGTGGTGTGCCCCCACAAATTGGTGGGAGTTGGAGGTCTGGTTCGAGGGAATCGACCATAGACCGACAGGGTGAAAAGGGATGATCGGCGGGAACCTGGTGTGTGTGTCCGCCCTTGCCTGGGTGCCGGGTTCACTGCGGAGGAACGGTCGTATCCGGAGCGGAGGGGTCACAGTTGGTGACCACAGAAGACATAAAAAAGGGTCTGCCCGAAAGGTCTGCTGAATCAGATTTGCGTATCTCTATCTCTATCTCTCTCTCCAACGACATAACAGCGATTACTGCGTACTGTACTAAGCTGAACTGAACTCTGCGTCACTTGAGACTGATCATTTTACCCCTAGACTGCAATAGAGCTTGATTGATTTCTATTAACCTAGTTCTGTTTACGTGTTTTATCATTGCTAACCTGTTGCATTTATATCCTTATGATTAGAGTACTGTGTTACTTATTTCTTTAATAAAACTGTATTAGTTTCTGTTGAACCAGACTCCAACTAAGTGGTCCATTTCTGCTGGTTTGGCAACCCAGTTACGGGGTACGTAACAATCGATATTAACTATAACAACTTTTTGGTTATAAAGTAAACCAGTAATTAACAGAAATCTACCATTCGTGTCTGACGTTGTTTCACAGTGAACAAATGAAATCGAGGAATCTGTAACCTCCGCCTCCAACTTTCGTCTCTTCCATCCTTCAGCTCCACTTTCCTTCTTCTTCATGAAGAAACGTTTCATGGTCTTCTTACACAATGCTCTGAAATAAGGCCATCCTAGTGCTTCTCGTCCATGATAATCAAAGACAGATCATACATCTGAAGAAAATTCTTTTTTCACTATCCCAGGTTGGCTTGTCTGACTTTAGTAGAAACTGCTCAGTGGCGCCCCCCACTTCATGTGGCGCCCAGGGTACGTGCCATACCTGCCATACCTTAGATATGCCACTGCCCACCTCTACCACATCCACAAACAATACCCTCACATTCAATATTTCAAATACACCATGTTACTGGATTTTCCTTAATTGTAATCTCCTTTTTTTATATATATTTGATTTCTGATCCTTAAACCTACCCTCCCCCACACACCTTGAAGGTAACAGATTCTCACCACACCCTGTGTTCAGACGTTACCTCAGCCTTCCTTAAAGAAAACAGGTTTAGCCTCTCTAATCTATCTTCCCATCCTAATCCCTCATTAAATCTTATCTGAACCTGAACACCACATATCCTTCCTGTAACACGGTGACCATAATCAGAATCAGGCTTACTATCACTGGCACAGTTTGTGAAATTTGTTAACTTTATGGCAGCAGTACAATGAAATACATGATCAATATATACATATAAATTATGTGTGCCTGTGGAAAGTTAAATAGTTCAGTTAAGTAAGTAGCACAGAAACAGAAATAAAAGAGTAGTGTGGTAGTGTTCATGAGTTCAATCCTGCCGAAGGGTTTTCGGCCCGAAACGTCAACTGTTACATAGATACTGCCTGGCCTGCTGAGTTCCTCCAGCATTTTGTGTGTGTTTCATGCATTCAATGACCATTTAGAAATCAGAGGGGACGACGCTGTTCCCGGATCGCTGAGTGTGTGTCTTCAGGCTTCTGTACCTCCTTCCTGAAGAGGGCACGTCCTGGGTGGTGGGAATCCTTCATGATGGACGCCACGTTTTTAAAGCACCGCTCCTTGAAGATGTCTCAGATATTAGAGAGGCCAGTACTCATGATGGAGCTGACTAATTCTACAATTTACTGCAAAATTTACTGCTGTTCATTTCCACCTTGTATGGTAGCCCCTCCCCCTCTTACCAGACGGTGATGCCGCCAGTCAGAATACGCTTCACGGTACATTTGTACAAGTTTTTGAGTGAATTAGTTGACAAACCAAATCTCAAACTCCTAATGAAATATAGCAGCTGTCTTGCCTCTTTATAGCTGTTGCGTATGTTGCGTATATATGTTGCGTACAGGTTAGGTCCTCAGAGATATTGACACCCAGGAACTTGAAACTGCTCACTCTCTTCACTTTTGTTCCCTCTAAGAAGATTGATCTGTGTTCCCTCTGTTATGTACACGCAACCCTGTAAAAGTATCTGCAGCAATAGAACACATCTGGAGTCTGGTTTTGCTGTTAACAAGCACTATTTTCTTAGCAACTACTAAATATCGTAACTTAAACCAGGTAAATCAAGAGTTAACGGTGTTATGTATATATAGGTGTCTAGATAAAGTTCCCAAACTTATTCAAGCTCAGGTGGCAAGTGTTACAGTCTTACCATGGTATGTAAGAAAGTTCAGTTCAAATGCACAGTTGTTATTGTTGTTATGAGGGAGATATTTGTAATCCAGGGCGAGATCCACGATAGGGGAAAATCAACAGGTGTCGTCCATTTTCCCGATGTCCTGCAAATGCTCACACGAAGTATCACCAACAGTAGCTTATCACAAAGGGGACCCTCTTCAAGGGAACCACCACCCAGGCAAGGGTCGACACACCGGTAGATTCCACATGGATACCCCAAACACACAATGTGATAGCCACTTATCCAGTTCCACGACATACGAAATAACTCCAAGTGATTTGCCACAGGGGTGCCTTTCTTCAGTGAACTACCACACCCAGACAAAGGGTAAACAAAGGTTTTCCCCTCACCAGAGAACCACTCCTGTGGATTAACTAAGTGACAGTCACACTTTCGTATTCGAATGGAATCAAACTCACCCTTACGGGCTACTTAGAAGAGAGTCCAAACAGTGATCTCTTTATCACTAGGTTTCTTCTGTGTCAAACCTTTCATGCCCCTCCTCTTTC
Organism: Mobula birostris; assembly: GCF_030028105.1. Taxonomy (NCBI): domain Eukaryota; kingdom Metazoa; phylum Chordata; class Chondrichthyes; order Myliobatiformes; family Myliobatidae; genus Mobula; species Mobula birostris. The sequence continues at coordinate 47,088,527 of NC_092375.1, read as the reverse complement.
TCTGCAAACTTCTAGTTGCAGTACATTGTGAGAGTCGTTTATCAGTACTCTGGATCGATCTCAACTCACCCCTTTTGGGCTACTGAAAGGTTAAACCAACAACTTCACTCACTGGTGTCTTTCATTGATTGAAACCATCCTGACTCTGAGCATGTCTATCTATGTGTGTGTAAGAGGATCATCTGACCTTGCTTATCCAAAACAAGCTGTGAACTTGTATAAGCAATCGATTGTGCATCTCTCCACCTCTCTCACCATAGTAACCAAGCAAGTTTGTAGTCAGTAGAAATCCAAAAGTCAGTCTCATTATTTGGGCATCTTAAAGTGACAGTCCACATAAAAAAATTAACCCTAGGGGTATATAACACCTCACCTTACCCTTCCTGGTCTTTGGTCTTGCTGACGTTGAGTGTAAGATTGTTGCTGCGACACCACTCAACTAACTGGTATATCTCGCTCCTGTACGCTTTTCGTCACCATCTGAGATTCTGCCAGCAAAGATTGTAACAACAAATTTACAGGCATTTGGGCTGTGCCTAGCCACACAGACATGGATGTAGAGAGAGTAGAGCAGTGGGCTAAGCACACATCCCTGTGAAATACCAGCGTTGATCATCAGCGAGGTGGAGATGCTATTTCCTATCCGTACAGATTGTGGTTTTCCGGTTAGGAAGTCGAGGATCCAGTTGCACAGGACTTACGGAGGTCTAGATTCTGGAGCTTTTCAATCAGGACTGTAGAAATGACGTTATTAAATGCTGAGCTATAGTCAATAAACAGCATCCTGGCGTTGGTATTTGTATTGTCTAAGGCAGCGTGGAGAGCTATTGAGATCGCGTCTGCTGTAGACTTATTATGGCGATAGGCAAATTGCAGTGGGCTCTCACAGCAAATGGGGTTATGCAAATTCAGTTGAGGTTGGATCTGTGATATATACTCAAAGCTACATACATATATGCATTTTTAACATACTGTACTTTCTCAACCTGCCCTGCCAGTTTCGATGATTTATACACACATACCCTCAGGTCCCTGTTTCTGCATTCGTTCTAGAATAGTTTCTATACAACCGCCATTCATCCTTCCTACCAAACATAATCACCCCACGTGTGTCCGAATTCTATTAGCTGCTGTGACATTAAACGCCTCCTGTTTCACCCCAAAAAAACCGAGATCAGAATTGCTACGTTCGGCCGAGTCATCCGTTTATAAGTAAACTTCTTTTACATGCACACGGGTAAACTTTTAAGTGCAACCATGTTTATTCTAAGCGCCTTATGCTCTTGTAATTGGGAGAGAGAATCAGATTGCCTCTTACGGTCGGTTATGCTTTACAATACAAAAAGCGTCAATAAGTTGGTTCAAATTCGTGCAGCTTGACGCCAACAGTAGCCGGCGGGACTGATCGGGGAGGCTTGGTGCTCGCAGCCCAGCGCTTACACTGGGGAGCAGCGTCCGCCGCCCGAAACTCGGCCACCTCCCTCCGGCTCGTCGCTGTCAGATGACGTCCCGTCACACCTCCTCAGCGCTGCTCCGCGATTTGTCGCTCTCCGTGACGGCGGTTAGCCGGCAGTTAGTCCTTGCGCCGGCCCGGTCCCGCCCGATCCCGGGTGGGATGAGCGCACTGCGGGGCCGCGGGTCTTGTCTGAGGTGTCTTTAGGGCCGACAGCTTCAACGCGGCATGTTTATCTGATGGGCGAGCGCCTCGATGGAGCCTTCGTGCAGGGGTTGCGGACTGGCTGACCGGTGGCCGGGGCTGAGCGCGCCTGCCGGCTCCAGGGTGACGGACAGCAGCGGCGCGGCGAAACGTGAGGCAGCGGCCCACGGCAGCTGGCTCTACCCCACCGTGCTCCTCTGTTTCTGCGGCTTCTTTTCCAACGTGCGGCCCTTCGAACCCTTCTTCACCCCGTACCTTTTGGGACCGGATAAAAATCTAACAGAAGAACAGGCGAGTGGAGCGTGAGGGGAACACGCCCGATGTTGTGTGGAAATGTACTGTGGGGTTATTTCTGTAGTCATCCCTCATTGAGCTTGGGGTTCTCTAGAGTCTTGGGTTCGGAGTTGCACTCTCTATACACGTGTGATGATGACTGATGCCGGCTCAGGGCCCCGGGGATTTGCGCTAACTATCGAGGATGCATGTTTAGATGGTATAATGTGTGGGAGCTTCCCTGCTTTATGCAAGGTCATGTTGACTGAACACATAGCGTGCACTGATGGTCATGAAGGTCCACCAAGGTCATGAATGTAAATCAGAAACAAGCTAAAGCACTTTTCAACATCCCGGGAGCATCCCGCGCCACGTTCAAGTGCTCCCATGTATCGTGAAAGTAATAGGGGGAAAATTCACAGCGGGTTCGACAAAGTGATATGGATTATGTAACCTGAAGGGAGGGTTACATACCGCAGATGTAGCAATCCTGAAATATGGAAAATGATGCAAATACTTAGCAATTCAGACAGCACGAACTGGATGTTTCAGTATGTTCTCTTTACACCCCTTGCACGAATTAGAATGCGCGCTATCAAAATTTTTCACTTCACGGCAGTTGTCACAGGCAATGTCAGTAGTTATTACCATATCGATTTAGTTTTGAGAATGTTACGTGAGTTGCCTCCTTTAAATTGCACCTGGGCGCGAATGTTGGTTTACAAAATGGTTTCACCACACACTTAAATGAATTTTCACCATTGCCCCAAGGAAGGTACAACAGATAGCTGTTGTTCAATTCCTTTGAGAAAATCACAGCTCACTTAATATTCTAGGCAGTATTTTCCTTTCACTGACTTTGAAGGCCCTTTACAGAGGATCAGTGGTGTGTGCATGCAGGAAAGAACATCAAGGTTCTTACAGTAACCAGAAGAATCCTCACTGATGGTTTACAGCATGGAAAAAATAAATTTAAAAACAAGTGATATCAAATACACATTTGGATAATACATGCAAAATGCTGGGGGAATTTTGGATAATCGTTGGATTGAGGGGAGAGAGAAAGCAGAATAAACAAATTTTCCCCAAGCTATTGATTTTCTTGAAGCAACCAGACCAAAGGTTAAATATCTTGCAAATATGATAAATAACTTTAAAAGCTATCTTGTTTTAAATGAACTAGCACTGACGTTGCTTTTTGGAAAGTTTTTAATGCAAGTCAACTATATAACTGCTTGTGTCAATTTTCATTGCCATCTCACTGGTGGATACAAAAGGTACCTTGAGAAGTAAAGAGCACCTTGACAGTACAAAAATTTATATACTTTCAAGTTAATTGTAGATGTGCATACTTCAGTAAACCATATTGAGTTTTCTCTGACAGGTCTTGAGTTCCTTCGAGCCTCATACGTAACCTGTTTCTTTAAAGGCCCTGCATTTTTATAGATGAAGTGAAAGGCAGTGAAGTTCTCTGTTTTACTTCCTTGATGCACACATTATTTGGTCTTAGATTAATAATTCCATATATTTTAAAAGACCACTTGCAACTTTGAAATTTAGTTATTTTAAATTCTTTAAAGCTTAATTTTAATTTTTAAGTGTGTATTCGTTCTCCTTGGAGGAGTTGGTTAGTGGAAGTTAAAATCTGGATGCAGGTGCTACAGCATAGATATAGATTTTGCCACTTTCAAATTATTCAAAACTTGTAGAACTGAAAGATGCTCTTCTTTTGAGGTGTTTGTCTTGGATTTATTGAGATCAGATGGTTAAGGTGCATTCAGATGAATGAGGCGTGCAAAGGGGCTCAAGAACTATGTTATGTAATCAGAAAAACATAATGACCCATGGAGGCAGTGCCCATGATGTCTTCAACTCTTTGGTAGAGCAATTCCTAATATCTTACTACCTAGCTCCTCCCACATGATTATATTTAAAGAAATTTTCACCATTGCCCCAAGGAAGGGTACCATAGGCACCTGTTGTTAAGTTCCTTTGAGAAAATCACAACCCACTTAATATGGCTAGTCAGTATTTTTCTTTCACAGAAGTATTCTGTTAATTGCTGTGAGGCCCATCCCTGGTCACAAAAAGAAAAGTACACATTCATGGGGGAGAAGCTAGGCAATAGGGTTATAAAGCAATGCACACAGTGTGCTGGAGTACCTCAACAGGCCAGGCAACATCTGTGAATGGGGATAAACAGTCTTACTTTTTTTTTCCAAAAATACTTTATTCAGAAATATTACAAAATAAAAATAATTACATACAGGAAAAGAAAACCATTCGTTGACTGTGAGTCCTTATTCAATACAGTTATTAACAATAAAATTTTGCGTTGACTCTGTTCATTTACAAATGAAAGATGTTTACAGTAAATCATGCGTTTACTCTCAACTCTTGGTCAAGAGTTAAGACTTAATAACAATCAAAATTTTCAACAATAAAGGCAGGCAATGGCTCTAATACTTTCCCAAATTAACAATTCCACCCACTCCTTGGGCACCATGTTGATTATCTGTCCACACCGCTGATGAGGGTAGGTCTCCCCACCCAACCTCTCCCCCTCCTACGGGTGATGAACGTTAAACTGTGGTCCTTCCCCACCGGGCCTTCGCGGTGGCTGCACCAAGTTTGAGTGCATCCCTCAGAACGTACTCCTGTAGACGAGAGTGTGCCAGTCGGCAGCATTCAGTCACGGACATCTCCGTCAGCTGGCAGACCATCAAGTTTCGGGCCGACCAAAGAGCGTCTTTCACCGAATTGATGATCTGCCAGCAGCACCGGATGTTGGTCTCCGTGTGCGTCCCCGGGAACAGCCCGTAGATCACGGAGTCCTCGGTAACGCAGCTGCTGGGCATGAATCTTAGTACTGTCCCTTCCATTCTCTTCCACACCTTCTTTGCGAACCCACAGTGTGCAAAGAGGTGAGCCACCGACTCCACCCCATAATGGGGATAAACAGTCTTACGTTTCGGCTACTAAACAGCTTCCTCCCACAGGCAGTCAGACTGCTAAATAGCTGCTCTACCTGACTCTGCTTTGGACACTTTTAACTTGCACTGGGCACTTATAATTTGATTTTAACTGACATGTGGCTGTTGTGTTTTACTATTTATTGTTATGTTTATTATTTAGTGTTGCGTTTGTTATGTTATGATTGCACTGCTCCTGGGAAACGCTGTCTCATTCTGCCCTGCGAATGACAATAAAGCTTTTTGATCCTTTGAATCTTTTTTTTGAATCAGGCCATAGTGCTTAATAGTCCTGGTGAAGGGTCTTGGCAGGAATGCATCAACGGTGTATTCCTATCCTGCCTGCCCTGCTGAGCTCCTCCAGCACGTTGTGTGTATTGCTGTAGAGTTCCAGCGTCTGCAGTACCTCTTGTGTCATTCTACGAGACCTCTTGCGGTGGATGACCAGGACATCTAAGTGCCTTGGCGTGCTCTTAGTGCTCCACCAACGCCTGCTGGTCTGCCTTCTTGACCGTTGGACCACTAATCGGTCTCCTCTGCTCCACTTGCCAGTGCCAGACTTCACACGCTGGGATAGACAGACCCCCTACCTCACCAAGGGTCAAAGACCCCTCGGCTACCCTCACCTGGTTTGGCCCGTCTGCCAAGACCGTTTACCGGGGTGTTGCTGCTGCGCGTGCTACAGCTACTTGGAGCCACAGGTGAGGGGTGAGAGCTGAGCGCCAGGTGGGAACCAAAGGTGGACGAGCTGCCCTGAAAAAGGGCATGGAAGGCCCCCCCACCAGAGGTGCTACCCCTCCCTAGACACCCCATACACCCCCCTTTCGCAATACTGCAGAAAATTTAATATGTACAATATAGCTTTCTTCCCAATAAATCAGATTCGTCCTTTTCTGAAATATTAATTGGTCATTTTGGAAATAAGATTTCCATATGGGTTTGCTGTGCTTACCACAGAAACATTTGTAAGCAGGATGGACATTAGTAACAATCACTGGTCATTCTCACATCCTTTAATCTAATAATTAACTGTTTGTCATTAAATGCTATTCATTCTACGAGACTGCTTCACACACTATAGTAGACCACACAGGATTTTGTCGGTGTGGGTATGATTTGTGTTGAATTCCTGATTTCTTCTGGATTTATGAAATCTGCTAAATGAAGGCATCCTTCCTCTGAAATTGCGAGTTGCTCTGGGGTTTCAATAATTTCTGAAAAACTCTGTGCTCAACTTTGCAGCTTGGCAGCTGTGTAGAACTTAGATAAATCCAGATTTTAGATGTGACTCCTCTTGTAATAGTTGGTGTGGTCTTTCACAGTCTGTGCCACAAACACAAGAAAATCTGCTGATGTTGGAAATCCAAAGCAACACACGCAAAATGCTGGAGGAACTCAGCAGGCCAGGCAGCATCTATGGAAAAGAGTAGTCGACATTTCGGTCTGAGACCCTTCACCAGGATGGTCGGAATGAAGGGTCTCGGCCCAAAACGTTAACTGTTTGCTCTTTTCCATAGATGCTGCCTGGCCGCTGAGTTCCTCCAGCATTTTGCGTGTGTTGTCTCACTGTCTGTGGTCATAGAAGTGAGGTACCAATATTTGTAGGTTTCTATGGGACTATTAAAGCACGGGTTAGCATCTAGGGGGAAGGTGAAAGACGGAGTATAGAATTGACAGAAAAAAAACTTTCATAACTGTACTTTTTCCTCTGAATAACTTGGATTCTGGATAAAATAATGTAATGGAAATCAGTAATTGAAAGTTATAAATTGATCTTGCTGACTTTGGATGTTTTTGTTTCCAAATAGGTGAAAGAGGTTTTTCCAGTATGGACTTACTCCTACTTGGTTCTTCTGTTTCCCATCTTCCTTGCAACTGACTATCTTCATTACAAGCCTGTCATCATTATACAATGTGCAGCTTTGATTGTGACCTTGTTCATGCTGTTGTATGCCCAAGGACTGCTGGCAATGCAGTTTGTGGAATTCTTCTATGGTATGGTGACTGCATCAGAAGTGGCATATTATTCCTATATCTACACAGTAGTGGACTTTAATAAGTACCAGAAAGTAACTGGATATTGTCGCTGTGCCACGTTGGTTGGATACACAGTGGGATCTCTTGCTGGACAAATACTGGTCTCATTTACTCCGATATCTCTCTTCTATCTCAATGTCATTTCCTTAGTTTGTGCAACAATTGCCTTTATTACATCGATGTTTCTTCCAATGCCACAGAAAAGCATGTTCTTTCACAGAGTGGTGCGAAACTGTAATGCTAAAGACATCAAAGTAGAAGATGCAATATCGTCATTAAGCGAACTTGAATCATCTTTACCGCTCAATTGTGACAATGCTGATGCTGAGCATTTGGTTGTTAGCCGTCTTCTAGAGCCAATGAATGCCACCTCGCACACCCTTACAATTACGGTACTGTGCCACATCTATTTATTCACATTATTTCGTGCAGTTGAAATCAGAAATAGTATTTTTCTTTGGGTTGTGAATTTTGTGTGAACTTGCTCTCCTTTGAACCAATCAAAATAGCTGCTTCCACAAGCAAATCGATTTCAATAAATCAAAGCCTACGCTTGGATGCTTTACTCATCTAAGTTTTATGGCACTGTGTATTCCAAAAGATCTTTTACTTTGACTTTGTGTTGGCTGCATTATATTCTTAAAACTGCAAAGTGTAAGCTGTCACCAACTTTATTGAAATTCCCAGGCTGGTGAGAGAGCTGTGGTTCCACCTTTTCAGGAAGTTAATTAGTAGCTAAATTTTGTTTTTGAGCTAAAGATTGAGTTTGTGCTGCTTCAAGAATACTGTCACTCAGATAGACTGGGGTTGTTTTCACTCGAGCACAGAAGGCCGAAGTGTGGCGTGTGGCCAAGTGGTTAGGGTGTTGGACTAGTGATCTGAAGGTCGTGTGTTCGAGCCACGGCCGGGGCAGCGTGTGTGTCCTTGAGCAAAGCACTTAACCACACAATGCTCCAGTCTACCCAGCTGAGAATGGGTACCGGCAAAAAAAATGCTGGGGGTTAACCTCGCGATAGACTGGCGTTCCGTCTGTGGGGGGGGGAGTTTCGTACTCTGAGTCGCTTCACGCCACGGAAACCGGCGTAAGCACCGGCCTGATGGGCCACAAGGCTCGTGACATACTTTAATCTTTAAAAACAGAAGGTATAAATAGACTAGGTAGTCACCAGAATAAGAGAGTCTAAAACTAAATATGGGTTTAAGGTGAGAAGGACCATATTTAAAGGAGATCTGAGGGCAAAAATTTTTCCGCATAAAAGGTGGGTACATGTAGCAAAATAAAATTAGCATACATAAGCATCTCAGTCAGGCCAAAAGGTGTAAAGAGAACATTTTACAAAAGATTTATTTGATTCTTTCTTTCTATATGCCAAGTGTGTAGAATAAAATGGTGATTGTAAGACAAAATGGTATCAGCTTGGATTGATAAATATTATTTTTTTCCTTTCTATATTCTGTATTTTGTTATAGTGGTTAGTGAGTAGTCTATATATAGTGTGTATATAACCCTTAACACCTGTATAATGTCTCCTTTGTTTAAAAATACTTTTATTGCTGAATCAGGAAAGGACAAAGAATTAATTACAAAACATTTCATTACAAAATTGGCGTAATCAGCAGGATTCGGCAGTATTTTGCAAACAACAGGACATGCGTGCAGGCGAAACTGAGTTTTAAGAGTTTAGGCTGCTGGGGTAGACAGACAACGCCCATTGTTTTCGGGAAGTGGCCAACATATTGTCCAGGTATTGTCTTCCCATGTGTTTGAAGGCTGAGATGGAAAGCAGTTGTGGCAACATCCCAGGTACAGTAGTGACTCTGCCTAAAAGGTAGGGTTTCTCCAAACGGAAGGAGGGTGAGGATGCAGCCTTTTGGATCTAGCTGTGCACCTGGGTAAAAAGAACGACTTGCATCAGGCGCAGAACGACGTGTGGAAAGTGGTAACCCGAGAACAGCAAATTGTCACCCTAACTGACCACGAATGAGATGTAAGACAAAAATCCAGCAAACCACTCTAACATGTAATGCTGATTAAAGTATGGTAGGAAGATGGTGCAAGACTGAGGGATCGGGGTCTATCTTCCATCAGAGTGAGGGCATTAATGGCCAAGGGTTGGGACCCTGGCGGCTGAGATAGCAATATACGGTACGACTCCAGTGCTTGAAATGGTTACAGTCCTGAGGATCTTCCATTGAAGTGTGAGCAGGGTTTGCACATGAGAACCAGCAGTACAGAATACTCCCAGTAATGATCCATTGTCAACACCAGGAGGCAAGTAAATGACCAAAGTGTGGAAGGATGAGGAAAGGGGGCCATGTGGGATAAATATGAGCAAAAGAGCAGATAAATTCTCTTTGTGGTTTACCTGGTTGTGGTGGGATACAGGTACTGGCTTGGCGCCTCTAACCACAGAGGAGGCCATTTACTCTTTCTATACAAAGCCATTTTCATAACAAGGTGCAGAATAAAAATGATGAGCAAGTCCATTGCGCAGTATTGCGGGTTTACTCCTCTGCTGTGTACTGGGAACAAGTGGGTGTGCCTTGGTGAACCATAGACAAGGAAATCATGGCACTTTGATCTGTCATCATGCATATGGGAAATTACAGTGGTTTAGTGAGGGATGGCCTGGATGATGAGATACTAAATCAGGGACATGAACAAAGTTATGCAATGTGCCCGTGCACTAAAGGGAGGTCTTGGCACTGCAAATGGGGCATCCCTGAGGGTGGCGTTCAGTAGGATGGAAATACTGAGGCAGGATGACAAGGGAAAGATGAAAGTCAGGGCCTTGTGGTCAAAGGGAAGCAGCAAAATTAACACAGACAATGACTACCAGTCGACGTGTAAGGAAATGTTCCTGGCCCTTTTCAAGGCAGAAGTGCAGCAGTCAGAGATTGATGTACACCTTGTGGAAGTATCATTGATCGTGAGGGAGTTGAGCCGAGTGCTGCTGCCATGGAAAGGGTATCTGCGACCTGGGCTGAGGGGAAGGAAATTACTGGTACAGGGGGCGCAGACTGATCAGACTGGCCCAGCACCACACCAACTTCTCACATGGAAGTGCATTCAGTGTTTCCAGATTAATCAAGCCTCCCCACCAGGGGGACCTGAGACCTCTTACAACTTAAGGTGACCTGATAGAGGTATATAAGATGATGAGAGCCATTGATCGTGTGGATAGTCAAAGGCTTTTTCTCAGGGCTGAAATGGCTAGCACAAGAGGGCACAGTTTTAAGATGCTTGGAAGGTTAGAAAAATAGAGGGCTGTGGGTAACCCTAGGTAATTTCTAAAGTAAATACATGTTCGGCACAGCATTGTGGGTCGAAGGGCCTGTATTTTGCTGTAGTTTTTCTATGTTTCTAACTACCACTTCATGTGGGGACATGAAAAAGCAAAGAGTTCATGGTCTGTTTAGACACAGATCCTGAACATTCAGATATAAGTGGAAGCCCTGATTGGGATTCAGGGCTCAGGGTATAGGTGGAGAAGTCAGGGGCGTCTATTAGTAAAGACACGAGAAAGAATGTTGGTTACTGGGGAGGATACATTACTCAAAAACATAACTGGGATGAACGTGCTGCTGAGGCAAACAGTGCAGACTAAATTGGCAGCCATTTTCGTGGGATTAGCAAAGTGGGAGCCTCTTTTTTTTATTTCAAAATATACTTTATTCAAAAATAAATATATACAATAAACCATTCAATAACTTTTCATCCTTTACATACGTTTCCATTATACTCAGCACATATTCGTATTTATAGCCACCCACGTGGCACTCCAGTAGTTCAGCTTACCATATCATTGTTGAGGGATATACTCCCCGCCCCCGACCCCTCCCACTCCCACGGGTGGAGAAACCCATACTGTGGTCCTTCCCCACCGGGCCCTTGCGGTGGCTGCCCCGAATTTCAGTGCGTCCCTCAGCACGTACTCCTGCAGCCGAGAATGTGCCAGTCAGCAGCATTCTCCCACGGACATCTCCATGTGCTGGTAGATCATCAAGTTTCGGGCCGACCAAAGAGCGTCTTTCACCGAGTTGATGATCTGCCAGCAGCACCGGATGTTGGTCTCCGTGTGCGTCCCCGGGAACAGCCCGTAGATCAGAGAGTCCTCTGTTACGCAGCTGCTGGGGATAAAACGTGACACTAGCCCGTCCATCCTCCTCTACACCCTCTCTGCGAACTGACAGTGTGCAAAGAGGTGGGTCACAGACTCCTCCTCACTGCAGTCCTCCCGTGGGCAGTGGGGTGCGGAGACGACGTTCCGGGTGTACAGGAGGGCTCTGACTGGGAGGGCCCCTCTCACCGCCAGCCAGGCGAGGTCTTGGTGCCTGTTGGTGAGATCTGGCAATGAGGCATTTTGCCAGATGAACTGGACAGTCTGCTCAGGGAACCACCCCACTGTGTCCATCACGTCCTTCTCCTGCAGTGCCTGCAGAACACTACGTGCCGACCACTGCCTGATGGCCCTGTGGTCAAAGGCGTTCTGGAAGAACTTTGCTACGTAGGACTACGTAGTGGGAGCCTCTTACACTACTGCCACCTAGTGTCGTATTCTGCATGAAGCAGCATCGGTTTCTATGCCCCATGATTTAAAAACTTTTAATATCATGATGCCACTGTTAGTTTGTCACATAATTTTGATGAAAAGATATGGCCTTTCTACAAGAATACACAATTCTGTTTCTGCCTCAAAATATTAAGTATATTGCTTAGAGTTATGTGACAGATAAAAGTCTGACAGTAATGTTTTTTTAAAATTTTTTTTACAGAACAAAAAGCCATTCAAACGTATTTGCATTGTGCTTGCATTTCTATGGAAGACGTTAATACAGTGCTATTCTTCAGGGCCGCTGCTCTGCTGGTCAGTATGGTGGGCATTGTCTACCTGTGGCTATTTTCAAATATTGAATTACATTCAAATACTGTGGGAGAAAATTTACCCATCGCAGAATTCTCAGATTTACAATGGGTTGGTGGAAGCTGCATCTGCACTGTTGGGTATGTATCTTTTAATTCAAAGAACCACCGAGTTTGTTCTCTGCGCAAATTGATACTTGTGTTCACCTCCTTGGTGATCCAATTTCTGGAAAAGTAGTTGATGCAGCAAAAACTGAAATTCCTCTTTAGAAGAGAAACCATCCAAAAAGGCACCTGTAGGAAAGGTCACACAAAAGAAAACTTGAAGGGAATCAGCAAAAGAGGCAGAAAGGACAACTACTTGTTGCAAGAAGGATAATAAAAATCAATAAAGCATTTTATTACTTCCAACTGGTAATGAAGGCGTGGTAGAGAAGCAATGAATACAGTTTTGAAAATGGAAGTTTGGTAAGAATTAAAAGATTCAAGAAAGATAGATATTGCTTGGATAAGAAAGTGAAAGATTTGGTATAAACTGTGGAATCCTAGTGGTTATCAGTTTGCTACACATCTGAAAGCTGATATCTTACTAAAGGTGGAACAAAGAGACAAGAATTATCAGCTATTCAATCCAGCTGGTATCAATCAAACAATACAAATTCTATACACATCTGTAGCTTCTCTGGATGGAGTACAGTCGGCCCTCCTTATCCGCAGGTTCCACATGCGCGGATTCAACCAACCACAGATCGGGAAATTCCGGAAGTCCTCTCTCCAGCACTTGTTGTTCGAGCATGTACAGACTTTTTTTTTCTTGTCATTATTCCCTAAACAATGCAGTATAACATCTATTTACATTGTATTGAGTATTATAAGTAATCTAGAGATGATTTAAAGTATACGGGAGGATGTGCGTAGGTTACCGCAGATCGGGGTAAAAAAAACTGTAAGTTCTCTTACTAAGTAAGTCGGAACGGGTACATCTGGTATTATTTAGGGTCAGTTAGTCAAACGTTTGTCTTAGTATATAGTATACATTTTACCTTTCTGTGCATATAAAACACTTAAGAAACGTATGTATTTCAATAGTTAAACCACTGCGTTGCTTAGTAATAATTGTAGCTTTCATCGGGGCTGGGCCTTTCTCACTTTATCCTTTAAAATTGTTCCCATCGGTGACCGACTGTAGCCGAGCGCTTTTCCAATGACCGATGGTGTTTCACCTCTTTCCGATTGCTTTATTATTTCCACTTTATTTTCAATCATGATTGTGATTATTTTCATGAACAGAAACACTTCGGATTCAGAGCTCCGCTGGGTCCTAAAGTCCACCGCACTGAGGCAGGTTAAATAAGGTCCGGAGGTCTGCTGGATGGGACTTGAGCATCCGCGTTTTTTTGGTATCCATGGGGGTCCCGGAACCAATCCCCCGCGGATAAGGAGGGCTGACTGTACGTCACTTTAGTGGATGTAGTGACCTGACGAACTAATGAAAAACGTGGCTAACAAAAAATTTTGTGCAAAAGAGCATATGCTGTAAATGCTGAGAAATTTTGCAGAGGTGCTAGAATGGCTGATGGTCCATAAACTCACATAGGATTAGTGAAGGTAAAGCCGTTATATGCAGTATGTGAACTTCCAAAACATTTCGATGTGTGCCATGTTGTAAGCTTATCAGCAAAACAACCCATGGAGCTAAAGGGGCAGGAACAGAATGGATACAAAATTATTGTATGGGTGGGAAACAGAATAATAGCAACAGTAAACTTTCAGGCTGAAAGAGGTATGCATTGGAGTTCCCTATATTTCATGCTATTTTTCTCCATTACCCCTTTTCCTTGGACTTTGATGTACTAAGTGTCATTTCTAGCATGCGTAAATGTCATAAGCTTCCAAGTGTAAAGTGACAGTGAGGAGAGTAATGATAGACTTTAAAAGACTGGTAGAATGAAAATTTGTTCATGTGAGGCAGAAATTGAAGCTCATCTTCCATCATGTTCTATGATGCGCTGTTTGAAAGATCAATGGAGGGAGATTTGACTGCCACTTTCAGAAGGGAACTAGAAATAGATGAGGGAGAATTAAAAAAAAACAAAATTGTAGATTATGAGGACAGTCAGAAAATGGAACTAACAGGATTACTCATAGAGGAAGCCAGCAAATTGCTCAATGAGCTAATAATAATAATCACCCATATTCAAACAGATAAACTGGTTGTACCGACAACTGGGGACCAGTCTGCCTAATATTTGTTATGGTTAAATGTTGGTGCTTTTGTTCATGGAGAACTGTTTACAGTTTGGAGTGGAATTAGACTCAATGGTATTTTGGAGCTTAGAAGTCAAGTGAAATTTAATTTGCAGAAAAGCAACTGGATGCATATTCAGAAGAAGAAAGACATGAAATGTGTTTGCTGGGGTGGGCAGAAATATTGTTTGTTTAACTTTTTTAAAACAATGGATAGGAAGAACAGTCTATATGTGTAGCAAAAACCTTAGGCACTTCAAACAATATTATCAAAAGTGGCACAGAGCCACATAGATTTCAGAGCAGCAAAGGGTTGTCAGAGGAAGTTTTAAATTGTGTAATCTAGAGAGGAAGGAGTATTGAAAAATGTTTAGCGGTTTTGAAAGGGACATGGACTTGACAGCAAAACCTGACCACTAACATTGAAGAATTAGGTGACCTATATTAAAATTAGAGGAACAACGATATCTCCAAAGATTCACTGAGTGACTTGAAAATATAGGTGCAAATTTTACAATTACAGTATTGCTGAATAGGGTAGCTCAGCGGCCATGGTGGTGATGGTTGAAAACGTAACACAAATCAGAATGTAACTAGTGCATGCCTCACTCTACCCTTTGTGACAAAGACAATCCTGCCAGCAACACACATCAAAGTTGCTGGTGAACGCAGCAGGCCAGGCAGCATCTCTAGGAAGAAGTACAGTCAACGTTTCGGGCCGAGACCCTTCGTCAGGACTAACTGAAAGAAGAGTTAATAAGAGATTTGCAAGTGGGAGGGGGAGATCCGAAATGATAGGAGAAGACGGGGGGGAGGATGGAACCAAGAGCTGGACAGGTGATTGGCAAAAGGGATATGAGAGGATCATGGGACAGGAGGCCTAGGGAGAAAGAAAAGATGGGGGGGGGGAATCCAGAGGATGGGCAAGGGGTATAGTGAGGGGGACAGAGGGAGAAAAAAGAGAGTGAGAGAAAGAATGTGTGTATATAAATAACGGATGGGGTACAAGGGGGAGGTGGGGCATTAGTGGAAGTTAGAGAAGTCAATGTTCATGCCATCAGGTTGAAGGCTACCCAGATGGAATATAAGGCGTTGTTCCTCCAACCTGAGTGTGGCTTCACCTTTACAGTAGAGGAGGCCGTGGATAGACAAATCAGAATGGGAATGGGACGTAGAATTAAAATATGTGGCCACTGGGAGATCCTGCTTTCTCTGGCGAACAGAGCGTAGGTGTTCAGCGAAATGATCTCCCAGTCTGCGTCGGGTCTCGCCAATATATAGAAGGCCACATCGGGAGCACCGGACACAGTATATCACCCCAGCCGACTCACAGGTGAAGTGTCGCCTCACCTGGAAGGACTGTCTGGGGCCCTGAATGGTAGTGAGGGAGGAAGTGTAAGGGCATGTGTAGCACTTGTTCTGCTTACAAGGATAAGTGCCAGGAGGGAGATCGGTGGGGAGGGATGGGGGGAATGAATGGACAAGGGAGTTGCATAGGGAGCAATCCCTGCGGAAAGCAGAGGGGGGGGGGAGGGAAGGACGTGCTTAGTGGTAGGATCCCGTTGGAGGTGGCGGAAGTTATGGAGAATTATATGTTGGACCTGGAGGCTGGTGGGGTGGTAGGTGAGGACATGGGGAAGCCTCTTCCTAGTGGGGTGGCAGGAGGATGGAGTGAGAGCAGATGTACGTGAAATGGGGGAGATGCGTTCGAGAGCAGAGTTGATAGTGGAGGAAGGGAAGCCCCTTTCTTTAAAAAAGGAGGACATCTCCTTCGTCCTGGAATAAAAAGCCTCATCCTGAGAGCAGATGCGGCTGAGACGGAGGAATTGTGAGAAGGAGATGGCATTTTTGCAAGAGACAGGGTGAGAAGAGGAATAGTCCAGATAGCTGTGAGAGTCAGTAGGCTTATTGTAGACATCAGTAGAAAAGCTATCTCCAGAGATAGAGATACAAAGATCTAGAAAGGGGAGGGAGGTGTCAGAAATGGACCAGGTAAACTTGAGGGCAGGGTGAAAGTTGGAGGCAAAGTTAATAAAGTCAACAAGCTCAGCATGAGTGCAGGAAGCAGCGCCAATGCGGTCGTCGATGTAGCGAAGGAAAAGTGGGGGACAGATACCAGAATAGGCACGGAACATAGATTGTTCCACAAAGCCAACAAAAGGCAGGCATAGCTAGGACCTATACGGTTGCCCATAGCTACACCTTTAGTTTGGAGGAAGTGGGAGGAGCCAAAAGGGAAATTATTAAGAGTAAGGACTAATTCCGCTGGACGGAGTGGAGTGGTGGTAGAGGGGAACTGGTTAGGTCTGGAATCCAAAAAGAAGCGGAGAGCTTTGAGACCTTCCTGATGGAGGATGGAAGTATATAGGGACTGGACATCCATGGTGAAAATAAAGCGGTGGGGGCCAGGGAACTTAAAATCATCAAAAAGTTTAAGAGCGTGAGAAGTGTCACGAACATAGGTAGGAAGGGATTGAACAAAGGGGGATAAAACAGTGTCGAGGTATGCAGAAATGAGTTCGGTTGGGCAGGAGCAAGCTGAGACAATAGGTCTGCCAGGACAGGCAGGTTTGTGGATCTTGGGTAGGAGGTAGAAACGGGAAGTGCTGGGTGTGGGAACTATAAGGTTGGTAGCAGTGCATGGGAGATCCCCTGAGCGGATAAAGTCGGTGATGATGTGGGAGACAATGGCCTGATCCTCCTTAGTGGGGTCACAATCGAGGGGTAAATAAGAGGAGGTATCCGCAAGTTGTCGCTGTGCCTCGGCAAGGTAGAGGTCAGTGCGTCAGACTACAACAGCGCCCCCCTTATCAGTGGGTTTTATAGTAAGGTTAGGATTAATGCGGAGGGAGTGGAGAGCAGAGGATTCAGATGGAGTGAGGTTGGAATGGGAACAAGGTGTGGTGAAGTGGAGACGGTTGATGTCCCATCAGCAGTTAGCAATAAAGAGATCCAGGGCAGGCAGAAGACCAGAGAAGGGTGTCCATGAAGAGGAGGAGGGTTGAAGATGGGAGAAGGGGTCATCGGTGGGGGTGGAAGAGTCCCTGCCAAAGAAGTAGGCTGGAAAACGGAGCTGGCGGAAGAAGAGTTCCGCGTCATTGCGAACCGCGGAACTTGCTGAGGTGTGGGCGAAGGGGGACAAACGTGAGGCCCTTACTGAGGACAGAGCGCTCTGCCTCAGAGAGTTGAAGTTCAGAGGGGATGGTAAAGACCTGGCACGGATGAGAGCTGGGATCAGAGGGGCGAGGGGGAGGGAGTCTTGTGGTGTCAGTGGAAAGGGGAGGGTTGGGGTGAGAGGAAGATGGAGCCTCTGAGGGCCCAGGAGCTGATGGTGGGATCTGCCAGGATTGCATTGAGAATGTCAAATCTAGAAATAACAACAGCATGACTAGGTTTTCAGCTGTAGATGGACAGAAGCAGAATGTGATCAGGTAATGTTAATGATAATATGGATTTGTGACTTTACACTGGCCATGAGGTGAAAAATCAAAAGAAGTATACATGAATTTCAGTCAGAAAGCGGGAAGAAGAATGAATCAGTATGAGGAATGGAATGTGAAATGAATGAACAAGAAAACTACTACATCTAATCTTTCAACATTTAGTTTGTGGGAATTATTGTTCATCTAGGATCCATATTAAATAATAACTAATTATTTAATGTCAATATAGACATGATAATGTGAAAGAGAACTGCATTTTTTCAATAAAAGCTTAGGGATAAAAGTTGTACAGATGCACAGTTGAGGTTAAAAAGTAGTTCTGTTTGTCCCTAAGAACAGTGTAAAAATGGGAAGAGAAGCCTCTGAAGACAATTTATTGGTCACATGGAACAGATTCTGACAAACGTGGCCCTAATCACATGGGCAATGATATAGAGACATTGGAGGAAGATAGATTCGGCTGCTGGTAATGGGTTGGGGGGGCGGGGCGGTCATAGCAGTGGGAAGTTGCATCATTAGTTGAGAGTGATTAGGAAGAGATTATTATCATGTCAGATGTAATTAGTGACTTTAAGAGCCATTTTGGTACAACAGAAAACCAAAACCCTGATTGGAGGAATTCAAACAATTATTGATTTTCTTTCTTTGATCATAAATACAGTTATTGGCTGTTTCAAGGTACCTTACACAGAATTCCTGTATTGAATTTATTTATTTTCTTTCTTCTAAGTGCCCTCCACAATACTCTATTTGAGGCCATTTTATCTGAACACAGTGTAATGGATTTGATTGCTGAGGGAAACATAATTAAACAGTGCTATTATTTTAATTATGTGTACAGGGTCTTTTGGAAATTGATCAGTTTTGTCTAATTTTTTTAATATGAGTAAAATACTGACTTCATAATCTCAAGTCTTGTCCTTCTGAATAATACAATGCTAGTTAAAATATCTTATTATTAAACTGTCTGTTTTATTTATTTTAAGAATTCTGGCATATGTACATGTATTTCTCATTTACCATCCCAACCCCCACATGCCACGAATTTAATACAATTTTAGTTCCAATACATTTTTTTACTAACTGAAGATCTGAAGTATCTAATTCTGTACTTGTACTTTCTCTCTGTTTTGGTCAATGCGTAGGTGCAGTGGCAGCATTTATTGTGGGTTATATAAAAATATCATGGGCCATGTGGAGTGAAGTTGCACTTCTCATCTTTTCCTTTGTTATTGTCATCGTGCTGTATGTGATGGACACTGTCCAAAATATTTGGGTGTGCTACAGCTGTTACGTGGTTTTCAGAATTATCTACATGATGCTAATAACCATTGCAACGTGAGTGGAACTTTTTCTTCAAAAGTGTAATTGAATCTAACTTTAATTTTGTACTAATTTTGGGGGTGAGGTAAACATTCAAAAGTAATTGCCTCTCTTTCCTTTTAAAGGTACAAAATTGCTGCAAATCTAAGTGTGGAACTATATGCATTGGTGTTTGGTGTAAACACTTTCGTTGCCTTAGTCCTTCAGACTGTTTTAACTCTGATTGTAGTTGAAGCCAACCTACTGAACTTAAACATATTTGGACAAGTAAGTATTATCATTGTACTTTAACTGGAGAGAGGGAGAGAACAGCTGAAGTTCAATATTCATTGAGAAAACATTAATGTGCCAAAAGCAGTCATTTGGTTTGTTCTTTTAATAACAATGAAAATAGTTTTTATAATTGTCATTGAGATTTACTACTGGAGCATCCAAAGGTATTTTGACCTGAAGCATTAAGAAGATGGAACTCCTTCAATAAGCAGTGACCACATCGAATGATGTGATTTTGTTCTAAATGCCTGTGCCTGTTATAACAGAGAACTTGTTTATAGTTTCACATTTTTGATTTTTCCCACAGAGACTCCTTAATTAGTGGTGCAGTCCACTTTCAAAGGTGACTGTTGAATCTAATTCCGTCACCAATTTGTATGTTCTCGGCCATTGTAATTGTGTAATTTGCTTTTCCTCATTTTGCCTCTGATATTTTTGCTAATTACATGTAAACATGATGTCCAGTTGCTGACCCCGTTGTTATTGGAAACAATTTCCCTTTATTCCTATTTACTGTATCTATATCCTTCACGACTTTAGACATTTTCGTCAAACCACCGATAAACCTTCACTGCTCTGGTTCCTCCAGTCTCACCATAAAGTAGAAATTTCTCAGCTGATTTCCTAATAATATTAACATTTCCCTTTTTAATCTCATGGGTTTTATGATTCAACTTGGCAGGCAGTACTCAAGAAGCTAATCTTGGCCATTTTAAATTGAATGTATTGATTGGAGGTTCTTTAAAGCAAGTACAATTATTTTTGATTGGAGAATACAAAATTTTCTGTGCTTTCTTTTAAGATGAGGCTACATTTTGAGGTACCTCCATAATTATTTCTAGGAGCTGAAGAATTGCTTTCAGATTTGACAGCCAAGAAAATGCTGATATTCCCCATCTTCTGATAAGATGGCAGCAATAGGTGGTGACTCTTTGAGTGCAGTTCTGATGGGAATCATCATGTACTTCCATTTAGGACTACACAGCTGAAATTGCCAGTCACAGCCATGGGTACTTCAGTAAGCAGCGCTGTTTTAAGATGTTTTAAAAAATCTTATCAATACTCAAAATCAACGAGGGCAGTTCCCTTGAAGAACACATAAAAGGGGATGGCGCTGCAGTCTACAGGTACGATTGAAATGCAGAGGCCTTAGACCGCCCCCCGCACCCCACTCCTGACTATCTGGCTGATGAATATACAGTCTCTGGAAAATAAAATAGAGCCCTCAGAGCAAGATTGCTGTACTAGGGGGACTTCAGGGACTGTTGTGTATTTTGTTTTACAGAAAAATGGCTATCACCTGTCATTTCAAATTGGGTGTTACTGCCTAATGGCTTCACCATTCTCCACAGAGCCTCAGAGGAGGTGGAGTATGCTTTATGGTTAATTCCTCATGGTGCACAGAAATAGCAGTTTTGTCACAGTCCTGCTCACTCGACCTGGAACATCTAGCAGTCAAATGTCATTCATTTTTATGTGCTGAGGGAGTTTTCTGCAATTATCCTAATAAAAGTGTACATTTCACCTCAGACCAATGTCAGGCAAGCACTAGAGTAGCTGAGCATTGTAATCAGAAAGCATGAAACAGCACACCCTGATGCCTTCCCTATCATTGTGGGGGAATTCAACCAGGCCAACTTGAAGTCTCTGAGCAACTACCTGCAACATATCTCCTGTAGAACCAGAGGAGCCAACATAGTTGATCACTGTTATACCACCATCAAAAACGCTTACTGTGCCATCCCACACCGATGCTTTGGAAAGTCCAATCACTTGGCTGTACTTCAATTCCCGCCAGTTGATATAAGCAGAGACTAAAGACTGCAGCATCAATGGTGAGGACCAAGAAGGTATGGTCAAGGGAGGCGGAGGAGCACCTACAGGACTGCTTTGAGTTAGTGAGCTGGACAACTTTCAGGGATTCATCATCCAGTCTGAATGAATATGCCACAGTTGTCACTGGTTTCATCAAGATCTGTGTGGATGAGTGCCTTCAAGAAGATACCCAACATACCTAAACCAAAAGTAGTGCATGAACCAGAAGATTTGTAGTCTACTGAGGGCTAGATCTATGGCATTCAAGACTGGTGATTCAGAACTGTACAAGAAGTACAGGTATGACCTACAGAAGGTTATTTAAGAGTGAAAGAAACTCTTTTGATTGAGGTCAGAGGTGAAATTGGGTGCATGTCAGCTCTGGGAGGGTTTCCAAACCATTATTTTCTACAAAGCAAAACCTATCATCATGAATGGCTGTGATGCTTCACTCCCAGATGAGCTCAACACCTTTTATGCACATCTTGAAAGGGAGATTAAAGCTACACCGGTGCGCATTCCTGCAGGGCCTGGTGACTCTGTGATCTCTGTCTTGGAGGCCGACATCAGAACATCTTTTATGGGGGTGAACATTGGCAAGGCGTCAGCCCCTGATGGTGGGACTGCTAAGGATCTGAAAGCCTGTGCCAACCAACTGTGTTTAAGGACATGTTCAATCTGATTGCTGCTGTCGGACGTTCCATCTACTTCAAAAGGGCGACAATCTAATTCAAAAGTGCCCATGAAGAGCAGGGTAAGCTGGCTCAACAACTATTGTTCAGTGGTACTCACAGCTACTGTGATGAACAGCTTTGAGAGGTTGGTCATGGCCAAAATTAACTCCTGCCTCAGCAAGGAGCTGGACCCACTGGAATTTGCTTATTGCCACAATAGATCTATAGCGGAGGCAATTCCACTGGCTCTCTACTCTGCCTTGGATCACCTGTACAATACTAATACCAATGTCAAGCTGTTGTTTACTGATTATAGCTCAAGCTCCAAAATCTGGGTCTCTGTACCTCAACTGGATCCTTGTCTTTTTCACTAGGAGATCACAGTCAGTGTGGATCAGAAATAACATCTCTCTGACAACCAACACAGGTGTACCTCAAGGATGCGTACTTAGCTCACTGCTCTACTCTCTCTACGCTCACAGTTGTGTGGCTGGGCACAGCTCAAACACCATCTATAAATTTGCCAACTACACAACTGTTGGCAGAATATCAGATGGTGACAAGGAGGCATTCAAGAGCAAGACAGATCAGCAAGCTGAGTGGTGTCACAGCAACAACCTTGCACTCAATGTCAGTGAGACCAAGGAATTGGTTGTGGACTTTGGGAAGTGGAAGTTGACTGAACATTGAGGGATCAGCAGAGGAAAGGGTGAACAGTTTCAAGTTCCTGGATGTCAACACCTCTGAAGTTCTTTCCTGGGCTTGACATATTGATGCAATTACAAAGAAGGCATGACAGTGGCTACATTTCATTAGGAGTTGAAGGTTTCTTGATATGTCACCAAAGACAAATACAAATTTCTACAGATGTTCTGTGGAAAGCTTTCTAATTGGTTGCATGACTGTCCAGTATGGAGGGACCACTGCACAGGATTGGAAAGAGCTGAAGAAAGTTGCAACCTCGGCCAGCAACATTATGGGCACTAGCCTCCCCAGCATCAAGGACATCTTCAAAACGCAATGCCTCAAAAAGACAACATCCATCATTAAGGACCCTTATCACCCAGGACATACCCTCTTCTCATTGCTACCATCAAGGTGGTGGTACAGGTTGGTACAGGAGGTGGGTGGGTGTGTGTGTATGTATGTGTGTGTGTATACATTTATATATATGTATGTATGTATACGTGTGTGTGTGTGTGTGTGTGTGTGTGTATATATATATATATATATATATATATATATATATATATATACACACACACACATACATATACACGCACACACACACACACACAAACACACATATACATGTAATTCAGGGGTTGCAGTCCTGCTGGAGTTCACCACAGCAACACTCCGGCACCTCTGTAAAAAAAAAGTCAAACTAAACAAGCAGGGACTTTAACAGCAGCCACATATTAAATAGAGGGGATTTTACAGAATTGGGGGTTGGAGAGAGGGGGTGGTGGCTGGTGGGGAAAATACCACTAATAACATTAGGATATTTGATCGTTTTTGGTGAAATCCTGGAGCTGTGACTTTTTTATTTAGGTATTTGTGAAATCCCTCCTCTTTTGACCCGTTGTCCCAGCATACCCTGCTGTAGCCTCCTGCCATTTCACAGATCCTCAGTCTCTCTCCAGCACTCGTTGTTTGAGCATTTTTCACTGAGAAAATAAAATTCTTAGATCTTTTGAAAAGTGGCATAAGGTCAGTAAGAACAAATCGAGCATTCGCACAATAAGGCAGAAAGAAGCTGAAATTCGTGGAAGTGTTAGTGCTACCCGTACAACAGCAAAAATGGTGTCTGTGGTTCGTGATGAAGTGCTTGCAAAGACTGAGAAAGCATTAAGTTGTGGCTAGAGGACATATCACAGAAGCAGATCCCTGTTGATGGCAAAATTATGCGTGAAAAAGCACTTAGCCTCTATGAGCACTACTGTGAGGGGGTTGAGGAGAGCGAGAGGAAGGAGTTTAAGGCTAGTAAGGGAATGGCTGGCTAGCTGTGTAAAGCGCTACAGTCTCAAGAACTTAAAGATCACGGGAGAATTGGTATCAGCTGATGCCGAGGCAGCTTCAGCGTTCCCAGAAGAGCTCAAGAAACTCTTGTCATTATTCCCTAAACAATACAGTATAACAACTATTTACATAGCATTTACATTGCATTAGGTATTATAAGTAACCTAGGGATGATTTAAAGTATACGGGAGGATGTGCGTAGGGTGTATGCAAATACTACGCCATTTTATATAAGGGACTTGAGCATCCACAGATTTTGGTATCTACAGGGGGTCCTGGAACCAATCCCCCCCCCCCCCCCCCCCGGATACCGAGGGACTACTGTACACAAGTGTGAGCATTTTTCCGCTCTTTCCAATGGGTACCATTCGATTCCAGGTAGGAGCTGTATTAAGGAATGAACATCGAAACCTACGGTTAACAGTTGAAAATAATGAAAGAAAAATTCACTGCTCACTTATCTTCGGCCTGATTTTGATGAAATATTCAAAGTAATCATCCTGGAAATGTGTGTCCTTGATAAAGATAACAGGCCTGCTGAAATACCACCTAATTATAGAGAAGCTGCAATATCATCTTTGTAAGAGCTTTAAGCTTTCTTCTTCCTCTGTAATAAATGCCTTCAGAGATTATGTGGAGGATTGTGGACGCCACATCCCCCAAGATTTACACCCATTACTGAGCTGTTCACAGGTTATTAGTACTGCTGAGTGTGAGAGAGGATTCAGTCACATGAACTTGATAATAACAACAACATACTCAAGAATTCTCATGAATCATGTATCAGCACTTATGTTTGTTAAGCTACACGGACCTCCTCTAGTTCAGTGGAATCCTGAGCCGTATGTCACATCATGGCTGCGGTACCACAGATCAGCAGATGACACCAGGACAAGAGTTGCTTTAGACCCCCGAACACATATTATGCCTGATCCCTTGTGGAAATTATTGTGAAACTTCTCATTGGTGGCCTTTAGTAAACAGGTAATTACTTTTAAATTGGTAAAATACATAATTACAGCCTTTTTCTTGATAATTATATTTTATGATAATTAGTGCAACCGTGCAATACTTTGTCATATTATTAAATTAAGTATTATATGTTTTATTGTACCAGTTATACACAGAAATGTAGTGATAGGCTATAATCTTGTTAATGTCTTAACTATCAATATATTTCTGTGGAGCTCTGGAATTCATATATTTCTTTCATTCTGGTTCAGCTCCGGCACCAAAAAAATTAGCCTGATGTAATTTATAGTTCTTTATTATAAATTGCAATGTACTGCTGCCGAAAAACACATTTCACAATGTATGCCAGTGATATTAAACCTGATTCGTTATCCTACATGTGTTATTTTCCTCTGTGATTGATTTGAAGCTGCCAGTATTCTGTCTCTATTGCTGAAACATCTCTCGTGTTCCACTTGGTAGGAAAAACCAGGGAAACCCTGTCTTTCTTCTTCAAGTCAGTAACAGCTAGATCATGGTTCAAGTGTTTTAGAGAGTCAGTGAAGGGTGCGATGTTTCTATTAGTGTGACAAAACTGTATAGTGCAGCATCAGTTCTAGCCCCTTCTATCAATATTGCCCTCCAGTGTTCGCCCAGTGGATTGCACGCGTGCATACGTTCATCAGCGGACTGCTGCGAACTCTTGCTGATAACACCCACAGGCCATCAATTTAAAGGACATGTCACTCAGGGACTTGGGCTGTATATATTATTTTTGTGTGTTTGTATGTTTACTGCTATCTTATATGTGCTATGTGTGCCTTGTGCTGTGTATGACTCTTGGTACTGTGTTTTGTACCTTGGCCCTGGAGGAACACTGTTTCGTTTGGCTGTATTCATGGGTATTCGTGTATGGTTGAATGATAATTAAATGAACTTGAACTTGAAAACATATTTAAAAATAAATGTGAGGCATTGCTGGTTAAATACTTCCATGCTCTATAAAATATCCCCTACAGATGTTGATATACACTAATGCATAAAATGGTAGAATTGTGGCTACTGATTAATAAAGAATACTATGTGTATTTTCTTTAACTGAAATTTGTTTTCTACTGACTAAGTAAGTTGTTTATTAAAATGATGTGTTTTCCTTCTAGTTTCTAGCGTACACCATTTACTTTGCAGCGATTGCAATACTCTTTCTGATCTTTGGTGCATACAGCGTTATAAAGAAACAAAGAGAAGGTTTGCAAGCAGTTGAAAACATCTCTGATTGCTCGGACTGCGGGGAAGTGCCGCCTAGGCTGACTTTTAAGCAGAAATGACACTTGTGATGTTATCTTTAGCCATCCTCATTACAAATTTCACTATTTTAAATGATTAGTGGTATAGCACTGATTAGATCATTTCTTCACTTCTGCACAGTGTCACTAATCAAAAATTTACTTGAAGCTACAGTCGTTTCTTCATTGCAAATTCACCAAAATCCTGCACTTTGTTTATGCCAAAGGACAGGATTTTGAAAGGGGCAGATTTTCTGCAAAATCCAGGTTTATGGATCAACACCCTCTTCTAATACGTGCTTAAAATCTGCATGATGTTATGTAATCACCTGTTAACGTTGCTCAGATACTCCAAGCCCTCTATTAATTTTGAAACCTCTCCAGTTATATATGTTCGAACCTTGTTCAACTTGATATGATCGAAGAACATATCTCGCCTCAATTCCTCCTGACACCAACCCATCTTTCAATGTAGGCTGATCATGTTGACTTCTCTCCATTTCCATTTCTCCAACCCACTCCAAACCTGCTATCACATTTCATACTCAAAGCACAGCATTTAACCTCTCTGCCCTTGCTGATCATCATATCTCCAGCTATCCTTAAATTCTTGGAATGCGTTGAAACCTCCAAAGTCCATGCCCGTCTTTCCCCGAACAAGCTGTATGAATTCTTGACCCACCTGCAACCTTTACAGCTGACCATCTTTTTCAATAATTATCTGGCCATAGATTAAAAATTTCCAATGATTTCTCATCCCATACCTGTGATGTTTTGTTTGCCATTTTGGGGGTACAGAGAAATGCTCCTATTCCTTATCTTACACGTTGCGCTCAACAACATCATCTGAAAATGATTCCTGTTCCCTGTGCCGCTGATGATGCCTCAACAGCTCCCCCCCAACCCACCTTTTGACTTAGTGGAGGCCTCTATCAAATTTCTGGCCTGGCATAGTGAATTGAATTCACTTTATTACTTACATCCTTCATATACATGAAAGTAAAAATCTTTATGTTACGTCTCCGTCTAAATATGCAATGTGCAATTTATAGTAATTTGTGATAAATAGTATGTACAAGATGAGTGAAAACTTTCTCCTAATAAAGATTGGAAAAGTCCAATTCATTGTCTTTGATCTCAGCCCCTCTCTTCCCCCCCCCAAAAAAAAACAAACACAATTCCCTGGATACATGACTCTGTTCCTTTTTCCAACAGCCCCCTTAAATGGAACAAGACCTCGGGTTTGATTCAGGGTTGTATTTGAACTTTGATCTCAGATATACATCATAATGTAAACCACCTTTTTGCCCTTGTTTCAATTCATGCTGTTGAAACTCTCATCAAACCTCAAACCATTGCTTTTAGTGGTCTCTTTTGTTTTATTTCCTTACACTTGAGGTCATAAAGAAAAGTCAGGCAAAAGAGTCCAGCTCCCATGTTTTCACACCTTCCTTTATTGGATCTCAGTCTGGTAACGATTTTGAATTCATATCCTTTTCAGTTTTCTCCTTTGCCTCCCCTCCTAAATATGTAATCTACTGCCTTAAAGTACTTGGACCACCTAGGTGTCTCCATCCTCAGATTCAATTGTCCACCACTGGTGCCTGGGCTTTTACCTCCCAAAGCCTTTATGCTAACTGCTTTGGTTCTCTACACCTTTCCTCCTCCAAGACAAACCTCTATGAACTTTGATCATCTACTCTAATATCTCCATCCAGTTCAGTTTTAAATTTTGCTTGGTCTTATTCCTGTCAAGCTTTCTGGTTTTTCCCACTTTAAGGTATTTAAGGCAAATTTGTTGTAATTTGGGCAAATGTTGGAAATCTGATAGCTGTAATCTAAAGAAACTCTTTCCCTCGTTTTTTTTTCTTAATAAAATTAATCTCATTTCGGTGACTGAATGGACCACACAGAGACTGTAGATGTAAAACATCTTTTATTCAGCATGTCAAGGAGATAACTCGGGAAGGATTTCCCCTGAAGAATTTAACGAGAATATCTCTAAAAGGTATACCAAGATCTGGTACTTTTTTTAAGCACAAAAATAACAACAGATGATTAAATACGATTTCTGTAGTTACAGTTATATGGTTTACTTCAACAATTTGGATGTATACAAGTAACTTTGTAGTGTTAGGTATTTACAATGAGCACACCTCAATTGATACCTTTTGAATATTCAAGCATTTTGTGGATGATCCAAAGGGTTCTGAACATAACACCTCAAACAATCAAAATATACCTCTTTTACCTAAGTATAGAGTGGTGTCTCCTTGGATACAAAAACACTCCAACTATTGATTGACAGAATAAGTGTACCATAACACTGTGTTAAGTGGCAGAAATATGTATTTAACTGTGCTTTAAGTGATAAGATGCTCACTTGATCCCTGATTTCATCCTGGGAGTTTCAATGTGGCCCAGTTGACAGGTATGCTCATCTGTTGTTTTGCCCTATACAAATTACACTAGTGCAAAACGAGAAAGTCCCACCTCATAGCTGGTTTCAGTGTCCTAAAAGTATGAATGGTTGTTATATACAATAAAGTATCTATGTACAAGTGTCAATAGAAAAAATTGTCTTGTCAGTTGAAGTGCTCACCTGTTATAAATTGGTAAGCGGTGATCAAATAAACTGGTGTCTATTTGATTATTGCTTGCAAGTTAAATTTGAATAGTTTATTTTTGAAAACTGGTTCTCATTTATACTAATGGCTGCTCTCCACATAATTGTTGATGTCTAACATTTCTTAACAGCATTCATGTATTTCCAAGTAATGGAAGGATAGTACTGGATTCTAAAAAAAGTTAACGAATATATTTATTGTAATGGTAAACATTGCTGTTTAGTCGAGCCTCTGCTACGTTTGTCAAAGTTAATGAAGTAATAGATCTCTTAATCAGTATTGAATATTGTATTTAAATGTTTCTCACGTGGTCAGGAAGATTATTTTAAGTTCTCATGTTAAATCTAACTGGTTTTGGACAAATGTCTGATTTACATTTTAATTGCACCATATTGAGGTATTAGAGGTCTGCACAATATTTAGGTGAGAACTAGTGAACAAAATAATTGGTTCATTAAGAAATTCACGGCGGTAGCTTCAAATATCGATAAACAGCATTCATTGTGAGTTTTTGATTTAAGTATTGGGCTGATGTAATACGAAATGTAGACAGTGTTTCAAACTTGAATATTTTCTTTCATCAAACAATATTAATGTTGAATGATTAGTGTGTACTTGTGAGAGAAAAACTTGAAAATAAAGTGGAAATAAAGTTTCTTATCAAAATTCAGGCAATAACACAAATGTATTAAATTGTAGAGAGGAAGGTATTGTTAAAACTACAAACTTTTGCAATAATGAGAATACTTTGGGCAGTAGATTCCCAGAATTGTTTTATAATCAAAGCCATTGTTTGTCCTTGAAGGAAATTGCAAGGATTTGTGAAATGCTACACTTTCCTTTTCTTAAATTTTGATTAAAATTCAGTTTTGTATGAGTAAAAATAAGTTACAAGAACATGCATTCAATAGAAGGGCACTGAGGTATGTGCATGGACGTAGAGGCCAAGAGATTTAACTAAAATAGGGTTGGAGCAGGTTATTCAATTCACAATAAACTGGAAAAAATATATTAGAACTGTAGATATTATAAATGAGGTGCAGGGAAGGATCTTTGTTACATTTATTAACTACTATGTAATTTTATTAATTGTTTTGCTGTATATTTATTTTGAAAGTGGTTTGCGTTTGTCAGTTAAATTCAACTTGATTTTTATTACACGCATGCCTAGTATATGCCTAGTATAAGTGTATTACTGAACATTGTAATTGCATTAATAGACTTTATCCTTCCATTCCATATGATTGTACTATCATGAATTCAATTGGAAGCTATTTAAATTCTGTTTCTATTTTTTGATAGAAATGCACTTTAACATGTTTATGATATTTGCGTTGCAAATATTAAAACTAGTTTAATCAAAAATTGTGCATTTATGTGTTTGTTTATCGTAAGTCAAATGTGGATTTACTTCACTTTGGGAAAGCAATGGTTCTTGAAGCTTCATCTAATCCTGAATATGTACTTAATGCAAAATTTAAAAGTAGTGCAATTATCAACTGAGTAAAAAGTACAAATTACAGCTGAGTTTTTAACCGATTTGAGTGGGTGGGGTTAAAGGTTTTGTGGGGATAAAATAAAAATGTGCACAATGCTCTTGAAATAGACATGTATTCTGATATGGAAGATGATTGTTAGATAGAGAAAAAGGTTCGAAGATGTGTTCAAACCACTTAATCTGGAAATCCCTGTCTCCTGACTGCTCAAAGTAGAGAAGGGGAAATTGGGATGGTATTGAGATATACGGTCAGTGGGTAACATTTAATGTGAGCTTAGACGGAGGTGAGGTATATGGACCCCCAAATCCTAAAAACTTTCTAAGGGGCGCAATTGAGAGCATCCTGACTGGCTGCATCACTGCCTGGTGTGGGAACTGTACTTCCCTCAATCGCAGGACTCTGCAGAGAGTGGTGTGGACAGCCCAGCGCATCTGTACTTGTGAACTTCTCATGATTCAGGACATTTACAAAGACAGGTGTGTAAAAAGGGCCCGAAGGATCATTGGAGACCCGAGTCACCCCAACCACAAACTGTTCCAGCTGCTACCATCCGGGAAATAGTACCGTAGCAAAAAAGCCAGGACCAACAGGCTCCAGGACAGCTTCCACTAGGCCATCAGGCTGCTTAATTCATGCTGAAGCAACTGTGTTTCTATGTTATATTGACTACCCTATTATACATATTTATTATAAATTACTATAAATTGCACATTTAAACAGAGACATAATGTAAAGATTTTTACACATGTATATGTAAGTAATAAATTCAATTCAATTCATTAGTTTTACATTTTAAGCTTGCATTTTATTTTATGTTAGTACAAATACTTTATTCCTTTCTCCATTTGCAAAAACACTGCTGTTAGATCTGCAAATGCGAGGAATTCTGCAGATGCTGGAAATTCAAGCAACACACATCAAAGTTACTGGTGAACGCAGCAGGCCAGGCAGCATCTCTAGGAAGAGGTACAGTCAACATTTCGGGCTGAGACCCTTCGTCAGGACTAACTGAAGGAAGAGCTAGTAAGAGATTTGAAAGTGGGAGAGGGAGGGGGAGATCCAAAATGATAGGAAAAGACAGGAGGGGGAGGGATGGAGCCAAGAGCTGAACAGGTGATTGGCAAAAGGGGTATGAGAGAATCATGGAACAGGAGGCCCAGGGAAAAGGAAAAGGGGGAGGGGGGAAACCCAGAGGATGGGCAAGGGGTATAATCAGAGGGACAGAGGGAGAAAAAGGAGAGAGAGAGAAAGAATGTGTGTGTATAAATAACGCATGGGGTATGAGGGGGAGGTGGGGCATTAGCGTAAGTTAGAGAAGTCAATGTTCATGCCACCAGGTTGGAGGCTACCCAGATGAAATATAGGGTGTTGTTCCTCCAACCTTATCTACTGATGTCTACTATAAGCCTACTGACTCTCACAGCTATCTGGACTATTCCTCTTCTCACCCTGTCTCTTGCAAAAATGCCATCCCCTTCTTGCAATTCTTCCGTCTCTGCCGCATCTGCTGTCAGGATGAGGCTTTTCATTCCAGTTTGAGGGAGATGTCCTTTTTTAAAGAAAGGGGCTTCCCTTCCTCCACCATCAATTCTGCTCTCAAACGCATCTCCCCCATTTCACGCACATCTGCTCTCACTCCATCCTCCCGCCACCTCACTAGGAATAGGGTTCCCCTGGTCCTCACCTACCACCCCACCAGCCTCCGGGTCCAACATATTATTCTCTGTAACTTCTGCCACCTCCAACGGGATCCCACCACTAAGCACATCTTTCCCTCCCCCCCCTCTGCTTTCCGCAGGGATTGCTCCCTATGCGACTCCCTTGTCCATTTGTCCCCCCCATCCCTCCCCACTGATCTCCCTCCTGGCATTTATCCTTGTAAGCAGAACAAGTGCTACACATGCCCTTACACTTCCTCCCTTACCACCATTCAGGGCCCCAGACAATCCTTCCAGGTGAGGCGACACTTCACCTGTGAGTTGGCTGGGGTGACATACTGCGTCCGGTGCTCCTGATGTGGCCTTCTATATATTGGCGAGACCCGACGCAGACTGGGAGATGGTTTTGCTGAACACCTATGCTCTGTCTGCCAGAGAAAGCAGGATCTCCCAGTGGCCACACATTTTAATTCCACGTCCCATTCCCATTCTGATATGTCTATCCACTACCTCCTCTACTTTAAAGATGAAGCCACACTCAGGTTGGAGGAGCAGCACCTTATATTCCATCTGGGTAGCCTCCAACCTGATGGCATGAACATTGACTTATCTAACTTATGCTAATGCCCCACCTCCCCCTCCCCCTCATACCCCATCCATTATTTATTTATATACACACATTCTTTCTCTCTCTCTCTCTCTCTCTCTCTCTCTCTCCTTTTTCTCCCTATGTCCCTCTGACTATACCCCTTGCCCATCCTGTGGGTTTCCCCCCTCCCCCTTTTCCTTCTCCCTGGACCTCCTGTCCCATGATCCTCTCATATCCCTTTTGCCAATCACCTGTCCAGCTCTTGGCTCCATCCCTCCTCCTGTCTTCTCCTATCATTTTGGATCTCCCCCTCCCCCTCCAACTTTCAAATCTCTTACTAGCTCTTCCTTCAGTTAGTCCTGACGAAGGGTCTCGGCCTGAAACGTCGACTGCACCTCTTCCTACAGATGCTGCCTGGCCTGCTGCGTTCACCAGCAACTTTGATGTGTGTGGCTGTTAGATCTACCTGCATGGAAGGCTGAGGCTTCTTACTGCTTAGGCAAATTGTTCCTTCTAATAACAAATAAGAATCAGAAAAAATGAGATCCTGGAAATCTGAAAGAAAATTGTAAAGTGGTGCTGAAGTAACAGTTTTAAGAGTATTATTTTGAATGTGCATGGGGATAATATATCTAAGAATACTGTTTTGTTAAGCTTACTTTTTGTTCTATAATCTTGTGTGCCATCTATTCTCATATACATCAATCTGCAAACTGGTATAATCTGCTGTGCATTGCAGCAAATACTTGGTCATTGTGGAGGAGTTGAATTATATTCATACGTAATGGAAACGGTCCCTTTGGCTCAGTGACCATCAAGCTCCCATTTAGATTCACCCCACACTGATCTCATTTACCAACATTGTTGATTATCCATGGTGAATGGCTTCTAGATGTCTGCATGTCATTGGGATTTGGGGAGAAACCCATGCAGTCACAGAGTATGCAGGCTTCACACATACAGCACCCACGGTCAGGCTTGAACCCATGTTGTTGGGAATGTGAGGCAACAGTTCTGTAGGTATGCCATTATGGGCAAGAGATTGCCTACGTTTCCAGTTTTGAGTGTTCTGATGTGGCTTATAAGACTAACAGAACCAGAGACTTTCACAGTTTGGACATATGAAATAGCAGTTTGTATAATTTCACAATGATACTCCCCTTCAGCAGCCTACGCAGGGTTCTGTGTACCCCTAGTACAGCTTCAGCACAAAGCAAAGGATTTTCAGGACTTGGTTTGAATGTTGCATATCTTCAAGGAAGCATTGGGCACATCCTTAAATACTTTTATTTGTCTCCCCACCAATCTCCTCCCACAATGGGGCTCTAAATAGAGTATCCATTTTGGGTATCTGGTATTAAGCATATGAACTATATGCTTCAGTGAATGAGTCAATTTTGGCTTGGAGCTTGGCAAATACACATCATCTGCTTAATGCAATTTGACTAAGTTTAGATACATTTGGTTTTGCGGTATTATTGTCATGTGTTAAACAGTTGGGTCTGTTGGTTAGCTCCACCCCCTTTTGAAATTTATTGGAGGTGAGGTGCAACATTGCAGTAAGAACAGTGGAGAAAAGTGCTGGGCCATTGGCAGAACCTTGTTGACTGCTTCAATGAGTTTTAATCAGTCCTGAACTCACTGTTTAGGAAGATGACTTGCACACTTTTACATATCAACATGTGAAGTAGAATGGTTGCTGCAGCCAGCTGAATTTGAGAACTGTGTATGGCTATAGCCAAGGGTTCCGAACATAAGCTGTGTGTACAGGTAAAGATAGAAATCAGGGATGTGGTTAGTGTGTGCAATTAAGCTAGGGGTCAGCAAAATAGGTTGGGGGAATGTTTGGGAACATACACAGTCTGGGGAGTTGTTGAGCACCTGTGAGGCGGGGAGGGAGGCAGTAGGCAAGGTTGTGTGTGAGGGAGCATGGGAGGTAGTTGGGAGTTGTGTCTTATGAAAATGAGTCCTCACCTTTATGTGTCAACAGTGATACCAACCAGCAGAACCTGGACTCCAGGAGTCTTCAGCTCCTTGCTTTGTGATGACTATGTGGTAACTGGTGTACAACAACTGCCCTGTGTTAATTTTGGAATTAGACACCTCCAGCTTCCACTCCACAGTATGAAGTTTGGGGCCTGAAATGTTAGGATCCTCATAGGCCCTGATCCACTAACAAACTGGAATACCTGTCTACTGTTGTAGCTTGCAAACTTGGGGGTTTTGACATTGACCTGATACGTGGTTTGCAGGAGTAATCTGAAGAACAAATGACGTGCTTATGGTGAGCTTTGCTGTCAAACTTTACAAAAGCCTTGGCAGCCTTTGGTTCACTTCAAAAGAAAACTGAAACGCCACTGTTACAGGTGCACAGGCCCCAACCCTGGTAGTTCCAGAAAAATCCAAGGAAGACATACCCCAAATTTGAAAAAAAAACTTGTTCTGCATTCCAAAGGGAGACAAATGATCCTTCTAGTCAACTTCAACCCACTGGTAAGGCATGACAGAGTCATTTAGGAAACAGTGAGGTCCTTCTTTTGACAAAATTCTTGGAGCATACCTCAAGGTAATGTAGTATACCTCAACTTTTGGAGCAAACGTCACATGTCAGAGGGCCCCGCACAAACTATCATGGTAACACCCCCGGGTCGAACTGTGGCACCTGTTCGAAGATATCCTGGCCGGAATGAAGGACTGCAGAGATGTTTGTATCACCTGCGGTACAACAGGCACTGACTTATGGACTGATCTCTGACAGACTGGCCCCAAAACCACCGTGAACTGAGGCGTTGCCCTCAATGACCCGACAAAGACAGCGTCCTACGGACGATCCTGTCAACTGCTCGTCCACAGGAGCTGTATGGATTTCACAGACTGTAGGCTGCGATGGACTGTGTTATACTTTGTAATTGCAGCAAATAACTCGGAGCGGCATTCGGAATAAAAAAAACAGGAAATGCTGAAGGTACTCAGCAACTAAGAGAGAAACAGAGCTGATGCTTCAGGGCCACGATAGCCTTGCGATCTGAAGGTCTTGCAATGAATGGCGAGGACGTTACATCTGGAGTGAACAGGGAGAGGAGGACAAATATGTCTCTAATGCCTAAGCGGATACAGTACAGACTCGATGCGGTGTGATTGGTGTGTGTGCAAAACCCGGGAAGGGAGGTGGGAACTCGCGGCAACTTTTGATCTCAGTTGGTGCTGAATTAGTAGCCGCTCTTTATTAGTGAACTGGGCAGAAGGGTATGGTGAAACCCGGCGCTGCAGCAGCGAACCAAACTCTGGGTCGGTGCAGAGATTCCTCGCCGGCCAGGCTCTTCCACGCCACCGATTTTCGCAGAAGTTTTGGTAGCTAACAACTTTAAAACAATAAGATGTACGCTGTTTGAAGTGTTCTTTTTTAATCAAAAGGACGGCGCGCCGCTCCTTGGGCACGGAGGCGCGGTGAGCTGTGTTCTGGGCTCTTGCTGTGCCTGGAGCGCCGAGACCACCCAGGGTGCAGGCAGGGAGAGTCTCCTCGCAGCCCGGCGCCATTGCACGAAGCGGCTGGGGTGGCGGGCGAGCGTATCTGGCGGCGAGGAAGCAGAGCAAGAAGCTCCTGGCTAAAATCTTGGCTTTTTGAGGAAAATATGCGGAGAAAGGAACTTCGCGCAGGGAAGGTGAGACGTGCCATTTGTGGAAGGGTTATTGTGTGCGGTGAAGGAAGTGAAAGCAGGAAAAGTTGTTAGAGCTGAGGAGACAAAGGAAGCTGATGGTCGGGTTTAGTCACTGCACAGGACGGGGGAGGGGGTGCTGCCTAATGCTCCGTCCCCGTTGCCTCAAACCCCTCAGTGTCGGGGAACTGAGGGGAGGGTGGGGGAAGGGTTCCCTGCCGCGGTCCAGTCTTTGTGCGGAGTTGCGGGGGTCCTGCTGCCCAAAGTCATGCCTGTCGGTGTCACTTCCACCCGCGAACAGCCCGTTGCACCCCGGCGGCCGACGGTTACCGGCAAATCCAAACAAAACTTTGTTTGAAGGAAGTGAATGGGTTCGGGTGATTTCTGGCGAGAAAGAATGAAGCTGTTGGCCCCTCCGGGAAAGGGAGCTGCATCCCCCATCTAGCCCCAGACGCTGAAAGCAACTTTCCTCAGAAATCAAATTTAACGGGGGTCGGAGGGGGAGACATTCGATGGATCGTCTATGCTCCTTACAATTAAAAACAAGTCACATATTTATAAAAGCACGTTTATATTTTCTTTATCCATTTCCCTATCCTTTTTTCAACCTGATCCGAACCGTACACTCGCCCTAGTGGTCAGGGAACAGGGTTGGTTCTTTAAAAATCCCTCACACGGGAAGATGACTTGTGGGTTGTTGAAACGACGCTTGAACAAATGTGAACAATGAAGGTTGCATGACAGCGCAAAATAAAATAGGTTAGGTTCCTTGTAAAAAAAATCCTGTCCTGATCCCCATAGTCCTTGAGATTCACAGTTTTCAAGGTGATTGGAGTACTTGCACCAGTCACATTTATATTAGGATTTTTAAAAGATGTAATAACGTTCCACTACTCGGTACAATTCCGACAGACGTTTACACAGGACAGACTATGAAGCTCCTTCATAGTGCTGGGTTTCTTGCGCCGGCTTGAAGGGGTGGGACAAAGGGTTAGGGAGGGATATTCAGAGTTTTGCACTTGGCAGTCGAGACGTGTCTGCATTTGCTTATGATTTAATTGGTTCAGAAATGGAAATTTACTGAACTGGAGATCACAGAGAAAGGATAGGAATTACCGAGGTGGGGAATTTGAGGCGTTGGGAAACTAGGATAAGAAGTTAAAAATAAAATCGTTCTTTAATCGGAAGTCATTGTAATTTAACATTTATTTCAAGAGGTTTAGAATGCAAGAGCAGGGATGTGATACTGAGGCTTTTAAGGCACTGGTAAGACCTCACCTTGAGTATTGTGAACAGCTTTGTGCTCCTCACCTAAGAAAAGATGTGCTGGCATTGGAGAGGGTTCAGAGGAAGTTCACAAGGATGATTCCAGGAATGAAAGGGTTATCATACGAGGAACGTTTGATAGCTCTGCGTCTGTACTCGCTGGAATTTAGAAGGATGGGGGGGGAGGGAAATTTCATTGAAACCTTTTGAATGTTGAAAGGACTGGACAGAGTAGATGTGGAAGGGATGTTTCCTATGGTGGGGGAGATTTGGACAAGAGGGCACAGCTTCAGGATAGAGGGGCGTCTGTTTAAAACAGAGATGCAGAGAAATTTCTTGAGCCAGAGGGTGGTGAATTTGTTACTGTAGCCAGCTGTGGAGGCAAGGTCGTTGGTATATTTAAGGCAGAGCTTGATAGGTTCTTGACTGGACACAGCATCAAAGGTTATGGGGAGAAGGCTGGGGAGTGGGGCTGAGGAGGGGGAAAGAAGGATTAGCCATGATTAAGTGGTGGAGCAGACTCAATGGGTCAAATGGCTTAACTCTACTCCTATGTCCATGGTCTTATGGTCTTACAAACAAAAGGACATTTGAGGCTTGGTCCAGATTGGACAATCTAGGCTTGGTCCAGATTGGGAGATTTGTACCTGAGCATTGGATCGCTCACATGCACATACTCATCGGGAAGTTGGTTAAAAGTTTGCTAGAAAAGTCAAATCCAGAGACAATAACAATGAGATTAAGGATGAGGATTTCAGCATCGAGTAAACTGAGGTAGTTACAACAGAACATAATGCTAAAGAGGTGGAAATATGCAGGCTTAGTAATGTGTGATCATAGAGAAACTGGCATTGTGAATGCTTGGGCATAGATCCAGAGAGTTGCCAGAGTGAGGGCTGAAGATGCTGATGAAGGAACAGAGATGATGACAAGGAATAAAACCAGTAGGTAGTTTTGTTTTTTCCATTGCGAATGCAGGGTAAGCACCTTCAAAATTTCGAAGTAGAGAAGGGGTTAAGAGAAGTTATGGGCAAGTTTTGGGTGTGATCAATTTTCACACAGACATTGATGTTAAGTTTTCAAATGATGTCTTCAAGTGGTAGATGCTGTGTAGGATGGGGTCAAGTATAGATCCGTAGGAGACACTAGCAGTGAGGGTGGGGTGGCATCCCAGCTTATTCTCAGGATAAGAAAGGAACCAGAAGGTTGTGGGCCCTTCCACCTAGGCAACATTGCAGAGGCATCAAAGGAGGGTGGTGTGGTCGATCAGGATGAGGGAGTTGTGTATCTGCCATTTATTTGCTAAAATATTTTGACTTGGTGATCTTAACGTATATGTGCCTTATATTTCATACAATTAATTTTTCTTATATTTCTGGTTCAGGACTCAAGCATGCCATTTACCTATCCTACAACTTCACAATGAACTATAATACCAGTGTCAATGGAAGTGGAGGAAGCAACTCTACCCAAGAAGATGGTGGACTCATTATTGCAGCTTCAGTTGCCATCATTGTCATTGCTGTGTTGATCTTTCTGGGAAACCTG
This sequence comes from Mobula birostris, assembly GCF_030028105.1. NCBI lineage: Eukaryota > Metazoa > Chordata > Chondrichthyes > Myliobatiformes > Myliobatidae > Mobula > Mobula birostris. The sequence goes on along the minus strand of NC_092375.1, from coordinate 47,049,847 downwards.
GTGATTGTTGTAACTCTATACAAAAAGTCATACCTCTTGACTCCGAGCAACAAGTTTGTCTTCAGTCTGACGCTTTCTAATTTTCTGCTGTCTGTTCTGGTGCTCCCTTTTATCATCACAAGCTCCATCAAGCGAGAATGGATCTTCGGAGTGGTGTGGTGCAACCTTACAGCACTGCTTTGCATGCTTACCAGCTCTGCCAGTATGATGACCCTTGGAGTCATTGCAATAGACCGGTAAGAAATATTTCTTCAGGGAACTGTACATCCTGAGTAGAGCTACATTGCGTCTAGATTCTGCAGAAAGGGGAAGTACTTACACACTGGCAATCACTTGATTCAAAATCTTGTTAAGTGGAAAAAAAAACCCTGAGGAACTTTCAGTGCCTGTGTATTGTATTTGACCATTCAATACAGAATATATTTTAATTGCATTGCTCCTAACTGAATGGAAGTTACAATATTTTAAAGAAAATTACCCTCAGGTATGGAACAGAATTGCAATTTCTGAAAATGATACCTGGATTTTCACAGTGTTCAAAATTGTCAGGGTATCAAAGTCACTGAAACATAAATATTTGCAAACTACTAATGACAATAATTGCTGCCATTACCTGTTTATCCTTAAGTGATTTGCTGATTTAAACAAAAGAAGCAGAGAGGCCGGGATAATTTGAGTAAAATGAAGGGAAACATATCTGTTGCATAATATCAATACCTTCAAGTGCTTTACAAAGCTTTAACGGAAAATAGAGAGTTTGGTCAGAGTTGAACATAGAAGTTCTAAAAGTGAAGAAAAAGAGCTGAAAAGGCAAGGAGTTTTCAAAAATCCATAAAGTAAGTCAAAGAAATCAAAATCATCAGCTTTGGTAGATTCAATCACAGACAAGAGAAAATCTGCAGATGCTGGAAGTCCAAGCAACACACACAAAATGCTGGAGGAACTCAGCAGGCCAGGCAGCATCTATGGAAAAAAGGACAGTCAACGTTTTGGGCCAGAACCCTTTGGCAGACCTGGGGGTGGGGGGGAAGCTGAGGAGTATGTTTAAAAGGTAGAGGGAGGGAAGAGAGAAACACAAGGTGATAAGTGAAACCTGAAGGGGGAAGGATGAAGTAAAGAGCTGGGAATTTTATTGGTGAAGGAGACAGAAGGCAATGGAAGAAAGAAAAGGGGGGAGGAGCACTAGAGGGTGGCAATGGCGGGCAAGGAGATAAAGTGAGAGAGGGAAAAGAGGATGGGAAATGGGGGGGGGTGCGGTTGGGGGACAGCATTACCAGAAGAAATTGATGTTCATTCCATCAGGTTGGAGGCTACCCAAACGGAATGCAAGGTGTTGTTCCTCCAACCTAAGTGTGGCCTTATCACGACAGTGGAGTAGGTCACGGATAGACAATTAAAATGGGTGGCCACTGAGAGATCCCGCGCCTTCTGGTGGACAGAGTGTAGGTGCACGGCGAAGTGGTTTCCCAATCTACGTCGGGTCTCACTGATATACAGGAGGCCACACGGGAGCACCGGGCACAGTATATGATCCCAGCAGACTCACAGGTGAAGTGTTGCCTCACTGTGTGGAAGGACTGTTTAAGGCCCTAAGTTATAGTGAGGGAGGAGGTGCAGGGGCAGATGTAGCACTTGTTCTATTTGTAAGGGTAAGTGCTGGGAGGGAGATCAATGGGGAGGGACAAATGGACAAGGGAGTCATGTAGGGAGCAATCCCTGTAAAAAACAGAAAGTGGGGGGGGGGTGGAAGGGAAAGATGTGCTTGGTGGTGGGATCCCATTGGAGATGCTGAAGTTTCGGAGAATTATGTGCTGGACTTGAAGGCTGCTGGGGACAAGAGGGACCTCATCCTTGGTAGCGTGGCGGGACGATGGAGTAAGAGCAGACGTGCATGAAATGGAAAAGGTGCGGTTGTGGGCAGTGTTGATGGTAGAGGAAGGGAAGCCCCTTTCTTTGAAAAAGGAGGACATCTCCTTCGTTCTAGAATGAAAAGCCTCATCCTAAGAGCAGATGCGGTGGAGATGGAGAAATTGAGAGAAGGGGATGGCGTTTTTATAAGTAACAGGGTGGGAAGAGATTTAGTCCAGGTGGCTATGAGGGTCCATTTGTTTATAATAGACATCAGTAGATAAGCTGTCTCCAGAGATAGAGACAGTGAGATTGAGAAAGGGAAGGGAAGTGTCAGAAATGGACCAGGGAAATTTGAGTGCCAGGTGGAAGTTGGAGGCAAAGTGGGTGAAATCGATGAGTTCAGCACGGGTGCAGGAAGCAGCACCAATGCAGTCATCAGTGTAGCATAGGAAAAGCGCAGGACAGTCACCAGTGTAGGTTTGGAACATAGACTGTTCCACGTAGGCGACAAACAGGCAGGCATAGCCGGGGCCCATGGGAGTGCCCAAGGCTATATCTTTTGTTTGAAGGAAGTGGGAGGAGCCAAAGCAGAAATTATTTAGAGTGAGGACAAGTTCTGCTAGGCGAAAGAGAGTGGTGGTGGAGGGGAACTGGTTAGGTCTGGGGTCCAAAAAAAAATGGAGAGCTTTGAGGCCTTCCTGGTGGGGGATGGAGGAGTATAGGGACTGGACATCCATCATAAAAATAAGATGATGGGGGCCAGGGAACCTAAAATCATTGAAAAGATCCAGAGTGTGAAGTGTCACGGATGTGGGTTGGAAGGGACTGAACTAGGGGGGGATAAAACATTCAAGGTATGCCAATATGAGTTCAGTGGGGCAGGAACAAGCTGAAACAATGGGTCTACCTGGACAAGTGGGTTTGTGGATCTTGGGTAGGAGGTAGAAACAGGAGATGCGGGGTGCGGGAACTATGAGGTTGTTGGTGGTGGTTGGGAGATCCCCAGAGTCAATAAGGTTGGTGATTCTGTGGGAGACAATGGCCTGGTGTTGCTTAGTGGGGTCCCATGTGAGGGACAAGTAGGAGGAGGTGTCTGAGAGTTGGCGCTGGGCCTCAGCAAGATAGAGGTCAATATGCTGGACTACTACAGCACCTCCCTTGTTTGCGGGTTTGATGGTGAGGTTCAGATTGGTGCAGAGGGAGTGGAGAGCCAAGTGTTTGGAAGGATTGATTGGAATTGGAGAGCTTTGGTAGATTGTTGGGGTGGAGTGGGAGAGTAGAGCTGGTCAAATCAGAAATGGGGAAGGGTGAAGATGTGTTAGAATTTTAAACACATAGATGAGATTTTTATTTTTAAATCTTTTTATAGATGAGGTTTTTAAATATGAGGTGTTGGCTGGCTGAGCACCAAAGTGGACAAAATGTCATTGCAGTAGAATATGGACAGGGGAGCTTAGAGCAAGCTGGCAGACCAGCTAGAGGAAAGTCCGATGAATATTTGGTTGTGGGTTTCAGCTGTAAGTGAGCTATGGAGATGTGTAATGCCCGAAAGCTAGTAGCAAATAGTTATTTATAGATGGAATGACATCGGGTCCAAAGCGCAACAACAAGATCCCAGCTTATTAAAGTTGTGAATAGTCTGGTTCAAACTAAAATATTTGGGAGGAGTTAGGGTGTGGATAGGGAGTTTGTGCTAGAAGCCAAAGGTGATTCAGTTTTTCGAGTACAGAGCTGATGGGAATTATTGCTTTTTAATTACAGAGCATCAGATGAGCAGTTCCTCACGGAAGAGACTGGTTAAGTAGACTGGGAAATATTAGAATGTGTGTGAAATCTGCAGCATGTGGAAGAGGAAGGGATTGTTGAGCCATTCCAGAGATTTTCCTAAAATGAAACTGTGGAGTTTGGAGGAGAAATTGGATTTGAATGGCTAAGGCCAACTTGGTTAGTGTGATCACAAAATGAACAGAAAGTACTGACAGCAGAGGGCGAAGAGTGCAAACACATTATATAATTTTAAGTAGGCCAGTACATTCCACACTGCCCTAGAATCTGCTTTGCTGTTTCTTTGTTTCCACCTCTTTCCTGCCACGTTCCTGAGTAGAATCCAGCTTCTTATCCTCGATCAGTAGGACCCAGCTATATCAGGCAGGTTGGGTGTCAAAATAACCTGGGGTTGGTGTCAGTTCAGAGTGGTTGCAGTTGGATTAAGTTAAAATTTCATACCTGAGAATATTTTTGCCTCGAGTATGGGAGATCAGTCTAGAAATAGGTGGGATATTGAAGGAAGTGTTTTCCAGGCAAATGAGTTTCTGGAACACGTTTGATCAGCTTCAGGAGTCAGAAGGATTCTCAGTATTTTTAATCTTCAATTTATATTTGGACAGCCAAGTGTGTAAGGAAATCGCACTACATCATATTTTCTGCATATAGCATTTTAAAAATTAATTTCATACTTCCATTCGATATGGTTTAGCAGATTTGTAGTACCATGTTAGGGCACTATTGCAGACATTGGGGCCCTCTCTGTTAAGTACACTGTGGGCTGCTCCAGAAGTAGGTTGTGGAAGTGTTGTTCCAGTTTTTTATTGGAAGACATGTGCCTACCTAGCTTTCAGTGTATGAATGGCAGGTATGGCAGTAAGCCCTTGGTGCCTAGTGGTTAACCCTTTGAGTTTTTGCTGTTGCTCGTGAACAGATAGTGTTGCAAACTGTCGGAGAATGCAGAGGACATGACGGCTACTAGGATTCTCAGTAAGGATCAGCCAGAGTCAACATCTAGGATGAGTGGATTGACTGCCTCCTGAAAATGCCACATTGCACCTTGGGCATCCTGCTAAAGTTCCATGTTCTCTCTGCCCTCGCTGCCTGTGACAAGAAATGTTGTTAGCTTTCTTCAAACAGCATCAGAATCGGGTTTAATATCACTGGCATAGATGGTGAAATTTGTTGTTTTGCGGCAGCAGTACATTGCAATACATAATAAAAACTAAATTAGAATAAAATGTATATATATTTAAAAATAATTAGTGTTAAAAAAGGGAAAAAGAGTGAGGTAGTGTTCCTAGATTCATTGTCAATTCAGAAATCTGATGGTGAAGGGGAAGAAGTTATTACTGAAACATTGAGTGTGTCCCTTCATGCTCTTGTACCACCTCCTTAATGGCAGCAATGAGAAGAGGGTATGTCCTGATTGATGGGAGTCCATAGTGATGGATGCTGCCTTTTTGAGGCATCGCCTTTGAAGCTCCTTGAAGTTTCAGTGACCTTTCCTAACAATGCTAGGTAAACTGCAGAATAATCCAAACACGTTCAGCTTCAGGAAGCACAATGGATACAAAGGCCGTAGCTGTGAACAGCTACTGAGGGTAGATCGCCACACTGCTCCAAGCTTGTAGTGAGCGGCAGATTTCATTACTGTTCAGAGTCTGTGACCTCCTTCGGAAGCTGTTCCTCCGGCAGCTGATCCTGCTTTGTCTGTCCTTCAGTTGTCCTTTCAAAGTTGCTGTATTCCAAGGAAACCGCACACCAATGCACCCAGGCCTCGAAGGAAATGCTTGGTGCAAAAAGGTGGAGGTCAGGAAGAAAGATAGTACTTGTCGCACAACTCCACTAATTGTTTTAAGTTGCACACACTTGCAACCTGAAGCAACAAGGAAAACACCAAATAGTTGGTGAGTTATATCAATAAGCAGTAGAAATTCATCAGTAACACTTCGTAGACTGCCCTTTAGGATTAACGATGACTTACTTCTGCTCCAGTCTCTCTGGGACTGAGGTTCCTAATGAGTCCAGTCTGAGGACAACAGACTCTTCCTCAAATGCATTGTCGGTTCCTGAAGGGATGTGTGATTTGTGAGGTGATACACTTCTTTTGTTGTTTATACTGAGCTTTTGTGTACTCCCACCACACTGAGTAGTCATGGGTCCCAGTGAGATTCCCAGTGGAGATGTGTCAATTTTTTTCAAAGAGGTATTTAGAAAATCCTTTAACATTTTCCACTGTGTGGTAATTTCTTCTGTGACAGGTGCTCTGAGCTGTACTGTGTGAGGAGTCTGGTGTTTGACATGCAAAAGTCTTGGCCTATCCAGCTGAGCTGTGTGTAACCAGGGTCTCAGAGCCTGGAACGTTAACCTGAGACAGGGCGCTGATGTTGGTTTGTTTGTCCTCCCAGCTGGTTTGGAGGATTTTGTTGAGACAGCAGTTATGGTATCTGAACAGTGCCTTGAGGAGCATTGTCATGAGTTTTAAGCCAGGTATGAGGTGGTGATCTTCAATCACCCTTTTTCTTATTTAGCCAAAGGCTCTTCTGCTGGTGCATTGAACGAGTTGGCAGCTTTCATCACCGATGTCTTGACAAGAGGTGGTTCCTCAAATATGGGAAGCTGATCAGATTTTCCAGCATCTGTGGCAAATCTTTAATGTTCGATGGCGGTGTTTTACAGTTGGACAAATTGATAGAAGACGATTGTCCTGTAGGTATTCAGTATTAGGCTCATAATCTCTGCTTCAGTGAATGAGTTAAGGTGACTTGGCCTCCAAACATATGAAAGCAGTACAGACCACCCCTGGGTTAGGAACCAGTTCCCTTGTTACAGACCTCCATTAGTCAATTTTATCTGTAATTTGGAAATTGCACAAAATCACTCTGGGATAATATGTGGATGAGTATTAATTAACATGAATATTTATTGACTGTTTTCCCCTGCCTAGTTAAAGTGCTACAGAATTAGGGTGTCTCAGGTTACATTGTTTAATAGAATATAGTTACCTAACTATCAATAGAAGCAACGCTTATCAATTTCCAGTTTATGTGAACTCCTGTGGTAAAATGGCAGTCTGTATTAGATTAGATTCAACTTTATTGTCATTGTCCCGAGTACAGATACAAAGCCAATGAAGTGAAATTAGCATCTGACCAGAAGTGCAAAAGAATAGTATTTATTTACAAAATACCTGCAAATAAAATGTAAGTGCTACAGCATAACAAATATAAAAGTACTGAGACAGCCCAATATGGGTGCAATACTGCTTCGCGCTGTGATGTGAGATTCAGCAGGGTCACATCTTCAGGGAAGAAGCTCTTCCTGAGCCTGATGATGCATTCCTGATAATGCTTTTTGCCCTGCCCAGGCAGCGTTTATGGTAGATGTTCTCAATGGTGGGTAATTCGGTGCCAGTAATCTGCTGGGCAGTTTTCACCACCCGCTGGAGTGCTTTGTGGTCTGATACGGGACAATTGCCATACCACACTGAGATGCAGTTGGTGAGTATGCTTTTAATGGTACAGCAGTAAAAGTCCATCAGTATCCTGGGACAGAGGTGAGCTTGCTTGATGCTCTGCAGGAAATAAAGGCGCTGTTGTGCCTTTTTGATCAGGATGGAGGAGTTCAGGGACCAGGTGAGATCCTCGGAAATGTGGACACCAAGGAATTTGAAGCTTGATACAGGTTCCACTACAGCTCCGTTGATGTAGTTGGGGACATGAGTGTGGCTCCTAGCATGCCTGAAGTCCACAATAAGTGACACTTAAAAACTATAGTGGTTACTGTAAGCAATCTTAAACCAATTTTTTCCAAGGCTTACTCATTTGAATTTTTTTCACAGGGCTCATTTGAGTATGTAGGGTGTCCACAGACTGGGCACTGTTAATCCAGGGATGGTTAATGATCCCTTTGGCAGGGTGGTGGTAGGCAGAGGCATCCTTCTCTCTGCTAAATGAGACTTAGTCTGCACAGCATTAAAGCAGAAACATGGCTGAATAGCAAAGCAAGTACATTAATGGTTTCATCAGTCCCTATGAGCCTGTAGCAAGGACAGGTCAGGTATTGCCCTTCTCCTGCTTCTCCCCGCCATCATAATAGCCGTCAGGTCTTTGATCAGTACTTTTATTGCTTCAACTACCTGTGGCCTGAAGGGAACTGGCCTTCTTTCACATACGGTATATAGGTGATAGTGCACTTTGATGCACTTGAATCGAGGGTTATATTTTTTATTCACATTTAATTTCCCATAAAATGCTACAAAATACTTGCCTCATTACTTGGGCGACTCTATTAGTTTTACTCCATCTACACTACAATTTTAAATACAATTGTCCATAAGTTATGATCTGACTCTAGTCTACTGCATTCATGTTTATTGAACAAAATAAACTGTATAAAATTAAATATTCACTCCAAGTTTAAAAAAAGTGAATACTAACTTTCATTACTTGCTGTTCTATTAACCTTGACTTTTAAAATGTTTTAGAATGAGGTTAGATGTATTGCATTAACAAAACTTTTTGTGCAGGTAACGAAGAAGACGGTATTGAAACGTGAGTTGTACTACGTGGCTGAGATGTTTTTGATTTCTGCAGGTACTATGCTGTTGTTTACCCAATGGTGTATCCAATGAAAATAACTGGAAACCGTGCGATTGTTGTAATTGTATACGTCTGGCTGCACTCTCTAATTGGATGCCTTCCTCCTCTTTTTGGCTGGTCGGCGTTTGAGTTTGACCAGTTCAAGTGGATCTGTACAGCTACGTGGTACAAAGGAATAAGTTACACTGTCTTTTGGCAGATATGGTGTGGACTGTTGCCATTTTTAGCCATGGTCATTTGCTATGGATTTATATTTCGTGTGGCCAGACTCAAAGCACGGAAGATTCACTGTGGAACTATTATTGTTGTTCAAGAAGAATCCAATAAGGATGGAAGAAAAAATTCAAACTCCTCTACCTCTTCATCAGGAAGCAGAAGGAACACCAGCAATAACATTGTTTATTCAGCCAATCAATGCAAAGCACTAACAACTATTGTGATTGTGATTGGAGCTTTTGTTGTCACATGGGGACCTTACATGATAGTGATTAGCACTGAGGCACTTTATGGTAAAGGAGCTGTTTCTCCAGGACTGGAGACACTGGTAACGTGGCTGTCTTTTACCAGTGCTATATGTCATCCCCTTATCTATGGCCTGTGGAATAAAACGGTACGCAAAGAGCTGCTAGGGATGTGCTTTGGTGACAGATACTACAGGGATTCATTTGTTCAACGTCAGAGGACTTCCAGGCTATTCAGCATCTCCAGCCGCATCACAGGTAACCTAGGAAAAGGGAGTGGGGATAACATTTTCTGTGATGACTGCCTTGTGAAAATATTGTTATCGCCTTTTGCTTTCTCACATTTGTTGTGTTAAATGATATCTTTTTGGACATTTATGCTGAATATTAAATAGGCCTGTCACATATTTGAGGAGTGTAATATGTCATGTACCTCTTTTGTAAATATTATTTCTTAGAAAATGTTCACCTCTTGGTTGAGGCTTTTTCCTATTATGTGGATTTTCTTCAATTGAAATTGGCCAGCCACTTGCTTACCTTGATTTTATATAAGATGTACTTCCTTGAAAACATGTTGACATTTTAATCATGTAGATCTTCTTAGAGTTATTGCTGTTTCCAGTTTATTAGATTCCTTTTAAATTCAAGGTTTCAGCATAAGATGCTTCGAAATGAGATTATTACAGAGACATTCTGCTGCAGTATGTTGTGACATCCAAATTTAGAGTGAAGAGTTAATGCCATTGGGAAAGGATTAAAGGGTAATGAGACAGGGCAACTACTAATACTCTGAGGTGGTACAAGTGAGGTTTGCTGTAAAGCAACGTCTGTTTGGTGATGTGTATGATTTTGAGTTTCCTGCAGGCTGCTGATGCTGTGATACTAAAACAAGGCTTTGATAGAATAGCTTTGCGGTCCGGTCCTGGGGCATATTTCAGCTGCATCATTTGGTTAAAATAATGCAGGGTTCATAAAGGTCATTGCTTCAGAATATGGACCCTCGTGTTAATCCTTCTGGGAATTACAGAAGCCTTTTAAAGCAGAGAAAAAAAAATTAACGTTTAGGAAATAGTGAATGAAATTTCATTTATTTGTTATTTGTATTCATCCATATACCTTACAAAGGTGGGTCCAATATTTTTCTGCTTCCAGCCTTTGGAAAGTTAAGCAGTATGTGTGCCATAATGAGTAGCTGTTTATTCTCAGCAAGACATCTTGTGTCTTACCTGTTTTGGTAGCAGATGTCCTGCTGTAAACACCATGAATCAGGCTGCGCTACACTGAATGTGTTAGTCTCAAAGCGCAGCTTTAGTGAGTCAGTGAATTGATACATGCTTTTTGTTTGCTCCTTATCCTAATCTATTTTGCATGGGACGGGTGGGCACTGGAGAAGGGATTTATAGCTGAAAACAGAAAAGAGGACTATATTTCTGGAGATAGATGATGCTTCTGGTCTGCGGGTGGCATTAATGGTGTGGAGGGACTTGGTGGTGAAATGTGAGGGTGCACATCACTCAGCCGTTCAAAGCAAGTGAAAATTAGCGTGGCGTTAGCTGAAAAATTAACAGGACTTTAACGATGAAGTTAAAATTACTGTAAGTTAGAGGGATCAATGTTCATACCATCAGGTTGGAGGCTACCCAGACGGAATGTGAAGTGTTGCTCTTCTGACTTGATTGCATGACCATCGATTTCTCTAACTTTGGTAATTACTCCCCCTCTCCACTTTCTCTTTTGGCATTCCCCATTCTGGTTCCCCTCTTACTCCTTTTCTTCTCCTCACCTGCCCATCACCTCCTTCTGGTTCCCCTCCTCCTTCACTTTCTTCCATAGTCCACTGTCCTTTCCCATTAGATTCCTCTCCTATTAGATTTCTCCTCCTTCAGCCCTTTACCTCTTCCTCCTGGTTTCACCTATCATCTACCAGCTTGAACTCCTTCCCCTCCCTCTGGCTTCGACCCCTTCCTTTCCAGTCCTGATGAAGGGTCTTGGCCCGAAATTCCATTGATCATGCCTGACTTGCTGAGTTCATCCAGCATTTTGTACAGAATCTCTTGTAAGCAAATTCCTGTGTTCTTCATTTTGAGATCTTGAACCAAGTTTGTTTTTATGTTGCCAGCCTCTGTTCTAATCTGGATTCTTTTCTTTTAAAGTTGCATTTAAATTCTCCTTTGAACATTATCCACACCAATAAATAGAGTCTGGTGAGCATTTGCTGTTGTTGTTAGGCAAACTAGGTTTGGGTTTTTCACATTGGAGTATGGAATAATTTGTTTTCTGCTTGGCCCCGAATGTGCCTTAGCTAATATGATTAGTTGTAAGCAAATATCTCTATATTAAATCAACCCACAAAGTGTGTGAGGAACTCATTGGATCAGATAGCACCTATGGGGAGAGGTGGACAGTTGATCTTTTGGGTCAAATCCCTTCAACTGGACTGAAAGCTAGAAGGGAGATAGCTGGTGTGGAAAGGTGGAGGGAAGGAGTAAAGCAAGACCTGACTAGCGATAAGGAGATGCAGGAGAGGTCTGGTAGAGGCAAATGAGGGAGAGACTGGGGGTGGTGATAGGTTGAGGTGACAAAGTGCTGAAGATTATGGAATCTGACAGGAGAAGAAGGTGGAACATGGAATTGAGAGAGGGGCATTGGGAAGGCACAGGGGAACAATGGGGGAACCAGATGGGAGGAATGTGTGAGTAATGTGCAGATGGAGCAGTAGTGGAGGAGGAGACAAAGTGATGGAGTTGGGGGGGGTGCTGATGTGAGTGTAGGAGAAAACTGGGAGGAGAGAGAAAAGGGACAGAGGTGGGAGTAGCTTATCAGAAGGTGGAGTGTTCCCTGGTCATGCTGTTGGGTTGTAGACTACCCAGGTGGACAATGAAGTTCTGCTGCTCTACTTAGCCTCACCCTGGCAGGGGAGGAGGCCAAGGATAGACATGTCAGTATGGGAATGGGGAGGAGAATTAAGGTAACTGTCAGATGGTTGTGGTATACAGCGCTGACACTCAGCAAAGTGGTCTCTCAGTTTGTGCATGGTCTCAACGATGTAGAGGAGAGGAATCAGGAGCACTGGACACAATAAGCAAAGGCTAGAGATCTACATGTGATTATTTGCCTCATCTGGAAGGGCTGTTTAGGGTCCTGGATGATAGTGAGGTGAGAAGTATATGTGTTACAACCACTGCAAGTGTAGGTGTAGGGACAGGTGTCATTGCTACAATTAACTGGGGAGTTGGTGGAGGTAAGGATAATCTATCTATTTCTTCCTGCATTCGTCTCAGTCCTCATTGTCCTATGTCTTTCCCGTCCACCACCCAATCCATCTGCCCATTACCCACACTCTACCCCACTGTTCCCGTCAGCCCTCCCTCCATTCCATGTTTATCCTTCCCCACCTATCAGGTTCCCTTTGTCACCTCCACTATTACCTCCCAGCTTCTGTGCTGTGCCCACTTTCCCTTCCTCACTTGGATCCACCCACCACTTGCCAGCTCTTGTCCTAGTTTCCATCTACCTTTTTATATTAGCTATCTTCTCTCTATCTTTCATTTCAGCTGAGTCTTGACCTGAAACCAACTGCCTATTTCCCTCCATTTAAAGCGGCCTGATCTGCTGAGTTCCTCCAGCATCTTGTATGTTGTTCCATGTAATAGCATCTGCAGTCTCCTGTGTCTTCATCACAGTATTAAACATAACTTTAAATATAATTTACACTGTTTCCATAGGATAGCCATTGATTGGATGTTCAGGTACAATTATGTATTTTATAGTGCAGAGAGCTATCTTCTGGGTAAAACTGACTTTAAATCTAGAAGGGTTTTACAGTCCCACAAACGAGATAAGTTTAATCAAGCCCCTCCTTATTAAACTAAGCTAAATACATATCCCGGTCGTAGTGTGGCCCACTGTGCCACCCTATCTTGTGAATCAATAACTATTTTAATATGAAATGTATTTTTCAATTATTTTCCTTGAAGTATAATGACTGTCCTATTAAGCACTTACTAAAGTACACTGAAAAGTCTGGGGATGTTAGAATGTGAGTCATTTGCTACAGGACACCAAGTCTTTGATCTGAACTTGCAGCCATAATGTTTATGTAGCTGATTCAGTTCAGTTTCTTAGGGAGGGGAAAACCAAAAGACTAAGGGAAAAAATAGATTAAAATTGTGTATTTTAGTTCCACTTTATGGTTGCATTTGGGAACAAAAGTATATTTAGGGAAAAGTACTAAAATATGAAATTTTAAAAAATTGAAAGTTGAAGCTTTCAAGTGTGAATGAATGGAACTTGTTGCCCTTCCTATAAAATGAAAATAAACAATATCCAAAAATAGAATATTGAGGCACAGTATTCCATAATTCCAGCCGTGCTCTCCAATTGATCACACATTTCAGACAACCTCTCCTGCCTATTTTAAATGAGCAGCAACACTTCTGCATTTACTAGAGTGAAACAACTGGAATTCTTCAGAACTATCATTTAAGAAAATATTTCTCTGGCACAACTGCAGGAGAGAGATTACCTCGGTGCCAGGAGAGCCTAATGGAGAGAGATTTGAAAATAATGTCTATTTTGAAAGTTAACCACTGCATAATTGAAAGCTATTAATATTTGAGTAAAGGATCTGCTGCAAGTTAGAGCACAGGCAGTAAGTAGGGTTTTGGATAAGCTAATTGCTGAAGGAGTAGGTCTTTAGGGAAACCTGCAAGTAGTGATGGATGTTTTGCACTGGCTTATTTTAGTAGGATTTTCTCCAAACTCATGGGGTAGCCATGGACCCCAACTATGCTTGCCTTCTCGTTGGCTATTTAACAGCCTATCTTCCACGTATTCCCTGGTAATGCTCCCCAACTGCTCCTGCACTATATTGATAACTGCATTGGTGCTGCTTCATGCATCCAAGCTGAGCTCGTAAATTTTGGCAACTTTGCCTCCAACTGCTCTTAAATTCACTCGGTTCTCCCTCTACTTTCTCAGTCCTCCCTCTACTTTCTCAGTCCCTGCAGACAAATTGTCTAACTATGTCTTTTATAAACCCGCTAATTCCCACAGCTATCTTGACAATATCTCTTCCCATCCTGTCTCCTGTAAAAATGCATCTGTTCCCAGGATGAGGCTTTCCCTTCCAGGACATTAGAGATATCCACCTTCAAAGATCAGGGTTTTTCTTCCTCTACCATTGAGCCCTCACTCGCATCTCCTCCATTTCTTCGAATCTGTGCTCTCCCCATCTTCCCACTGCTTTAGCAGGGATGGAGTTTCTCTTGTGCTCACCTACCACCCATGAGCCTCCGCATCCAACACATTGTCCTCTGGAACTCTAGCCTGCTTCAATGGGATCCTACAACCAAACACCTTCCTACCTCCCCGCCCTCCCCCACTCTCCACAGAGATCGCTCCCTTAGTGATCCCCTTGTCCATTCATCCCTCCCCATTAATTTCCCTTATGGAGAGCAGCAGAAATGCTACATCTGCCCCATTCCCCTCCTCCTCACCTCCATGCTGGGTCCCAAACAGTCCTTCCAGGTTAGGCAGCACTTCACCTGTAAATCTGTTAGGTCCTCTATTGTATCTAGTGCTCCCGATGTGGCCTCCTCTACATTGGTGATACCCAGTGTAAATTAGGCAATCACTTTGTCGAACACCTGGTGGCCAGACATTTTAATTCCTATCCCCATTCTTGTTCCAATGTGTCGGTCCATGCTCTTATGTCACGATGAGGCCACTCTCAGGATGGAGGAGCAACATCTTGTATTCTGTCTGGATAGCCTCCAATTGATGGAAGGAACACCATTTTCTCCTTCCAGTAATTTCCTTTCTCCCCTTTTCGTTGTCTTCTATTCTCCACTCTGGCCTTTTGCCTCTTTTCCTCTGCCTATCACTTCCCTGGTGCACCTCCTTCTTCCCTTTCTCCCATGGTTCACCCTTCTCTCCTATCAACTTCCTTCTTCCCTAGCCATTTACCTTTCCCACCATCCTAGCTTCACCTAGCACCTTCTAGCTAGTCCTCTTTCTCCTCACACCACCTTTTTATTTTAGCATCCTTCCCCTTCCTTTCCATTCTTGAAGAAGGGTCTTGGGCCAAAACTGTTTATTCATTTCCATGAATGTTGCCTGATCTGTTGAGTTCCTCCAGCATTTTGTGTGTGTCGCTCAGGATTTTCATAATGTCATTTCGTTCCTTTTGATATGATAGTGAAATGGTGGGTGCAATAGGTAATAATAGTTGACTAGGACTGCAGAGGATTATAGAATTTAAATAAATTGTAAGATTATCAATATCTGTTTAGCAATTCCTCTGCTTCCACCTTCCAATTTCTGCAATATAGTGTTGCAACCTGTTGATCTTTATAAAGAAAAATGATTCATATGTGGTGCAGTAAGTGCACTGGCCTTTGAGTGAAATTTCAGTATACAGGAGTCACTGGATAGTGATCGACAGAATGTTGGCCAATTTATTTCCCAGTGTTTGGTGCGATAACATTTCTGCATTAACTGTCATCTTGGCCCCATAACAGCTGATGACCAATGATATTGACTGCTTCAGTTATTTGGGTAGTCCATGATTTTTGTAATGGGAGGCATGAATCTGCCGCTCCAGCAACAGTAAAACTGGATTATAAACTCTGTTTAATATGCTAACAGAAATAGACTAAGTCAGTAAGTAATAGCTAGAGGAATTCTGATTTGGAATGAAGTTGCAAGTGGAAGAAATATTGGATTCTGTGGAGGAAGAATGATGCTAGTTGTCTGTCTTGGTAAAATGCAGTGGCTATAGTGTGCGGTTAGGATCCTGGTCTATGGCTTTGCACCATTGCTGCTGTAAATTTCAAATTCTACAATTAATTACTGAATAAATAAGGAGATCAGTAGCTGTAGGGTGGAGTATAAAAAGGATTGTGTGCATATATAAAAGGTTTGATTTTAAAATCTTGTATGAAAATGGAAGGAATAAATGTGTTTGTTCTGTTTGTTCTTGGACAGATTTGGGATTGTCCCCCCACCTCACAGCCCTGATGGCTGGTGGACAATCACTGGGTCAGAGCAGTAGTACTGCTGACACCGGATTCAGCTTCTCTCAGGATTCAGGTAATTGTTCCTAATATGTTATGGTGAAGGTCGCTTAACATACAGATTACATGTTTTCTATAATCTCCCAAACCATTTTTAAGTGTAACATTGAATCAGACTTCTGTTAGACAGAATTGTTCTCAGAATGTGATTTTGCTTGCATTGGTTTGGCTGTAAGATTTATAATTAAGAATATCTGCGTGTACTGTCTGGAAGATCTGTGAGGAAATACTCCAGGAACATGCAGTGTCACACTCAAGTTTCTGTCATGTGTTGGGGCATGTAAAAATTAAACATTGCTTTGATTCTGAAGTAGCTTGAATTTGATATCCTTTGAAACCGGCAATTTGTTCTTTATTTTATTCAGTTCCTTGGCCTCATAATTTCCTGAGACAAAGATAGTGATCAAAGAATCCCAGTAGCCTTTTAAGTGGGGTTAATATGTCGTGCTTTCACTTTCAAGGCTTGGTCTGATCTAATGCCATGTCACCCCAGTTCCTGGAGAGCTGAAATTAATAAGGAGCCCACATCAATGGTTTAAAGTATAATCTATATAATAATAGGCATTACCTTTCTTCAGAACTAAAGGATTCCAGCGCAGCACTTAAAGAGTGTTACACTTTCAGAAGTGTAATCCTATAATTCTATTCTAAATGTAGGACCTACTTCAGTTCCAGCTGAAGAGTACAATTGTGCCACAAGCAATCCAGGCAGGCATTCCTTTCACAGCTAGTCAGTTCTTCTCAAAAGGTGGTGGAATATGTATTTGTAAGGGACTGTGACTTATTGTGCATACTTTAGATTTATTCTAATATGTAATTTACAGAAAGCTTTGTTCTGATGTTGTGTTGTGACATAACAGACCTAATCATATCTGTTCACAACCCATATTTTAGGCACTGATGTCATGCTTTTGGAAGATTTCAGTTCAGACGGAACTCATTATTCATGCCACAACAACTATCCAAACAGAAGACGGAGTTCTGTGACAATTGGTGAACTTCCAGAATCACAAGGTATTTATAGAAGTAGTTTCTTTTCTGAGCTTCTTCCTTTTAATCACTTGTGCAAAGTCCATAATAACATGGGAGTGACCATCTCAGGTAATTAAGAAATACATAATTTATGTCTGCTATGGATCAAATACGCATTATTTCCCAATGGACTTAAAGCAGTCACCAGTGTTTAAGGTTAGGGGCTTTAATAAGGTAGAAGCACTATAGATTTTAGACAGCTGAAACCATCTAACTTGCCATCACCAAGTCCTGTAATGGTTCTTTGCTTGTACTGCTAGTAAACAGCACATTGTTAGCTGTAGCTTGGTGGGAGCAGTTCCCATTAGCAGTGCTCTGGATTTCATTATGAGCCAGGAAGCTGGTTGATTGATTTTCAATGGTGGCCAATTCTCTGCTTTAGCTATTAGTAAGTTTTCTGAAGAGAATGTTTGAACCAGTGAAGCCAAGGTGGCTGGTTTGGACGCTTGCAAAAGTGGCACAGTTTACAGGATAGCTCATTTAAAAATTGCCACATGAAGGGCAGAGTATGGGTATGTACCATTCCCAGTCTATATTGGCTCTAATATTTTGGAAACTAGGAATAGAAATAGACCGATTAATCCACAAGCCTCTTGTGCCATTGACTGAGACCATGGCTGACCTGTGAATTAGTTCCATGTAACTACCATTTTCTTCTCAATTTTATATGCACGATTGATAAACTATATTAACAATTGACCTTGCATTATTTGCCCTTTGTGGAAGGGTTTGAATTTCATATATAATTTCATACATATTTCATTATTTTCCATCACTTATGAAAAGTCCTGTTTAGGTCATGACAACATTATCTTGTCCTCAGCTCCCATACTGACAATTAGTTTCTATCTGTGCCATAATTTCTTCATTGTACCATGAAAATATCATATTATCTCTGTGATTCTATTGAGTACTGCTTTAGTTTCAGAGTCAGCAACATAGGAGCTGGTCCTTTAGTCCACAGTGTCCATGACTGTCTATACTTCTCCCAATTACAAGCACCTGCTCCATAGTCTTCCATATCTCAGCAATTGTAATGCTCATTGGCATATTTCTTTAATGTTGTGTGAGTAGCTGCTTCCAACTCCCAAACCCAAGCAACATTCCAGATCCTAGCAACCTCTGCATGAAAAAGTTCTTCCTCAGATGATCGGACCTCTGTGCTAAAGAAAACAGACCTAATATATTCATGGCAACACACACAAAATGGCGATGGAACTCAGCAGGTCAGGCAGCATCTATGGAAATGAATAGACGTTTCAGAATGAGAGCCTTTTTCTGGACTGAGAAGGAAGGGGGAAGATGCCAGAAGTAAAAGGTGGGGGGGGAGGGGAAAGATGCTATCTAGAAGGTGGTAGATGAAGCCAGGTGGGAGGGAACAGTCAAGGGTTGGAGAAGAAGGAATCTGATAGGAGAGGAGAGTGGACCATAGAAGGAAGAGGGGACTCTGGTGGAAGTAACAGGGAGGTAAGAAGAAGTAAAACATCAGAGTGGGGAATAGAGGAGGAAGGGGTGGAGGGGGGGAGAATTTACCAGAAGGAAAAATCAATATTCATACCATCAGGTTGGAGGGTACCCAGACAGAATATAAAGTGTTGCTCCTCCACCCTGAGGGTGGCCTCATCTTAGTACAAGACGAGGCCATGGACTGACACATTGGAATAGGAATCGGAATGAAAATGTTTGGCCACTGGGAAGTCCTGTTTTTGGCAGGTGGTGCGGAGGTGCTCAATGATGTGGTCCCCCAATTCACCAATGTAGAGGAAGCATATACATCAAGTTATTGACATATGTAAGGTTCTCTGATGGTCAGGATCGACCATGGATGTTGCATCCTAGTTGTCTGTATATACAGACCAGGGCAGTACAATATGGAGAGAAAACTGCTATTGTCCATGTAGCAGGCTCCCCCTCTCCACACAATGATTAATCCAAGGGAGCACCAGAGACCGACACAGTTTGGCACCAGTGGCATCGTAGGAGTTGCCAGTCAGCCCTGAACATAGGACTTCTTTAGGGACTCCAAGTCTAGATTTTTCCTTGTCATTTACTCCCAAAGCCTTCCCTATGAGTGGGTATAGCCACAAGACAGTGGAGATTTGCGATCAGAGTTTTCCTTCTCTTAGGTAAGCTGCTAACCATCACTGATGAACCCCCTCTGCCTGAAACAGCTAGTTTTAAAGGCACTAGTAATCTGCCTTTGCCCCTTCTCCTGTCAGTAGAGATGGTTCTGCTGGGCTTAGTCTCTTGTCAAAGGCTATTTGAGATGCACAAAGTCGAGAACATTTAATGGGTAGTGGGAGCTTATCCTACTACACACCCCAGCTATGACAAACTTAAGGAACCTATTGACAGATGTGTTGACTAAATAATTCTGGCTCTAGGAATCATCACATCCTATTAATCCGAATACCTTCCCTTTTCACAATTCTCTATTTTCTGCCACATGGCAAATTTGTTGTCAGAAAATCCATGATTTTCAATTTTAGCCGTTTGTCTCTTAAGAGGGACTTTATCAATGTCTTCATTAAAACAAAAATCCAACTGATTTATCAGACATTCCTCCCCATTACAACTGTGTGTTTGCTCTCTCTGATCAAATGAAAAAATATCAGTATTCAATCCATTCATGATGTACTTATTCATTATTATATCCTGGCATCATATATTTGGCAGTGGATTAATAATTATATGGTTTCTTCTCTCATAGCACTTCAGTGTGCAATGAAGTAAAGCATGCAGTTTTCAGACTCCGGGAAAATAAGTTAGAGGATTTTTTTTTGCATGTTGGCATTATTATTTTCTTCACTCTTTGCTGCCATTAAGTTTGATGAGAATTTTTCTCTGACATATTTTCATGGAATTTGTGGGATAATTATCCTCTCTTGCTCTTGTGAAGTACGATTATACATAGTGCTGATCAGCCTCACTTTTTTTTTTAACCAATTTCTATAGCTATTTTGACTACACCTCTTCACACCCTGTCTCCTGTAAAAGTGCTATTCCCTTTTCTCAGTTCCTTCGTCTCCACAACATTTGTTCTCGTGACTTTCCAGGACACCAGAGGTGACCTCCTTCCTTGAAGAACAGTGTTTCCCTTCCTCCACCATTGATGCTGCTCTCACCTGCATGTCCTCCATTTCCCAAACATCTGCACTTACCCCATCTTCTCGCCGCATTAACAGGGATAGAATTCCTCTTGTCCTTACCTACCACTCCATGAGCCTCCACATCCAACACATCATTCCCCACAACTTCCATAATCTCCAAAGGGATTCTACCACTAAACTCATCTTTACCTCCATCCTCACCCACCCCCTAAAACTCCCTCCGTGATTCCCTTATCCATTTGTCCCTCCCAGCACTTAACCCTGCAGGTAGCCAAAGTGCTACACCAAACTATTCAACTCCTCCCTAACCTGCATTCAGGATCCCAAACAGTCCTTCCATATGAGGCAACATGTCACCTGTGAATCTGCTGGTGTCATCTATTGTATCCAGTGTCACCCAATTAGTGATACTGGTCGTAAATTTTACTAAATGACAATAAAAGAGGACTGCTTGTCCTCATAATCTAAAATTGACTGTTTTCTTGCACACTTCTGCTCCATCCACCAATACAGAACTTCTGGTGGCCCATCATTTTAATTCTGATTCCCGTTCCTGTTCACATGTTGGTCCACGGCCTCCTCTTGTGCCACAATGAGGGCACCCTCGGGGTGGAGGAGCAACACCTTATATTCTGTCTGAGTAGCCTCCAAGTTGATGCTGTGAATATCGATCTCTCCTTCTGGTAAAAATTATTTTCCCCTCCCCTTTCCAATTCTTCTATTCGCCACTCTGGCTTCTTACCTCTTCCCACCTGCCCCTCACCTCCCCCCAGTACCCTTCCTCCTTTCCTTTCTCCTATGGTTCACTCTGCTCTCTTAGCAGATTCATTCCTCTCCAGTCCTTTACCTTTCCTACCCACCTGGCTTCACCTATCACCTTCTAGCTAATTCCTTCCCCTCCCACCTTTTTAATCTGGTATCTTTCAATTTCCTTTCCAGTCCTGAAGGGTCTCAGCCTGAATCGTTAATTTCATTTCCATAGATGCTGCCTAACTTGCTGAGTTCCTTCAGCATTTTGTGTGTGTTGCTTTGGATTTCCAGCTTTTGCAGAACTTCTTGTGTTTGCTATTTTTGGCATAGTTCATGCTATACTGGCATAGTTCAGGGTGGTCAGAGTCCTGGAGGGATTTGGTGAAATCTAACTCCTTGACAATTTATAGTCCCTTCTCGCTACAAATCTAATGAACCTGTATCTCTGCTTATTTTAGCATTCATCAGGTCCTGTTTAAATTTGATGAGCTATGGAGAGCATTTACAACGTACTTTCTCCCAGTGGTTAGTCCATTTTCTACACTGGGTAAGTCAGAGGTTGTAAAGGACACAAAATATTGGAATAATATTGCAGAAAGGCCTTCAGATGGGGAGGAGAAATTATAAGGTTAAAACAATTGTAGGTTGCACTGTAGTTAAAAATTTAAAATCTTATTTTCTTCCTTTTGCAGAGGAGGTTGACCATTCTTCAGTCCTGCAAATCAAAGCAGATGTTCATAAAACCCTGGACCATTTTGCCGCCAGTTTGGCCAAAGCTATTGAAATGGATGCCAAAATGAGCCTATTTGGGGAAAGTTGTTTGCCTGGTGATTTGTTTACAGTTATTAAAACTGTACCTGGAGGTACCAGCAAAGGAAACAAAATCTCTGCAGATCAGAGATTGAGGCTGGAGAGTATAGATGAAGGAATTGTTAATGACGGCACAGAGGAAGAGAATGCTCTGGAGGACTAAAGCAAACTTACAATGTAGGGAAGGCATTGCATTTATTTCTGGTGTGTTACTTGGCTGAGGCTTAAAATATCTTGTTAATATGCCTTCATTTGTTGTACAATTATTCAAATATTGATGTATAAAATTATAGGCAAAAAATTCAAACAGCTGGAAGATACAAAAAATGGGAGAAGCCAAAGTTAGCGCCCATCTTATAGTTAGTGCTAATAATTTGGCAGTGACATACAAAATGAAATGCTCCTTTCCTCTAGGTTTATGCAGTTGTACTAATTCTAGAAAATAAATATTTTGCATTTTAGTAGTGACAGTTGCTAGCAGTGTCAATGCCTGCTATATTGCAGGTGAAATTTAGTCAGCCGGTTTCAGCAGCAGATTTTTCATGAAGGTAAGTTCATTGAAAATTATGTAATTCCATGTCTTGAGCCTCGGTCTGTGTTCCAAACAAAAGTTATGGCGAAGGTGTTTGGGGTGCTGGAAAGGGGCAAAGAAAGTATGTGAAGGCTACGTTAATTAATAGTTCTTTCATATGTGCAAGAGCAGTTTCTCTAAGTTTCAGCTTAATGATTGGTCTTAGTTTAACATGTGGGTTGTGCATTTTTTAATGCCTGTTTTGAGGTAGGTATGAAATACAGAGTGTTTGTAGATGAACTAGAGATACTATTTGATTTCCCTTTAAAAGGTTTTGTTATATATAAAAAAAAATCAATACCTATGTCACCAAGGGCTTTGGATGCCTGTGGAAATGTGCAAGATCAGACAGGAAAAGAACATAAGCCAAAACTACACATTGCTGAGCATTATAGTTCTGCCTTCCAATGATAGTATGTACTATATAGCAAATACTGACTGTCAGTTGTTCACATCTCTAAGCCATGTGCTTGTTAATTTTTTAAAAAAATTTGGACAATTGGTGTCTGAATCGTGTATATCAAACTAAAGTGTAATTAAGATTTGTAAGTTAAAACGAATGACAAATTACCATTGCCATGTTTTATATTAAAATAAACCTGAACAAGTTATATTAACACATCTTCCAATAGCTTTAACTTATTTTAATATGCTTGTACTTGGTGTCAAGTGCACTGAAGTGAGATATGAGAGCACCTGAAGAAAGGTGGAGTTGCATATTTGGCTGCTGGAGATTATCAAGAACAGGTGGAGTCTAGGTAAGTATAAATATAGTTTTATTATATGCTATGTAATGAGCATTAGAGATCCTGGGCAATATTATTAAATAGGATAAGAAGATAGTGATAAACATATTGCAGTATAAAAAGAGGACAAAATCAAAAAGGGTGAATACAGGACTGAAAGTGTTATATTGGAGTATACACACGGTACAGAATAAGATAGATGAACTTGCAGCACAGCTACAGATTGGCTTGTATGATGTTGTAAGCATCACTGAATCATAGCTGAAAGAAGATTATAGCTGTGAGTTCAATGTCCAAGGATACACATTGTATCAAAAGGACAGGTAGGAAGGCAGAGGGGGTGGCATTTGTCTGTTGGTTAAAAAAATGAAATCAAATCATTAGAGAAAGGTGATATGGGGTCAGAAGGTGTTGACCATTGTGGATAGAGCTAAGAAATTGCAAGGGTAAAATGACCCTGATGAATGTGGTATACAGACCCCCAAACGGTAGTAAGGATGTGGTCTACAAATTACAATGGGAGATAGAAAATGCATGCCAAAAGGGCAATGTTACAATAGTCATGGGGAAATTCAGTATGCAGATAGATTGGGAAAAACAGGTTGGTGCTGGATTACAGGAGGGGAAATTGCTAGAGTGCCTGTGATATGGCTTTTTAGAGCAGCTTGTGGTTCAACCCACTAGGGGATTAGCTATTTTGGATTGCGTGTTGTGCAAATTGATTAGAAAGCTTAAGATAAAATAACCCTTAAGGGAAAGTGGGTGGAATTCACCCTGAAATTTATGAAGGAGAAGCTAAAGTCGGATGCCTCAGTATCACAGTGGGAAAAAAACAGAATTACAGTGGCATGAGATAAGAGCTGGCCAGAATTGATTGGAAAAGAATACTGGCAGGGATGATGGCAGAACTGAAATTTCTGGAAGCAATTTGTAAGGCACAGAATATATACATCCCAATGAGGAAGAAGTATTTTAAAGGAAAGATGACACAACCGTGGCTAACAATAGAGGTCAAAGCCAAGAAAAGTGCCAGAGAGAGGGCATATAATAGAGCAAAAATTAGTGGGGAAGTAGAGGATTGGAAAGCTTTTTAAAACCAACAGCAGGCAATTGAAAAAGTCATTAAGAAGGTAAAGATGGAATATGAAAGTAAGCTAGCCAGTAATATTAAAGAGAATACCAACAGTTTCTTCAGATACATGAAGTGTAAAACAGAGGCGAGAATGGATGTTAGACCACTGGAAAACAATGCTGGAGAGGTAGTAATGGGGGACAAGGAAATGGTGCACAAACTAAATAAATATTTTGCAACAGTCTTCACTGTGGAAGATCTAGGTGTCTGAGATTATGAAGTGTGTGAAGTTACCATAACTGGAGAGAAGGTTCTTGGGAAACTGAAAGATCTGAAGTTAGGTAAGTCAGCTGGACCAGATGGTGTACACCCAGGGTTCTGAAGGAGGTGGCTGAAGAGATTGTGAAGGCATTAGTAATGATCTTTCATGAATCACTAGATTCTGGAATAGTCTGGAAAATTGCAATTGTCACTCCACTCTTCAAGAAGGGAGAGAGACAGAAGAAAGGAAATTATAGGCCAGTTCGTATGACGTCAGTGGTTGGGAAGATGTTGGAGTCGATTATTAAGGATGAGATCTCAGAGTACATGGTGGCACAGGATAAAACAGGCCATAGTCAGCATGGTTTCCTCAAGGGAAAATCTTGCCTGTCAAATCTATTGGAATTCTCTGAAGAAATAACAAGCAGGATAGACAAAAGAGAATCGGTTGATGTCGTGTACTTGGATTTTCAGGCCTTTGGCAAGGTGCCACATGAGGCTGCTTAACAAGCTGTGAGCCCATGGTATTAGGGGAAAGATTCTAGTATGGATAAAGCAGTGGCTGATTGCCTGAAGGCAATGAGTGGGAATGAAGGGGGACTTCTCTGATAGGTTGCCAGTGACTAGTGGTGTTCCACAGGGGTCTGTGTTGGGACCAATTCTTTTTATGTTATATGTCAAAGATTTGGATGATGGAATTGATGGCTTTATTGCAAAGTTTGCAGACAATATGAAGGTAGTTGAAGGGGCAGGTAGTTTTGAGGAAGTAGAGGCTGCAGAAGCACTTAGATTAGGAGAATGGGTAAAGAACTGACAGATGGAATACAGTGTCGGGAAGTGTATGGTCATGCACTTTGGAAGAAGAAATGAAAGGGTTGACTGTTTTCTAAATGGAGAGCAAATACAAAGCACTGAGGTGCAAAGGGACTTAGGAGTCCCTAATGTTAATTTGCAGTTTAAGTCTGTGGTGAGGAAGGCAAATTAGCATTCATTTCAAGAGGACAAGAATATGAAAGCAAGGATGTAATGTTGAGACTCTATACAGCACTGGTGAGGCCTCACTTGGAGTATTGTGAGCAGTTTTGGATCCCTTATCTTTAAAAGGATAGAAACATAGAAGATCTATAGCACATTACAGGCCCTTCAGCCCACAATGTTGTACCAACCATGTAACCTACTCTAGAAGCTGCCTTAACTTTCCCTACCGCGTAGCCCTCTATTTTTCTAACCTCCATGTACCTATCTAAGAGACTCTTAAAAGACCCTCTTGCTTCTGCCTCTACAACATGTGTGGGCAGTGCATTCTGTGTGGAACTTGCCTCTGACATTCCCTTGTACCTACTTTCAACCACCTTAAAACTATGCCCCCTCTTGTTAGCCATTTCAGCCCTGGGAAAAAGCCTCTGGCTAGTCACACGATCAATGACTCATCATCTTATACGAAGGGTGATTGATAAGTTCGTGGCCTGAAGTAGGAGGAGTCGATTTTAGAAAACCTAGCACATTTATTTTTCAACATAGTGCCCTCCTACGTGTACACACTTAGTCCAGCGGTCGTGGAGCATACGGATCCCTTCTTTGTAGAAGTGGTCCACAGCAGGGGTGATTGATAAGTTTGTGGCCTAAGGTAGAAGGAGATGCGTTATTAACTTCAAACTTTCTGCATTATCACTCAGAGTTGAACTGCACGTGCATGTAACAAGAGCGTCTTGGACCTCCAAGTGGTCCACAGTAGGGGTGATTGATATGTTCATGGCCTAAGGTAGGAGATGAGTTATACAGCTCTCATTACATGCATGTGCAGTTCAACTCGAGTGAAAACGTAGAAAGTTTGAAGTTAATAACTCATCTCCTTCTACCTTAGGACACAAACTTATTAATCACCCCTACTGTGGACCACTTCTGGACGTCCAAGACACCGACTTCTACAAAGAAGGGGCCATATGTTCCACGACCACTGGACTAAGTGTGTAAATGTAGGAAAAATAAATGTGCTAGGTTTTCTAAAATTGACACTTACCCTAGGCCATGAACTTATCAATCACCCCTCATACACCCCTAACAGGTCACCTCTCATCCTCCGTCACTCCATGGAGAAAAGGCCAAGTTCACTCAACCTATTCTCATAAGGCATGCTCTCCAATCCAGGGCAACATCCTTGTAAATCTCCTCTGTACTGTCTCTATAGTATCCACATCCTTCCAGAAATAGGTGACCAGAACTGAATACAGCACTCCAAGTGGGGTCTAACTAAGGTCTTATGTAGCTGTAACATTACCTCATGGTTCTTGAACTCAATCCCACAGTTGATGAAGGCCAACACACCATATGCCTTCTTAACAACACTGTCAACCTGCGCAGCAGCTTTGAGTGGATTATGGACATGGACTCCAAGATCTCGCTGATCTTCCACACTGCCAAGAATCTTACCATTATTATATTCTCTCTTCAAATTTGACCTACCAAAATGAACCTCTTCACACTTATCTGAGTTGAACTCCATCTGCCACATCTCAGCCTAGTTCTGCATCTTACCGATGTCTTGCTGTACCCTCTAACAACCCTCCAACTATCACAACACCCCCAACTTTTGTTGCAAGGATATGCTGAAACTGGAGAGGGTCCAAAGGAGGTTCAAGAAAATGATTCCAGGATTGAATGTTTGTCATATGAAGAGTGTTTGATGGCTCTGGGCCTGAGTTCAATAGAATTCAGATGAATGAGGGTGACCTAATTGAAACCTATGGAATGGTGAAAGGCCGGGATAGAGTGGATGTGAGAGGATGTCAAAGACCAGTGGGCACAGCCTCAGAATAGAGGGGTGTCCTTTCAGAACAGAGACGAGGAATTTCTTTAGCCAGAGTGGTGAATCTGTGGAATTCCTTGCCATAAGCAGCTGTGGAGGCTAAGTCTTTATCAACTTCTACCTTAAATATACATAGATTTTTGATTGGTTAAGGCATGAAGGGATACAGAAAGAGGCCAGGAGATTGGGGCTAACAGGAAAATTGGATCAGCTATGATGGCATGGCAGAGCAGATTCAATGGGCCAAATGGCCTAATTCTGCTCCTATATCTTATGGTCTTAGATGTTAGAAATACTTATCAACATAGTGATTAACTGGCATGTTGTATTTGATCTTTCCAGGTGAAGGAATACTTCACCTGCAAATCTGTTCGGTTGTCTATTGTATACGGTGTTCCCGATGTGGCCTCAGGTACATTGGTGAGACACATTAAAACAGGGGGACCACTTCGTAGACCACTCTGCTCCCTCTGCCAAAAATGGAACTTCAACAGTTTAATTTCGATTCCCATTCCTGATCTGACATGTCAGTTCATGGCATTTTCTTGTGCCATGATAAGGCCACCCTCAGGGTGGAGGAGTAACATCTTATATTCAGCTGGATACCCTCCAACCTGAAAGCATAAATATTGAGTTCTCCTTCCAGTAAAAAAAATTCTCTCACCCTCCCCTCTTCTACTCCCCACTTGGGTCTCTTACCTCCCCCTGCATCCCCTCCTCCTCTTCTTTCTTTCTCTTGTGGTCTACTCTTCTCTCCTAAAGGTTACTTTCTTTCCAGTCCTTCACCTTTCCTACCCACCTGGCTTTATCTACCGCCTATCTAACCATCTTCCCCCTTCACTTCCAGTCTAGAAGGGTCTTGGCTTGAAACACCAACTGTTTATTCATTGCCATAAGATGCTGCCTGCCCTGCTGAGTTCCACGTGTGTGTTGCTTTGGATCTCCGACATCTGCAGACTTTCTCATCTTTATTTTTGTATTTGGTATATGCCATGTTACCTTCTCCATGTTAGGAAAGTAATCCCTTGTGCATCGAGTGTTGGTCTTTTACTTTTATTCTTATTCCTTTTTTTCTTTAAATTGGGTTCTTTCAGGTTTCTTCCCTTGTGACTATCTGTGAGCAAGCAAATCAAGGTTGTATAATTTATACATTCTTTGATGATGTATGTACTTGAAGAGAAAATGTCCTGCCAAGCTGACATTTCCTTTGCGGTTGTGGCTCGGATTTAGTTGTTTTGTTAAATTTACAATGATAGTTTTGAGGACAGCGAAGGGAGTCAAGGACAGGTCGGAGTCTAAGCCCCCAATCTGCATTTGAAGACTAGTGTTCAGGCCTCTGCTCCACACCTTAAGTCCCACAACATGGATGTGTGATAAAAGCCATCCAGATTCTAGGTCTTCAATCTGCACTCAGGTCAATGACGCCGATGGGTGATGAAGAACATCAGTGGATATCAGGCTGTCTCAGATAAATGGGTCCTGGTATCAGATATCCATGGGAGGAGACACAAGGACTGAGGAGTTGGCGAGCTAGTCCAGAGGAATTCAACCTTTTAATTAGTAGATTTTCATAAGTCATAAGAAAAAAAAATGTCCTGTAATTCTGATTTTTGGAGCACCAACTGACAAACCAGTATATTTTTTAAACAACCAAAAACTTTAATGAAATTTTCCCCCTCGGCATACATGCATAACAACAAGTTTAGAAAGGTTTCATCTTAACCCTCTTACTAGTGTTTTTTTTTTATCTTCACACTCAAAACACTGATCCAAACACATACAGTTGCACATTAGATAATATTGCACTTGAAACCTCCAAGCATCTCATCCACAGAACATAATAATTAAAAGCAACTTGCTTATTCTTTCCCACCTTTCTCATCCTAATTCATGCACACATTTTGCACAAAGAAATATTCATATTAAATGTACCCTTTTTTTTCCAGAAAAGGAACTAAAATAACACTAAGGCTTTGTAGGGAAAATATACTAAATTTTCTGTAATACAAATTTCTTAATGCTTTTTTTAAATCTGAACAGTTATTCATCATCTTCATTCTCTTGGCCAGAGCCTTCTGAACGGTCACCTTCCAACCGATCTGTGAAATACAAGACATTAAATATTTGTTTCATTATTTAAAGTCATACTAGTTTAGAATCTATTCAGAAAGATTTCATAAAACACATTTTAGGCTCTGGAATGAAAACCAGATCTTGGCGTTTATCAACCTTTAAACATTTTTGCAGCGTTTTCATGGATGGGTGTCATTACCATCACACCATCAAAATACTGAATTTAATTTAAAATAAAATAACAAAGATTTGAAAGTCAATGTTGAAAATATAATCCATGCCCTTTAATAAATTTATTTTAAGTACATTCAGAATATATGTTTGAACACATTTACATATGCATGTCAATATCTTCACATTGGTTTACTAATTAGACTATTGGAACTTTAATCCTTTTTGACAGAATACTGATATTTGCATCAAAGCACTGAGGCCAGAAAATGAGTTCAGACCAATATTACTAAACAAAACTATTTCCCATCAAAATGTGCACTGTGATGGTAATGATAATATTTTTGACATTGACAAACAATGGCTTTAGTTTAACGTTAACTCTGACAAAACATCTGTCCATCAAGAAGCAACACTTACAATTCAAAACACATCCTTACAGTCCGCACTTTTTATCAAAATTCCATAACAGATTTTTAAGGCAGGCAGTGAGAGAATTTAGGCATTGTCTACTCTTGCTAAAAACAAATAATGCTTACAAAACATGTGCCTAACACTCCTCAACACTGGAATAAGCAGCAATTCAAATTTCAAACAGATTATAGAGATAATTATTTTTCAACTGTCCATAAAATAGAACACTTTTTTAAAAAACACTGACAAAACATTTACTGAGCCCTCCACACACTTTTTTTTAAAATCAGTAAGACTTATGAAACATTCACAGAAATCTCAACAACTCTGGGGAAAAAAAGAAACACTTGAAATTTAAATATAGTCTCCATTAGTGCATGGGTGAAGCCTCAGGAAGATGAAGATTATTCTGTTGCTGTTGCTCGCCTACAGGAGATTCTGGCGTGGTATTCTCTGCTATGAAACTTTGTACTGACTGTCTTATCAGCAGACCTCTAGTTTCTTTGATTAATTCTCCACTGTCATCTTTCACAGTTTGGTAATTGTGTGATCATCTTAAGTTTTCCTGTCTCCCTTCTTTTTTTGTATCTCTCTCTCTTTCAAGGTTCTGCTGATATTTCATTGGGTCTTTAATTGTGTCTTTTTTTTGATCTGTTCGATGATGACTTTGGGCTATCTTGACAACTTCATTGCTAGTTGTGTGATGGTAAAGACATGATGGGAATTACATTTCTCACTTTTTAAAGGATAAGTTGGTTAAGTCTTGCACTTGCTAACTTGACTGGATAGCTACCTTGTAAGTGTAATTTATATATACAAAAGTAAAGTGAAGTTATTTATTTCTAAGTTAAAATACTCAAATAGTAACTCGTAATGATACATAATAAACATACTTTCATATCAGGAGGTACAAATCCTTAAATTACTCACATTTCTGGACATTTAAAAAGTCAGTCTTCGACCATAAGACCTTAAGATATAGGAGCAGAATTAGGCCATTTGGCCCATTGAGTCTGCTCAGCCAGTTTTCCAATTTGATTGATCCAATTTTCCTCTGTCGCAGTCTTCTGCCTTTTCCCCATATCCCTTCATGCCCTGACCATTCACAGCTGCCTGTGGCAAAGAATTCCACAGGTCTACCACTCTCTGGCTAAAGAGATTCCTCCTCATCTCCATTCTAAAAGGACACCTCTCTATTCTGAGACTGTGTCCTCTGGTCTTAGACTTTCCCACCATAAAAAAAAACATCCTTTCCACATCCACTCTATCAAGGCCTTTCACCATTCTATAGGTCTTAATGAGGTCACCCCTCATTCTTCTGAATTGTAGTGAATACAGGCCCAGAGCTATCAAATGCTTTTATAAACCACTCAATCCCGGAATCATTTTTGTGAACCTCCTTTGAACCTTCTCCGATTTCAGCACATCCTTTCTAGGATATGGGACCCAAAACTGTCTACAATACTCCAAGTGAGGCCTCACTAGTGCTTTATAAAGTTTCAACATTACATCCTGGCTTTTATATTCTATTCTTCTGCCATGACAGCCACATGCTCCTCTGTCAATTCTCATGTCCATAGCAACCACATAAATAGTTGTCTGAAAAAACTGGGGACAGTGGTTCTTTGTCATAAAAAAATAACCAACATGAATTTGACATGTGTTTTAAAAACTCACTCTAAGCTTGGTGTAGCGTCTAACGGCCACAAAAACGCACGTGTCTGATGTTAGTTAGAAACTGTTCGGCAACAGTGTCCTGCCCCAGATAAACAAAGGGACTATTTTCTCAATTAGATTTTTGTTCATAAGAGTTGTTCCAAATAAGCCGCTGCCCCAATTATCTAGAATCCACTGTATTTTAAAAATCATTTAAATTATCTTGTCTCCATCATTTGGGCCAGATTGCAAAGTTAAAGCTGTTACACAGACCAAGTGCTGTGCATTTTCAAGTTCAAGGCATGTTGCCTGGAAAACTCCAATCAGCTAATAAGTGTTTTTTTAAGTAACAGGGAAGCCAGCCGAGATAAAAAATCACTTGGAAGACTTGACATAATTACTTTAGAATTTTATTTTGCTTGTTGAAAGAAAGAGAGATTAGCACCTAGGTAAACTAAGCGCCTTTCCTGAGTTTTAAAATTGGTGTGCTTTGTGAATCTCAAAATTTTACAGGAATAAGGGTTTAATAAAAAAAATCAAAACTTTGTGAAACTGTGAAATAAAAAATGTTGGTAATGGTCAACAACTCAGGCATCATTTGTGGAATGGGAACAATATTTTAGATTTAACATCTTTCATCGGAACTGGAAAATAGAACAAATGAAATTGTGTTTGTTGCAGAGAGGATGGAGGAGAGATAGATACTGTAGGACAAAGAAAATCTTTTGGTTCAGTTGTAAACACCGTCATTTGTGTGTGTGTGTGTGTGTGTTACTGTGTCTGAACAAAAGGAACATAAAAGTTGTGAATACAGAGCTATATGACATGCCCACAGAGTGAAAAAACAGCACAAATGGAAAAGTCCAATGCCTTAACCACTTGGCCATGTGCCCACAAGATGGCACAGATAGGGAAAGCTTATTACTCACACTTGTAGAATTCCATATCAAGCCCCACCAGAAGCTGTGCTAATTGGGTCTATTTCAAATAGTGCAGGAGGCCACAGACACCAAGGTTAGAATATGTCAGATAGGGAATTAAAATGCCAGGCAGCAGAAATTGCATGGTTGCCCCTGCAATTCAAATGCAGGTGCTCTGTAAGACGGTCATCTGCTCTGCATTTAATTTCTCCAGTGTATAGGAGACCATTTTGTGAACATAGAGTACAAAACATTAGACTGGGAAAAAAGGTGCAAGTAAATTACTACTTCACTTAGAATGACTGTATGAGTTCCTGGGAAGCAGTAAAAGAACAAATGTTACATCTATACTTGCATGCAAAAGGATGGGGGGGGGGGAACAGTTAGAGATGGAAGAACATATTGGGGATGTGGGAGGGAAACAGTCCCTTCAAAATGTTAGAATGTGAGAGAGAGGGGCGGACATGTCTAGCACTGGGATTTCATCTCAATGATAGAGGTAAAGGATTATTTGTTTAATGTGAAGACTGGTGAGGTGGAAGGTGGGAAATGGGGTACCGCACCTTTGTCTGACCAGGAAACAAGAAAGAACTATTGCCACAACATTGAAAACAAAATTGTGCTATATACTCTCCGAAGTCTTTTTTTGAAATGTTTGTACATTCAAAACTAATGAATAAGCTTCAAGACCTTAGCCTCAACACCCCCTTGTGCAACTGCATCCTTGCTTTCCTCACTTGCAGACACCAGTCAGTCCAGATTGGCAACATCTCCTCCACAGTCTCCATCAGCACAGGTGTAACAGAAGGATGTGCGCCTAGCCCTCTGCTCTACTTGCCTTATACTTATCACTGTGTGGCTAAGTACAGCACCAATACCATATTTAAAATTTGCTGATGGTTGAATCAAAGGTGGTGAATCAGCATGTAGGAGGGAGATTGAAAATCTGGCTGCACAACACCCTCTCATTCAATGTCAGCACGACCAAGGAGCTGATATTGACCAAGAAGATGAACTGGAGGTTCATGAGTCAGTTCTCATCAGGGCATCAGAGGTGGAGATGGTCTCCTAATTTAAAAATACTTAGTGTTATCATTTCAGAGGATCTGTCCTGGTCTAGCATGCAATGCCATTATGAAGAAAGCATGGCAACACTGATACTTTCTTAGAAGTTTGTGAAGATTCAGCCTGTTACCTAAAACTTTGATAAACCTCTATACACGTGTGGTGGAGAGTATATTGACTGGTTGCATCACGGCCTGGTATGAAAACACCGCTGGCCTGGAACAGAAAACCTTACAAAGGGTAATGGATACAGCCCAGTCATTCACAGGTAAAGTCCTCCCCACCATTGAGCACATTTACATGAAGTGCTATCGCAGGAAATCAGCATCCATCATCACGGACCCCCCACTATTCAGGCCATGCTCTGATGGCTGCTGCCATCAGAAAGAAGGTACAGGAGCCTCAGGGCTCACACACCAGGTCCAGGAACAGTTATTACGCCTCAGCTATTAAGCCTTGAAGCAGAGGGGATAACCTCACTCAACTTCATTCTCCCCATACCTGAACTGTTCCCACAACCTATGAACTCACTTTCAAAGACTCGACATCTCATGTTCTCGATATTTATTGCTTATTTATTGTTATACTTTTCCCTTTTTGTATTTGCACAGTATGTTGTCCTTCGCACACTGATTGATTGTCCGTCCTGTTGGTGGGGGGGGGGGGGGATCTTTCATTGATTCTATTTGCATTTCTTGTATTTATTGTGAACACCCACAAGAAAATGAAATGAATCTCAGAGTTCTATATGGTGACATATGTACTTCGATAATAAATTTATTTTGAACTTTGAACTTGATTGGATGACACCACACTGCTTTACTTCTGTAGTACCGTACATAACTGTACAGTTCCTTTAACAATATAAATTCTAGATGTGCTTTTGTTCAAGGAATATTTACATCGCATGTGAACTAAACTGATTCACTATAAACAAGCCGTGCTGCATATAATTCTTACCTGTTCGAATATGATTGAGTGAAGCCAACATTCTTAGCATAAATGATGCTGGAACTGTGATTGTGTTCCTGGTCTCCTCCAACATCAATTCATTGCGACTGATCACCTGCCAGGGAGAACCCAATTATTGTCTTCTGTGTGGGTACTATTCAACAAGCATTGGTGAAGATATTTTTCAGACAAATTTAATATACACTAAACCTTGTTAATATTATAGCAACTCCTGGGAAAAATGCAAAGATTTTAACATTTCCATTTAAATCATGTGGAAGTTTGACAAGATTGGAGAAGGCAATGTAGCAAAAGTGAAAAAATTAAGTGACATTTTTCTTCCTCAAGATTGGTACGTGAAAAGTTGCTGCTATTACAGTAGACTTTATGATGGAAGTTCAAAGGATTAAACCAACTTGGACATGATGCTTTTGCAGAAATCTTCATAGTTGTACTTTGATCCTCCATTGCAGCCCAATGATCAGGCTACCAGAGACAAATGCATTATTCAAAATTGGTCTGATTTGACAAGTGTACATTCTGTGGTGAGCCTACTCTGTAATTACCCTTAAGTATTAATATGAAAGTACCTGTTAGTCAGGATATCATTCTCAATCATACTGTGGGACTCAATTTTTGATACAGCTGGCCTAGGCAACTTTGAAACACCTTGACCAAGAACTGCTGACTGGTTGATCCAGCCATTTTGACCATGTAGCAATGGATAGTTAACACCCTCTGAAAGTACAACTTACAATACAGGGACAAGATCCAGACAATTAGAGCATCCTGACTGACTGCATCACTCCCTGATATGGGAACTCAATGACAGGACTCTGCAGAAAGTACTGTAGACAGCTCAGCGCATCTGTAGATGTGAACTTCCCACTATTCAGGACGTTTACAGAGACAGGTGCATAAAAAGGGCCCAAAGGATCATTGGGGAACTGAGTCACTCCAACCACAAACTGTTCCAGCTACTACCATCTGGGAAACGGTATCGCAGCATAAAAGCCAGGATCAACAGGCTCTGGTACAGTTTCTTCCACCAGGCCATCAGGCTTGAATGATTCAAATACAATTGTATTTCTATGCTATATTGACTGTCCTGTGTACATACTACTTATTACAAAGTACTATAAAATGCACATTTAGACGGAGATATAACGTAAAGATTTTTACTTATGTATGTGAAGGATGTAAGAAATAAAGTCAATTCAATAGAAGAAAGTGGCAATGTAAATTGAAATTTTAGATTGACTACAGCAAACTGGAAATTGATGGAGAAAACCTTATACCTCTAAATTATATATGTCACAACACAGGCCACATCATAAACTGTTACCCTCTACAGCAGCGGTTCCCAAAGTGGGTGACATCACCCCCTAGAGGCAGAGGGAATTTCTAAAAGGGCAGTGGGGGGGGGGGGTCCACTCAGTAGCAGAGGGGGCACCTGAGGGATTACCAGCTTAATTTAAGAAATGACTTACTTATTTTAAGCATTTGGTCCTCAGTACCCCATAATTAATTACAATGATCATGTAATCACCTCATCATTTGCTAACCCACCGTTCTCTTAGACTTTGCTCGAAGCGCATTATAGTTGAAAAGCAATGTGACACTTCGGTACCTGGCATATGAGAAATCTGGAATGAAGAAATGGTGTTATTTCCAGATATGGTCCGTGCATTATTACTATTCACTACTGGAGTACAGTGTTAGTACAATTCCCATACTCTAATCATGTAGTGACACAATTCCTGTGAATTAGGATATGGTGTTTGTAAAGTTCAGAATCTGTTCACTTGAATAGTCTTGACCACATTTCTCTCACCCATTGGCCAAATGAGATATTGCTGCCTCAGTTTATGCACCTTCAGGCACAAAGTCAAGTTCTGCCTCAGTGATTGACCTCCACTGATCGCAGTGCTTGGGGTTGGACTTAAACAATTGGTGATTGACCATGGCCATTAATCCATCATAAAAAAAGACAGAAGCAGACCAAACAAAAGAGTGTAGACAATACAGTGCGGGGTATCTGAAGTATGGATTTATACCAGCACTAGCAACTAACAGCAGCCAATGTGTGAAAAAGTTTTTCAAATAAGGCAATGAAACTGTCCAGGCTCCTTGAACATTTGAAGAAAATACACTTTGATAAAGCAAACAAGAACTTGGCTCATTTTCAGTCACTTTGTGAAAACTTTCAGAAATGGAAAACACTTCAAAATATGTTTGCCAGTACTTAACAACAAAACAGTGATCGTGCTTCATACATTTCAATACTTATTGCGAATTCTGGAAAACGCCATATAATTGGAAGAGAACTGATTCTGCCAGCAGTAAGGCAGGTTCTGAGTATGGTTTTGCATAAATCACCAGACCAAATAATTAAAGCGATTCTGCTCAGTGACAACTCTGTTCGAAGACGAATAGATGAAATGTCTGAGAATGTAGAAGCCACATTGTACAGCATATTTACGACAAAAGAATTTGCTTTGCAGTTGGATGAGTCAACTTTACCAGGCAATAAATTGTTACTTTTTAGTTATGCTTGTCTCATAAAAGATGAAAGCACAGTTCAAGAGTTATTTGCAAGGGGACTAGAAATATATGAAGGGGCTATCAATATTCCTCATTGTTAAGCGATTTTTCCAAGAGAAGGACATTGCACTCATCAATATTCTTGCTTGTGCAACAGATGGAGTACCAACAATGACAGGACACCATCGCAGGGATTATTACTTTCTTCGAAAAACCTAACATATTTATCATTCACCGCGTAATTCAGACAATATCTTGTCGCAAAAAACCGAAGTGGTCAGCTGGACATATCATTAAATACTGTTATCACAGCTGTAAATAAAATCAATTCCCATGCTCTCAATTCCAAACTATTTTGAAAGCTTTGTATTGAGAAAGATGAACAGTTTGAACACTTGTTGTTGCACAGAGAAGCCAAATGGTTCTGAAAAGGAAACTGCCTGAGATGCTTTTATGCACTTTTTGAAACTGTGATAAAATTCTTTGAAGACTTGAATGTTTCATTCATTAATCAACTCAAGAATATTAGGCATCACAAGGCTTATTTGAATTATTCAGAAAGTTTCATAAAATTAGTCTTCAATTGCAAGGAAATTATGTAAATCTTATCAAAGTCACATTAGTCAGCTCCACATTTCTGTCCAAGTTAAACCTATTAAGTGCAATACTAGCTGCTGCAGCCTTATTGAATTTCTCAGGCTCTCCAAGTTGGAAGAGCAAGAAAGAATCCAGTCAATGATGATATTCAAGTATACTGTGCCCACCTGGGTGAGCTACATAAAGACAGAAAGATTATAGGATCTTTTCTCGATCCAAATTCCAGATTAATTAATAAATCCATTCCTCAACACTTGTAATGAGGAATTAACATGAAAAATGGAGGAAGAACTGATCTCACTACAAAATGACGTTGAGCTGAAGCTGAGGTTTAAAATATCATATCAAAACTTTTGGTTACAGAAAAATCTCTGAAGCTATCCTGTACTATGGGAGAAGGTCAAGATGTTCTTTATCGCCTTTCCAACGTCATATTTAGTGGAGTGCAGTTTCAGTGCAATCGCCCAATTTCTTTCAAAGCAACAAAACTGACTGCAAATTACTGAACCTGGGGATCTGAGACACCTTCTCAATGACATTCAGCCTGTTGAGAAGCTGAAATCACCGCATCAAGTCCATCCATCTCAATGAAAGTTGAAAAAGCAGTGAAGTAGTGAATAGTTGGACTACTAATGTACGCCCTAAAATTGTTGATGAAAATTATTTTACTGAAATTAAATAATTTTATTTGTAGCTTTTAACAGATCTGAATTTTTCTTACAATTATTTGTCACTGTTTTGAACTTACAATCCAAATTTTCTTTCACTGTGTATCGTAAATCAAAATTCTTAGTAGTTTTTATGTAATGGCCAGAATGAGAGTGGGGGGTACTGGGAATGGAGTCTGGGGCCAAGGGGGCAGTAACCAGCAAAAGTTTGGGAACCAGTGTTCTAGAGAGATCATCTACAAAGATGGAAGTAGAATTACCTAAACATAGATTTAGGAGAAGCACAAGTGCAACATCTGATTTATATTTAGCTTTGCTCCTGGTTACCACTGTTTCCATTCTGACATCCTCTGCTAAATACAGTCCGAAATCCATGAACCTTTAGCTTCCAGAATTGATTCCAACCCAACTTACTTACTCACAAAATTAATATTGCAGAACTCTTCCAACAATTTTGATTTTATCATAATAAGGCCCAATACCTTCTATACCTAATAAAGTGACCATTGAGTATATGTTCACCGTCTCTGCTGCTGTAGCATATTCACTTCAACTTTCGACTTGTGTGATCAGAGATGCTCTTCTGCACACCACTGTCATAATGTGCTTACTGTTGCTTTTATGTCAGCTTGAACCAGTCTAGCCATTCTCCTCTGACCTCCCTCATTAACAAGTCATTTTTGCCCATAGAACTGCTACTCACTGCTTTTTTCTTTTTCACACCATTCTCTGTAAACACTACAGACTATTCTGCGTGAAAATTCCAGATCAGCAGTTGACAGACTAACCACCCCATCTAGCTCAATCATTCCACAAAGTCCCTTAGATCACATTTCTTCCCCATTCTGATGTTTGGTCTGAACAACAACTGAACCTCTTGACCACGTCTGCACACTTTTGTGCATTGAGTTTGTGACGAGAATACACATAAATTAAGATGTTTGCTGGCCTGGGCTAGCAACAGTGGCATCAGCAGTTGGTCTGCCACCTATCCTCAGGGGAGGGAGAGATAAGGAACAATGAAGCAGCATTTGGAGATGTTAATGAAGGAGCCATCAGTCTGGGTATTGTCTAGAGCGGCTCCCCCTTTGAACCCTGAACTGTTTGAAGTGATGGACAGGCGATCTGGAGATGTGTAATGAAGGGATGGGAGAGAGAGCTGTCTGGAGCGGCTCCCCCTTTGAACCCTGAACCGTTTGAAGTGATGGACAGGCGATACCCCAGCAGGGGGATAAAAAGGGACAGGTTCGCTAAGGAAACACACACACGACACCCGAGGTACCGAGACCCCGGAAGCGGTGCGCCTCTCAAGTCGGTGGGAAGTTCTTGGACGGCTGATCGGGGGATCAGCCTTAAACGCACAGGGTGGAAAGGTACGATCAGCGGGAACCCGGTGTGTGTCCACTCTCGCTTGGGTGCCGGGTTCACTGCAGAGGATCGACCGCATCTGGAGGAGGGGTCACAGTCGGTGACCTCAGGTGACATCACAAAGGACCCGCCCGAAAGCTGCTTGTGAGCAATAACGCCGGTCTGTGAGTGGAAGCCGTTCTGAATGGTCAGTCGTTCTTGTTCTCTCTCTCCCTCCCCCAACATTGTCCATCGCCATGGCAACGATTACTGTGAACTGAACTAAATTGAACTGGACTTTGTGTCACTTTGAAATTGGTCATTTACCCCTAGACAACGATAGAGCTTGATTGATCCTGTTATTTTAATTCTGCGCACATGTGTGTTTATCATTGCTGAACTGTTGCATTTATTATCCTTTCAATTACTGTGTTGCTTGTTTCTTTAATAAAACTTTCTTAGTTCTAGTAATCCAGACTCCAACTGAGTGATCCATTTCTGCTGGTTTGGCAACCCAGTTACGGGGTACGTAACAAGTTGCTGCCACATGATTTGACTAATTAGATATTTGCATTAAGGAGCAGCTGTATAGGTGGACCTAATATAGTGGCTACTGAGTGAATTTTATTTACCAATTGAAAAGATGAAATTTAATGTGTAAATTTTTGATTTTTTAAAAATGCTATAATTTATCTTTGATCAAGCTACTTACACTGTCTTTTTGAGACAACCTTTTTCCAATCAACTTACACAACAAAAATGACAGAACTTAATGCATACCTCATCTGCCAGTTTTCTGTCAAAAGCTGGTATTCCTTCCAGCGGTGTCCAAATCTTGACATCATAATCTATACCAGACGATGCCAGAACTATGTAAAACAAAAATAATACATTGCATTTCAGTACATATTTATTACATGATTAACTTATGCTGCCCTATTTGGTAACCATTACTAACTGTTGACTAAGTGTCTAGC
Source organism: Mobula birostris (assembly GCF_030028105.1). NCBI lineage: Eukaryota > Metazoa > Chordata > Chondrichthyes > Myliobatiformes > Myliobatidae > Mobula > Mobula birostris. The sequence goes on along the minus strand of NC_092375.1, from coordinate 47,009,550 downwards.
CTCCATTTCGTGTAAAACTCCAATGGGGCTGAGGGTGGTAACAAAGGTAAATCGTGAGACAGTCATTAGCCCTCAGCCATCAGACTATTGAACCAGAGGGGATAATAACGACACTCACCTCAACACTGAACTCATTCCACAAGCTATGGACTCACTTTCAAGAACTCTACAACTCACGTTCTCGATATCCATTGCTTATTTATTTATATTATTTACCTATTTTCTTTCTTGTTTGTACTTCCACAATTTGGTGTCTTTTGTACTTTGATTGTTTGTCCATATTTGCTGTGTTCAGTTTTTCATTGATTCTAATGTGTTCCTTTGTATCTACTGTGAATGTCCGCAAGAAAATGAATCTTGGAGTAGTATACAGTGACATATGTATGTATTTTGTTAATAAATTTACTTTGAACTTCAATAAACTTGTCACAATTCACAGATGTTACTATGCAAGAAAGAAGAGTACTGCAGGGTACTGATGTGAAGCAGATTGTAACCAGCTGGTAATGAACAGCATAAAAGGGCCTTGGCCTAAAACTTTGACTTATCATTCTCCTCCATAGATGCTGCCTGACTTGCTAAATTCCTCCAGGGTTTTGTGTGTGTTGAATAGCTTATCAACGAATTATTAAGGCGGGTAATATTACTAATATTGAAATATTACAGAAAACTGTAGATCTAGATTGGAAAGACCTCCGCCTAATCAGAAAACTGTACTGGGAACAAACTGCCGCTGTAAGAATAGATGGAGAAGTGAGTCAGTTTACGAAAATCAAGAGAGGCGTTAGACAAGGGTGTGTTTTCTCCCCTGATTTATTTAACGTGTACAGTGAAACAATATTACGAAAAGTAAGAGACATCTTGGGAATCAAAGTTGGCCGTGAAAACACCAATAATTTCAGATATGGAGATGACACTGTGTTAATTGCAAGTACGGAGGAAAAACTACAAAACTTAATTGATATAATTGTTGAAGAAAGTGCAAAAATGGGTCTATCTATCAATTGCAAAAAGACAGAACGTGTGGTGATATCCAAAAAGAAGGAGAATCCTATCTGCAGGCGGAGAATAAACGGGGAAGACATAAAACAAGTACAGAACTTTTGCTACTTAGGAAGCTGGGTGACATCAGATGGCAGGTGTGACTTGGACATTAAAAGAAGAATAGGGATGGCAAAAGACACCTTTACAAGAATGAAGAGTATACTGACCAATACTAAACTAGGCATGACAACCCACCTCAGGGAACTGAAATGTTACGTTTATCCAGTTATGCTATATGGCTCAGAATGTTGGACGATATCTAGTAACATTAAGAAAGTGCACTGTTTTGTGCACTTTATGCAGTCCTGGGTAGGTCTGTAGTCTAGTGTAGTTTTGTGTAGTTTTTGTACTGTTCATGTAGCACCATGAAAAACGTTGTCTTGTTTTTACTGTGTACTGTACCAGCAGTTATAGCCAAAATGACAATAAAAAGTGACTTGACTTGACCTGACCTGACTTGAAATGAATTGTAGCAGCAGAGATGTGGTTTTTGGGGAGGATGCAAAGAATATCATGGATGAAACGAATATCTAACGAGGACTTCATGAACAGAGCAAACACAAAAAAGAGAAATAATTTATGAGATCATGAAAAGGTAACATAACTTCATTGGACATGTGATTAGGAAAGAGGAGTTAGAATGCACGGTAATTATGGGAAAGACTGACGGGAAGAAAGCAAGAGGAAGACAGACAAATGATGATGGAGACAGCAGCCAGAGAACTGGAAATGAATACCAATGAATTGATCCAGTTGACCAGAAACAGGAGTATATGGGCCATGGCAGTCAAAGCTCCAACTGGGCATGGCACCTGATGATGATGATGAATATTACTAAAGCAAATCAGTATAGTAAACACATTCCCAGAATGTATAATCAATTTGAAATTGGGTGACAAAAGATTTTTAAATTAGTGATTAGATTTGCAAAGCAACTTTGAAAAATAATCTTGCAGAGAAAATGAGAATTGAGCCATGCAGGATTCAGACTGAAAAAAACGTAAGCAGTTTGATTGATTCACCAACCAAGTGTGAAGGAGAAATTTTAACAGTGTTTTCCACGTAATAGCAATTCTCATTTCCAAACAGTTATAAATACAAAAGATCTATAATGATGAATTACAAAACTACCAACACTAGATTATTAACATTTTGGATGTTAAACCATTCTATAAGTATGTGTTCCATGTAACATGGTAACATGCTTTTATCAGCTAATAAAATCAAAGGGGACATCCATCCAGTGAAACAGGTAAGAAAATTCCAACTCCAAGAAAGAGCAGCTCAGCACTTCAAAATTGGATTAAAACTGTCATAACTTTACTTGCATGGAAAGACTGAAGTGGATGACCCAATTTACTTAGAAGTTACAGAAATTACTAGATATAGTTATGGGTATGCTAAACAAAACTTCTGTGGTGTTGTATCTACAAGGATCATGGCAATTTTAATAATGACCTGAATTCCAGAGCAGCTTTCACAGAATTTAGGTCCTTCAGGACCAAATGCTTCCCTACTTGTTAATGCAGTAGATCCTTGTGTTATTTATGCAAAGGTGGGCTTACCTTTGTACTGAAGATGGAAGTGCTGTGTTTCAATAAGACTGCCCCCAGTTCCAGCCTGTTGATATGCCAGGTGGACTGAAATGATATTCCGGTTCCCTGTCCCCAGCTGAAAATCCTATCCAGAGGAGGGAAGCATCAGTGATCAGGATGGCAGGCAGGCTGGGTATGCAACTGTACACCCAGCCCAAATATTGCTTTCGATTACTAGCATTGTGCTTCTGTTGGTGCAAAGGAGGAGGAATGATAGTCCCCTGATAAACTGTTCCCAAATGTAATGACAGGGATATTTATGGATGTATTTATTTTGACTTGCTGCTTATGTTATACAGTACATGAAGCAAAACTGCAACTGAGTTACCACTTTGATAAAATTCATTCAAAATTTTATAATTATTATTGAACATAACTTGAATATTGCATGGATTCATTGATTATTTCTTCATAATCCAGGCTCTAACAAACATCTCGTGCACAATTTTTAATCTGCATTTCGGGAACAAATAAAGATGCCAGAAAGCCAATCATTTTAGACAATTCTGCCAAATGATTTTTCCATGACATTCACTTGAAAAAAAGGGGTTTCAAAATGCAGTTGGTACCATTCTGCACCTGCTGATATTGCTAGATTTTAAGTTAAAAAAAACCCTGCAGATACTGCAAATCTGAAATAAAACTGAAGTGCTGGAAATACACTGCTGATCATGTAGCATTTGCGGAAAGAGCAATTGAGTTAATATTTCAGGTCAAATACCCTTATTATAATTTAAAAAAACCTTAGATGCAGGAAATCTAAAATAAAAACAGAAGATGGTACGAACTCGCACCCAGGCAGACAGTATTTATGGAAAAAGTTTATTAAACAACTGCAAATCTAACTTTAATTTTCTATCACACTCGACCTGCCTACATGTGTGGCCTCCTGCACTACTGCAACAAAAGTATGAAGACAGCACTTTTCACAGCACAATGCAGCTTGCAGACTCAATATCAAATTCAACAGTTTTATTTCATTTGGTTCTTATGTTTTTTTTAAAAATCAGAACTGGTTAGTTCTGGTGCAAGATCACCCATCTGTAATATTAACAATTTTTTTCCCACTACTCTCAAGACACAGCCTAATTTGCTAGATATTTTCAGCATTCTCCTTTTGGTTTTAAATCTCACAATACCCCTGACCTAGATTTCACAAGCTTTACTTCTATTTCTGTTTTCTTTCTAACTGTTCTTTCCAGGCAGCTTGATAACCAATGGAATCGCCTTGGGAACCCTGACCCCATCCTATCAGGAAACTTTCCCTTTGCCTGTCCATTTCTTTCCCACTCACTTTGCAATTGAAATTTCATATTTACCAAGTCTGATGAAAAATCTTAAGTCTGAAATTCTACCCATGTTCCTGCTCCACTCTGCTCCGCCCACTTTTATTTGCTGGACTTCAAAATACTTTGTACCCAATTGTTCTCCCAAAAATAATTTTGCCATTCTGGTTTAAACTCCTTTTCATGAGAAAATGTAGTTTTCTGAAATAAATTAACTATAATGGATAATATTTGAGCATTATACCAATGAAATTGTACTCTATTTTACATTTCTTGCCATTGAACTGACTCTCCATAACATTCTGCTTTCCCTTCTAGAAAGATTTTAAAGATTTCTTGAAAAGCCAGGTGGATATCAAGGAAATTAAAGATAAAATTTATAGTTACACAACCACTTCCACAACACTTTATAGCCAGGAAAGTACCTTTGAAGCGAGGTCACAGCTGTAACGTACAAACAGCAACTGCCAACTTGCACTCAGCAAAGTCATACATAACACGATATTGACCACATAATTTATTTTACTGATAATGGTTAAAGGATAAATATTGGTATGTACAATAGAGAAAAATAACTTTCCATTTCTACACCAAAGTGGTATTGTGGGGTCCTGTACATTGAATTTGTTGGGTAAACAATATTGTAGCATCTCACGCAAAAGACAAAACACCCAGCAGCACAACTTCCTCAGTAGTGTTGTGTCAGATGTGTTATATGCCCAACTTTTGAGTGTGAGACAAATCCTCACAGTGCTACCAACTGAGCTACAAATGACAATAGGAATCTGAGGAGTGTGATGGAGAAAAGGAAGAATAACAACAAACCACTTGGTTGTGTTTCATGTGACGACTAAACAAGGCTGTTCAGAAATTGGTAACTTCTGGAAGGGATATGTCAGGATGTGACAAAATTTAGACCCAATACACACCTGAGAAAGATTTTTCAGTTAGAAGGAGTGGAGAAGTTTAGGGAAGCACTTGCAGCTTGTAGAACCTGGTACCTGAAGATTCGTCTCATCAACATTAAGTGATGGTGAAGACAAATAGACAATGTTATAGTTTTGTTCAAAGGTAATGATTTAAGATGAAAAGCAAGCAAGGACATAAGCAGAAAGTTAGAGGGACATATAGGCCAGCAGGGGGTCATTAAGCAACATACATAAAAGTTGCTGGTGAACGCAACGGGCCAGGGAGTTTCTCTAGGAAGAGGTACATTCGACGTTTCAGGCCGAGACCCTTCGTCAGGACTAACTGAAAGAAGAACTAGTAAGAGATTTGAAAGTGGGAAGGGGAGGGGGAGATCCAAAATGATAGGAGAAGACAGGAGGGGGAGGGATGGAGCCATGAGCTGGACAGTTGATTGGCAAAAGGGATACGAGAGGATCACGGGATGGGAGGCCCAGGGAGAAAGAAAAGGGGGAGGGTTAAAGCCCAGGGGATGGGCAAGGGGTATAGTGAGAGGGACAGAGGGAGAAAAAGAATATATATATATATAAATTATAATAATAAATAAATAACGGATGGGGTACGGGGGGAGGAGGGGCATTAACGGAAGTTAGAGAAGTCAATGTTCATGCCATCAGGTTGGAGGCTACCCAGGCGGAATATAAGGTGTTGTTCCTCCAACCTGAGTGTGGCTTCATCTTGACAGTAGAGGAGACCCCGTGGATAAACATAAAAGAATGGGAATGGAATGTGAAATTAAAATGTGTGGCCACTGGGAGATCCTGCTTTCTCTGATGGACAGAGGGTAGGTGTTCAGCGAAAGTCTCCCAGTCTGAGCGGGTCTCGCCAATATATAGAAGGCCGCATCGGGAGCACCGGACACAGTATATCACCCCAGCCGACTCACAGGTGAAGTGTCACCTCACCTGGAAGTACTGTCTGAGGCCCTGAATGGTAGTGAGGGAGGAAGTGTAAGGGCATGTGTAGCACTTGTTCCGCTTACAGGGATAAGTGTCAGGAGGGAGATCGGTGGGGAGGGATGGGGGGGACGAATGGACAAGGGAGTCGCATAGGGAGCGATCCCTGCGGAAAGCAGAGAGGCGGGGAGGGAAAGAAATGCTTGGTGGTGGGATCCCACTGGAGGTTGCAGAAGTTACGGAGAATTATATGTTGGACCCAGAGGCTGGTGGGGTGGTAGGTGAGGACCAGGGGAACCCTATTCCTAGTGGGGTGGCGGGAGGATGGGGTGAGAGCAGATGTGTGTGAAATGGGAGAGATGCGTTTGAGAGCAGAGTTGATGGTGGAGGAAGGGAAGCTCCTTTCTTTAAAAAAAAGGACATCTCCTTCGTCCTGGAATGAAAAGCCTCATCCTGAGAGCAGATGCGGCGGAGACGGAGGAATTGTGAGAAGAGGATGGCATTTTTGCAAGAGACAGGGTGGGAAGAGGAATAGTCCAGATAGCTATGAGAGTCCGTAGGCTTATAGTAGACATCAGTAGATAAGCTGCCTCCAGAGATAGAGACAGAAAGATCTAGAAAGGGGAGGGAGGTGTCGGAAATGGAGCAGGTAAAGTTGAGGGCAGGGTGAAAGTTGGAGGCAAAGTTAATGAAGTCAATGAGCTCAGCATGCGTGCAGGAAGCAGCGCCAATGCAGTCGTCGATGTAGCGAAGGAAAAGTGGGGGACAGATACCAGAATAGGAACGGAACATAGATTGTTCCACAAAGCCAACAAAAAGGCAGGCATAGCTGGGACCCATACAGGTGCCCATGGCTACACCTTTAGTTTGGAGAATGACGCCACACTCAGGTTGGAGGAACAACACCTTATATTCGACCTGGGTAGCCTCCAACCTGATGGCATGAACACTGACTTCTCTAACTTCCGTTAATGCCCCTCCTCCCCCTCGTTCCCCATCCGTTATTTATTATTATAATATATATATATATATATATATATATATATATATTTAAAAACACACACACACACACACATATATATATATATACTTTTTCTCTCTCTCCTTTTTCTCCCTCTGTCCCTCTCACTATACTCCTCTGGGCTTCATCCCTCCCCCTTTCTTTCACCCTAGGCCTCCTGTCCCATGATCCTCTCATATCCTTTTGCCAATCACCTGTCCAGCTCTTGGCTCCATCCCTCCTCCTCCTGTCTTCTATCATTTCGGATCTCCCCCTCCCCCTCCCACTTTCAAATCTCTTACTAGCTCTTCTTTCAGTTAGTCCTGACGAAGGGTCTCGGCCCAAAACGTCGACTGTACCTCTTCCTAGAGATGCTGCCTGGCCCGCTGTGTTCACCAGCAACTTCTATGTGTGTTGCTTGAAATTCCAGCATCTGCAGATTTCCTCGTGTTTGGATTATTAAGCATACAAAGATTACACATTTCTGCATATGTATTATAACTATCTGTTTTCAGTGCACCTCCCAAACTAGTCTCAAGGCTGTCAACTAAACACTTAACACACATGATTAATACAAAACATGCTAATGGAAACAATGTGCCCAAAGAATGCTCTAAACAGTGGTCCCCAACCACCGGGCTGCTAGGAAACAGTATGATTTGGCGATATGAAATGCTATGAGTCAGCTGCACCTTTCCTCATTCCCTGTCACGCACTGTTGAACTTGAACACCCACCCCACCCCCCCCATTGGCCAGTCTGCAAGAATATCGTCAATATTAAACAGTCCGCGGTGCAAAAAAGGTTGGGGACCCCTGCTCTAAAACAAAATGATAGACTACAAACTCCATAGGCCAAATTCAACCCAGCATCCTGCCTTCACTATCAGCTCTCTATATTTAACATTTGCAGATATTCTATCCGTTCTTGAGATTCCCGCTACAAGTCAGATCAAATGCCTGAGGTTCATATTAGACATGCTCAATAACCAGTATTCAGAACAAATCTGAATTTGTGTTCTTCCTCTTTTCGGAATCTCACCCAAAAACACATATGGTTAAGGTAAATTGAAACAGCTTATTCCGATTTACATTAATGACCCAATTATTTTCTAGACTTAGCACAGAGACATAAAGCTAGTTAACTATGGTATACATATAGACACATCAAAACATGAAGTCTAGCACTCATTTCTGCCTTTTGCAGATAGTAGTATACAAACACAGGCTGCTTTTGAAGGTGATTGGAGCCAAGTTAGCAAATTGCCTAGGCACAGGGTTCACTACAGAGCTAATAGTAAGAGCACTGGTGATCACAGATGACTGTATGCTCGCATATAATCCTGATACTTACATACAACAATCTGCTACTTTAAGGACTCAAACAAGTTTGAATGTATCCCTATCTTCTGGTCCCTTAACTTGAACATATCTCTGGGCTTTTCACATTTCAGAACACCAGAGGAAAAAAAAGTTGAACTAGCACATTCAGAAGTCAACGACACCATAACACTACAAGTGATCGTTGTAATTATTAGCTCAAATTCTGGCACTTCTTCAACAGTAAAAAGTGGTTGAGGGGCAAAGAATAGAGCCGTAACAGAGAGACAGTGGGAGGAGTCAACTGAGTTTTCTAAAGGAGTGACATTATCTAAGAAAAGGTGCTTATATTGGAGAAGGTCCAGAAGAGGTTGACAAGAATAATTCTGGGAATGAAAGGGTTAATGTGTGAGGAGCATTTGATGGTTCTGGGCCTGTAGTTGCTGGAGTTTAGAAAAAAATGAGGGCAGATCTCATTGAAACCTCTCAAATATTTAAAGGTCTAGATAGAGTAGATGTGGAGAGGATGTTTCCTATAGCGGGGGAGTCTGGGACTTGAGGGCACATCTTCAGAAAATAGAAAGGTGTTCATTTAAAACAGATAAAGAGGAATTTCGTCAGCCAGAAGGTGGTCATTGCCACGGAGGGCAGTAGAGGCCAAGTCATTGAGCATATTTAAAGCAGAGGTTGATTTACAAAGACGGGTGTGATAAAAAGGGCCTGAAGGATCAATGGGGACCCACCACAATCTATTGCAGCTGCAACCATCTGGGAAACGGTACCGCAACATAAAAGCCAGGACCAACAGGCTCTGGGACAGCTTCTTCCACCAGGCCATCAGACTGATTAACTCATGCTGATTTGAGTGTATTTCTATGTTACATTGTCTGTTCTATTTATAATAAGTTATTATAAATTATTATAAATTACTATCATTGCACATTTAGATGGAAATGTAATGTAAAGATTTTTATTCCTCATATGTGAAGGATGTAAGAAATAAAGTCAATTCAATTCAATTCGATAGGCTCTTGATTAGTCAGGGTGTTAAAGGTTATGGGGAGAAAGCAGCAGAATAGGGTTGAGAGGGAGAATATATCAGCCAAGATGGAATGGTGGAACAGACTTGATGGGTCAAATGGCCTAATTCTGCTCCTATGTCTTATGGTCTTATGAATATGGATATCACCACTTGTTGCTCTTTACATATTTAAGGTATCAATTGATAATACATTATATATCAATCCTGAGGCATAAAAATACTTGTAACCATAACCAAATTTCTGGGTCAACAAATCTTAAGTTCTATGCAAAATTGAACAGAATACAACAGCCAGGGAGGGTGGAAGAGTGCCGTGACAAAAAAGTAGAAGGCATGTATTTTAATACTGACATAATTAAAGTTGTAAATCATTCAGAAATGAAGTCAGACAAACTAGTTGAGAACACAGTAATTGGGTCTGAAAAGAGATGGAGGTGAGTCAGGGCTGCCTTTCATAAGGATGCATGTGGAAACACATCCAATGAACAGCAGCAAGTTTAGCATCCATCACCTGTGCTACCAATTAACTGAAATGGGGAAAGAATCTCTCAAAGAAGCAAAATGAGAAATTACTGCATTAGGTTCTCATCTCACTGGATGCAGATCAAGAGCCCTATTGGCTATATTTTCAAATAGGGAGTGTTGTTTTCAATTTCCATTCTTGTTACAGAAACAATATAATATACTGTATGCATCTCTATATAAAATCAAAGTGTAAAACAGTTTTAAAGTAATAAACCACAAGACAGTAAGATAATTATGCAAGTATACCTTAAGAAACTGTGCTTATTTCACCTTGCCTTTTGTTCTTTAATTTGTCTCTCATCCCATATTCCATTTGTACCATTCAAAGCCCTTGCCTACTGTCACTGGCTGAATCAAAGGTGGTGACGAACCAGCATATAGGAGGGAGATTGAAAATATGACTGAGTGGTGCCACAATAACCTCTCACTAAATGTCAGCAAGACCAAGAAGCTGATTATTGACTTCAGGAGGAGGAAACTGGAGGTCCATCAGCCAGTCCTCATCAGGGGATCCGTGGTGAAGGTCAGAAACTTTAAACCCCTTGTGCTACATTTTTGAGAATCTATATGCGTCCAACTTGTAAGTGCCATAAGAAGAAAACATTGCAGCGCTTCTAATTCCTTTGAAGCTTGCGAAGATCCAGCATGACATCTAACACTTTGATGATGGAGAGTATATTGACTGGTTGGATCATGGCCTGCTATGGAAACATCAATGCCCTTGAATGGAAAATCCTACAAGTAGTGGATATGAACCAGTCCATCACAGACAAAACCCTCCCCACCATAGTGCACATCTACATGGAGCGCTGTCTCAAGAAAGCAGCATCCATTGAGGACCCACACCATCCAGGTCATGCTCTCTTCTCACTGTTGCATCATAAAGGCAGTACAGGTGCCTCTGAATGCATACCATCAGGGTCAGGAACAGTTATTACCCCTGAACCAGAGGAGTTAGCTTCATTCAGATTCATTCTCCATCACTGAACTGTTCCCACAACCTATGGACGCGCTTTCAGGGACTCTTCATCTCATGTTCTCAGTATTTATTGCTTACTTATTTATCTGTTTGTTTATTTCCTATAGTATTTGCACAGTTTGTTGTCTTTTGCACATTAGTTATTTGTCCATCCTGTTGGGTGCAGTTTTTCATTGATTCTATAGTGTTTCTTGGATTTAGTGTGTATACTTGCAAGAAAATGAATCTCAGGGTTGTATATGGTGACATATATGTACTTTGGTAATAAATTTACTTTGACTTTTGAGCAAGAACAAGAGGTTCCAAAGAACTTCTCTACTGTTTTGCTGAGTTGGACAGTTAAGTATTTTATAGGTGCTTAGCCACTGACACCACAGTCAATGTCTTTATCCCATGCCCATGCATGCATTTTAAATTCACTGAACAGTCAATCAAAATGGAATCTTCAAGGTGAATTCAAAGGAGACTGCAGACTCCGCTATTTAAGAAGGGGGCAAGGAAGCAAAAAGGAAATTATAGACCTGTTAGCTTGACATCGGTGGTTGGGAAATTGTTGGAGTCGGTTGTCAAGGATGAGGTTACAGAGTACCTGGAGGCATATGACAAGATAGGCAGAACTCAGCATGGATTCCTTAAAGGAAAATCCTGCCTGACAAACCTATTACAATTTTTTGAGGAAATTACCAGTAGGCTAGACAAGGGAGATGCAGTGGATGTTGTATATTTGGATTTTCAGAAGGCCTTTGACAAGGTGCCACACATGAGGCTGCTTAACAAGATAAGAGCCCACGGAATTACAGGAAAGTTACTTACGTGGATAGAGCGTTGGCTGATTGGCAGGAAACAGAGAGTGGGAATAAAGGGATCCTATTCTGGTTGGCTGCCGGTTACCAGTGGTGTTCCACAGGGATCAGTGTTGAGGCCGCTTCTTTTTACATTGTACATCAACGATTTGGATTATGGAATAGAGGGCTTTGAGGCTAAGTTTGCTGACGATACGAAGATAGGTGGAGGGGCCGGTAGTGCTGAGGAAACGGAGAGTCTGCAGAGAGACTTGGATAGATTGGAAGAATGGGCAGAGAAGTGGCAAATGAAGTACAATGTTGGAAAGTGTATGGTTATGCACTTCGGCAGAAAAAATAAACGGGCAGACTATTATTTAAATGGGGAAAGAATTCAAAGTTCTGAGATGCAACAGGACTTGGGAGTCCTCGTACAGGATTCCCTTAAAGTTAACCTCCAGGTTGAGTCGGTAGTGAAGGCGGCGAATGCAATGTTGGCATTCATTTCTAGAGGAATAGAGTATAGGAGCAGGGATGTGATGTTGTGGCTCTATAAGGCGCTGGTGAGACCTCACTTGGAGTACTGTGGGCAGTTTTGGTCTCCTTATTTAAGAAAGGATGTGCTGACGTTGGAGAGGGTACAGAGAAGATTCACTAGAATGATTCCGGGAATGAGAGGGTTAAGATATGAGGAACGTTTGTCCGCTCTTGGACTGTATTCCTTGGAGTTTAGAAGAATGAGGGGAGACCTCATAGAAACATTTCGAATGTTAAAAGGCATGGACAGAGTGGATGTGGCAAAGTTGTTTCCCATGATGGGGGAGTCTAGTACGAGAGGGCATGACTTAAGGATTGAAGGGCGCCCTTTCAGAACAGAAATGCGAAAAAATTTTTTTAGTCAGAGGGTGGTGAATCTATGGAATTTGTTGCCACGGGCAGCAGTGGAGGCCAAGTCATTGGGTGTCTTTAAGGCAGAGATTGATAGGTATCTGAGTAGCCAGGGCATCAAAGGTTATGGTGAGAAGGCGGGGCAGTGGGACTAAATAGGATAAAATGGATCAGCTCATGATAAAATGGCGGAGCAGACTCAATGGGCCGAATGGCCTACTTCTGCTCCTTTGTCTTATGGTCTAAGTTGGAGTCTGAACAACAAACAATCTGTTAGAGGAACTCACACAAAATGCTGGTGGAACACAGCAGACCAGGCCGCATCTATAGGAAGAGGTACAGTCAATGTTTTGGGCTGAGACCCTTCGCCAGGACTAACTGAAAGAAGAGCTAGTAAGAGATTTGAAAGTGAGAGGGGAGGGGGAGGGGGAGATCCAAAATGATAGCAGAAGACAGGAGGGGGAGGGATGGAACCAAGAGCAGGACAGGTGATTGGTAAGAAGATACAAGGCTGGAGAAGGGAGAGGATCATGGAACGGGAGGCCCAGGGAGAAAGAAAAGGGGAGGGGAGCATCAGAGGAAGATATAGTGAGAGGGACAGAGGGAGGAAAAAAAGAGAAAGGGGGGAAGAATTATAAATAAATAAATAAGGGATGGGGTAAGAAGAGGAGGTGGGGCATTAACGGAAGCTAGAGAAGTCAATGTTCATGCCATCAGGTTGGAGGCTACCCAGACGAAATATAAGGTGTTGTTCCTCCAACTTGAGTGTGGCTTCGTCTGGACAGTAGAGGAGTCCATGGACGGACATATCAGAATGGGAATGGGACGTGGAATTGAAATATGTGGCGGACAGAGCACAGGTGTTCAGCGAAACAGTCTCCCAGCCTGCGCCGGGTCTCGCCAATATATAGAAGGCCACACCGGGAGCACCGGATGCAGTATATCACCCCAGCCGACTCACAGGTGAAGTGTCACCTCACCTGGAAGGACTGTCTGGGGCCCTGAATGGTGGTGAGGGAAGTGTAAGGGCATGTGTAGCACTTGTTTTGCTTACAAGGATAAGTGCCAGGAGGGAGATCGGTGGGAAGGGATTGGGGGGGGGGGGGGGAAACAAATGGACAAGGGAGTCGTGTCGGGGGCAATCCCTGTGGAAAGCAGAAGGGGGGGGAGAGAAAGATGTGCTTGGTGGTGGGATCTCGTTGGAGATGGCGGAAGTTACGGAGAGTTATATGTTGGACCTGGAGGCTGGTGGGGTGGTAGGTGAGGACAAGGGGAACCCTATCCCTAGTGGGGTGGCAGGAGGATGGGGTGAGAGCAATGTGCATGAAATGGGAGAGATGCGTTTGAGAGCAGAGTTGATGGTGGAGGGAGAGAAGCCCCTTTCTTTAAAAAAGGAAGACACCTCCTTCGTCCTGGAATGAAAAGCCTCATCCTGAGAGCAGATGAGGCAGAGACGGAGGAATTGCGAGAAGGGGATGGCATTTTTGCAAGAGATAGTGTGGGAAGAGGAATAGCCCAGGTAGCTGTGAGAGTCCGTAGGATTATAGTAGACATCAGTAGATAAGCTGTCTCCAGATATAGAGACAGAAAGATCAAGAAAGGGGAGGGAGGTGTTGGAAATGGACCAGGTAAATTTGAGGGCAGGGTGAAAGTTGAAGGCAAAGTTAATGAAGTCAACGAGCTCAGCATGCGTGCAGGAAGCAGCGCCAATGCAGTCATCGATGTAGCGAAGGAAAAGTGGGGGACAGATATCAGTATAGGCTTGGAATATGGATTGTTCCACAAAGCCAACACAAAAAGGCAGGCATAGCTGGGACTCATAAGGGTGCCCATGGCTACACCTTTGGTTTAGAGGAAGTGGGAGGAGCCAAAGGAGAAATTATTGGTGAGACCCGACGCAGACTGGGAGACCGTTTCACTGAACACCTGCACTCTGTTCACTAGAGAAAGCAGGATCTCGCAGTGGCCACACATTTCAATTCCACATCCCATTTCCATTCTGATATGTCCGCTCATGTCCTCCTCTTGCCCCTCCTCCCCTTCTTACCCCATCCCTTATTTATTTATTTATTATTTTAAATTTTTTTCCCCTTTCTCTCTCTTTTTTCTCCCTCTGTCCCTCTCACTATATCTTCCTCTGATGCTCCCCTCCCCCTCTCTTTCTCCCTAGGCCTCCCGTCCCATGATCCTCTCCCTTCTCCAGCCTTGTATCTTCTTGCCAATCAACTTTCCAGCTCCTCCTGTCTTCTCCTATCATTTTGGATCTTCCCCTCCCACTTTCAAATCTCTTACTATCTCTTCGTTCAGTTAGTCCTGACGAAGGGTCTCAGCCTGAAACATCGACTGTACCTCTTCCTATAGATGCTGCCTGGCCTGCTGCGTTCACCAGCATTTTGTGTGTGTTGCTTGAATTTCCAGCATCAGCAGATTTCCTCGTGTTTATGTTAGAGGTACTCAGTGGGTTGAGCAGTATATGTGAGGAGGAAAGGAACTGCCATCAGTTCAGGTTGAAACCCTGCATCAGTAATGCTCTTTCATTTTCATTTTTCAATTAAGGGTATATGGAGAGCAGCTTTTCTGCTAACCAGTACCACAGTTCCTACATGAAGGTAGTTTTTTAAATCAGAAATCAAGGCCTCATACAATACTCTCTGGAATCTCAGGTAGAGACTAAACTCCAAATTTACAATATACACATTCACTGTCACTGCCAAGTGGAACTGGAGTTCACTGACATTAAATGTTTAACTTAAATTCACTAATCCAAGTGATGTTGATCCAGTTCAGACCATAATTTGAATAATACGAAAATAATTTGAAAATGTAATTTAGTTCTATAATTTGTTGGACACTTTACCATCTGACTTTTGCACACTCAGGTTTACCCTTCTACTACTACAGCAGAGCTGGCACCAGTTCATTATTAGTACTTCTAAAAGATATTCCTTATTTAGCAGAGAAGTGACTACTTACTTGGATCAAAAGGATGAGGCTGCAGGCAGTTCACCACATGGTTGTCAGCTTCTAATAACATCAGCAACTCAGCTGTCTGGCGATCCCAGATGAATATGTGACCACAGTCTGAGCCACTAATTACATAATAACTACCCCAGAAGTTGGCTTCTTTGATCTGAATCCAAAGACAGTCCATAATCAACATGCATTCCAACAGCAAAAATGCCTTTTTAGTATTTTTCACAAAAACAGTTTTACAAGATTTGTTTACCATTGTTCTTGAGTTACGGTGGCCTTTGTATACCATTTTTATTGTAGGTTTTCTTATGTTTTGAGTCTCTAATTCTTCCATTTCCTTCTTTTCCTTTCTCCTTCTGAACAGCTCCTGAATACGGGCAGCTGCAGTGCGTCTTATCATCATGTGTTATAATTCAATACAAAAGTTTAAAACGGGACACAAATTAGTTGTTTACTAAATGAGAACCTTAAAAGATAATTACTGTTCTTGCCATGTTTCTCTGTTATCCAAAGCAATCATGCAATTTCAAAAAGTTCTACAGTTACATCTTGCATTAAAAATAATTCTTTTAAACTGCAAAATCGTTCTAGGGTACTTTACAAATGAGATAATTAGAAAAATGGATGGATGACATATTCTTAATGGTGATGCAGATTCTTGGCTCAAGTTATGTGAGTAAGATAATCCCAAAAGGATATACTTTCTCAATGAGCAATATAATGTTTAATTTGCTACATTTACACAACAACATTGTTCAAGCTTAAAGAATCAACTGGTATAAAGCAGAATTAAACCAGTGAGTTAATGTTGTACTCCAATAGTAAGTCCATAAAATGCAATTGTTGATTATAACCTTTAAAATAACACCTTACTCAGAACTTACAAATAAAGTTACAATAAAGAACAGTATTTAATAGCCTCTGTATCTTTAGATAATATGGCTAAAATACAGCTTGAAATCTGATAATGAAAGTTCACAAATACATCAGAGCTGACTGCAGGAGTACTTTAGTTAGCTATTCTCTGTTCAGTTTCCCTTTGCTCAGCTTCTATCAAAAAAGAACTACTGAAAATTTCCTGTTTTGAAAGAACCCTCTTCAGATTGGTTCTGAAAAAGATGATATAGTATGTATTAATTCAGAGTACTTGAAATGTGACTTATAACTTGCATTGTAAGGGCAGATGGAAATCGGAGGCAACATGACAAATGCTTGTTATACATAATCCAGATTTCCTTCTTGGTAGTCAAAGTAAGTATTTTAATATAAGTAAAAGCAGAAGTAATGGGTGGGGGTGGTGATAGAGAACAAGTTAATTTTAACCGTCATTCAAAACTGGGGTCCCATTTATTTCAATGGGAATTCTGGCCTGGAAATGAGAAGCAATTTAAAACATTTAGTTGTTAATTGTTTCTTAATCTTTCAATGTGTTATTCATTAATTTTATTACAGCGTTAATTGTTACAACTCATTTACATCTGTTATGATTTTAAAATGTCTTTCAACATGATTATAGTTTTGGATTTGATGAGAGACAGTTTCTTGAGGTGCTTCATAAGAGTGACTCAGTATATATATCCTGCTCAAGTTGACTTGTTGCAGGGGCTTCATATTGCCTTGTGAATGCAATGGGTCACCTTTAATGCAAGTCTGTCTCTAATCTAGGTAATGGTAAGTGGGTGGGTCTGTGGATAGCAAGTCTGGCCAGAGAGCCAAATCCAGCTTGATTTGTAGCATGCTACACACTGCCTATCTTGGAGGCAAAGTACAGTGCACTGACACACTATAATGTCCAGGATGAACTTTCAGGTGCATGTGTATTTTGTCCCATCATTTAGTAAGGAGTAGCATGTTAATTGGAGGATTGTGGAAATGGGTAGTCAGTGATCATGAGGTGAGCCTCCAATATACTAACCCAGCATGTGATTTGGATTGATGAAGGCAGAGGAATTAAATGCTGCCACAAGCACAATAGATTTGTTGGGCTTAGAGATAACGAATGCATGGATGTGTACTTGAGCTGCAGATGGACAAAATCTGGCAAAGTTATGGAAGTAGAAATAGGGATCTTATGACAAAGTTACAGTGCCAAACCACCAATCAAGGTCAAATAAGATGGCACAGTTATGATCAGATATAATAGTTTCAAATTGAAGGGACTGTATTCAGAACCAAGGTTAGGGAAATTGAAGTGGACAGTTTTAGTTTTTCCAAAGTTTAACTGTAAGATATCATCCAAGTACTGGAGATGTCTTATGAACCATTGCTGTGGCATGGATGGAAATTTCACCCAAATTACTCAAATGTGAAGTTGTAAACACAGAAGGGACTTGTTAATAGACACAATTAATCATACTGGTACCAAAATGGGAAATAAAATTATACATTGCATTAAATTCAGCAACTTTGAGAGTATACAGTCCTGGGTTCAAGTTCCTCAGAAGCATGTATACAATTTGATACAACATACAAGGGCCAATAGAAAGCCTACCCTCTTTTTCTCTTGTTGCCAGAGAAAAGCTGTTCTTTGTGAAGCCTAGGGTCGTCAACAAATTTCAGTGAAATGCAACACCACGTTCACAGTATGACCAAAACAATAGAAAAATGTCCAGCCTACATTCTAACACTTGCACTTTATTTACTGAATAATCTTTCTATTCCTAGTACTACATCTATTATGTAACCCTTAGGTTCGGTCAGCACATGTTTGTCTAGGGGAAGACGGCCTCTGACCCAGCCAAACTGAGAAATCTCACTTGTGTGGATGCTGCGTGATGTGTTGCCTGGTTACAGATCCGAACCAAAAAATATCAGACAGTACACCATATGCAATTAAACAAGTGAACTTTATAAAACATAATCTGACCATAGGGTTAGTAAAGAAAATAAAAAGAAAAAGGGCCCATTTTAATGAAACAGTCTAGTGTGCACGTTGGAGCTCACGATTTCATCCAGTCGTTTCCCATCAACCTCCTCCGAGCATCGCCGACTCTCGGACCCTCGCTCCCTCGCTCCTAGTCCACTCCACCTGGCGGGCTCACGCACGTCTTCTCTCTTCATCTCTCACTGACAAAAGACCGCGAAATCCCTGCTCCCAGACCCACAAGAAAGAACAACATGTCTCTCATTGGCTAGCATACATTCCAAAGGCCCCATTATCTCTAGTCATAACCCAAACATTGCTGCTCCAGAGAAACCATTACCTCAGCAGTGGAACATTACAGAGAAGCCATTACATTAGCAGTGAAACCTTACAGAGCATTACATTCTCCCCCCACCAAATTTAGTCATATCCTCATGACATTGGGATAATTCGGCAACCCTTCCGGCAAAACACAAAGTCCAATCCAGGTGCAAAAGGCAGTGACATAGCTCCTCCAAATGGTAAGGGTCTCATTCTGTTCCTCCAGCGCTACATAGCCCAGCCTATCCAACGGTCTCCTAATTCCCTGAGACCTCTGTACCCCCTCACCTAACTCTTCAGGTTCAGACACTACTGGGGATACTTCCTGCCTACCTGGCAAGGCCTCCCCCAACCTATCACTCGTGCCCACCTGCAACTTTGACCCCTCTATCCCGTGGCCAAGCCCCGCTTCATTCCCAGCAGGGTCCTGTTGCAACCCAGGCTGCCCACAGATAGCCTCCCCCACCTCCCAACTTCCCCTGACTCAGCGAGAGAATGGCTGTAAGTCTCTTCCTCAATCAATGGGGAGTTAGCAAATGGCAGCATATACCACACATCCAGGTCCTCATCCTCTCAATCAGTATCCCTCTCAGGGGTGGGGGCCGGCCTAACCTCTCCTGCTGTGGGCCCTGCATTTCCGCAGAGTCCTCTTACTAGGTGTAGGCTCTGGGTTGGGCTCTGGGTCTACCTGCACCTCTTGTCCCAGGGGCAGCAGGTGGTTCTGATGGAGAATCTTGACAGGCCCATTCCCATCCTTTGGTTTCACCCAGAAAACTGGTAGGTTTGGCATTTGACCCTCCACCACGTACAACTTAGTCGCCCAGCGGTCCGCCAATTTATGTTTCTCAGGTTGCCTTACGAGAACCTGGTCTCCTGGCAGGAGTTGGGAGAACCTCACCTTTTGATCATACCTCCTCTTATTTCCTTGATTCTGCCTGGCAGCCATGACCCCAGCTAATTCATAAGCCCTTTTCATGTCAGACATATACTTCAGATAAGTCTTTGGTGGTAAGTCACCCTCGTCAATCCCAAAACAAAGGTTAATAGGCAACCTTGCCTCGTGCACAAACATCAGATAATATGGTTAAGTATCCAGTAGCTTCATTTTGAGTACAGTTATAACTGAACCAGATGTCCAATATGTTGACCCCACCTGTTCTTCTTGCTGATCTCCGGGGTCCCGAGCATGTCTAGCAGATCCAATTAAACCTCTCGGGCTGGAGAATCACCCTGCGGATGATAGGGCATGGTCGTCGACTCTAAGCACGCCCAATAACTCATGGATGAGCCTGCTCTCGAAATCCTGTCCTTGATCACTATGTATCTGCCTGGGAAGGCCACAGTAAATGAAATACTTCTTCCATAACACTTTGGCCACCGTAGACTCCCTCTGGTCCTTGGTAGGAAAAGCCTGAGCATATCTGGTGTAGTGGTCCGTGATGACTAAGACATTCGCCTGTTGCTGGCATCGGGTTCTATTGACAGGAAATCCATACACACCAGGTCCAGTGCCCTGCACCCTGCAAGTGGGAAAGGGAGCTGCCCATGTAGGCAGTGTCCTCCACTGGATGCACTGAATGCACAACTTGCAGTATTCTTCGACCTCCGACTTCATCTGCCCCAGTCTCTGAGCAATCCATAGGTCTTTTCTACCCCCAAATGTCCAGAATCATCATGAAGTGACTTCAATGCAATCCTCCGATACTTCTCCGGTAGAACCAGCTGGTAACGCAGAGGTCAGTCCGGGGGTGACGTGACCCAGTGTAAGATCTGGTTCAGCAACTCCAACCGAGGCTATTCTCTCAGTAATGGAGGCACAGACGCATGTTTCGTCTTCTCCGCCAGAGTCCTGGCTTCCTTTTCGACGCTGACCAAATGATACCGATGCCTGGATCATTTCACTGAGCAGCTGCCACTTCCCCAGAACTCAATTCCGGCAGCTGATTTGTCTTCAAAGCACTCAGGTTACAATAAACTTGGGGGAAGGCGTCATCAGAAGCTCCCAATTGATCCACCGCTTGATCCTGCCTCTCCTTTTCTTCTGTCTTCACGGTGGTGACAAGCTGACACATGGCCTTCACCCCAGGGGCAGGAACGCTCTTCCACTCCTCATCCCTGTGCAGTTCTTCATGCACCCGTTGGGACAAAGCATTATCATCATTGTTCTGGCTTCCCGGCTGGTACTTCAAGCTGAAATGATAGGTAGACAATGCTGCCAACCACCGATGGCCTGTGGCATCCAGTTTCGCCGAGGTCAGGATATAAGTTAGGGGGTTGTTGTCCGTCCTTACTTCAAACTTGGCCCTGTAGAGGTAGTCAATCGCCTTATATACCACCACCCATTTTAACGCCTGAAATTCCAACTTGTGCATGGGACAGTTTTTCTCGGACAGTGACAGACTCTGGCTGACAAACACAACGGGGCTCAACCCGGTGCCCTGATCTTGATACAGGACACCCCCCAAGCCCTCTTGGCTGATATCCATGTGCAGTACATACGGCACTCAGGGGTCCGCAAAAGCCAGCACTGGCGTCTGGATCAGCAGCTCCTTCAGCAACTCAAAGGCCTCTTCACATTTTACATGCTACCTTGGTGCAAGGGGCTCTGATGGGATAAGATACTCTCCACCCTCCCATCCTTTTTCCCCCTACCTTTCTTTCCCAAGGGAGGATAACCACACAGAAGCTGATTCAATGGGCAACTCACTTTTGTGTAGCCTTTCACAAACCTCCGATAGTAACCACAGAACCCGAGGAATGAGTGCAGAGTGCTCAGAGTCG
Organism: Mobula birostris; assembly: GCF_030028105.1. Taxonomy (NCBI): domain Eukaryota; kingdom Metazoa; phylum Chordata; class Chondrichthyes; order Myliobatiformes; family Myliobatidae; genus Mobula; species Mobula birostris. The sequence goes on along the minus strand of NC_092375.1, from coordinate 46,988,291 downwards.
GGGGTCTTGGCCAAGTGGTCACCGCCTCTGCCTTAGCCGGATCTGTAGCTACTCCATCGCAGGAAACTATGTGCCCAACATAGCTAACAGACGTTTTGCGGAACTGGCACTTGTCTAGGGAAAGTTTTAACACTTCAGATTTCAGGCAGCCGAGCACCTTCAGTAGCCTCGCTTCATGTTCCTCCAGGGTGGATCCAAACACTATAAGGCCATCCAGATACACTAATGCCTCAAGCAAGTTCATATCTCCCACCGTCTTTTCCATGACACACAGGAAGGTTGCAGGGGCTCCCGATATGCCCAGGAGCATCCTTTCGAACTGGAGGAAACCCAGGGAACATATAAATGCCAGCTTCTCTTTCTCAGCCTCACTCATGGGGATCTGGTAATATCCACTCCTCAAATCCAGCACACTGAACCACTTCGCATCACTCAGACAGGCCAGCGCGTCTTCGATCCTTGGGACCATATACTGGTCAGGGACGGTATGCCTGTTCAGAGTCCTATAGTCCACACACATTCATACCTTCCCATTCTTCTTCCTGGCCACTACTATTGAGGATGCATAGGGGTTTCGGGACTCAGTGATGATCCCAGCTTCCTTCAACTTATACAAATGCTGCCAAATGTCTTCCACATCTGCAGGGGCCAGTCTTCATGACCTTTCTCTAAAAGGGGTGTCCTTGGTCACCCGGATAGTGTGACGAGTGCTCTTCGAACAATGCACATCAAACTCATCAGTGGAAAAGACATCTTCCAGCTTCAACATCTTCTCTGCCAACCTGCTCTTCCATTCTGCAGGCACTGAGGAGTCCCCGAAGTTGAATGGCTCAGCTGTCAACTTCCCCTCTTTTTCCAATAGTTTCTCCCGGCTTGTATCACAGGGACACTAGTCATTACTGTCACCGGGAACAGATGCGCCAGGGGCATCCCCCGCTTGAAAGAGGCCTCCATCTTTGTAGTGTTCCTGATAATCACTGCCATCCTGCTCGCATGTACAACCTAGGGCTTCTGCAGCTCGTGCCTCACCGGATCCCCAGCAGGAAATCCCAACTCTCCCTCATGGTCTTCCAGAACATTCACTGAGACGGTCTTGCCCTCAGGCACTCTAGGAATGACCCCAGATCTCCAGTCAATGGTAAATGCTTCAGATACTGGTTGTAAAGCAAATGATACAACATGACCTGCAACCCGGTGTCAAGTATGGCTTTAGCATAAATACCCTCTATGCTTAGTGACACACCGGAGCATGGTCCCACTAAGCCTTCAGGAATAGGGTCTTTCACTTTTGGGGGGGGTTCCTTGACATGTTGCTGGTGTTCCCCCAGAGACACTAGGCTGTTTCCTCACTGGGTCTCCTCGAAGTTTCCCGACACCTCTCCCTGCCTATGTACCCGGGGGCTCAATCTCTGAGGGGCTTCCCGCTGCTCACACTCCCGCTTGAAGTGTCCCTCTTCACCACAGTTATAGCAGATGATACCGGCCGCCCCACTTCTCGCAGAATCCCGGCATCTGCAGCCCTCTGCGTAGTCCGTTCTCTTAAGGGGTCCCCCTCTCTATAAGTCCTATCATACAGGGTGTCCCCACCTGCTGATAACACCCGGGACATCTCAGTTCTCAGCTCTGCCACAATCTCCTTTACTATCCCCTGGGATCACTTCACCACAAGGGGCTACTACCAAGGACTGTACCTGGCTGACAGAACCCTCCCACGCCTCCGATGCTTCCTCCTCCTTCTGTACCTCTCTAATCAGCTCAGCAAAGGAGGAGTGGGGTACATTTTACAGGACTGTCAGAGACCCCAAGCAACCATGTCCTGGGACTGGGCGCCCTTGGCTATCTGGTCCATCCTTAACTTACCCACCTCAGCCGCATGAATGACCCCTCTGTGCTGCAAACAATTTAGCTGCCTCTCCAGCTGAAAAATGTAAGCAGAAAGCTTCTCCCCCTTCTCGACACGTTCTGAAATCCTGCCATAGCAAAAGTGCTCTCCAATGCACCCAGATAATTGGCAAGATTAGCTGAGGATTGGTGTGTTTTCACAGCTCTTACCATGTCAGCAGCCAACCCCTTCAAACTCTCAACCAATCTTTGTCACTTATGTCATCAGAGCACTGCCACTCATCTAACAACTGAGAGGTCTGCTCCGCCCACGTCTCATACTCCTATTCCCCCTCGGGGCTGGGTGTTAATCCGGAGAATATCCTTATCTTCCAGTGGGGACCCTCTGCCTGTGCACTGGGCCACTTATTCACCAGAGAAGTAAGGGCTGATGCCAACTCAGAACTCTCACTCTTCACTGGGAGATGGGGACTAATTAGACATTCCAAATCCGACCAATCCTTCCACTCACTCCTCAGAAAGACTAGAACCCCGTCTTTGAAGTCTCTGCCCCCAGCTACAGGAAGGTAGACTTGTGACTCGGCCCGCCCTACTACCTCCTCTTCCTCCCTGACAGTATGGACAAGGCTATGGCCCCGCCTCAACTGGGGCACAGATAGAAGCAGGCAGTTCCACCGCCGTTACGTCAGTGCTCGTCTGAACTAAAACGAGGTCTGAGCCCGCCATTTTATCAAATCTTCATGCTACATCCGCAACTTTGCCAACAGCTTTAACGGTATGCAAAAATTAAATTAACAATTCATCCAGGGTATGAATATCCACCCCACTCATCACATATGCATTAATTACAGGTAACCCCACAGAGGTGCACCACTGCTCCATCCCAGCACAGGCTTAAATACACATCCCACTGGTTCAATGCTCAAGGCAATCACACAGCATCCAATGGAATCAATCCCTGAACAATATCCCCACCATTGTAACCCTTAGGTTCGGTCAGCACATGTTTGTCTAGGGGAAGACAGCCTCTGGCCCAACCAAACTGAGAAATCTCATTTGTGTGGATGCTGTGTGATGTGTTGCTTGGTTACAAATCCAAATCACAAAATATCAGACAGCACACCATATGCAATTAAACGAGTGAACTTTATAAAACATAATCTGACTATAGGGTTAGTAAAGAAAGTAAAAAGCAAAAGGGCCCATTTTAATGTAACAGTCTAGTGTGCATGTTGGAGCTCACGATTTCATCCAGTCGTTTCCCATCAACCTCCTCCAAGCATCGCCGACCCTCGGACCCTCGCTCCTAGTCCACTCCGTCTGGCGGTCTCCACTCACGTCTCTTCTTTTAATTTCTCACCAACAAAAGACCGCGAAATCCTTGCTCCCAGACCCACAAGAAAGAACAACATGCCTCTCATTGTCTAGCATACATTCCAAAGGTGCCGTTATCTCTAGTCATAACCCAAACATTGCTGCTCCAGGGAAACCATTACCTAGCAGTGAAACATTACAGAGAGGCCATTACATTAGCAATGAAACCTTACAGCGCATTACAATTAGATAAATAAATCACTATCCAAAGATCTGTTTGAATTTCACTCCAACTGGATGATCACTCTTCAAAATAGCTAAGAGTTGCTCTTTTTCATCGAATGTTCAGTGACTGACATCCACTTGTGGATTTTACCCAGCTTATATTGCTTGTCAAGTTTCACACTGAATATAGAGGGACCAACTAGAGGGGATGCAATATTGGATCTCCTGTTAGGAAACGAGTTAGGACAAGTGACGGAAGTCTGTGTAGGGGAAGACTTTGGTTCCAGTGATCATAACACCATTAGTTTCAACTTGATCATGGACAAGGATAGATCTGGTCCTAGGGCTGAGGCTCTGAACTGGAAGGCGGCCAAATTGAAGAAATGAGAAAGGATCTAAAAAGCGTGGATTGGGACAGGTTGTTCTCTGGCAAAGATGTGATCGATAGGTGGGAAGCCTTCAAAGGAGAAATTTTGAGAGTGCAGAGTTTGTATGTTCCTGTCAGGATTAAAGGCAAGGTGAATAGGAATAAGGAACCTTGGTTCTCAAGGGATATTGCAACTCTGATAAAGAAGAAGACAGAGTTGTATGACATGTATAGGAAACAGAGAGTAAATAAGGTGCTTGAGGAGTATAAGAAGTGCAAGAAAATACTTAAGAAAGAAATCAGGAGGGCTAAAAGAAGACATGAGGTTGCCTTGGCAATCAAAGTGAAGGATAATCCAAAGAGCTTTTACAGGTATATTAAGAGCAAAAGGATTGTAAGGGATAAAATTGGTCTTCTTGAAGATCAGAGTGGTCAGCTATGTGCGGAACCAAAGGAAATGGGGGAGATCTTAAATAGGGTTTTTGCGTCTGTATTTACTAAGGAAACTGGCATGAAGTCTATGGAATTAAGGGAAACAAGTAGTGAGATCATGGAAACTGTACAGATTTAAAAGGAGGAGGTGCTTGCTGTCTTGAGGAAAATTAAAGTGGATAAATCCCTGGGTCCTGACAGGGTGTTCCCTCGGACTTTGAAGGAGACTAGTGTTGAAATTGCAGGGGCCCTGGCAGAAATATTTAAAATGTCGCTGTCTACAAGTGAGGTGCCGGAGGATTGGAGAGTGGCTCATGTTGTTCTGTTGTTTAAAAAAGGATCAAAAAGTAATCCGGGAAATTATAAGCCGGTAAATTTAACGTCGGTAATAGGTAAGTTATTGGAGGGAGTACTAAGAGACAGAATCTACAAGCATTTGGATAGACAGGGACTTATTAGGGAGAGTCAACATGGCTTTGTGTGTGGTAGGTCATGTTTGACAAATCTATTGGAGTTTCTCGAGGAGGTTACCAGGAAAGTGGGTGAAGGGAAGGCAGTGGATGTTGTCTACATGGACTTCAGTAAGGCCTTTGACAAGGTCCCGCATGGGAGGTTAGTTAGGAAAATTCAGTCGCTAGGTATACATGGAGAGGTGGTAAATTGGATTAGACATTGGCTCAATGGAAGAAGCCAAAGAGTGGTAGTAGAGAATTGCTTCTCCAAGTGGAGGCCTGAGACTAGTGGTGTGCCACAGGGATCAGTGCTGGGTCCATTGTTATTTGTCATCTATATCAATGATCTGGATGATAATGTGGTAAATTGGATCAGCAAATTTGCTGATGATACAAAGACTGGAGGTGTAGCAGACAGTGAGGAAGGTTTTCAGAGCCTGCAGAGGGACTTGGACCAGCTGGAAAAATGGGCTAAAAAATGGCAGATAGAGTTTAATACAGACAAATGTGAGGTATTGCATGTTGGAAGGACAAACTAAGGTAGAACATACAGGGTTAATGGTAAGGCACTGAGGAGTGCAGTAGAACAGAGGGATCTGGGAATACAGATACAAAATTCCCTAAAAGTGGCGTCACAGGTAGATAGGGTCGTAAAGAGAGCTTTTGATACATTGGCCTTTATTAATCAAAGTATTGAGTATAAGAGCTGGAATGTTATGATGAAGTTATATAAGGCATTGGTGAGGCTGAATCTGGAGTACTGTGTTCAGTTTTGGTCACCAAATTACAGGAAGGATATAAATAAGGTTGAAAGAATGCAGAGAAGGTTTACAAGGATGTTGCCGAGACTTGAGAAACTCAGTTACAGAGAAAGGTTGAATAGGTTAGGACTTTATTCCCTGGAGCGTAGAAGAATGAGGGGAGACTTGATAGAGGTATATAAAATTATGATGGGTATAGATAGAGTGAATGCAAGCAGGCTTTTTCCACTGAGGCAAGGGGAGAAAAAAACCAGAGGACATGGGTTAAGGGTGGGGGGGGGAAGTTTAAAGGGAACATTAGGGGGGCTTCTTCACACAGAGAGTGGTGGGAGTATGGAATGAGCTGCCAGACGAGGTGGTAAATGCGGGTTCTTGTTTAACATTTAAGAATAAATTGGACAGATACATGGATGGGAGGTGTATGGAGGGATATGGTCCCTGTGCAGGTCAGCGGGACTAGGCAGAAAATGGTTCGGCACAGCCAAGAAGGGCCAAAAGGCCTGTTTCTGTGCTGTAGTTTTTCTACGGTTTCTATGGTTTCTATATGATTATTTTCCAGAGTTCCATAAGGCACAGGAGCAGAAATAGGCTATTCAGCTCTTCAAGTCCACTCTGCTATTTCATCATGGCTGATCCTGGATCCTATTCAACTCCATACACCTGCCCTCTCACCATATCCCTGATGCTCCGACCAATCTGAAATTTATCAGCTTCTACTTTGAATATACCCATGGACTTGGCCTCCACCACAGTCTGTGGCAGAGCATTCTATAGATTTCACCATTCTTTGGCTAAAAAAATTCTTCCTTACTTTTGTTCTAAAAGGTTGCCTCTCAATTTTGAGGTTGTGCCCTCTAGTTCTGGATACCCCCACCAGAGGAAACATCATTCCATATCCACCTTATCTAGTCTTTTCAACATTCAGTAGGTTTCAATGAGATCTCACTGCATTCTTCTAAATTCCAGTGAGTACAGACCCGAAGCTGCCAAATGCTCCTCATATGTTAACCCCTTCATTCCCAGAATCATCCTCCTGAACCTCCTCTGGACTCTCTTCAATGCCAATACATCCTTTCTGAGATAAGGGGCCCAACACTGTTGACAATACTCCATGTAGCTTGACTAATGTCTTCAGCATTATCTCGTTTTTATATTCTATTCCCCTTGAAGCAAATGCCAACATTGCATTTGGTCTCTTTACCACAGACTCAACCTGTGAATTAACCTTCTGGGAAGAGTCTTGCTGGAGGACTTCTTTTACCAAAATGCATTATCATACCTTTCCCAATAGTCCGTGAGCCAGGACCCCAAATTTGGGCCACTGATACCATCTGGGGGGAATAATTCTTATATTGATTTTTGGCAAGATATACACCCCTAGTGCTAGAAAATATGTGATAGCGTTGCAGCGGTGCTAGCTGTCTGTGAGGGGGACTGGCAGTTGCACCTCCATGCTATAAGAACCATGATCCCATGGTGCTTTGCCTATGATAAGATGGATTATGCCAGGTACCTGTCCCCTTACTTTGCTCAGATGATGAACCTCCTAGAGAAGAATCCTTCTGTGTCTGAGACCTTCAGGATAGGCCAATTCTCAGTGCAGTTTGGGTAATGATGAGTTTGAATACAGAGAGGAAATTAAGAACCTGGCGACATGGTGCGAAGACAATAACCTATCCCTCAACGTCAGCAAGACGATGGAATTGGTTGTTGACTTCAGGAGGAGTAGCGGACCGCACGACCCCATTTACATCTGTGGTGCGCAAGTGGAACAGGTCAAAAGCTTTAAGTTCCTTAGGGTCAATATCACAAATGACCTGACTTGGTCCAACCAAGCAGAGTTCACTGCCAAGAAGGCCCACCAGCGCCTTTACTTCCTGAGAAAACTAAAGAAGTTTGGCCTGTACCCTAAAACCCTCACTAATTTTTATAGATGCACGGTAGAAAGCATTCTTCTGGGGTGCATCACAACCTGGTATGAAAGTTGTCCTGTCCAAGACCAAAAGAAGCTGCAGAAGATCGTGAACACGGTGCAGCACATCACACAAACCAATCTTCCGTCCGTGGACTCACTTTACACCGAACGCTGTCGGAGCAGTGCTGCCAGGTTAATCAAGGATACGACCCACCCAGCCAACAGACTTTTCGTCCCTCTTCCCTCCAGGAGAAGGTTCAGGAGCTTGAAGACTCGTACGGCCAGATTTGGGAACAGCTTCTTTCCAACTGTGATAAGACTGCTGAATGGATCCTGAACGGGATCTGGCCCGTTATTTAATATTTGTAATCCAGGGAGTGTGAAGCGCAGAATCAAATATCACTGTGATGATTGTACATTCTAGTACAAATTGTTTGGTGACAATAAAGTATAAAGTATAAGTAACAACCCCTTTGGGCAGATCCCTGTGGACCAGGCTATTGAAGCCACAGTGAACAAAGACACACAGACTCCTGGAGGCACATCACGGTTCAGCCTGAATGCTGGAGCTATCAAGCGTTACTACATAACAGCTGAGCACTGCAGTGCATTCCTGGGACAGTTAAGGGAGATGGTGCAAGGCAACAAATCAGAGCTTTGTCATGTGAGCTACAGCGGCCAAGAAGCCAGAAAGATGAAGAAGCAGTTTCAGCAGTGCCTTATACATGAATGGGTCAACCCAGTGCAAAGAAGCAGGACCTCATTAACATCTCTACGGCAAAGGCAGCCCCCAAGGACAATGCCTCCGACCTGATGAAGGCGTATGAGATTGGTTGTCTCCCTTTCTCTTCACCATTTACACCTCGGACTTCAACTACTGCACAGAGTCTTGTCATCTTCAGAAGTTTTTGGATGACTCTGCCATAGTTGGATGCATCAGCAAGGGAGATGAGGCTGAGAACAGGGCTACGGTAGGAAACTTTGTCACATGGTGTGAGCAGAATTATCTGCAGCTTAATGTGAAAAAGACTAAGAAGCTGGTGGTAGACCTGAGGAGAGCTAAGGTACTGGTGACCCCTGTTTTCATCCAGGGGGTCAGTGTGGACATGGTGGAGGATTACAAATAGCTGGGGATACATATTGACAATAAACTGGACTGGTCAAAGAACACTGAGGCTGTCTACAAGAAGGGTCAGAGCCGTCTCGATTTCCTGAGGAGACTGAGGTCCTTTAACATCTGCCGGACGATGCTGAGGATGTTCTATAAGTCTGTGGTGGCCAGTGCTATCATGTTTGCTGTTGTGTGCTGGGGCAGCAGGCTGAGGGTAGCAGACACCAACAGAATCAACAAACTTATTCGTAAGGCCAGTGATGTTTTGGGGATAGAACTGGACTCTCTCACGGTGGTGTCTGAAAAGAGGATGCTGTCTAAATTGCATACCATCTTGGTCAATGTCTCCCATCCACTACATAACGTACTGGGTGGGCACAGGAGTACATTCAGCCAGAGACTCATTCCACCGAGATGCAACACAGAGCGTCATAGGAAGTCATTCCTGCTTGTGGCCATCAAACTTTACAACTCCTCCCTTGGAGGGTCAGACACCCTGAGCCAATAGGCTGGTCCTGGACTTATTTCATAATTTACTGGCATAAATTTACATATTACTATTTAACTATTTATGGTTCTATTACTATTTATTATTTATGGTGCAACTGTAACGAAAACCAATTTCCCCCTGGGATCAATAAAGTATGACTATGACTATGACGATGACTAAGCAATGCTATGCAACCTTCAAGGATGACAGACAAGAGGAAGACCCACCAGCAAAGAAATTCCATGACCCAGTGAAAACCAACAAGCTGAAAACATTCAGTGATATGTGTAAGAAGAGAGAAGTGAAATCAAATGGGAGGGTGACCATCTTTAAAGCAGACAGGTCTTTGTTTGGACGCATCATAGTGATGGCACAAGGGTGCAGTCTACGTATGGAGGATATCCTTTCTCATCCCCTTGGACCGTTGCCCTAGGCCCTGTCCACACCAGAAGGATTGCTGAGAAAGACAAATAAAGCTACTTTAGCCACAAACTTGCAGAAAAATGTAGCAGTGGAAGAGAAACTCCCAGGAATTTCTGCTACAGTGGTTGATGGAATGAACTTGGTCCAAAGAGTGAAAGGTGATCAAGTTACTTTCAGAGATGTTGCCACAACAATTCTGGGTATGGCTCTGAGGGAAGGCAGTCAGAGTAGCAGAATAGATGTTGTGTTCGACACATACAAAGAGAACTCTATCAAGAATAGTGAAAGGTCTATACAGGGTGAAGAGACTGGTCATGAGTTGCAAGGTATCACAGGCACACAGATGGTGAGGAGCTTCCTGACCAAAGTCAGTAACAAAAATAGTCTCATTAGCTTCACAGTCCATGAATGGAGGAAGGTGGAGTACAGAGCAAAGCTACAGAAGATTCTGTATGCAACTGTGAATGACAAATGTTACAGAATCACATCTCAAGACAGTGAGGAGGTGTCAGCTCTTCAGTGTCAACAAGAAGAAGCAGGTGGCCACCTACTTCTCCATGCTGCCCATGCCACAAGAGAGGGATACCAGTCTGTAGTGATCTGTTCAGAAGACACAGATGTCTTTATCATGTCTTTAGCATTTTGTGACAAGATTAAGGCCCCATTGTTCCAGAAGTGTGGCACTAGAACCCGTGCAAGGCTTGTAGACATCAGGAAGGTTGCTGCCACTGCTGGCATAGAGGTTTGTAGGGCTCTCATCGGGTTGCACGCATATACAGGATGTGACACTGTAAGCACTTTTGCAGGTAAAGGGAAGACAAGTGCCCTAGAACTTCTGACCAGCAACAGGGAAACTCAGGACACATTTTTAGAGTTGGGTCAGGAATGGGTCCTCTTCCCAGAACTGATGGACAAACTGAAGGCATTTACATGTCTCCTGTATGCCCCAAAAGCATCGACCACCAAGGTCAATGAGCTCAGTTATCACCTTTTCTGTGCCAAAAAAGATGAAATCCAAAGTCATCAACTCCCGCCATGCAAAGACTGCTTAACAAAACATGCACAGCAAGCTAACTACCAGGCTAGTTTATGGAGATAACGTTTGGAGAAGGACCCACAAGTGCCAAGCCCTGTTGGCAAGGATGGAAGATGGAGAAAGAAGAGGAAGCTGAACAGTTGGTGGTGCACTGGATGGAAGGCCAGCTCGCACCCGATGCCGTCCTGGATATACTGGCCTGTAACTGTCAAATAAAATGTTCACTCCCAAGAAGTATGTGTGTTGCAAATGGCCTCAGGTGTATTGACATGTGTAGGCTGGCAGACTGTGAGAACCAGGCATCCATCTCAGAGAGTGTGGGAAGTTCAGATGAAGATGTAGAAAGCGTGAAAGACTTGGAAAATTATTATGATTATTAATAGGTTATGACAGTATGGAAAACAAAGTACGGAAAGTAGTCTGATTAAATATATTCATTTTACAACCATATGGGGCCTAGGTTATGGCGTGTGGAACCCCATATTTGAATTATTGTACTGTAATTCTGTATGCTATGACAAAAGCTTAAGATTGTTTTGATTTGATACAACAATATGGAAAATGAAAGAAGAACTGCCTGGATATTGGAAGGTTTCCACATGCTCCATGGGATTCAAAATAAATTATATTTATTTATTACTTTCCCCAAGGGACCAACATCTTTATCATCGGAGCAACTAAATATGCCATCCTATCTTTTGTAAATAAGGGTGCCAAATATTCAAAAATGTATCATATTTATCTCCTAAATTATAAGTAATTTTTTCGAGTGGAATACAACTAGACATTTCATTGTTCCAACGATTCATACTTAAATACGAATCTGATTTCCAAGTAACTGCTATAGCCTTCTTAGCTACTGCCAATGCAATTTTTATAAATTCTTTCTGATATTTATTCAGTTTAAGTTTCGGTTTTATCCCTTCAATATCACCTAATAGAAATAATACAGGGTTATGTGGAAGTTGAGTTCCAATAATTTGTTCCAATAAGACTCTTAAATTCATCCAAAAAGGTTGAATTTTAGAACAAGACCAAGTGGAATGTAAGAAAGTACCAATTTCTTGATTACACCGAAAGCATTGATCAGATAAGTTTGAATTTAATCTATTTAGGGGGGAGGGTAGACATTATCTTTCTATGTAATCACTTCGAAAACTCAATAAAAATATTTAAAAAAATATGGAAAATATCATGACATTGATAAAACTCCAGAAATCTCTCCAAATGAGGTTTTTTACCTTCTGGCGGGGGGTGGGGGGGTCACATTTTCTGCTGCACTGCTGTTAATATGGAATATATACAAAAATTCCTGAATAAATTCTCTACAAATCCATGTGATTATATGTGTCCTAGGGTTTTTATTGACTTTTCCAAAATAAACAACAGACAAATATTTTTCTAAAAATGAAATGATTCACTCGACTGAAATTGGGCCCTATTTTGCGAGTGCCACCAATGACATAGTTTTCAATGTAGAATTTTATAACAAAATTTGGTGAAAAGTGCTTGAACTCAGCTATCATTGTGACAAATTTCAATGTTGGGGGATCACTGATGACAAAATACCACTAGGTTGAATATATATGGTGTACTTTATATTGGCTACTTTTCAGAAATGCTTATTATAAGGGTAGTGTTATAAAATGCATGATAGCACACATAAAACTACCACTGGTGCAATGCTATCACATATTTTCTAACTCTGGAGATGTATACCTTGCCAAAAATCACTATGAGCATTATTCCCCTCAGACGGTATTGACAAACCCTACTGGCTCACAGACTATACTGTTTTCCACCTGCGACTTTTTTGCCATTCTTTCAACTCATCCAAGTCCTGCTGCAATCGCATTGTTTCCATAGCACCACCTACCCCTCCACATATCCTCATATCATCCACAAACTTTGCCACAAAACCATCTATTCCACTGTCTTGGTTGCAACCAAGTTGCGCTCAGTATTTTTAATCTAAATTGTTGATGTAAATTAGTATCAGTAGAAGCCTCACTACCAACTCCTGTAGCTTTTCACATAGTATGAGATCCACATCTTAGCATCACGCTCAATGGGAAGCTGAAGAAAGTGTTCCTTAACTCTATGATAATTTTATTAGCATTTAATTAATGTTATTTAGATAAGACCAAAACAGTGTTGATTCTTAAAGATGAATATGCTTGTAAATTGACCAATTTGAAGCCATATTTACAATAGAAGCATTTACTGAATTATTAAGGTTTCCATAGCTGTATTTCCTTCCATAACACATGTAGTGTATGTAGTGACCAATTCAACACAGATAACATCATGGTGATATGGATTTTTCTCAAATATAAATGCAACTTACACTGAAAGGCCTATAAAACCAAACCTTGACAGAGCAGTATGTCTGTTCCTTCTTCAATTTAACTAATCATGGTCATGAAAGCAGGATATAACGTAGATTATAACTTCACTAAGAGCACTGTCTGGGTTTTATTCATGAAAGACAGCGCTTATGGTCCCAAGATACATGCTCGTATTTCAACTGAAAATCAAAGGTCACCTGTAGAGATGGGCTGTGAATGACTAGTCCAAGAAGGCCTGCAAACTTTTATCTGTTAAACCATTTCATGCAAACCTTGTCCAATGTGGTATTAATGCCTTTCTTTTCTTCTGATATATTTTTATGTTAATAATATGCAGAAAAAGATCGGTACACAACATTGCACATGCTATTAGGGTAATGAAAGTATGCAACAGGCAGTGGGGTTAAAATGAACAAATTGGTATGTAAATTAACCAATTAAGATTGAAGAGACTGTATTCCTTCCCCCACCACACCTTCTCCCACCATCCCAGGGCAAGACCAGGTGATAAATAATCAACCAAAGAGTAGTTTAATCATGGTTATATCACATCTCTAGATGTTGAATACTGTCCTGAATACAATCAATAATTTGACCTTATTTTTCAGGATTTTCATGTTAAGGGAAAATGTTTTCCCTCAATCTCTCTTCTACGTTCCATGTTTTAGAATAAAGTATTGCTCAAGAAGAGGAGGAATGTCTTCTCAGAGATTGTGATTTTTTGGAAATCTCTAACCCTAGACAGAAGCAAAAGCTGAATCACTGAGTTTATCCAAGGTCAAGCCGGACTGATATTTGGTCTAAGGATCAAGGGACATAGATAGGAAAGTGGACCAGAGACTAAGATCATCTTAGCCATAAACTTACTGAATGGCATAGCAGGTTTATGGAGTCAAACATTCAACTTCTGCTCTTGCCTTCTTAAGTCTGTGATATAACCCCACAGTTGATCTAACCAAAATAATATTACAGTTTAGCCCAGCTCTGGGATAGAATAAAGATTTTCTAGATGACTATCTAGTGGGTGATTGCTAACTTTGTGTTTTCCTTATTATCAACTTATTTTGATATGGGTTTTATTAATAAATGAGACCATATAGATGACTTAACAGAAAAACATCTGAAAAGTGAGCAATAGCAGAGGGAAGTGAAATGTGAAATAAGAAACAGGGCACCTATTCACTCTATAGAAACTGAGAACAAAATTCATTCAAGTCAAAAATTTAACCAAATAATGATGGAGTAAAAAAATATTTTTAAAAACTAGATTGAATGCTTCAGAAGGCGTCAGAGGCAGCTGTAGAAAGAGCAATGAAAATAGAAGCTATTAAAAATATTTTCCAGACAGCAACCTTTGCTTTGTATCAATACTGTGATCATACACAGCCCTGGGAAATTGAAAATGTCACACTACTCTTTAAAAAGGAGGGAGGCAAAAACATAGGCCAGCTTATTATTAAAAAAATTATAGGCTAATTTTGTGAGATGTTAGAGTGCATTAGGCAAATGAGCAAAGAAGAATGGGAAAAGAAGTGGCAGATGGAATGTAAAGGCGTAGACTATTTTCTAAATGGGAGAAGGTTCAGAAATTAGAGGAGCAAAGGGAATTGGGAGTCTTCTTGCAGCATTCCCTAATAGTCAACTTGCAGGTTAAGTTGACAGTAAGAAAGACAAATGCAATGTCAGCATTCATTTTGAGAGGACTAGAATATAAAGCAACAGTGTCATGCTGAGGCTTTTAAAGGCATTGGTCAGACCACCTTTGGAGTACTGTGAGCAGTTTAAGGCCCATTTACTAAGGAAGGATTGCTGGCATTGACGAGAGTCCAGAGGAGGTTCACAAGAATAATGCTGGGAATGAAAGAATTAACATATGAGGAGCATTTGATGGCTCTGGGCCGGTACTTGCAGAGGTTTAGAAGCACAGGGAAGGGTGGGTCTCATTGAAACCTATCAAATATCTAAAGGCCTAGATAGAGTAGGCATGGAGAGGATGTTTTATTTAGTGGGGGAGTCTAGAAACACAGGGCACAGCCTCAGAATATAAGAATATCCCTTTAGAACAGAAATGAGGAGGAATTTCTTTAGCCAGAGGGTGATGAAACTGTGGAATTCATTACCACAAATGGCTGTGGAGGCAAAGTCATTGGGTATATTTAAAGCAGAGGTTAATAAGTTCTTGATTATTAGGGCATTAAAAGTTACAGGAAGAAGGAAGGAGGGATAATAAATCAGTCATGGTGGAATGATGGCAGAGCAGACTCGATGGATTGAATGGCCCTAATTTTGCTCCTATGTTTTATGGTCTTAATGCTCTATCAATTTTTTATTTAGATAAGTAGGGATTGTCAAATGCAAATATGGATGTTGATCTAATGCAAAGAACGATAAATGGGTTGAGGAAAGCACACAACACAAATTAGAGATTGGCAGGTCAAGTTTATGTGCAAATTAAATTTTCCAAGGATGAGCAATTCTGTGTAGTGATTGCATAGCTTGCATGTTTACATATACTTTGTTACAAATGCGCATTTTGCACTTTCTTCTTTAGAGAAAGTAAACACATTGTGTAATTATTCGGAAAAAAGTCAATGTTTTGTTTCATGTGTGATCACAAATGCCTTTAGCTCACCAATTATTTCCTCTTTTTTTTAGTTCAAATTATAAACACTAGTCTTCAATGTTTCAGAAATAGAATGCAAATATATTCTGGGATCTAAATCCAAATCTTGGTATTAAAAGTGTTTTTATGTGCAAATGGCCATGTATAGCTTACAGGAAAAGAGTCAGATCAGTCTAATCAAGAAAAGGGTATTTCCATTAAATCCAGAATTAGTTTTACAATAACCTATATGCAGGTCAAAGAAAATATTCTGTTGAATACACTGGCCCTGGCATGCAGAGGTGTATTCATTCCACCATATAGAGAATAGAAAATTTCATTAGCAATTATAGCAAATGTTTAACACTTTTGTATTTATATCCTGTCTGCACTTTTACAATAGACATAGAGACACCAAACTATACAAGGTAAATTGAACTGCCAGAATTGTAGACAAAGAGATCTTATCTGGTCCTTTAATACTCCGTTTCTGACACGACCAACAACAATTTCTTTCCCTGAAACTTCAGGGCCTGGCCTTTAATTACTTGATAAATTATATGTATCAGAAAATTCTACTTCAAACAGGATATTTAGTTTGCACCATCTTTCCTCACCTTAATTAAAATACAGGCAGGTAAAAGGAGCACTGTCTCTTCAAGAGTAATCATGGGTTACATGAGGAAAATATGGTTTTAACTGATAAATTCCAATCTTCAGTATTGTTAAGTAGATAGAATTACCTCATTCTATCACCCACTGCCATTCCTCTGAAAGTAAATCTATCAAGGAGAAAAAGAATAGGGCTCAGGTTATACACAAACAGTCTGGAGTATCATAAATTGGATGCCATATTTCCAGAATGCTGTCAATATCACTGAAATGAAACATTTCAAATACACTCCGTAATGACAGTTTAATCACTGTGGCAACTTCAATGTTCATGTACATGGTCATTATCACTGAACATTTCTATACAAGTATTTCAAACAGATTCATGTCCAAAGCTGCAATACCAGCCCCAATTCTTGGTTTCTTAAAATACAATATATGAATGTAAAAGTGTTCATGTAACGTCAGCTCAAACAGTATAAAATACTACTTATTGTAACAAAATATAATAAATGGTCAATTTATGATCCAAGGCTTTGGTAAACTAATCCAGATTTTATTTGAATCATAAATTTTATATATTCAGCATGAAATTTAAAGCAAATCTTTGTACTTGCAATCATGCCATGCTTTTGCTCATCAGCCAACTCCTAAAACAACTGGTTCATTGGTTTGGTAAATAGAAAGGCACTGACTTTGAAAAATTTGTTGACATTATATTAAAATAAAATGCATTAATATTAAAGCAATTTTAATTGAAACATTAATGGGTTGTTTGACCAGAGGCATTTAGTTCAGAGCAGGAGACAAAATACACTTTATCCTTTGTATCTAAAATGGAAGCATTTTGCATATAATTAAATTTCACTAAAGCTAGATTGATATTAACCACTTATTTTTTGTGGTTTTATTTGTGTACAGGTTTTTTGATTCACAAAATCAAGGTACTTTGAACCATTTGAAAACTTGAATCCTGCATATACATAGAATTCAAAAGCATAGCCAGTGAAGTATTTACATTATTTACTGTTTCTTGGATTAATTCTTCAGTGCAGGGATTCATGGCTTGCAATAAAAAATAAATAAGACACAATATTTGCAACTAAAGTTCTGTTTGAAACAAATTATTCTACATATACTGAAATTATGTATATTTTAACATCCAGTTTTCAATTTCAAATCAAATTAAAATACATTTCTAAAGTACGATTATGTCAACTGTATATGAGAAATATTCAATTATCAAAATTATTGAAAGTTAAATGACTGATTAAAATTTGCCCTTTTGGTTTTGATGTACTATATAATAAACTTAAGAATTTTAATGTTCTTAGCAGCTTCATATTTTGATGCAAATTGGTTTATGTACCCTCTTCTCTTCAGCTTATTGACTTAATATTATTCTAATGATGCAAGGAAAACAGTGACTTGCATTGTATTCTATTATGTAAAAGATAATGTATATAGAACCACTAATGTACGATAAATAAGCAAAGTTTGAGGTTAAGCACAGATGACTGCAAAGAAAACAGGAAAAAGGGCTTAGGAGAAGTAACTGAAAGCTTGATTGAAGAGGTTGTTTTGAGAAATTGGAAATAATGTGGAGAGATGGAGAAGCCAGACAGACTAAGTAATTTGGGCCCGCAGATTTAAGGCACTTCTACTTGTGATGAAGTAAAAGAACTTTGAGTTGTAAATTTGACCAAGATCACATAATTAATACATTTAGAGTAAAGAGAATAGAAATGGAGATTTTGTGGAATAATCTGCAAACTGGTAATTCACCACAGAGTCAATGTCATGGAGCTATACGACAGAGACAGGCTCCTTTAGCAGAACACTGTTAATGCTGACTGTGATGCCTACCCACGCTAATGATTTACCTGTTTTAGGTCCGTATCCCTCTACTTCTCTCTTATCCAAATACCTGTCCAAAAGCCTCTTAAACATTCTAATTGTTTCTGCCTCTACCATCTCCTCTGGCAGCTCACCCCTTAGGGACCACCACCAGGTTTGTGAAAAAACTTGCTCTTAGATCTCCTTTAAATTTCTCCCCTGACACTTTAAATCTGTGCCCTTTAGGTTTAGACTGATTATTTGCTCGTTTATGGCCCTCATCTATACACCACAATTAGTTCACTCTTTTCAGACTCCTATGCTCCAGTAAAAATAAGCTTAGTCTATCAAATCTCTCGTTGTAACTAAAGCCCTCCAATTGCAAACAATTGTGGTGATTGTCCTCTGCACTCTTTCTAACGTTAACACTTCCGTCTTCTAGTGTGGCAATCAGAAATGTGTAATACTCCAAGTGCAGCCTAACCTACGTAAATCTATGATTAAGACACTGTTTGGAAGATCTCATCAATCCTAGCTCTGTTAATGAAGTACAGAAATTCTTCTAGAACAAAATACTCAGGAATACAGTTCTAAGTAACTACAAAATTAAATTGGGAAAAGAAGCTAATGTAAGTGTTAGAAGCAAAACTTTAACACTTATATAGCAGAATGGATGTTGACAATTTGCAAAATAAGAGTGAAATCCATATATTCTTAAATTCAATTTGGCATTATAATTTTTGATACCAGATCAGATTAGATTAAGTCAATCACATGTACATTAAAACATACAGTGAAATGCATAGTTTGCATTAACAACCAACACATTCTGAGGATGGGCTAGGGGCAGCCTGCAAGTGTTGCCACACTCCTGGCACCAACATAGTATGTCCACAATGTTCGGCAGAACAACACACAGCCAGCATACAACAAAACAAACACAGCAACAGCAAAGCAAACCCACATCAGGGATTACTGGCCCTCGTGTTGTCCGTGACCTCGACAATCGCAGGTCTTTATCCTCAGCGCCTCACAGCTAAACGTCCATCCTTGGAGATCACTGGAGTCTGACACCTGAAACTGCCAACCAACCTTCGAGTTCTGGATCTGCTGACTGACCGCGGGCCTCCAGACCTGCCCCTCATGGACCTCCGACCCTGGAACTCACCGACCTCAGGGGTCACCAGCCCTTGCCCTTGCTGCTAACCTCAGTCCTTGACCATGGGAATCGCTGACATTTGTCCTCAGCAAATGTGACCTGACCTGCATCTTCTAGAAAAACAGGGGTTCGACATCAGGACCTGCTGACATATCCTCTGGTATGTTTCCACCAAGAGATTTAAAACTCCTCACCCTCTTCACCTCTGTTCCCCTAATGAGAACTGATGGCTCATTGACCTCTGGCTTCTTCCGCCTATAATTAGTAATCAGCTCTTTAGTTTTTCTGATGTTGGGTGGTAGGTTGTTGTTATGACATGTTCAACCACAATTTCAATCTCACTCCTATATGTTGGGCACGTGGCCAAGTGGTTAGGGCGTTCGTCTAGTGATCTCAAGGTCGCTAGTTCAAGCCTCAGCTGTGGCAGCGTGTTTGTGTCCTTGAGCAAGGCACTTAACCACACATTGCTCTAGTGTCTGTGCGAGGAGTGGCACCCCACACAGACTTCCAGTCTGCACCTTGTAAGTCATGAAAATGCCCAACGCAGGCCTCTCATGGTCTGAGTCAATGTTCCCTCCCCTCTCCCCATATGTCAATCTGTCACCTCCATTGAACATAAATACACCATTGGAGCTGTACTTAGCCACACAATCATAAGTATAAAGAGAGTAGAGGAGGGAGATAAGTACACAGCCCTGTGGTGTACCTGTGCTGATGGAGAGTGTGGGGGAAATGAGTTGCCAATCGATACTAACTGGGGTCTGCCAGTGAGGAAATCAAGAATCTAGCTGCATGAGAGAGTACCAAGGCCCAGGTGTTAGACTCTTGAGGGAATGATAGTGATGAATTCTGAGCTGTAGTCAATGAGGAACATCCTAACAAATGCACCTTTATTGTCCAGGTAAGTGAAGAACCAATGAAATGGTGTCTACTGCTGACCTTTTGCAACAGTAGGCAAATTGGAACAGATCCAGGACAGTCTCAGGCAGGAGCTGATATGCTTCATGACCAACCTCTCGAAACAATCCATTTTGGGGATATAAATGCTACATCCACTGTGAAGTTCTACTGGTCAAGCTATTGCATTCTTCTTGGGCACTGGTATATCTGATGCCTACTTGAAGCAGGTGTGTACCTCAGACTGCCAAAACAAGAAGTTGAAAGTGTCCCTAAAACTCTAGCCAATTGATTAGCACAGATCTTCAGTACTTGACCAGGTACGCTGTCTGGCCAGATGCTTTCCGTGAATTCACCCTCCTGAAGGATGCTTGCAGAGAGTGAGTGGACAGGCACAGTGGACAAAAGGGCCTATTTCCATTCTGCATGAAACTCTAAAACTGCACCTTTGCAAACAACAGATTCAGGAGAAGCCTCTGCAAAGGAGCAATTTTGTTCGGGTTTTATTT
Source organism: Mobula birostris (assembly GCF_030028105.1). NCBI lineage: Eukaryota > Metazoa > Chordata > Chondrichthyes > Myliobatiformes > Myliobatidae > Mobula > Mobula birostris. The sequence continues at coordinate 46,967,960 of NC_092375.1, read as the reverse complement.
TGAAGGAAGCAGGCTGCTTGTTCCACTTGGAATTCACTGTCTTTTACACTAATTATCCAAAAATTCCCAAGAATGGTATAGGATAAGAACAAAAATGAAGGCTGACAACTGAGAAAGGAGAGCAGTTGGTTCTCCAGAGAAGCCAGAAAACAATGTCATTATTAGCAGGTGAAAAACATTCTTAAACACTGATAAACAACAGGAATTCTGCAGATGCTGGAAATTCAAGCAACACACATCAAAGTTGCTGGTGAACGCAGCAGGCCAGGCAGCATCTGTAGGAAGAGGTGCAGTCGACGTTTCAGGCCGAGACCCTTCGTCAGGACTAACTGAAGGAAGAGTGAGTAAGGGATTTGAAAGTTGGAGAGGGAGGGGGAGATCCAAAATGATAGGAGAAGACAGGAAGGGGAGGGATGGAGCCAAGAGCTGGACAGGTGATTGGCAAAAGGGGATATGAGAGGATCATGGGACAGGAGGTCCGGGAAGAAAGACAAGGGGGGGGGGGGGGAGAACCAGAGGATGGGCAAGAGGTATATTCAGAGGGACAGAGGGAGAAAAAAGGAGAGTGAGAGAAAGAATGTGTGCATAAAAATAAGTAACAGATGGGGTACGAGGGGGAGGTGGGGCCTAGCGGAAGTTAGAGAAGTTGATGTTCATGCCATCAGGTTGGAGGCTACCCAGACGGAATATAAGGTGTTGTTCCTCCAACCTGAGTGTGGCTTCATCTTTACAGTAGAGGAGGCCGTGGATAGACATGTCAGAATGGGAATGGGATGTGGAATTAAAATGTGTGGCCACTGGGAGATCCTGCTTTCTCTGGCGGACAGAGCGTAGATGTTCAGCAAAGCGGTCTCCCAGTCTGCATCGGGTCTCGCCAATATATAAAAGGCCACATTGGGAGCAGCAGACGCAGTATATCACCCCAGTCGACTCACAGGTGAAGTGTTGCCTCACCTGGAAGGACTGTTTGGGGCCCTGAATGGTGGTAAGGGAGGAAGTGTAAGGGCATGTGTAGCACTTGTTCCGCTTACATGGATAAGTGCCAGGAGGGAGATCAGTGGGGAGGGATGGGGGGGACGAATGGACAAGGGAGTTGTGTAGGGAGCGATCCCTGCGGAATGCAGAGAGGGGGGGGAGGGAAAGATGCGCTTAGTGGTGGGATCCCGTTGGAGGTGGCGGAAGTTACGGAGAATAATATGTTGGACCCGGAGGCTGGTGGGGTGGTAGGTGAGGACCAAGGGAACCCTATTCCTAGTGGGGTGGTGGGAGGATGGACTGAGAGCAGATGTACGTGAAATAGGGGAGATGCATTTAAGAGCAGAGTTGATAGTGGAGGAAGGGAAGCCCCTTTCTTTAAAAAATGAAGACATCTCCCTCGTACTAGAATGAAAAGCCTCATCCTGAGAGCAGATGCGGCGGAGACGGAGGAATTGCGAGAAGGGGATGGCGTTTTTGCAAGAGACAGGGTGAGAAGAGGAATAGTCCAGATAGCTGTGAGAGTCAGTAGGTTTATAGTAGACATCAGTGGATAAGCTGTCTCCAGAGACAGAGACAGAAAGATCTAGAAAGGGGAGGGAGGTGTCGGAAATGGACCAGGTAAATTTGAGGGCAGGGTGAAAGTTGGAGGCAAAGTTAATAAAGTCAACGAGTTCTGCATGCGTGCAGGAAGCAGCGCCAATGCAGTCGTCACTGATACTCATGTAGCTCACATCCCTGAAACCAATATGCCTACTGACTTCTGCAAAGTAATGCAATGAATAAAAATACAGTCTTACTATTCCAATTCTATCCACCTTGTCTGCAATAACTGGCCTGGATATTTTAAAATTCATTTTTGGGATCGAGACTAGCATTTATAACCCAAAGTTATACAGCTGGAACAGGCCACACAACCCACAAGGTCTACACTGACTAGCAGACATTTATCTGTATTACGTCCCATTTTCCAGCATTTGGCCTGTAGTCTTCTAGCCTAGGCAATTTATGTGTTTATTGAGGTACTTCTTAAATGCTGTCGGCTACTCTGCTTCCACCACTCTCTGTTCCAGATCCTCACTACACTCTGGGCAGAAAAGGTCCCCTTCACATTTCCTCTAAATCTCTTACCTCCACCATAAATTTATGTCCTCTAGTTTTATTTACCTGTGATAAAGGGTAAAGTTTTCTGCATTCTACTCAGAATTTTATATTCTTCTGTCATCTCCCCTTTCAACTTCCTCCTTTCCAGAGAAAACAGACCTAGCTCTTCAGTTTCTCTCTCATCTAAAATGCTCCATTCAAGGCAACAATCTCCAGCAAGGAATCTCCTCTACACCCTCTCCAGCACTATCACATCATCCCTACGATATGTTTACCAAAACTGTATATTGTATTCTGACATTTGACTAATGTTTTATTAAGTTCAACCATAACCTATATTCAATGCCTCACTTAATGGAGGCAGCATCCTATATGCCTTCTTCACAGCGTGTCCTCAGGAAGGGGATGAGATTCTTTTATTGAAGGTACCCAGTATTTGAACATTTAAATTATAGCTTTAGTTTTAAGATAAATCTTAGAACAATGCAAAGCACACAACTATCAAATCATTTTACATTACACACATCTGGATGCATCGTATGAGGGAGTAGTAAAAGCAGATTCATTAAAACTTGCAATAGATAATTGGGGAGTCAGGAAACATTTTTAGAGGCATTGAGAAAGAAAAGGGGACAGGAATAAATTGGATAGCTCATCCTGTTTATTTTTAAATATGTATACACAGAAAATATGTGTTGCTGGGAAGGCCAGCATTTAGGTATGCTTCTAGAAACTGGTTCACACATTGTTGGTAGGTGGGGAGTTCCAGGTGTTTGATTTGGCAGTGAGGATAGAATGGTGTTAATTACCGAGTCGGTAAGGAATCATGATTTGAAAGAAACTTTCAAGTAACTGTACTTCTCAGAGATTTTAAACCATGCCTTGTAGTTCACTTTCACTCTAGAACAAGTACTGACATAAAACAAAAATCACCTTCCAGTGTCCCTCCTCTTTCTCTTTCTCGCATGTTCCACTCTCCTCTACTACATGATTCCTTCTTCAATCCTGCACAGATGCTGCCTGACCTGCTGTGTTCTCCAGCATTTTGTGCTTATTCCTCTGGATTTCCAGCATCTGCAAAATCTCTTAAGTTTATGATCAACCTTGGTTTCATTTTTAAACAACAAGATGTACGAAGACAATCAAGGAAGCAGTTAAGAATCATTTAGTAGAGGAAAAGGGCCTTACTTACTCTGAATTAAGGTGGTGGATCAAATTTCTGAGCTGGTTTGAAGATCTGAATCAGTGACTCACAAACTGGGCTGAGCTGGTGTCAAGTGTCATGGGGTGGGGTCAGTGGAGGTTTAGTAAAATCAAAGTAATTTCAATGGAAAAATATCACAAAACATAAAAATGAGTAAGTTATTGGTTCTTTGATTGTCTTGGCTATATGTCTGCTGATCGTCCCTGGGACAATCCCAAATCTTTTAAGAGAGTACCTTGCTACATTATGCATTTATGGGACAGGATTTGATTGTACTTTACGGAGTATGAACAAGTTGGGTCTTCATTCAAAATGGCTAGGATAAAGAATATTAAATAACTAACTATCAAACTACCTATTAATAACTGGCAAAAATAGAAAAATGAATTTAATTTAGTTCAAATTGTTCAACTGGCATTGAGGCTGCTTATTACAGCGTTAACAGAATTACCCGCTACAGAAAATTAAATTTTGTCAATTCCCAGTTTTGATCTTCATAAGGTCATCTGCCAGGGTGTTCCATAAACTGCAGATGCTGGAATTTGAATCAACACAAAAATGCTGGAGGAACTCAACAGGTCAATCTATTTCTCTCCATAGATGGTGACTGACCCATTGAATGCCCTCAGTGTCTAGTGTGTTGCACAAGGATATTCAGGCATTTTCTAAACAAGACCAACAATATTTAATTGAACTCCCATGTCTTCTACATACATGTGAAGAAATGAAAAGAAGGAAAAATAATGGAAAAGCAGTCTGAAGAGATAATTTGAAATTGTATTAGAATTTAACTATAATTCAGTAACCAAAGCAATCAATCTGCTTACCGAAATGAGATTGTTGGAAATATTCTTAAACAAAGCATATGTTGACTGAGGTTTTAAACAGAAGGAAACCTCTAACCGAAAGTTCTGTAATTCTAGAAACTCAATTACATTTAAGAAAATAAAACATTCAATCCAGTAAACACCAGAATTTGCAATGTATAAACTGAGGACTCAACCTTAATCTTAAGGCAATTTGAAAAAGTCAGTAATAAGGCACAACATTTTTTTTCACATCACCACAATGCAAACTTACGTAGACAGCATTAAATGAGTTCACTACAGAGATGGGTTTTTAAATTGCAGAGCTGGAATATGGGTCTTGAATCTGAAATCTGGAGACGGTTCCTCATACTTATTCTCAGGCACAATGATTAATTATAATTTGCAGAATCTGCTGTTTTAATTTGCTTTCTCCTTACAGACTCCAATTTGAAAGTATCCAGTATGGAAAATGGACAAAATATGAATGTGTACCTTAAAACACTATCTAAATCAACTATCTACTTGATAGTAGATACATACCAAAAACAAAAATGATATCTGTATGGAGAGAATTGGAATTATTTTTATTATAGATATTTCATGGGGTCAATTTCCTTGAGTCCAGTTAAGAATAATTACAGGCATCCGTTAGTCTTGTGAGACCATGGATTTGTGCCTTGGAAGATTTTCCAGGGCGCAGAACTGGGCAAGGTTGTATGGAAGTTGCCAATGCTGCAAGTCTCCCCTCTCCATGCCACCGATGTTGTCCAAGGGAAGGGCACTAAGGCTGATATAGCTTGGCACCGGTGTTGTCGCAGAGCAATGTGTGGTTAAGTGCCTTGCTCAAGGACACAGCATGCTGCCTCAGCTGAAGCTCAAACTAGCGACCTTCAGATCACTAGACCAATGCCCTAACCACCTGGCCACGTGCCAGCACTAAAGGCCGATTTATACTTGTGTGTCAAATGTACACCATAGGTACGACATAGCGACATACCTACATTGTACTCTACACTGAACCCTACACCATAGCCTAACACAACTACACGTAACTACGCATCATGGCAACACAGACCTCAACAAGTGTGATTGGTCTGCTTGGTAGCATCGCATTTCCTCTTACGTGCTGCAATAGCTTCCCATTGGGTGACTGAAGGGCAGGGAAGGAACTCTGGCTGCAATGCTTTCCATAAAGCTTTACAGACTTCTGAAATTATGGAGGACCCTGTGCTTAAGGCCAGTTTGTAGCTAGCTGCTACAGCCTGTTGACTTCCACCTGAAGCTAAAACTCGAATGGTGATTGCCAGTCTCTGAGTATACTGTGCGTACACTGATGTGAAATAAATGGTTGGAGACTATGAACCAAATCGTCAAATCTACCTGCCGATATCCAAAAATATTTGAAATGCATTTCCTCGTCCATGTCTCTTAGTGGCCGGACAAGCACAGAAAATTCACCCTTCTTCAGTTTCAATCACCATTGTTTGAAGCTCGAGTTTCTTCATGTTGAGTTTCAACACGAAGAAACTCAACACAGTGGCACAGAAACCCCACCACCAACTAGCGTTTTGGCGGTGAATTGCAGAGCGACGCAGACACACCAACGCACAAGTACAAATGCTCACAACGGTGTAGCCCACTGGCGTAGGCTACAGCGCAAGCTAGTACACACAAGTATAAATCAGTCTTGAGAATAATTATTATGTCCCTAAAAGCAACCCTTTTTTGTCAGTGTCCAGTTATCCTTTAGTGGGTGATGAAATTTCTGACATTCCAAAAACCTCCCTCCATTTGTAAGGTACAAGTCAAATGTATGATAGAATGCACTCCACAAATAAACAAAGCTTGACATAATCTAGTTCAAAGCAACCTGCTTGATTCATGTGCAGTCCACCAGCTTAAACAATCATTTCCTCCACCACTGCTGTGTAATGGTTACAGTGTGCATCACCTACAAACCGGCTTGCAGTCCACTCATCTAGCTACTTTTACCAAAATCTACCAAACCCATACCATCAAGATGTAGGTGGGCAGCACAGGTGCACAGCGAGCAGAACTGCTCCCTCACAAATCTAGCAACCCAGTTTCAATCCTGACCACTACCCATCCAAATAGCATTGAGTGAGTGCTTTCACTACAATAGCAGTTTCTCATGAAGGTGGCACATTACCACCTCTTTAAGGACAAATAGATACTGGTCAAATAAATACTAGTCACACGTTTTGAAAAATTTACAAATGTATCACTGTTTTCCTATTTTTAACAAATAGACATACACCTAGGACTTTTGAACTTTATTATGTTCTTCAATTAAATAATATCACTTTAAGTTACATTGCTGATCTAAGTACTTGTTTCTACATGTTAAATTTATGGGTGTTATTTCTTATTTTCAAAACTGTTGACTGAGATGTGAAATTTCAGTTGGGCCAGATCAAAAATGTAAACTCTTCAAGGAGTTAATGTGTAGAAGAACTAACTGTGCATGAAAAGCTAAAAATTCACAAACTGAAATTTCAGCAGTTCGAAAGTATTCACAACCCTCCCCCCCCCCCCACCGCACTGTTGCTCAGTACTTGTCTGAATCACCTCTCACAGCTACTACAGTCAGTAGTCTTTTTGGGTAAGTCCATTTTGTACAACATGATGGAGCAAGATTCACACATCCCTCCTGTGCCAGGTTAGTTGGGAAGCATCAGTGGACGGCAATCTTGAGGTCTTCCAGAGATGTTCATTCGAGTTAAGGTCAGGACTCTGACTGGACCACTCAAGGACGTCAATTCTCTTCATTTGAAGCCACTACATATTTGCTCTGGCAGTGTGTTTTGGGTCGCGGTCCTGCTAAAAGACAAACTCCACCCCCCCCCCACCCCCCCAAGTTTAAGCTTTCTAGCAGAGACTAGCTGGTTTTTATCCAAGATCTCTCGGTAGTTAGCAGCATTCATCTTCCCCTTAATCCTGACCAGATTTCCAGTCCCTGTTGATGAAAGGTATCCCCACACTATGATGCTACCTGCACTATAAGTTACAGTAGGGATAGTGTTACCTGGCTGATGCATAGTATTAGATTCACACCATACGTGCCACTTAGTGTTGAGGCCAAAATGTTCCACTCTAGCTTCATTCCACCGCAAGACCTACTCCACATGTTTTACAATATCTTCCAAGTGATAGTTGCAAAGTCTTTATGGGCAAAGGTATGCTTCTTTTTTTTTTTAGCCAGAGCTTATTCCTTGCTCCTCTTCCCTAAATACCCATTTTATGCAAGGCCTTAGAGATTGTGGAGCCATGAACTTTATCTCCAGTTGCAGGCACTGACTTCTGCAGCTCATTCAGAGTAACTATCAGCATCATGGTAGTCTCTCTTACAAATGCCATTCTTCTCTGGTGACTAAGCTTAGAGGGGTGGCCGGACCTAGACAGTGTGGCTGTGGTTTCATATTTTTATCCACTTTTTCACGAGGGACTGCACTGAGCTACGGAGTATGTTCAGAGGAGGTCTTGTACCTTTCCTCAGATTTTACCACTTCCCTCTATTATCATTTCCCTTGACTCCCTGCCTTGACTGTTCTTTTATCTTCATTTTGGTTTGTTCTGTTGAAAATCACTGTTTGAAACTTACATTGAGGAGGGGGTGGAATTTATTCTTATGAATTCATTTAAACAAATGGTCCTCGAATTTTTTTTAATATCAACAAATTGAGTGAGTTGGTAAGATGATATATTGCTACTAAGGAAAGTTAGCATAATAATTACAAGGGGGATGAATACTCTTTCAACCTCACAATTTTGGTTTTCAACTTTTAGAAAATTGTTGACAGGCTGAATGTTAAATTTAGAAAATGAGAGTAATATGTGAAAATAGTTGTGGGGGTTGAATACATTATGAAGGGGCATTTGCAGTCCAGCAGGATGGATAAGGATGAATTTGTCAGCTGCTATAGGGGCTGCAGGCATTTTCTGCTGAGTGGGAATGCAACAAATGGAAATTGTGTTGAACCGAGCAGAGATGGGAATGCAAAGCAGACTGACTGACTCAGTCACTCACTGTATCAGTGAGGCCAGGTGGCACTGCTCTTCCCACACCTGTTCGCTCCCCTATCACAGCTGTTTCTGTGATCTTCCTCCAAACACTGTTTCTGTCCATTTCTGACTTACTACCAGACTGGATTACAAACAGTTCTCAGGAACAGAGAACCCTGTGATGAGCTGAAAACTGCCTGTCCTATGTACCAAATAAGTAATTTGCCCTTCCTGCCTTCCTTCACATCTCACCCGAGTGACCCAAATAGTTGAGTATTTAAGGTTTGTGAACTACTTAATACAATAATCAAGAGATATTGAGGCCCTGGTTAAGGAAAAAAAAGGAACTGCATTGTAGGTATAGGTACAAGGGAACAAATAAGGTACTTGAGGAGAATAAGAAATGCAACAGAACACTTGAACAGGAAATTAGGAGGGCTAAAGGAAGGCATGAGGTTGCTCTACCAATCAAGGTGAAGGAGAATCTACAGGTATATTCAGAGCAAAAGTATAGTAAGGGACAAAATTGATCCTCTGGAAGATCAGAGTGGTAATCTATGTGTGGAGCTGAAAAAGATAGGGGAAATCTTAAATAAGGTGGATGATCTTGTAGTACTATTACAGATTGCCAGGTATGATGTTGTAGCCATCACTGAATCGTGGCTGAATGATGGTTCGAGTTGGGAGCTGAGTGTCCAAGGTTACACACTATATCAGAGGGATAAGAAGATAGGCAGAGTGGTGGTGTGGCTCTACTGGTAGAGAATGGCATCAAATCAGTAGAAAGATGTGACATATGATCCGAAGATGTTGAATCCTTGTGAGTTGAGTTAAGAAACTGCAAGGGTAAAAACACATTGACGGCAGTTACATACAGGCCTCCCAACAGTGGAAATGTCACTCCATTCTTTAAGAAAGGAGGAAGGCAGCAGAAAGGAAATTATAGACCAGTTAGCCTAACCTCAGTGGTTGGGAAGATGTTAGAATCAATTGTTAAGGATGAGGTGATGGAGTACTTGGTGACAAAGGACAAGATAGTACAAAGTCAGCATGGTTTCCTTCAGGGAAAATCCTGCTTGACAAACCTGTTGGAATGCTTTAAGGGGATTACAAGTAGGATAGATAAAGGGAATGAAGTGGATGTTGTATATTTGGACTTTCAGAAGGCCTTTGACAAGGTGCCACACGAGGCTGCTTACCAAGTTACGTGTCCATGATATTACAGGAAAGTTACTAACATAGTTAGAGCATTGGCTGATTGATAGGAGGCAGCAAGTGGGAATAAAAGGATCCTTTTCTGATTGGCTGTCAGTGACTAGTGGTGTTCCGCAGGGGTCGAAGTTGGGACCACTACTTTTTATGCTGTAGATAAATGATTTAGATGATGGAATAGATGGCTTTGTTGCCAAGTTTTCAGATGATACAATGATTGGTGGAGGGGTAGGTAGTGTTGAGGAAACAGGTAGGATGCAGAAGCACTTAGAGAATGGACAAGAAAAGGGTAAATGAAATAGAATGTTGGAAAATGCATTGTCATACATTTTGGTAGTAGAAATAAAAGTGCAGACTATTTTCTTAATGGGAAGAAAGTCCAAAAATCTGAAATGCAAAGGGGCTTGGGAGTCTTTGTGCGGAACACCCTAAAGGTTAAATTACAGGTTGAGTTGGTGGTGAGGAAGGCAAATGCCACGTCAGCATTCATTTCAAGAAGTCTAGAATACAAGAGCAAGGATGTGATGCTGAGTATGATGAACAGTTTTGGGTCACTCATCTTAGAAAAGATGTACTGGCATTGGAGAGGGTCCAGAGGAAGCTCGCAAGGATGATTCCAAGAACGAAAGCGTTATCATATGACGAACATCTGATGGCTCTGGGTCTGTATTCGCTGGAATTCAGAAAGATGAGGGGAAGATCTCATTGAAACCTTTTGAAAGTTGAAAGCCCTAGACAGAGTGGGTGTGGAAAGGATGTTTTCCATGGTGGGAGAGTCTAGGACAAGAGGGCACAGCCTCAGGATAGAGGGGCACCCTTTCAAAACAGAAATGTGGAGAAATTTCTTTAGCCAAAGGGCGGCGAATTTATGGAATTTATTGCCACATGCAGCTTTGGAGGCCAGGTCATTGGGTGTATTTAAGGCAGAGATTGATAGGTTCTTGATTGGTCATGGTATCAAAGGTTACGGGGAGAAGGCCGGGAACTAGGGTTCTAAAGGAGAAAAACAGGATCAGCCATAATTGAATGGTGGACCAGACTGAATGGGCCAAGTGGCCTAATTCTGCTCCTATGTCTTATGGTCTTACATAGATATTTTGCATCTGTATTTACTCAGGAGATGGACACAAAGTCCATAAATATGAGGCAATGCAGCAGCAAGGTCATGGAACCTATGCAGATTACAGAGGAGGAGGAGGTGTTTGCTGCTTTGAGGCAAATTAGGGTGGATAAATCTCCAGGACCTGATAATGTGTTCCCTTGGTCCCTGTGGGAGGTTAGTGCAGAAATTGCAGGGGCCCTAGCAGAGGCATTTAAAACATCCTTATCCACGGGTGAGGTGCAGGAGGACTGGAGGATTGCTAAAGTTCTGTTGTTTAAGAAAAGCTCTAAGAATAAACCAGGTAATTATAGGTCAGTGAGCCTGACATCAATAGTGGGAAAGTTTTTGGAAGGGACCAGATATGTAAGTATTCAGATAGACAAGGACTAATTAGGGATAGTCAACATGGCTTTGTGTGTGGTAGGTCATGTCTAACCAATCTCATACAGCTTTATGAGGAAGTTACTTAGAAAATTGATGAAGGCAAGGCAGTGGATGTTGTCTATATGGACTTCAGCAAAGCCTTTGTTAAAGTCCCGCATGGGAGGTTGGTCAAGAAGGTTTAGTTGCTTGGCATTCAAGGTGAGGTAGTAAACTGGATTAGACATTGACTTCACAAGAGAGGCCAGAGAATGGTAGTAGATGGTTGCCTCTTTGACTGGAGGCCTGTGACTAGTGGTGTGCAGCAGGGACTGGCACTGTGTCCGTTGTTGTTTGTCATCTCTATCAATGATCTGGATGATAATGTGGTAAATTGGATCACCAAAATTGGAAGTGTAGTGGACAGTGAGGAAGACTATCAAAGCTTGCAGCAGGATCTGGACCAGCAGGAAAACTGTCTGAAGAATGGCACATGGAATTTAGTGCAGATAAGTGTGAGGTGTTGTAATTTAGGAGGACCAACCTGGCTAGGTCTTACACGGTGAGAGTTAGGGCACTGAGGACTGCAAAGTACAGAGAAATTTGGAAATACAGATCCATAATTTCTTGAAAGTCTCATCACAGATAGATTGGGTCATAAAGAAAGCTCTTTGCCACATTGGCCTTCATAAATTAATAAGTACAAGAAGTGGGATGGTATCTTGAAATTGTATAAGGTGTTTTTGGAGTATTGTGTCCAGGTTTGGTTACCTACTATGCGAAAGTTGTAAATAAAATTGATAAGAGTGCAGAGAAAATATACAAGAATGTTTCTGGGACTTGAGACCCGAGTTATAGGGAAGGTGGAAGAGGTTAGGACTTTATTCCCTAGGATGTAGGAGCTTGATGGGTGAATTGACAGAGGTATACAACATTATGAGGGGTATAGACTGGGTAATGCAAGCAGGCTTTTTCCACTGAGGTTGGGTAAGATTACAACTAGAGGTCAGGACTTAAAGGTGAAAGGTGAACTGTTAAGGGGAACATCAGGAGATCTTCTTCATTCAGAAGGTAGTGATAGTGGTGGGTGAAGGATCAATTTCAACATTTAAGAGAATTTTGGATAGGTATATGGATGGAAGGATTATGGGGTGCTATGGTGTGGGTACAGGTTGATGGGAGAAGCCAGATTAGTGGTTTGACATGGACTAGATGGGCCAAAGGGCCTGTATCTGTGCTGTGGTGTTCTATGATTCTAATAGGAGGGTATCATTATTAACATTAATAGTTTGTGAATAACCATCAGCTAGTGCAAAATCTCCTTGTACTTTGAAAATGGAGGAAGAATTTGTTAAGAAGATTACATCGGACAAGTGCTCCAGTCCTAAAGCTGTTCATTAACTTGTCATAGTTAGAATAGGATGTTATAAACATGGTGGAATAATTTAAGAGATTTAAGCCATTTGCTTTCTTGAAGAATACTTTAAACATAGAACCTTCTTTGTAGAAGCTGAATACAATGTTGTGAAGATCAGATTGTAGTGAAGGGAAGTGATACAACCATCATGCCTTTAAAATCTGATTCAATAAAACGAGTGGCCAAATGCTAAATGTGCTGGAGCTTTTGGAAAGCATCAAATTGGAAAAATCCCCGGGACCGGACGGGATGTATCCCAGGCTACTGTGGGAAGCAAGGGGGGAGATTGTTGAGCCTCTGGCGATGATCTTTGCATCATCAATGAGGACGGGTGAGGTTCCGGAGGATTGGAGGGTTGCGGATGTTGTTCCCTTATTCAAGAAAGGGAGTAGGGATAGCTCAGGAAATTATAGACCAGTGAGTCTTACTTCAGTGGTTGGTAAGTTGATGGAGAAGATCCTGAGAGGCAGGATTTATGAGCACTTGGAGAGGCATAATATGATTAGGGATAGTCAGCATGGCTTTGTCAAAGGCAGGTCGTGCCTTACGAGACTGATCGAATACCTTGAGAATGTGACTGAACACATCGATGAAGGTAGAGCCGTAGATGAAGTATATATAGATTTCAGCAAGGCATTTGACAAGGTACCCCGTGCAAGGCTTACTGAGAAAGTAAGTTGGCATGGGATCCAAGGGGACATTGCTTTGTGGATCCAGAACTGGCTTGCCCACAGAAGGCAAAGAGTGGTTGTAGACAGGTCATATTCTGCATGGAGGTCGGTGACCAGTGGTGTGCCTCAGAGATCTATTCTGGGACTCCTACTCTTTGTGATTTTTATAAATGACCTGGATGAGGAAGTGGAGGGATGGGTTAGTAAATTTGCCGATGACATAAAGGTTGGAGGCATTGTGGATAGTTTGGAGGGCTGTGTTACAGCGAGACATTAATAGGATGCAAAACTGGGCTGAGAAGTAGCAGATGGAGTTCAACCCAGAGAGGTGGTTCATTTTGGTAGGTCAAATATGATCACAGAATATAGCATTAATGACAAGACTCTTGGCAGTGCGGAGGATCAGAGGGATCTTGGGGTCCGAGTACATAGGACACTCAAAGCTGCTACACAGGTTGACTCTGTGGTTAAGGCAGCATAGGGTGCTCTGGCCTTCATCAATTATAGGATTGAGTTTAAGAGCTAAGAGGTAATGTTGCAGCTTTATAGAACCCTGGTCAGATTCTACTTGAAGTACTGTGCTCAATTCTGGTTGCCTCACTACAGGAAGGGCATGGAAACCATAGAAAGGGTGCAGAGGAGATTGACAAGGATGTTGCCTGGATTGGGGTGCATGCCTTATGAGAATAGGTCGAGTGAACTCGGCCTTTTCTCCTTGGAGCGATGGAGGATGAAAGGTGACCTGATAGAGGTATACAGGATAATGAGAGGCATTGATAGTGTGGATAGTCACAGGCTTTTTCCCCAGGGCTAAAATGGCTAGCACAAGAGGGCATAGTTTTAAGGCGCTTGGAAGTAGGTACAGAGGGGATGTCAGGGGTAAGTTTTTTTTACACAGAGAGTGGTGAGTGCGTGGAATAGGCCGCCGGTGGCAGTGGTGGAAGTGGAAACGATAAGGTCTTTTAAGAAACTCCTGGATGGATACATGGAGCTTAGAAAAACTAAGTAGTTCGGACATGTTTGGCACAGCTTTGTGAGCTGAATGGTCTGTTTTGTGCTGCAGGTTTTCTATGTTTCTAAATATAAAATTCTTTTTCCAACATAATAAGTGAACAAGCCCTGAGGGAAAGAAATATTGGTAATAGTCCTTCGGATTCGAAGAAGACACGCTGTTATGCAGTTCATCTGTGGAGTTTGGACTGAGATGAATCGCACAACAGAAACCTGTGCGTGATGGAGTTTTAAGTGGAACAGCCGTTGCACAGGGGCAATCCCACTCTCTCAGCAGAAAAGACCTTGATCCAGTGGCACGGACAACCATTACAGCTGGAAAGAAATATACTAAATACACCACCATTCTGAACTTGCTAGTTATCTACCTGATGAAAAAAAATTGGTTTACGTCGTCAAAAAAGATTATGCAATGAAAAGAATACATATCAGGCATGGTGATGGAAGGATCATGCAAATTACCTTGAAATATACACAAAGTTTCCTCAGGGGACAATTCCCTCATTTCTCACAGGGGCTGATTAGGATGTTCCTGAATGCTATGGGTGGTGGTGGAGATCAAAACAACATATTCCTATGAATCATAATTCTGCATTCAATTATTAAAGAGGTGAAACAGCTCCTGAAATAACATCAGGTTCTCTCAGAAATGCATAACCTTAGTAAATAGAAACATGTTTCTCCCTTTCCATATCCATCATCTTTACAAATTAAGCATAACTGCAATCTACCACCATGACTCCAACTCCACTAGCAATATTCCTGATTCTCCCAAGCACTGAAACTCATTTTCCATAGAACCTATTGCCTGCAGAGCTGACTATTATCCTAGCTCAATTAGATACAAATGTGAACTTACTTTCAAAGAAGTCAAAGTGCAGGATACTAAGCCACTCAAAGCAAGAATGATTACAGGTATACACAAATACTCTTCTTGCTTAATCAGTCTGCTCAAATTAAGATAAACTATAACTAGATGTTTACTCCTATTCATGAGATTAATTTATACATAACTTAATTCAAGGAGCTTAAAACTAAGCTCAATTATAGGATGAAGAATACTTCATTTAGGATTGATGATAATACTTCAAATGAACAAGTTAACATACTTAGCTAAAATATTAGTACTGTTAAATTATAATGTTATAATAGACTTTGAATCCACATATGAAAGATATGTAGAAATGGTTTCTATCCTTGTTCTTGGTAGCTTAACTCTTAATGGTTTTCACCACAATGCATAGTATTGTTAGAATGTATAAACAAATATACAAGGGTGTTGATGTAAAGCTATGGTTTTCTCAGATTATAGAAGTAATTCTATTTTGCCTACTGGAGTGGATTATTTGCAACAGGTTCTGCAGCACACAACTATCTTTCATATTACTGTTGCTGGCTATCCTCAGAAAATATTTTAAATTGTAGCCTATTAGATAATCAAATATGCATTGCTAACTTTTATACATTTTATAAAGCTGTTCTGTTGTGTAATCTATGTGAATTTTAGGAGTCTCATTTAATCTTTGGCGATGCGCTGAGAATTCATTGTATATAAAACAGATGCAGAAAGCTAGTTTGACTCTCCTCTTTCAAAACCAATTATTGTCATGATCCCAGTTTATTGTAGAGGACTGAGCTGTCTGCTTACTTGATACATTTTCTTTTTCTCTGAAGGTACAAAAAGCAAAATACACAAAGGAACCTCATTCCCTAAAAACTGATTAAGCAGGTGTGCAAAATTGTCACAGACAGATTTCAATGCAGGAAAGTTGGAGCCTTTCGCTTTGCATTCAAAAGACATGAGTGAATTTGTTAAATGAGAGCAAATAGATAGCATGAACAAAGACTAAAATCTCTGGATTACAGCCTTAGCCACATGCACTTTAGCATACTGAAGATTAAAGAAATTATATGCATCAATAGTGTAGGGTAGCAAATGAATAGTGATAACTAGAATGATACAGGACTTGTGCGCAAAAGTAAAACACAATGGAAAAAGGGCCAGAGAAGAGAAAAATACTAAAAAGAAAATGAGATAAAAAAAAACTTAAGCTGATAGCTGAAAGAAATATGGAGCATCACTTTAGCAAGAGATAAAAAAAAAGAATGAAAAATTACTATTGGTAGTTTATCGCTCTTCCTAAAAGTCATCATGTAGGATAGAGGATAAATCATGAAACAATGGAAACTTGTAAGAAATATACTATTTCAATCATATAGTTTGGGCAACCTAAATTGCCAAAGGCCTTATCAAGGAGTTCATGGAGTGTATTACATAAAGTTTCTTAATGATGTGTTGTGACACATATTATTTTACTACTGGTCAGGTAGGACCAGATGAGATTAATAGATGATGACATAATAAGGAATCCTTTGGGTTAAAATGATTGTGACATGGTAGAATAACATACCCAGTTTGAGAATGAAAAAAACACCTGAAATCAGTACCTGCTACTTAAAAGCAGTTTCCATGGCACAAAGACAGAGTTGATTAAAGTGGACTGGAAAATAGATTAACTGGTAAAAAGATGAAATTTCGGAGTACTTAGATGTGTATGATAAAATAGGACAAAGTCAACATGTTATTGTTAAGGGGAGATATATTGACAAATATGTTGGAATTCTTTGAGCTGGCAAACAAGCAAATTAGACAAATGAAAATTGGTGGATGTTAATTACTTAGATTTTTAGAAGGCTTTTGACAATGTGCCCATATGGAGCTTCTAAACAAGAGTCCAGAGTTTTAGAGGCAAGGTACTAGCATGGATAGAAGACTGGCTGATCTACAGATGTCAAAGAGTGGTGATAAAGACAACTTTTTCAGGATGGTTGTCAGTGACTAGGGGAGTTTTGCAGGGATTAGTGTTGGGACTGCAACCTTTCACTGTATACAGTAATGATCTGGATGAAGGAGTTGATAGGCTTGTGGCCAAAATTGCAGTCAATACTAAGGTAGGTTGAGGAAAAGGTAGGGTCACAGAGGCAGGGAGTCTGCAGAAGGACTTACACGGGTTTGGAGAGTGATGGAATTCATTATAGATAAGTATCGGATTACGCACTTTGGTTGAAACAATAAAGGTTGCAGACTGTTTTCTAAACGAGGAGAAAATTCAAAAATCAGAGATGCAAGGGGACTTAGGAGTCCTAGTTCAAGGTTATCTTGAAGGTTGCGGTAGTAAAGAAGCCGAATGCAACATTAGCATTCATTTCTAGATGAATCCTGTACCTAAGAAAGGGTGTGCTGGTCCTAGAGAAGGTCCAGAGGTGGTTCACAAAAATAATCACAGGAATGAAACGCTTAGCATATGAGGATCATTTGCTGTCTCTGGGCCTGTACTCAATAGAGATCAAAGGATTGGGTGGGGGTGGGGTATCTCTCTGAGAGTAACCTGACACCGAACGGCCTAGATAGAGAGGATGAGGGGAAGATATTTTCATTAGCAGAACTGTCTAGGATCAGACATACGACCTCAAAATAAAGGGACATCCCTTTAAAACTTATGAATAGGAATTTCTATAGCCAGACTTTGGCGAAGCTGTGGAATTTATTGCCACAAAATGCTGAGGAAGCAAAGTCATTGGTGTATTTAGGTCCTTGATTGGTAAGAATTTCTGGGGAGAAGGTAGGAAAATGGGTATGAAATCAGCCAGTAGTAGCAAAAATTCTATGGGCTGAATAGCCCAATTATGCTACTACATCTATTCTAGTTTTACAAAAGTAATGGCTGTTGTTTGTGAACTTACATGATTCATTAAATTCTTCAAAGGCCCCAGTAAATTTGAAAAGTGCAAATCTGACACTTATTTTGAAGAAAGGAAGGAAATAAATAGCTGGAAACTTTAGACTAATGAACCTAACACTTGCCATCAGGAAAATGCTGGAATCCATTAAAGGAACAGTAAACAACAGGAATTCTGCAGATGCTGGAAATTCAAGCAACACACATAAAAGTTGCTGGTAAACGCAACAGGCCAGGCAGCATCTCTAGGAAGAGGTGCAGTCGACGTTTCAGGCCGAGACCCTTCGTCAGGACTAACTGAAGGAAGAGTGAGTAAGGGATTTGAAAGTTGGAGTGGGGGGGGGGGGGGGAGATCCAAAATGATAGGAGAAGACAGGAGGGGGAGGGATGGAGCCAAGAGCTGGACAGGTGATAGGCAAAAGGGATACGAGAGGATCATGGGACAGGAGGCCCGGGAAGAAAGACAAGGCAGGGGGGGACCCAGAGGATGGGCAAGGGGTATATTCAGAGGGACAGAGGGAGAAAAAGGAGAGTGAGAGAAAGAATGTGTGCATAAAAATAAGTAACAGATGGGGTACGAGGGGGAGGTGGGGCCTAGCGGAAGTTAGAGAAGTTGATATTCATGCCATCAGGTTGGAGGCTACCCAGACGGAATATAAGGTGTTGTTCCTCCAACCTGAGTGTGGCTTCATCTTTACAATAGAGGAGGCCGTGGATAGACATGTCAGAATGGGAATGGGATGTGGAATTAAAATGTGTGGCCACTGGGAGATCCTGCTTTCTCTGGCGGACAGAGCGTAGATGTTCAGCAAAGCGGTCTCCCAGTCTGCGTCGGGTCTCGCCAATATATAAAAGGCCACATCGGGAGCACCGGACGCAGTATATCACCCCAGCCGACTCACAGGTGAAGTGTTGCCTCACCTGGAAGGACTGTTTGGGGCCCTGAGTGGTGGTAAGGGAGGAAGTGTAAGGGCATGTGTAGCACTTGTTCCACTTACACGGATAAGTGCCAGGAGGGAGATCAGTGGGGAGGGATGGGGGGGACAAATGGACAAGGGAGTTGCGTAGGGAGCGATCCTTGCGGAATGCAGAGAGAGGCGGGGAGGGAAATATGTGCTTAGTGATGGGATCCCGTTGGAGGTGGCGGAAGTTACGGAGAATAATATGTTGGACCCAGGGGCTGGTGGGGTGGTAGGTGAGGACCAAGGGAACCCTATTCCTAGTGGGGTGGCGGGAGGATGGAGTGAGAGCAGAAGTACGTGAAATGGGGGAGATGCGTTTAAGAGCAGAGTTGATAGTGGAGGAAGGGAAGCCCCTTTCTTTAAAAAAAGGAAGACACCTCCCTCGTCCTAGAATGAAAAGCCTCATCCTGAGAGCAGATGCGGCGGAGACGGAGGAATTGTGAGAAGGGGATGGTGTTTTTGCAAGAGACAGGGTGAGAAGAGGAATAGTTCAGATAGCTGTGAGAGTCAGTAGGCTTATAGTAGACATCAGTGGATAAGCTGTCTCCAGAGACAGAAAGATCTAGAAAGGGGAGGGAGGTGTCGGAAATGGACCAGGTAAACTTGAGGGCAGGGTGAAAGTTGGAGGCAAAGTTAATAAAGTCAACGAGTTCTGCATGCGTGCAGGAAGCAGCGCCGATGCAGTCATCGATATAGCGAAGGAAAAGTGGGGGACAGATACCAGAATAGGCACGGAACATAGATTGTTCCACAAACCCAACAAAAAGGCAGGCATAGCTAGGACCCATATGGGTGCCCATAGCTACACCTTTAGTTTGGAGGAAGTGGGAGGAGCCAAAGGAGAAATTATTAAGAGTGACTAATTCCGCTAGACGGAGCAGAGTGGTGGTAGAGGGGAACTGATTAGGTCTGGAATCCAAAAAGAAGCGTAGAGCTTTGAGACCTTCCTGATGGGGGATGGAAGTATATAGGGACTGGACATCCATGGTGAAAATAAAGCGGTGGGGGCCAGGGAATTTAAAATCATCGAAAAGTTTAAGAGCGTGAGAAGTGTCACAAACATAGGTCGGAAGGGTTGAACAAGGGGGGATAAAACCGTGTCGAGGTATGCAGAAACGAGGTCAGTGGGGCAGGAGCAAGCTGAGACAATAGGTCGGCCAGGACAGGCAGGTTTGTGGACCTTGGGTAGGAGGTAGAAACGGGAAGTGCGGGGTGTGGGAACTATAAGGTTGGTAGCAGTGGATGGGAGATCCCCTGAGCAGATAAAGTCGGTGATGGTGTGGGAGATAATGGCCTGGTGCTCCTTAGTGGGGTCACGATCGAGGGGTAAATAAGAGGAGGTAACATGACATTTAGAAGCTCGCTATACAATTTAGAAGGATCAACATGCTTTTCGGAAATGGAAATAGTACTTGATAAATTTATTAGACTTGTTTCAGAAGGTATTGAGGATGTGGATAAAAGGGAACCAATAGGTATAGTATGTTTGGATAGCCAAAGGAATTGTGTCAGGTGTCTTAAAATTACTATACAAGATAAAAGCTCCTAGATTTGGAAGCAAAATATTAGCATGGATAAAGAATTAGCCAACTAACAGAAAAACAAGCCAGAAGTCAGATTACAAGCTACAAGTAGTGAATGCCACAGATATCTGCATTATTTATACAGAACAATACAATATAGGAACATGCCCTTCAGCCTGTTGAAGTGTTGACCCCGGTGCACAACTGCCAATAAATGTTCTATATTTCTCCATTCCCTGCCTGTTCACATTCCTGAATAAATGCCTCTTAAGTGTTGATATTGTATCTGATTCCACCAACTCCCCTGGAAGCGTGCTACAGGGACCTACCACTCTCCATGCAAAAGAAAAGCTTGTATCATATACAGTGGATTCTGGTTAGTTGGGTCATCAGTTTATCAGGGCAGGCACTTATTTGGGACAACTCCTAAAGAACAAAAACTAATTGAGAAAATAGCCAGGATTCCCTTTGTTTATTTGGGACAGTTCAGCAACAGTCTTCTGTCCCAATTCAGCAGCACAGTGCCTAACTGATGTCAGTTGCATGCACTTATGTGGCCATTAAGAATCAAAACTGTGCTTAGAACAGTTTTTAAATAGCATCAGTTGCATGTGCCTGTGTTCAAAAAGAAGTGATTTTCCCACCATTGGTTGGCAAGAAATAAGGTACCAGGTTGATTCCAGAGATGAGGGGGTTAGACTGAGGAGAGATTATATCGCCTGGGACTGTACTCGCTGGAATTCAGAAGAATGAGAGGAGATCTCATAGAAACATACAAAATTATGAAAGGGATAGATAAGATAGAGGCATGAAGGTTGCTTCCAATGATAGGTGAGACTAGAACAAGGGGACATAGCCTCAAGACTTGGGGGAGTAGATTTAGGATGGAGATGAGGAGGAACTGCTTTTCCCAGAGGGTGGTGAACCTGTGTAATCCTCTGCCCAATGAAGCAGTGGAGGCTACCTCAGTAAATATATTTAAGACAAGGTTGGATAGATTCTTGCTTAGTAGAGGAAATAAGGGTTATGGGGAAAAGGCAGGTAGGTGGAGATGAGTCCATGGCCAGATCAGCCATGATCTTATTGAATGGCGGAGCAGGCTCAACAGGCCAGATGGCCGACTCCTGCTCTTGTTTCATATGTTATGTTCTTATAAGTAGTAAGAAAATTCAAAACAGTTTTGCTCACTGCAGTTTCAAGTATTCAGGCTGGAGGTGCCAGAAATGGTCTGGAGAGAAAATAAAAAGATTTCACTTCTAAAACAAATTAGGAACTATGAAGAATTTGAAGGCATCGACAAACATCTTGAATGTTACAATGAAAATGAAAATTTGGAGGATACGATTTTTGATGGCATTGTATGAAGGCAGTTGATTATCTACACTAGATAGCTACGCTGACTTTGTCCATTTACAGTCAATTAATAGAAGAAAGCAGCATATAGGTACATGATGAATTCCTCTGTTAATAACAATCAGGAACTAAAACAGTTTTATAATACTGTTATATCATTGATAGTGTTCCAATCTTTTCTGTATTTCATTTAAATGCATAATTTGTTACTCAGTTAAACTATAATGTCATTTTTATATCCTTTTAACTAATTCCATGAAACTTTATCTAATTGGGGTAGCTACTTAATTGTGCCAAAATGTACTGGTCCTGTTGTGTCCCAATTAACTGGAATCCTCTGTATCTCCATTAAACTTTCCCCTTCTCACCTTACAGCTATGTCCTCTAACATTTAACGTTTCTGTCCTTTGGAAAGGCTTCTGATTATCTTCTCTATTTATGCCCCTTATAACTTTATATACTTTTGTCAGGTTGCCCCACACATTTGACACTCCAGAGAAAACAATTTAAATTTGTCTAGCCACTCTTTATAGCTGATATTCTTTATATATCCCGGTAAATCTCCTTTGTATCCTCTCCTCCACATGCTTCCTAATGCAGCAATTATAACTGTACACAAAACTCTAAATGTGGCTTAACCAAAGTTTTATATAGCTGCTACATGATTTCCCACCTCTTATATTCAACATTCTAATTGATGAAAGTAATGACCTATCTGTTTTGTCACTTTCAGGGAGCTATTGGCTTGCGCCGCAAGATCCCTCCTCCCATCAAGATTCCTCAGGGTCCTGCCAATGTACTCACTGCAGTTTCTTTCTAATACTGCTGTAATTATCCTTTATCCAGTTTAGCATTTTCCCGAGTTCTAATCTTACCTTTCTCCTTAACTGTCTGAAAACTTGACTGTTTCCAAAATGTTCTCCCACTGAAACTCCAATCACCTAGGCTGGTTCAGTGCATAATAGAATATCTAGCCTGGATTAGCTATATACTGTGACAAGAAACCCTTTTAGATGTAGGTAACAAATTCTAAACCTCTGCCATAAATGGAGTCCCAGTCAATATTGCTCCAAATTAATGACATAGATGAGGGAGCCAAACTTTTGTAGGCATGTATGCTGATGATACAACAATATTTGAGAAAGTAATCTTGGAGGAGTAGACAATTTGGCTAATATGTATAACCTGTAAAAATGATGTTTAAATGGAGAGAAACTGTACAATGTTACCTTAGAAGGGTCTAGATATCTTCGCAAATGTAACACAGAATGTCAACATGCAGAAGCAACAAGAAATTAGGAAGGAAAACAGAATGTGTTTTTACTCCAAGGAGGATTGATAAAGCATAAGGAAATCTTGCTACAACCAAACAGGGAACTTGCGAGGCCACAACTGGAGTACTTTGCACTGATGAAATTCCGAGAAAGTTCACAAATTTGATTTCTTCAATAAATGAGTGCATGAAGAAGAACGATTGTGCAAGTTGGATGCAAACTGGAGTTACGAATTTGGTAATCTTATGAAACATTAAATCCATAGAAGGCTTGACAGGTAGATGCTGAGATAATGATTCTCTTTGTGGGAGAATCCAGAACTAAGCAGATTCAAGCAACCATATGGGTTCCTCTTTCTCCTGTTTCTATCGTTCAGATAAGCAGAGAAACTTAGGGGGACATGTCACCAAATCATTAAATACTACTGGACTATTCAAAAACTAAAAGAGAAACATAAAAGGAATGTTAATCTTTGTCTCAAGAGCTCAAAATACAAAAGTTATGGAATTAATGCGATAGTTGGAAAGACCTCCAGTTAGATCTTATCTGGAATACTGCAACTGGTTCGGAGCACTACATCGCAGTAAAATAAACAATTGTCAAAAGCTACATTGTAGTACCTTTGAAGTTTAATCAGAATAAAGAATCTAAATTGAGGTTTGTTTGTAACTATGAAATTTTAATGACCTGATATACTCCGGAAGTAGAACAGCAGAATGGGGAAGACTAGAATAAAAGGACCCTTGAAGCTATCTGTTGAGAGGTCATGTCAGAGGAAAGAGAATTGGAAAATTTTGAACCATATCCCTTCAAAAGATGTTTACATTTCTAATTTGAGATTGATAGATTATAATTGGGTAAACACATGAATGTACGCAGAATCTTGGCAGACAAATGGAGTTCATATATCTGTAGATCACTCACATTCTAATTAAATAGTGGAATTGTTCCACGGTTGAATAGTTTACTCTATACTTGACCTTCAGGGTTTTAAAATTCCACAGTGGGAAATAGTTCCACTCGGGGAATTGGCTGAAATCACGCAACAGATATTCACTTTTAATGGACAGGATTAATCCATTGATAAGCTGAACTTCCCCAGGTTTAGTATTTTTCCTTCTGTAACATTTTTAACCCATTCTGGCAAGTGCTTTTGATTGTGCTCTACCCTAATCAGGAGATGAGAGCAATAATAAATATAGTGGAAGGGAGTGAACATCATTGATTAGGATTGTGAAGCTGAAACTAAATACATCTCCACGCAACCTTACTCTTGCATCTCCCCTCGCTATTATGTAAACCGAAAGAATTGAACTGGTAAACAATTTTATTTCTCCTTTCTTCTCTGCATCTCCTCGCTCCATTGTCCTTTCATTATCATATGCAGTTTTGAACAATTAGTCATCGTTTTTCTTAAAGTGGCTACAGGTTTCATCTCCCTCAGAGGTTAGCAATGCTACTAACTGGATTGGTCTTGGGACTCATGGCATTGCAATGTCAAATTATATCATTCCCAATTGCCTGCTCTCTTCATTTTTTTTTAAAGTGATGGTGATGCAAGATTTCATAATGGTACTCTATTAAAAGTAACCATAATCGTAACAGGTTTGATTATATGACATTAATAATGACAAGAAGCAAAATAATATTAAGCAATCTTTCAAAATGATCTAGATTTGAGCTGGAATAGAAATAGTCTTTTTAAGTTTAGGTATATTCAAGTTTTAAAAAGTACATCGATTCTTAATCTATTTACTAAGGGCTTGTGCAGTGCATTGCACAACATAGGCTTTAGAGCTATTTCCAAGACCATGTATGAACCATAAAATAAATTCAAATTGGATCAATCTTTTTGTAAACCATGAATGCTGATGTGTAATGTTAAGCAATTGGAAAAGAAAATTTGCAAGCCACTAAAATTGCAGTTCTGGTAATCTGATTTGCTCAACCACAACTTAGAACCATAATCCTGGAAAGTAAATATTTTAAATGTTGCATGTTTGTTCTTGAATGAGATCTTGTTTTGAATTAAAATTACCAATTTATATACAATATAAAACAATTCCACTTAAGTTTACAATCAAGTAGCTCTCATCTTACCTGTGTCCTGATCCTGCTCTAAACCGGGAAGATGGAATTAAAACAGGATCATCATCACTGTCATCAGTTTCACGACTGGCAGATGTCCGAGTAGGCTCATCCTGATTACTCAGCCTTGTTGGTTCTGACTGCTGTGTGGATTCAGTCATTCTATTGCAGCTGTCATTAGTTTCTGTACTTTGGCAAGACACTTCTTGTTGCTGTAGGCTTCTCTCATAGAAGTTTGCTGGTGCAGTCTGGCGGATGTAATCGAATACTCTAGCTTTGGTTTCTTTAGCTGTGCTCCCTTTTTTATTGGCTTCATCAACCTCCATGTGCCTGACTTTGCATATTCTTTTACCTGACTGTTCAGCTGATTCAGGTGCAGAAACATCTGCAAAAAAAAGAAGATACTGTAATGGATTAAAATCCACTCTGGGTTCAAATGCAGATCCTGAAGGTCAATTTGTTACATAAACTAACCCTAGAGTTCTATACAGAATCTTCAGTTGCACTTTAAGGGCCTAGGAAACTTCTGCCAGTTAATAAGTGGCTACCACCCAAAAACAGAAACTAGTAGCTCTGCAGATAATTTGTAACTCTGTCTTTTACATATTAGACCAGAACACAAAACATTAAACATAACATGGTTGGCACAGATATCATGGGATGAAGACCTGTTATTATGCTATATTGTTCTATGTTCTATTGTACAAAGGAAGATGGCTGAGGTTAATAATGGTTGAATAGCACAGCTGTAGGACATCACTGCAGGTAACATTCTGGATCCAAGCATCTTCAACTACTTCATCAAAGAATTTTACTCCATCATAAAGCCAAAAATAGCAGTGTTTGCTGATAACTGTTCAGTACTGAACTGCATTTGCCTGCTCAAAACGGCATTGAATATAACCTGAGATGTGGCAATTATCATTTATGCTCACAAATACCACATAAATCAGATACACATACCAACATATAACATTAATCACATTACCACTGCCCTCAACATCCTAGAATCACTAGTAACTCAGGCCCTAACAGAATCAGCTACATAAATATTGTGAGTGCATTAGCAAATCAGAGACCAAATATCTCAACTCTTGACCCCCGCCAGTTAATCTGTCCAAGAAGTGAATTGGAAAAGGATTTTCTTAATATATAAAGACTTCTTTTAGAAGTAATTTTCCTCCTCTTTATTAATTCCAAAAGTCTAAAGAGAGTATCTGTAAGCTTACTTGTGTCTATTATTTCTTCTGAATGCTCCTCAGGGGCTTGTATTTGCTGAGATTCTTCCTGATTGCTTTGTTTGCTTTGAATTCCAGTTCCCCGAGAAGTTGAAGCTGAATCACTCCTACCATTTTAATAAAATGAATTGTCAGATCAAGTCAATATTCTTATATTCAAACTATTTTAAGAACTAACATTTACAAGAAAAATTATTCTTCAGTTTTGTATTTGCCACACAGTGAACACTGTTATCTAGTACACTAGCATTTTTTGGAAGGAGCATCAACAGAGGAACACCGAGGAAGAAGTGGTCATGTTGGCAGAGAGATATCATAAATGGAGTGGCAAAATTGACAGAAAGGCAGGGTAAATCTTGATTAACTAGCACCTCTAAAATCTGGCATGAGTTGGATAGCACAGCTTCTATGATATTTTACTTATTAATTTTACTGTTTGTGTTGTAACACCAACAGAGAATGATGACATTTGATGTATATTTTACAGAAAGGAAAATCAATTAATTTTTGGTACTTTTAGGACTCAAGATAGGGTTTGAGAGAGAGAATAAATCTGTCATGATGGAATGGTAGAGCAGACTTGATGGGCCAATGGGCCAATTCTGCTTCTATGTCTTATGGCCTCAAATGCTAGTCAGCCTAAAAGTATCAGCTATTTCAATGACAGAGTAATCAAATTTTAGGAATAGGTAGACATTCCTCTTTCAGTTGCTTTAACAATTACACAAATTACGTAACTGAATATTGAACAACTTATACAATAAGAAGAAACAAAAATTTTTTACGTAGTCAAAATAAGCAGAAAATGTTGGAAACGCTCAACAGGTTTAGCAGCATCTATGGAAAAAGAAACAGAGTTAAAGTTCAAACAAAATGATCCTGCTGAGTATTTCCAACAGTTTTCTGTTTAATTTCAGATTTCCTGTCAGTAACTAATGCTTTCTTTTTAAAAAATATTTTACTTCTTTGCATTTGAAAAAGCTGTTAAATTTTCAGCTAGCTTTTCTTCAACTAAACATAACTTTATTATTTTTAAGCAATTCCTAATGGCATTCCTAAAAAACAGTTCATGGTATAAAAACAACTTCAAGTAGTCAAACTTCTGTGATTCTCCCAAACAGTTTTGGTTGAAGAACTCCTTTTCCATTCGAAGACCTATAGACAACTCTTAAATGGTAGCAGAAGTACAGTGCTTTGAAAAAGTACTCAGCCCCCACACTATTTTCATGTTAGTTTCTCATTTTCTATATTTAAATATATATTGAAGTAGGATTTTTGACCTAATCTACAAAACATTCTGCATCAAGTCAAATCAAAAGAAAATTTCTAAAAATCTGTCAATTTGCTAAAACTACCCCATCTCTCTGTAAGGTCCAACAGTATGGTGGATTTTCAACAGAACAAACCAAAATGAAGACAAAACGTCATTCAAGACAAGTCAGGAATATAAGGAATAACAAAGAAGTACAAATCTAGGGAAAGGTACAAGACCATCTCAAAGGCACTGAACATACTTTGGAGCTAGAAAGGGGAAAAAATATGAAACCACAACCACACTGTCCAGGTCAGGCCACCCCTCTAAACTTAGTCGCCAGAGAAGAACGGCACTTGTAAGAGAGGCTACCGTGATGCCAACAGTCACTCTAAGTGAGCTGCAGAAGTTAATGACTGCAACTGGAGACGAAGGTCATGGTCCACAATTTCAGAATCAGAATCAGGTTTATTATCTCCGGCATGTGATAATTCGTTAACTTAGCAGCAGCAGTTCAATGCAATACATAACCTAGCAGAGGAAAAAAAATAAAATAAAAAAAACAAACAAGTAAATCAATTGTGTATTGAATAGATTTTTTAAAAACATGCAAAAACAGAAATACTGCATATTAAAAAAAAGTGAGGTAGTGTCCAAAGCTTCAATATCCATTTAGGAATCGGATGGCAGAGGGGAAGAAGCTGTTCTTGAATTGCTATGTGTGTGCCTTTAGGCTTCCGTACCTCTTACCTGATGGTAACAGAGAAAAGGGCATGCTCTGGGTGCTGGAGGTCCTTAATAATGGACGCTGCCTTTCTGAGACACTGCTCCCTAAAGATGTCCTGGGTACTTTGTAGGCTAGTGCCCAAGATGGTGCTGACTAGATTTACAACCTTCTGCAGCTTCTTTCAGTTCTATGCCCTCCATACCAGACGGTGATGCAGTCTGTTAGAATGCTTTCCATGGTACAACTATAGAAGTTTTTGAGTGTATTTGTTGACATGCCAAATCTCTTAAAACTCCTAATAAAGTATAGCCGCTGTCTTGCCTTCTTTATAACTACATTGATGCGTTGGAACCAGGTTAGATCCTCAGGGATTCTGACACCTAGGAACTTGAAGCTGCTCACTCTCTCCACTTCTGATCCCTCTAAGGATTGGTATGTGTTCCTTCGTCTTATCTTTCCTGAAGTCAACAATCAGCTCTTTCGTCTTACTGACGTTGAGTGCCAGGTTGTTGCTGTGGCACCCTTCCACTTGTTGGCATAGCTCACTGCTGTACGCCCTCTTGTCACCACCTGAGATTCTACCAGCGATGCTTGTATCATCAGCAAATTTATAGATGGTATTTGAGCTATGCCTAGCCACACAGTCATGTGTATATAGAGAGTAGAGCAGTGGGCTAAGCACACATCCCTGAGGTGTGCCAGTGTTGACTGTCAGCGAGGAGGATATGTTACTACCAATCTGCACAGACTGTGGTCTTCCAGTTAGGAAGTCTAGGATCTAATTGCAGAGGGAGGTACAGAGGCCCAGGTTCTGTAACTTCTTAATCAGGATTGTCGGAATGATGGTATTAAATGATGAGTTATAGTCGATGAACAGCATCCTGACATAGGTGTTTGTGTTGTCCAGATGGTCTAAAACCATGGGGACAGTCATTGAGATTGCGTCTGCCGTTGACCGATTGTGGTGATAGGCAAATTGCAATGGATCCAGGTCCTTGCTGAGGCAGGAGTTCAGCCTTGTTGTGACCAACCTCTCAAAGCATTTCATCACTGTTGATGTGAGTACTACTGGGCAGTAGTCATTAAGGCAGCCCACATTTTGGCACTGGTATAATTGTTGCCTTTTTGAAGTAAGTGGGAACTTTTGCCCATAGTAGTGAGAAGTTGAAAATGTCCCTGAATACTCCTGCTAGTTGGTTGGCACAAGTTTTCACAGCTTTACCAGGTACTCCATCAGGACCTTCTGCCTTGTGAGGGTTCACTCTCTTTAAAGACAGTCTAACATCAGCCTCTGAGACAGAGGTCACAGGGTCATCAGGTGCAGCAGGGATCTTCACAGCTGTAGTTGTATTCTCCCTTTCAAAGCGTGCATATAAGGCACTGAGTTCATCTGGTAGTGAAGCATGGCTGCCATTCATTATATTGGGTTTCGCTTTGTAGGAAGTCATGTCTTGCAGAAAAGGCTTTCTAAGGCCTTGCGCAAAAAAGGGTACTTATGGAAGAGCATAACGAAAGCAGCCCTGGCTAAAAAAAAAAAGCATATCGTTACCCATAAACACCTCGCAAAGCACCACTCAGAAGATACCATTAATATGTGGAAGAAGGTCTTTTGGTTGGATGAGACCGAAGTGGAACATTTTGGTCTCAACACTAAGTGGTACATGTGGTGCAAATCTAATACTGAGCATCAGCCAGGTAACACCATCCCTACTGTAACGTATAGTGGAGGATGCATCATGCTAGGGGGATGCTTTTCAGCAACAATAGACAACAGGTGCAGGAGTAGGCCATTTGGCCCTTCAAGCCAGCACCGCCATTCACTGTGATCATGGCTGATCATCCACAATTAGTACCCCGTTCCTGCCTTCTCCCCATATCCCTCGACTCCACCATCTTTAAGAGCTCTATCAAACTCTTTCTTAAAAACATCCAGAGAATTGGCCTCCACTGCCTTCTGAGGCAGAGCATTCCACAGATCCATAACTCTCTAGGTGAAAAAGTTTTCCCTCAAATCCATTCTAAATCGCCTATCCCTTATTCTTAAACTGTGGCCTCTGGTTCTGGACTCCCCCAACATCGGGAACATGTTTCCTGCCTCTAGCATGTCTAATCCCTTAATAATCTTCTATGTTTCAATCAGATCCCCTCTTATCCTTCTAAATTCCAGTGTACAGTGTACAGGGACTGGAAATCTGGTCACGGTTAATGGGAAGATGAATGTTGCTAAATACATAGATCCTGGATGAAAACCTGCTAGCCTCTGCCAGAAGGCTTAAACTTAGGAGGAAATTCATCTTTCAGCAGGACAATGATCCAAAACACACTGCCAGAGCAACCATGGAGTGGCTTGAAATGAAGAAAACTGATGTCCTTGAGTGATGCAGTCACTCTGGCAAGACCTCAATATTGCCATTCACTGCTGCTCTCCAACTAACCTGGCACAGCTTGAGCAACTTTGCATGGAGGAATAGGCAAATCTTGCTTTATCTGTTGTGCAAAGCTAATAGAGACTTATCCAAAAAGACTACTGATTGTACTAGCTGCGAAAGGTGGTTCAATCAGTACTGAGCAAAGGGCATGAAATATTTTTGAACTACTGACATCTCAGCTTTTAAATTTTTAAGTTTTTCATGCTTTCAATTTTCCCTGTTTTTGGGGCTCTACTGTGAAAAAATGAGCACGTGGTTCACAAATAAAAATTCTCTGTTAAATTGATCAAAACCTCTGGTTGTAATACTCATTTATATGAATAAAGTGTTGGGGGCTGAACACTTCTACAAGGCACCGTAATACAGAAATGCAGTGGTTTAATGATATGTTTTAATCTGCCATTTCAAATGTTAATTAACTCTGATCAAAAGGGATTCCAAAGTCAAGTATTGTCCACACTTTTAAAAAATCAACATGCATTTTGCCATATTATATTTACCATTCATCAGTAAAATCTAGCTTGATTGTGCTCGCAGTCGTTCCCTCTGTACTATAATGTAAACTTAGAACTGGTTCAGCACCTGGTGTTCTGATGCTGGAACTATCTGTACTGCTGCCTGAAAAAATTAAAAAATCACATAAGAATGCCTTACATAGTGGGGAATTACAACTGACCAAATAGCAGTTATCATAGTGCAATCAACAATTTCTTGATGTTCCAACTGTTACATTTAACAATTTTAAAATTACAAAAATACAGGTTTATTTGTTAATGATATAATTACAAAAAAAATCAACAAATTAGTCTATAATCAAATTAAAAGATTAACAAAAAAAAGCACTGCAAAGCAGCTTTGGAATTAAAGCAGAAAAAAATGATTCTCCCTCAGTTGCATAGTTGAAAACACTGATAAGGACTAAAGAATCTTAAGTACACTAAGATGAAAATATTTAAGTACTGACTCAAAATTGTGAATCCAGGTTTATTTTGTGCATGTTTCTTAATTCTTTTGTTCCTAAGAAGTATAATTGCATTGCTGTTATGCTATATGTTGTGTATTTGCAACCTATCTTAGTACTTAATTTCTAAGTGCATATATGATAACTCGACGCTTCATGTTCTTCTCAATCTCGCTTCTATGCTGCCCTCACATCATGTGTTGTTCTGTCCCAGACTAATGACATCATCACAGTACTTGACAAATGTCAAACTACATTAATGGACCTTACCATTTCAATACATGACATCCCTCCTTTCCTGAGAAATGAACTTCAATGTTTTAGAACACATTCAACTCACAGATTTAACCATTTCAATTCATCACATATTCTCTGATATGCATGACTATAAGCAAAACATTTTCTGTTTCAACTTAATGATAACTCTGAAACTGAAACTTCATTTTCAACTTACAATAGTTTTCATTGTTTCAAAACTCACAACTTTTAAGTCCTACTTCAATACAAAATCGTTAAACTTCAGAGATTGCTTTCTAACCCTTTGAGGTCTCTCTGCCAGTTTTTCTCTGCTTTCAATGTCTAGTAATGGTTTTTGCTCACTGTGAATCTGAGCTTGCCCGCAACAGTCCATCATCTTGTCCTCCTGTCCCTGTATCTCATTGTCAAATCCTTTAATTTCCTCCTGTTTGTCAAAAGTCTCTCGTGTTGAACATGTGTGGTGTTCCTTGCATACTGCATTCCAGTTGGAGATTCAACTACTACTTGATTTCCTATTTCCTCACTACCCTGTGTGGTGTTGTGTTGAAAGGTGTGGTGAATTTGTCCACTTTTTCTTGCTGGATAAGCACAGTGTCCCCAACTTTTACAGTGGACTCCTGTGCTCCTCTGTGGTCATCTGCATACAGCTTGTACTTTCCTTTTTGTTCTGCGTACAGATACACACAACTCACTTGCGATGGGTGCATATGCTTTACAGTTCTCAAAATGTCTATTCACGATGGCTTTATGCACCTCATATAGTCCTGGATCTGTCGCAAAGGCTCTCTCCACCTCTCGTATTGGCAGGGCTTTAGGCGTAGCACTCATAGCTATGAAGCTGACATATTTCTCTGAATCATGCTTGTGTCTCTCTTTTTGAGCAGTCTCTCCCAGTGGCCTCAACAGTGGGTCTGCAATATTCTGTTTTTCTGGCATGTGTACAACTCTGTAGTCATATGGTTGCAATCTCAAGACCCACTGCTCTACGTGTGCACATAGTTTAGATCTTGGGCTGCAAGTTATCTGCAAAGGTTTGTGATCTGTGATCAGGTCAAATTTTCTCCTACACAAATAAGGTTGAAGTCTTTCACAGGCCCATACTAGTGCTAATGCTTCTCACTCTGGGAGTATTTTCATTCACAGTCTGTGAGACTATAGCTGACATAGCAGACAGGTACCATTTCTTCATTTTGTTTTGTGTGAATACTGTCCCCAGTCTGACTGGGCTGGCATTTGCTATTACATGTACTTTAGTTGGCACAACTTTATCAAAATAGGCCAATATATCTGCTCTTGTTAGCTCCTCTTTTAGGGCTCTGAATGCTTCTTTCTGATCTTCTCCAAATGAACTGAATGTCCTCCCTGGTCAATTGTCTCAGTGGTTCTGACAAAGTTGCAAACTGTGGTATGAATCTGCTGCTGTAGCCAACTGACCTGGGAGACCTGTGACAAGAGAATTCCATGAAAGCTAGTCTGTCCACGATGACCAGATATTTCTCCGGGTTCAGTGTCAGTCCACACTATACGAGTCATTTTAAGACAGCATGCAGTCTTCCATCATGCAGTTTTTGGTTAGGCACATCATCTGAGATGTTCTCAACTCCTTCAATTCTAGCTGAAGCATTTGCTGTCTCATGTTGGTACTGCTCACTGGCTGATGACTCACCAATTATCAGTCTGTTGTACCTATACACCCCATTATGCACAGCAAATGTGGTTATCTCTCGAGATTCTGCAGTTAGTTCCAGCTGGTGATAGCCCCATTTTAAGTCTAATTTGTTAAACACTGCAGCACCACTCATACATTATAGCATCTCATTTACAGTTGGAATGGGAAATCTCTCCCTCACAATTGCTTCATTTCCCCTTCTCATGTGTAGGCACATTCTGATGCCTTGTCGAGTTTCAGTAAAATTACTCCAAGGAGTTAACCCAAGAAGTTGGGCCTTCAACTTTCTCAATAATGTCCAGTTTCATTTGCTGTTCAATCTTCTTCTCAGTAGTCTCCCTTAAGTTATAAGGTATGCGTGAGAGTGGCTGGGCCACAGGCTTTACCTTTGGATCAATGTACAGACTGATCTGCTTAGTGTTCAGCTTTCCTACACCTTCAAACACTTTTGGATACTGCAGCTTAAGTGTTTCCTTAGTGTCTGTCACTACTGACATATTTTCTCCAATCTTTAACACACCCAATTTTGTAGCTGTTTCCCTACCTAGGAGTGGTTCATTATTGCCTTTTATCATGATGAACTCTGCCTGGTCTGTTTTGTGTCCAATACTCATTTTCACATTCAAACACCCCTCGACTTCCAATGATGTGCTAGACAAATATGGGTAGTTTTCTCTTCTGTATAGAAATATAGGAATGGCACATTATCTTCTCTGACTTAAGTTTTTTCCCCCCACACATTTTCATCCAGTATATTACTTCTGCTCCTGAATCTACTAAAATGCACAGATTTATGCCCCCCACACAATTTTTTTTTCGGATGACTCTGTCTCATTAACTTTCCTCTTTTTCACATTGTGCCGCTATTTCCAGTGTGCAGGCAAGCGTTAGACCCTGCATATTCTCCAGTCGTTTTCTCCACACATAGACTGAGTTACATTTTCCCACTATGGTATCACTGATTTGGTTGTCTGTGTCAATTAGAAAATTACAGTCTTTTGCTGCCTGCCAAAGGCAAGTAGAGGATTGTTGAAGCGCCTCACCTTGTTTTTGGGCAAGCTGATGAAAATGCTGCTGGACAAACATAGTGCTGACCTGGGGAACAAAGTAAGCATTCAGAGCATCCACCACTGCTGTGTAGTCTGTGACTTGTCACGTGTTTGGTAGTGTTGAGAATACATCCTGCACATCTGGTCCTGCAAGGTGCAAAAGTAGTGCTCTCCTTCTTTATTTTGTATTATTTGTTGTGTTATCGTTCACTATCAGTTCCTTACTGTCAGCATGAAGTTCAAATTAGTTAGCCACCGTGTCCATCTTGGACCTAGCATAGCTGGCTCCATAACACATTGGAAGTTTTGGATCCAGGATTTCTCCAATCTCATCAACTAACATGAAACTTACTTTCAAAGTCTGTATCCCTGTCGCCACTATTGTGTATTTGCAACTTAAACTAGATCATGCATTTATCATGTCTCAACATTTCATTCTCTGAACACATCTTTATTTCTCATTCTCACTTCCATGTTGCCCTCACATCACGTGTTGTTGTGTCCCAGACTGATGACATCATCACCGTACTTAACAAGTGTCAAACTACATTAACTGGCCTTACCATTTCAATACATGAAACTATAGAACTCGTAATCCAGAGTCCTAAACTATCAATCTACGCACAAGTTTAAATTCCACCACAGTGCTGGGGAATTTCAATTCAATTTATCAAATTCATGTTGAATAACAAGCAAATTTCAATAATGGTAACTGTGAAATGACCAAACTGGTTATAAAAGTTTATCTGGTTCACTAACATCGCTTACCTGGTCTGGCCTATATATCTCTCCAGACACACAGCTGTGTGGTTGACTCTTAACTGCCCTCTAAAATGGCTAGTAAGCAACTCATTTCAATCAGGGATGGGCAATAAGTGCCAGTCTTGTTAGTGACATCCATATCTGGTGAATTACTGAAAAAAACTCTCAAATATATTTGCTATATTTCAAACTGGGTTATTGAAGTGAATCTCTCCAAAAGAAAATGCAGATTTTCTCCAAAATTTGTAATGAAACGCATGATTATTCTACACAATCCAATGAATTCCCTGTAGCTGAGATCAGGTGTCCAAATACAAAACTAAATTTCAGAGTTTAATGTATACTATTCAGTAAAATGTAGTAATTTATTTTGTTCCTATGCCTCTTGGGAAGCAGCAAAATAATAAACTGTGCATGTGGTTAGAACGTGGATGAAATATTTTAATCGTTAAAAATTAAAATTTAAAAGAAATATCAAAAATGTGCATGGCCAGGAGCTCTTTTCCATTGATTATAGAGATTGGGACTTCTGTCATGACTGCATTTTCTCTGGAAGCTAAATCATGTTCATACATAATCTAATTTCCAACACCATTTTCACCCTAACCAACAGCATGGAATCACTGAACATTACAACTCAGGAAGCCACATAAATCATTGTACATGTTCCATGAAGATCATAGAACCACACTACATGGAAAAAAATTGTAATTCTTTTCTAAGTTATCTTAAAACTACCTCTTACCACAGAAATTTGAAGCGGGGGAAAAAAGAAAAAAAAGACTGAAAAGGGGAATGAGTCAATTTTTAGATCTTGCTGTGAGAAGGGAGAGGAGATGATGGTGAGATGGAAGGAATTTTTATTAACTTGTTGCTTTTTCGGCATTTTTTAAAATATATTTTTGCAACCTCAAAGCTCTCATGGTTGCCATCTTTCCATGTTTCACACCACCAATTTTCCTGCATTTTGCTGCTATTATTCTCTGACATACAGTAAATTAACTCTCTGTACCATAATATCTCTAATTTAATATCGGTATCACGAATTCAATGTCATTTCCCTACTGCTTCCCTTCTCGAGCTCTACAAATCCTTGAAAATTCTGCAACCTTCTAACTTGAGCCATTCTACATAGTCTCAAACTTCTAAACTCCACTTTAGTGACTGCTAGCTTCAGAGATCAGGTTCTTAAATTCTGTCTCTGCTACTTTTAGGTCCTTTAAAAAGCAGTGCTTAAAAGATTGATTCTCCTAATTTTATTAGGAACATCTTTGTCACATCATCCTTCCATGAGGTGCACTGGAAGTTATTTTTGAATTAAAGATGTTGTAATGTATAAATGCATAATAATTGTTCTCTTTTGCAAATAAACCAATTTAAGTATTGTAAAATATATTAAAAATAAAACAGTGCCTGCCAAAAAGTAATTTTACTTTTTTAATTCTACTCTTGTTCTGGGATGGGAAATGATTGTTTCTATTAAAGAAAGAGAAGTGGAAAACTGCTTTTTCGTGAATTTTGTCCTCTAAATATTGAGTGTGAGTGGCAAAAATACATTAGAGTACACAGTTAAGGCCCATAAGGAAGCTAATATTAGATTAGTTTACTGTACTTGGGTTATCTTACAAGAAACATTACTCAAAATAGATGCAAAATTAATAATACATACTTTGTTAGAATTTTTTTTAACTTTTAAAGAGAATTTTGAAATTTAAATCTAATTTACAAACCTAGTAATATTGAAGGTATTCAGTTATTCTCACAGCAGGTAATAAAGGAATCAAAACAGCAGGAAGGGGAATTTATTAAATGCTCACTCAAATAAAATAGATTAGAGTGACAGCAGCTTGCCACACTGAAACCAAGACATCATGGCAATATAAAAAATGAGACAAAATTCTGCAGACAGATGAAATCACAAAGGAATTAATGAAGAAATATGTGTTAATTCACATATCTCTTGCTGAACGCACCCTTTTGCTCATCAAGTGACATGGATCCAAGTTGTTTGTTTACCACAGAAGAAGGGGAATCTGAAACAAAAATTAAATTTAACTTCAAAATTAAATTGTACTTTTGTTAATCGCAATCTCAAAAAATAGCTACTATGCTGTGAATAGTTCATTTTTAAAATCATTTTTGTAAGAAGGGATAAGTTTGGGTTTATGCTGTGAGATAATGAATGGAAATTGAAATAACAACATAATTTTCTTCTCAGATTTAAAAGACACAATTTATGTTAAAATGAAGGCAATATGAATTTCTGTTTCAACAGATTCATTAATTTGAAGGCTTAACTGCCTGATATATATACAAGGGGTGATTGATAATTTTGTGGCCTACGGTAGAAGGAGTCAATTTTAGAAAACCTCGCACATTTATTTTTCAACATAGTCCCCTCCTACATGTACACACTTAGTCCATCAGTTGTGGACCATACGGATCCCTTCTTTGTAGAAGTAGTCCACAGCAGGGGTGGTTGATAAGTTTGTGGCCTAAGGTAGGAGGAGATGAGTTATTAACTTCAAACTTTCTGCATTATCACTCAAAGAGTTGAATTGCACATGCATGTAACGAGAGCATCTTGGACCTCCAGGTGGTCCACAGCAGGGGTGATTGATAAGTTTGTGGCCTTAGGTAGAAGGAGATGAGTTATACAGCTCTTGTTACACGCACAAGCAGTTCAACTCTTTGAATGAAAATGCAGAAAGTATGAAGTTAATAGCTCATCTCCTTCTACCTTAGGGCATGAACTTATCAATCATCCCTGCCGTGGACCACTTCTGGAGGTTAAAGGCACCGACCTCTACAAAGAAGGGATCCACATGCTCCATGACCACTGGACTAAGTGTGTAAATGTAGGAAAAATAAATGTGCTAGGTTTTCTGAAATTGACTCCTTCTAACTTAGGCCAAGAACTTATAAATCACCCCTCGTACTGCCTTTATGACGAATCTTTAGTATTTAACCACACACTACATTTTAATGAACAATAGTTAGTTTCCGTGTTACTGAGTTCATGAAAGAAAGAAAATGAGGTTTTCTTTTGTTCTATATCTATGCTTACATTAAAAACTGGGCCATTCATTCAGGTAATGGAAGGTATTGTTTAATTTCCAAGAAAATGAAGAAAATTACATTTTAGGGAAAGGTTTGAGAGCTTAGAACCAAAGCATCTGAAAACTCAGTCACCACTACCTTTAATTTGTCTTCCTCTGTAACCTCTCAACGTATAATTGGTTCTACCATGTATTTTTGTTAAACTTTCATTTGTCATCAAGAATCAAGTCAAATTACTCTCAACTTTTGAAATATAGTAAGCAACTTAGCAATACAGAGTGACTGAAAGGGTTCTCCTTTACCTGATTTTTCTAATAATGAAAACCATTTTCACAAATTAAATACTAGGGTAAAATATCCTAGTCATGGATGTCGTCAGTTGAATACCAGACAGAGTTATGTGATGACTAGTTAGGAGATGGGAACTAGTTATCAGAGATTATTTATAAAAAAAATTCACAGCAGCCTTTTGTGACATAATTTCCCAGTATTTAAAATTATAGGAATATTATAAATTTAAAATATATACATTTTAAAAAATTTCATAACCAGTATTGGAGTGAAATTATATTCTACCTATATTATATGGGGAAACATAACAGACAAGAGTGAAGATAAATCCCAAAAAATTGGTAAATATGTCGCCAACCTGCTGCAAATATACTTACCACCAGCTTCACTGTAACTGATTTTAAGATGACCAAATAAATCTCTCTACAGAACAGGGTTGTTAATTATAATACTTAAATAAGACTTACTGACTCAAATTTTTGTCAGCAATTGAATTCAAAGTTCCACAGCTTAGGAAACTCAACTAAATGCTAGAGCTGCCAAATCCAATAGGTCAAGTCCAACCTTTGCAACACTGTGTATGCAGGAAGAGGAGTATTGATATTCCCTCGACTAATTTGCATTTTAAACAGAACTGCCCTGATCACCTTCACTTTTAATTGTTGATAAAATCAGAATATAATCCCCATTCACCACACTAAACTCATGATTGCTTACAGACCTCAACTCTTACAATGATCAGAAAAACTCATGTTGTTGGCAATCGTATTTCACCCTGCACTACTCCCCAATGATTTTGTTGCAATTTGTTTGTTCCTGCCCAGTCTATCTATTCCTATCTGGTGGCTTGCCAGCCTCTTTATTTTAAACCCCCTAGTTACTGATGAGTGCCCTTGTCATTCCCCATTGTCCCATAAAGAGAACTTGCACTACTTACACCCTCCTTACATCAGTGGCACAGCTGTGGAAACAGTAAGCAGTTTCAAACTCCTGGGAGTGCAAATAACATAAGAACAAAATACAAGAAATAGGAGCAGGAGTAGGCCATCCAGCCCATCGAGCCTGCCCCACTATTCAATAAGATCATGGCTGATCTGTCCGTAAACTCAGCTCCATCTACCTGCATTTTCCCCATAACCCTTAATTCCCTTACTATGTAAAAACCTATCTAATTGCTTCTTAAATATATTTAGTCAGGAAGCCTCAACTGCTTCCCTGGGCAGAGAATTCCACAGATTTACCACTCTCTGGGAAAACAGTTCCTCCTCATCTCCATCCTAAATCTTCTCCCCTGAATCTTGAGGCAATGTCCCTTAGTTCTAGTCTCACCTACCAATGGAAACAACTTTCCTACTTCTATCTTATCTATCCTTTTGTATGTTTCTATAAGATCCCCTCTCATTCTTCTGAACTCCAGAGAGTATAGTCCCAGGCAACTCAATCTCTCCTCATAGGATAACCGCTTCATCCCTGGAATCAACATGGTAAACCTCCTCTGCACTGCCTCCAAAGCCAGTATATCCTTCCTCAAGTATGGAGTCCTGAACTGCACACAGTACTCCAGGTGCGGCCTGACCAGTACCCTGTATAGT
Organism: Mobula birostris; assembly: GCF_030028105.1. NCBI lineage: Eukaryota > Metazoa > Chordata > Chondrichthyes > Myliobatiformes > Myliobatidae > Mobula > Mobula birostris. Next base: position 46,927,844 of record NC_092375.1, on the reverse strand, counting down.
TGCAGCATGACCTCCCTGCTTTTGAATTCAATCCCTCTCGCAATGAAGGCCAACATTCTGTTTGCCTTCTTAATAATCTGTTGTACCTGCAAGCCAACTTTTTACGATTCATGAACAAGCACTCCCAAGTCCCTCTGCACAACAGCATGCTGCAATCTTTCACCACTTAAATAATAATCTGCTCTTGTATTATTCCTTCCAAAGTGGATGATCTCGCATTTACCAATGTTGCATTCCATCTGCCAGACCTTGGCCCACTCACTTGACCCATCTATATCCCTCTGCAGACTCTCTACATCCTCTGTACAATTTGCTTTTCCACTCAGTTTAGTGTCATCAGCAAATTTTGCTATACTACATTCAGTCCCCTCTTCCAAATCATCAATGTAAATAGCAAACAGCTGTGGGCATAGCACCGACCCCTGTGGCACCCCACTCAACACTGACTGCCAACAAGAGAAACACCCATTTATACCAGCTCTCTGCCTTCTATCGGTTAACCAGTCCAGTATCCATGCCAATACACTTCCTCCGACTCCATGCATCCGTATCTTATTTATAAGTCTCTTGTGCGGCACCTTATTGAATGCCTTCTGGGAAATCCAAGTATACGACATCCACCTGTTCCCCTCTATCCACTGCACTCATTATGTCCTCAAAGAACTCCAGTAAGTTTGTCAAACAGGACATGCCCCTTCTGAATCCATGCTGCGTCTGTCTAACGGAACCACTTCTTTCTAAACTTTTTGCTATTTCTTCCTTAATGACAGCTTCAAGCACTTTCCCGACTACAGACGTTAAGCTAACTGGCCTATAGTTGCCTGTCTTTTGCCTACATCCTTTTTTAAAAAGTGGCATGACATTTGCTGTCTTTCAATCTGCCGGGACCTGTCCAGAGTCCAGAGAGTTTTGATAAATGGTTACCAACGTGTCTACTATAACCTCCGCCAATTCCTTCAGCACCCTGGGATGCATCCCATCAGGACCAGGGGACTTACCTACCTTCAGGCCCTCTAGTTTGCTCATCACTATCTCTTTAGTGACAGTGATTTTATTGAGGTCCTCACCTCCCATTTCGTCCATAACATCCTTCTTTGGCATATTAGACGTGTCCTCCACCGTGAAGACCAACACAAAATAGTCATTCAATGCCTCAGCCATTTCCTTATCACCCAATATCAATTTCCCCTTCTCGTCTTCCAAGGGACCTACGTTGACTTTAGCCACTCTCTTCTGCTTTATATATTTATAAAAACTTTAGCTATATGTTTTTATATTTTGTGCTAATTTACTTTCATACTCTCTTTCCTTTCCTTATTTCTTGCTGAGTTGTTCTCTGTTGCTTTTTAAAGTTTTCCCAATCCTTCAGTCTCCCACTACTCTTTGCGACTTTGTACACATGTGCTTTTAATTTGATACTATCTTTTATTTCCTTAGTTATCCAAGGCTGGCTCTCCCCACACTTACTGTCCTTACTTTTGACTGGAATATACTTTTGTTCAGCACTGTGAAAAATCCCTTTGAAAGTATTCCACTGTTCCTCAACTGTCCTACCAAATAGCCTGTGCTCCCAATTCACATTAGCCAACTCCTCCCTCATCCTGTTGTAGTCTCCCTTGTTCAAGCATAGTACACTAGTTTTAGATCTAACTATTTCATCCTCCATCTGAATGTGAAATTCAATCACACTGTGATCACTCTTTCCACAGGATCCCTGACTACAAGATCGTTAATCTTACCTGTCTCATTGCACAGGACTAGATCTAAGATAGCATTTTCCCTTGTAGCTTCACTAACATGCTGCTCAAGAAAGCCATCAGGGATGCATTCTATGAAGTCCTCCTCAAGACTTCCTTGACCAACCTGATTCACCCAATCTAAGTGGAAATGAAAATCCTCCCATGACAACTGCTGTTCTGTTCTTACAAGCCTCAGTAATTTCTTGGTTAATCGCCTCTGCCACTGCAATATTTTTGTTAGGTGGCCTATAGACAACACCTACCAGTGATTTTTTTTCCTTTACTATTCTTAATCTCTACCCAGATGGACTCAACATTCTGCTCCGTAGATCTTATATCATCTCTCACAATCGTCCTGATCTCATCTCTAATCAAGAGCGCCACCCCACCTCCTCTGCCTTCCTGCCTATCTTTCCGTATTACCTGATACCCTTGGATATCTAATTCCCAGTCATCTCCACCTTGCAACCAGGTTTCTGTAATGGCCACTAAATCATATGCCTTGGTACTGACCTGTGTCACAAGTTCACTAACCTTGTTTCTAACACTACAGGCATTTAGATAAAATGCACTTATTGTCCTTTTAGAATCTAGTGACCTATGCAATTTTTGCTTTTTACTTTTATGCACTCTACTCTTACTTTTTCTCTTCACTAACTCTAGCTTTAGTCTCTGCATCACTTCCCTCTTTTCTGTGTGGGTTCCCATCCCCCTGCCATATTAGCTTAAAGCCTCCCCAACAGCACTAGCAAACAATCTCCCTCGGATATTGATCCCGGCACATCTTGCAAAACCTCTCATGGTCCCTAAATAAATCCTACACAATCATGAAAGCTCACTACCGCCTCTACTTTCTGAGGAGGCTGAAGACAGCTGGACTATGCACATCAATCAATACTCACAACCTTCTACAGATGCGCAGTAGAGAGCATCCTAACATGCTGCATCACTGTTTGATATAGAAACTGCACTGCGACGAACAGGCAGGCTCTACAACGGGTAGTCAAAACTGCCCAATGTATCACTGGCACTAGCCTACCCACCATCAAGGACATAAACAGAAAGATGGCAGAAAAAGGCCAGCAATATCATGAAAAATCCCACCCACCCTGCTCATGGACTGTGTGCCTCACACACATCAGGAACGAGGCTAGAAACACCCACATCAGAATCAGGTTTATTATCACCACTAGTTCAATGCAATACATAATCTAGCAGAGAGAAAAAGATAATAAATAAACAAGTAAATCAATTACATATATTGAATAGATTTTTAAAAATGTGCAAAAACAGAAATAATGTATATTAAAAAAAGGAAGCTAGTGTCCAAAGATTCAATGTCCATTTAGGAATCGGATGGCAGAGGGGAAGAAGCTGAACCACATGACTCAGAAACATTTACTTTCCCAAAGCAGTAAGGCTCATCAACAGCTCCCCCACCACACCCAGCAGCACTATTACTTCCCGTCAGAGTCACCTTATGTACAGAGACTCCTGTGCTTACTGCCACTTTATGGACATACAGTCTATGTATATAAGCTACCTATTTATTTACTTACAGACATAGTATAGAACAGATCCTTCCCTCAAGCCGCACCACCCTGCTACTCGCCTATTAAACCCCAGCCTAATCACAGGACAATTTACAATGACCAATTAACCTACTAACTGGCACGTCTTTGGAATGTGGGAGGAAGCCCATGTGCTCATGGGAAGGACATGCAAACTTCTTAGAGATGAAATTGAACTTCAGTCTCCGACAACCCAAGCTGTAATAGCATCATGCTACCCACTATGCTACCATGGCACCCTTACTTATATTTGAGTATATAATGAGCACACTGGCCATAAACTTGGATTTCCAGAAAGTGTTTGATAAGGAGTAACAATTATTTTGTTCTCCTTTACACTTGTGTACTGAAAATGATATTTAAACTATCCTGAATCCTGAATCTTGAAGTAATTGGGCACAATCAATTTATGGATTAATTATTTGGCAATCAATTGGCAAAGATGCATGAGTAATTAAGATCTTAAAAACAAATTACAATCTTGCTTAGTGACATTCCATTCTGTAGTCTGATTAAATAGCTCAATAGAAGGAAATAATTTGTATTAACAGTAACGGGAAATAACATGGGATTAAATTATGTGTGAAATTCAGGTAGTATGTCAGAAATAGATTTTTATACAGTACTGTGCAAATGTCTTAGGCTCTCTCTCTCTCTCTATACATACATATATATATATATATATATATATATATATATATACACACACACACACACACACACACACACATATATATATATATATATATACACACACACACACACATATATATATATATATATACACCCAAGACTTGTGCACAGTACTATATCATATTAGCAACAAAAAAATCACAAAGATTATATATTTTAATAAAAATAAATGGAGCTTTAGTTTAAAATTGTTTATTAGTTTCTTTTAAACCCATATAATGATTCCATGACTTTTACAAAAACTGCTGGATGAAATACATAAAGCCACTGAAACCATTAACAATGACTTCAAAAGGCAGCTTTAAATAATTGAAACATTTGTAATGCATACTCCTGCTACTACGATAATTTCAATTTTGCTAATTTGTCACAACATTCTATATTAAATTGCTTTTAAACAACCATTAAATATATTAATGGATTTGTGAATTTTACTTTAGATTGAAGTATGTTTTGGAGGCTAAAATTATTTGGTGAATATGATGAGATAGCAACATCAGACAGTTCAGCACAAGAAAATGCTCTTCAGTCCACTATACATGATAATTTACCAAAATTCTCTGAATTCTGAACAGGTCTCAGCAGAGAGAAAGAAAGTGAAGGTCACAAACTGTTTAGAAGGTGGGTAACTATATGCAGTTCGCATCTACAGTCAGCAAAATGCTGAAGCCATCATTAAGGAAGAAATAGTGAGACATCTGCATAGTAGTAGTTCCATCAGGCAGACACAGCACATATTCATGAAGGGCATGTCCTGTTTGACAAACTTACTGGAGTCCTTTGAGGATATAATGAGCACAGTGGATAGAGGGAAACAAGTTGATGCTGTATACTTGGATTTTCAGAAGGCATTTGATAAGGTGCCACATAAAAGACATCAATATAGTAAGGGTGTATGGAGTTGTGGTTTTTTCCTCTTAGTATGGATGTGGTGGCATCTGTTAGTCTCACAAGACCATGGATCTGTGCCTGGAAAGTCTTGCTTCAGTCTGCCTGTTCACGGTTTGGCGGCGCTGGAGTGTCCTCTCCAGGGCGCAGGCCTGGGCAAGGTTGTATGGAAGACCGGCAGTTGCCCATGCAGCAAGTCTCCCCTCTCCACGACACCGATGTTGTCCAAGGGAAGGGCAAGGGCTGATCCAGCTTGGTACCAGTGTCGTCGCAGGAGTTGCCAGAACGAGGTTGAGGGCAACGTCGGACTGCCTTAGGGACTCCAGTTCCAGATTTGTCCTCAGGGTTTACTCCCAAAGCCTTTCCCATGAGTGGGTATGGCTGCAAGGCAGTGGAGGTTTGAAATCAGAGTATGGATAGAGCATTAATTAACCAAAAGAAAGCAGAGATTTGAGATAAATGGGTGTTTCTTTGATTGGCAGTCAGTGGTGAGTGGAGTGCCACAGGGGTTGGTACTGGAACTGATACTGTTCACAATATACATTACAGATTTGGAAGATTGTAGCATATCTAGTTTGATGATGAAACTAAACTAAGTGGAAATGCAAATGATGGAGAGGATGTGAAGAGTCTGCAGCGTGGTATAGATAGTTTAAGTGAATGTGCAAGGGTCTGGCAGATAGAGTACAATGTTGATAAATACGAGGTCATCCACTTTGAAAGAAAAAAAATGGAAAATCAGATTTTTATTTAAATGGCGAAAGATTGCAGTGTGCTGTTAGAAAGAAGAGATTTAAAGATTAGCTTTATTTATCATATGTATCAAAACAGCAAAACATACAGTGCAATGCCTTTGCATCAACAACCAACACAGTCCGTGGATGTGCTAAGGGCAGCCCACAAGTGTTGCCATACTTCTGGTGCCAACGTAACACGGCCACAGCTTTATTAACTCTAACCCGTACATCTTTGGGATGCTTGAGGGATTCAATTTAAGAGAAGGAACGTTATACTGCAACTGTACAGGGTACTAGTGAGGCCACACCTGGAATGCTGTCTGCCTTTTCTATCTCCTTACTTGAGAAGAGTATTGGCATTGGAAGTAGTGCAGAGAGGTTCACCAGATTGATTCCAGAAGTGAGGGGTTAGTCTATGAGGAGATATTGAGTTGCCTGAGCTATATTCGCTAGAATTCAGAAGAATGAGAGGGGCTCTTATAGAAACATATAACATTATGAAAGGGATAGGTAAAATAGAGGCAGGAAAGTTGCTTCCACTGGCAAGTACAACAAGAACTAGGGGGCATAGATAGTTTCAAGATTCAGTGGGAATAGATTTATAATGGAGATGAGGAGAAACTGCTTTTCCCAGTGAGTAGGGAATCTGTGGAATTCTCTGCACAGGGAAGAAGTAGAGGCACAGATAGATTTTTGCATAGCATGGGAATTAAGGGTTATGGAGAAAAGGCAGGTAAGCAGAATTGAGTACACAGCCAGATCAGCCATGATCTTACTGAATGGTGATGCAGGCTAATAAGCCAGATGGCCTACTCCTGCTCCTATTTCCTATGTTCTTATCTCTACACCAACCATGAGGCTAAATTATGTTTCCCATGTTTCTTGCTTGTTCATGTGTCTGACTAAATGCCTCTTAAATGTTGTAATCTTATCTGCTTCTACTGTCTTCCATGTCAGCACATTCTAGGTGTGTTTAAAAAAACTACCTTGCAAATTCTTAAACTTAACTTAAAGCCATACCTTCTGCTATATGATATTTCCACCCTGTGATAAAAACCATCCATCTTAACTATCCTCTCATAATTTCATACACTTCTATCCAGGTTACACCCCAGGCTCTTAACACTCCAGAGAAAAGAATCCAGGTCGTTTAACTCCTCCTTATAACTAGCATAGTTACAGCAACATCTTGGTGGACTTCTTCTGCACCCTCTTCAAAACTTCCATATCTTTCTTGTAATGTGTAACCACAACTGCATGCAATGCTCTAAGTGTGACCTAACCAAAGTTTTATACAATATTATCCCAGCTCTTACAGTCAATCCCCCAACAGACAAAAGCGAGCATGTCATATGCCTTCTTTAGCCCACTGTCCACTTGTTTTGCCACTATAAGGGAATTACGGATTTGCACCCCAACATCCCTCAGTACATCAATGTTCCTCAGGCTCCTGCCATTTACTGTAGACTTTCCTCTTACATTTTATCTTCCAAAGTAAAACATCTTACACTTGTCTAGATTTATCTCTAACTGCTATTTTTGCCAAATTACAGCTGATCTATATCCTGCTGCATCCTTTGACAACCTTCCTCACGATCCACAACTCCACAGGTTACCAGGGGTACTGATCAGACCACCTCCATTTTCTTCCACTTCATTAACAAATTACAGAGAGACCCCAGCACTTTTCCTTGCGTAATGTCACTGATTAAAGGCCCTCAGTCAGTAAAACATTCCTCTACTATTACCATCTGTCTTCTATGACCAAGCTATCTTTCAATCCTACTTACCACCCCACTGTGGAACCCATGTGACTTGTTTGGGATACATGGCAGTGATCTGTAATTAACATTAAGGATACCAAAGACAAGCCTCGGTTGTTGGAGGCCAACTAATTCAGCCCCAGGATTTCACTGCAGGACTTGCTTTCAGTTGTGTTCTGGTGTAACCACTTTCATTTGCATAATGGATGGCATGTGGTCATAAGTGGGGATGCTCTTTTGTGATTGTATAATGTTTAGTTTGATTCACAATCCTTTGGAAAATGAAGCAGACTATGTTTTCTTGGAAGCATGGACTTAGAAGTGCCAGCCAATCACCATCTTGAACAAGTGTGTCTAAACATTTACATTTGAAATTCATAGTATTTCCATTGGTAAACTTACATTATCAAAATGCTGGAATCAACATTGACTAGAAAATTAACAAGTTGCACCTCATTATTAGAAAAGCTTCCTCCAGCTGGTGACTCATCTCCTGTCAAAACAAAAAAATCAGCTGCAAGATGCAAGTGTCTTGCAATACTTTCCACGTGCCTGGATAAATAGAATTTCAATAACACTCAAAAATATACATATAATCCAGAGCAAAGCTGCCCACTTGATTGAGTAGTCATCAAACATCCTAAATATTCATGCTCTCCAGCAGTGCACCGAGTTACATTCTATGCCAGCAACAAAATGCTTTGAGATTCCTTGGTTAGGCTAATGCAGGCATATGAGAACACCACCACCACCAAATCACATCCTGACAGAAATGTATGCTGCTCCTTCATCAACAATGTCTAACTTTTACCCTTTTAATACAAAGACACAGTCTTTGTATACAATATGTTTGCCTGAAGGACTGGAGCAAGTCAAAGTAGCAGCTGCCTCTACCATTGCCCTTTTGCCATTACTCTTCAAGGGAAATAAATGCTAGCGTTGCAGTGAAGCTACACAGTATACAAATGATAAAGAGAATTGCAGCTGCAGATACTGAGAAATAGGACTGTGCAATGCCTACATTTCAGGTGGTATTCATATAATACTGGGTTTCAATAGAGTGGATCCAACTAGCTATCATTGAATTAACAGGACCCAACACTTCCTTATGTAATTTACATTACTGCACGTTATCAATTTCCTGCATCAGGAATACATCTGATAATGCTATTATTCAGGTAACATCCAGTTCTGACTGTTATAAATTGAAGATCAAAGCTCCAAACTACAACTGCTGTGGCACAGTTGTAATGCTCTTTCTCCTTGAAGGTTGCCGTCACCATAGGATCTTTTCAAGCAGTTGCAGCACATAACTGCCATGTGTCCCCATCTTCTGCTCACACAGCACCACAAGCATTGCATTCTTTCATTTCAGTAGCACTTCAGGTGAGATCTTGGGCATTGGGACTTGCCAGCACTTTTCTTTCCCATGAACATTGCAGTCATTGACTACATTCATGTGGAGTGTCATGAAAAACCAAGAGCTCTTCAGTAACAGAAAATATTTTCACCATATCAACAGATCTCAAGAAAGATTTCCTCAAGGTGAATGTCATATTTCCAGGAAAAACCTGAACCCTTTTATCATACTGACATCTGCAATTCTATGAGGGGAAAAGACTCCTGTCTACTTTCCTTTTCCTTCACAACAGGGTACTTTCCAACCACAGCAGCTAAGCATAGATGCAATATATGACAAGGAAATATCAGAAAAGTGGTGAAAGATGCTGCCAAATAAAAACAACAACAAAATGATGGAAGAACTCTAAGTCAAGCAGAATCTAAGGGAATGAAAGGTGTAAGTAAATGTTTCAGGTTGAGATATTGCATCTAGACTTTTGTGGAAAAGCTTATTAGTCTCCTCAAGATGATTATCAGCCATGAGTCATTATGCAATATATATCTGACATATGTGGAGACTTCCACCGTTGTGTACTACATGTTGTACGAAAGTCAGTATCAAAAGAAAGTATGCACAAAAATTCTAAGCCTGAAGTTCATACAGCAAAGCTTGAAGAACTACAAGACCAAGGGGAAGCCAGCTACCTGCTCAGCATCCTCAGCTACATCTGGCACAATGATCTCCCTAGGCTGCACGAGTAGGCAGTAACTGAAGTGCTCCTGCACATAGCCTTTGTTGCCATGCAGCTGCAATTGGATGCAGCTAGAAAAAGTTTACAAAATGTGAAAGGTTTTCTTTTTTGTACTGTATTTTATTATACCCTTCAATTAATAAATAAAATGAAAAGTATGTGACTTTTCCATTTTCATTCTAAATAGTCGTAGCACTCATATTACAAAAACACATTTAAAGTACTGCACAGCTTTCAAGCTGCGTAAAACTTCCTGCTGAGAGCAATGATTGGTCCATGCAGCTATAAAAAAAATTTGAGGGAATGTTGATTTCTTGCAATCGAGTTTAGAAGGGTAGCCTGTCAGCATGGACTTTAACCATGTCAGAGGGACGATTAATAGTGCTCAATGCAAGCCAAGTAACTCTTAAGACATTCCTAATGTTATCACCAAAGTAGCACATCAATAAGCAGATGGGGAGCCCAGAAAATGCAAACAAAAAGAACAGACATCTCACCCACCTGCAATGAATATAACATCTGAATTTCAAATCCTTGTTCCAGTTATTGAAATGGTTTACCACAGGATCTTGCATTTCCTGATAAGATGTTTTCTTTTAAAGAACTGACACTAAAAATATACTTTCCACCTGTGTGTCCCTACACTTCAGGTATCTACAGTGATATACAAAGGAGATAAAAACTCAATCTACTTTGCAAAATTTTGCAAGAATTGTCAATCCTGGAAAAAGTTACTGTGGTAATGGAAAAAGAAAACCTCTCAGCTTCTTACTTCAATGGTCAAAAGTAGTTCATATTCACTGAAGTAAATATAATAGAAATAAATATTAATAATGACAATCATGTTCCTGATTTTCTCTTAAATTTCAAAACTGCCAGACTGTGATAAAATCTCATCGTCCTCAGAGGAAGAATATTTTTGTTCTCTCCTCTAATCTGGTTTATACACCAATCCAGACCTAAAGAAATATAGTTGACTTTGAAATGACCTACCAAGTCATTCAATATTATTAAACTACAACAAACATCAGTGGGTGTGAATTTAAAGGAGAGCCATCCACATTCACAGATACATAAAAGTTGCTGGTGAACACAGCAGGCCAGGCAGCATCTCTAGGAAGAGGTACAGTCGACGTTTCAGGCCAAGACCCTTCGTCAGGACTAACTGAGGAAGAGCTAGTAAGAGATCTGAAAGTGGGAGGGGTAGGGGGAGATCCAAAATGATAGGAGAAGACAGGAGGGGGAGGGATGGAGCCGAGAGCTGGACAGGTGATTGGCAAAAGGGATATGAGGGGATCATGGGACAGCAGGCCCTGGGAGAAGGAAAAGGGGGAGGGGGGGAAACCCAGAGGATGGGCAAGGGTAGAGTCAGAGGGACAGAGGGAGAAAAAGGAGAGTGAGAGAAAGAATGTGTGTATATAAATAATGTATGGGGTATGGGGGGGAGGGGGCATTAGCGGAAGTTAGAGAAGTCAATGTTCATGCCATCAGGTTGGAGGTTACCCAGACGGACTATAAGGTGTTGTTCCTCCAATTCAAATGCTACTAAATCAATTCTAAAATTAAAATCTAACAAATTACAATTACCCAAAAATGCAATTTAAAATATTTCTAATTTAGAGTCATCGAACACATAGCCCTCCCTTTCATTTGAAATCCTATTCCAATTTCTGTTAGATGTTGAAATCGAACCTGCATCCACCATTTGCACTGGCAGTTCATTCCACTCTCACCACCCTCTGAGTGAAGTACCATCCCATTATGTTCCCTTTAAACATTTCACCTTTCATATTTAACTCATAACCTCTAGTTCTAGTCTCACTTAACCTCAATGGAAAAAGCCTGCTTGCATTTACCTTATCTATGCTTTTTATTAATTTAAATATTAATTTATGTTTAAATTAATAAAGAAATAGAATGCAAATTGGCACAGGTATAGCAGGCACATTCTTTGGTATACTATAAATCAACAAACACGTTCAGGACTTGTGCTAGAGACCTCAATAAATAAGCTTATTGAGGTTAATATTCAGCATTGAACTGCTGGAGTTTCACAACAAATTCTAAGAGGGGCTGAATGGATTTTGACAAAAGTGCAATCCTGGAATCAAATACCTCATTACTAGCCTTACAGCCTGGTCTATTAACATAAAAAAAATTCTAACTTTCATCCAATAAGCCAGTTCTGCCACCACCATCTCAAACTTCAGGTAATGGCCCCCCTCTCCTTCACCATTCCCCATCCTCTTTTCCCACTCTCATCTCATCTTGTTGCCTGCCCATCGCCTCCCTCTGGTGCTCCTCCTCCCTTTTCTTTCTTTCATGGCCTTCTGTCCTCTCTTATCGGACTTCCCCTTCTTCAGCCCTGCATCTCTTTCACGAATCAACTTCCTAGCTTTTTACTTCACCCCTCCCCTCCCCTGCTCCCAATTTCACCTATCACCTTGTGTTTCACACTCCACCCACCTTTTGTTCTTCTGACCTGCTGAAGAATCTCGGCCCGTTAACGCCGACTCTACTCTTTTCCATAGATGCTGTCTGACCTGCTGATTTCCTCTAGCATTCTGTGTGTGTTGCTTGGATTCTCAAGTTGTTCCAAGTGACAGACAATGGACAACAGCAAGCAGTCTTGCAAGGCTACGACTTCCTTGAAAACTAAACAGCTTTAACAAAATTTACAAAGGCTAGGGATGATGAGGGCACTTCCTCTGCACGTGGAAGATGCTAGATAACCTAAAATATGCTTGCGATGAGACTCAAACCATGGAACATCACACCAATTGTCCATTAGCATCTGTTGCAACAAGTACTTCAATTCCCTAATTGACATGTCAGACCATTGAATGCATTTACAATGTGATCTCAGTATGAGACATTTTCATATGATATAAAAAAAGATGGCCAGATGGACCTGGTATTGACCCAAGTATTGGGTATGCAGACAAGGAAGCATATAGTTCAGGTAACCTTACAAATCCTGCTCAATTACAACTGTGATCATGTTACAAGTAGAAGAGCTGCCCCAGTATAGGTAAATATTCATGCTTATTAATTCTTTACTTTTGTCAAAGAACCCAGTTCTTTCTTCACCATCCCTAGCTATATCTTGTCCTATTGATAGAACAGTGCTCCATAATCAAGAGGGCTGTCCTGAACGTTGACATAAAGCAATGAAAGTTGTGAAAATGTGCTACCAAGTGCGCTTACTCACCAACATTCGCTCATTTTCAGTTTAAAAGTAAATCATCTCAGCCCCACACATCGATATATTGTTCCTTAAGGCTGTGTCAGGCCCAGCCATCTTCAGCTACTTCATCAATGCACCTTTCTCCATTCATAATGCAAGTAGGAATGTATGCTGGGTTTGAGCAGAGTTCAGTTCCTTTTGCAACTCCTCAAATAATAAAGCAGTCCATGCCCACATGCAGCAAGACCTAGAAAACATGAGGGCTTGGGATGATAGATGGCAGGTACTATTTCTGTCATACAAGCAATGACCATTGCCAAAAAGAAAGAGTTTAACTATTTTCCCTTGATACTCAACAGCATTACTGTCACTAAATCACTTAATATCCTGTCATTGCCATGAAACAAAAGGATCATTCACCTAAGTATTGTGGCTAGAAAAGCAGGTCAGAAGATGAATATCGTGCAATGAGCAGATGACACAAGCATATAAACTAGAAGCAGAATTAGAAAACTTGGCTCCTCAAACATGCTCTGTATTTGATAAGATCAAGATCAAAGGGTGCTACACTGCAGTAGCTGTGTGCATGAGGTATTACAGAAGCTTGTTAAGGGTTCTTCAACAATTGCTCAATGCTTCACTATTACAGTCCAAAACACAAGAGGCTGAAAATGTATGGAATTCATTTGTATCTTCAAATTATATCCTCATATAAACCATTTCTATTCAGAAGTATAGAGCTGATCCTTCACTGTCAATGAAGGAAAGCTAAAGTTCCCTAATGACTAGTAAATACGAATTTCTTCAACAGCAGTTCAAAGGGACAGCTCTTTGCCACCTAAGATGGCCAATGAAACCTAACCTGGTGAATGAGTACTATCCTGAAATAAAAAGGCATGCAGTACTGCACTATGATAGCAAACTTTGTTAATAATTCAGGAAACAAAAATTCAAATCTGGCAAGTTAACAATTTGAATTACTTAAAAACAGTAAAACAATGTTCAAAAAGTCATCAAATATTTATAACACCTTACTTATTTCATGTTTTCTTATGAAGAGGAGGCATCCATTTGGCACATTGAGTCTGCACTGGTTTTCAGAGCAATCTCATCAATCCCATTTTCTCACTTCCTTTCCTGCAACTTGTCTCTGTAATGCCCAGAAGCAACTACCTGATTCTCCTATCATCTAGCTGCACTGTCTTTGGCATATGTGGAGCAACCAGTGCATCCAGGAGAAACCCATGAGGTTTCATGGAGAATGTACAGACCCTGTAGGGTGAGAATGGATGAGAATGAATCTGGATCACTACCTGCTGCAACAAAGCTCACATGGTTCAGGGATGGCTTGTTGTGATCCTTATGGTCTTTAAAGTCATTGCTGTGTTGTGACTCACACGACTAGGTACAATGGAATTCGGATATTAGAATAAAATTGTTGTCCTGCTGTGATGCCTTTGAACCAAGAATTAACTTTTTAAAAAATTAACATTTACAAATTGCAGGGCTCTTTTACCTAAATAATGTTAAATAATTTTACACATGGGGAACAGTGTTACCCTGCACTGTTGGTGCAGTTAGTGAAAATTAAGTTTATACCCTGAAGCAGGCCTCAATTTGGCAATGGAATGAAATGGACCAAGACTTAATGGAAGAGATCATTAACAGTATAATCTCAACACTAAATCTGGAATTTGAAACTGAAACTCATCACCAACAAGAAACTTGCAATATGGTGTTTGCCTGGTTTATGTTCTCAAAGATATAATCTACAGATTTTCCTCAGATAAGCATAAATTTGTAGGCAACATACAAATATACTAAATACACTGAAAATACAGATTTTAATAATTTCCAAATTGGACAGCTGTTATATTGATATGTGACTGAATAGGATGTATATCATTAAAGGCACATATAAAGCATTTGTACTCACTTAACTAAAAATACATTCTATTCTGTGAGTAAGTATAGATCGCATCCCTCAACAGCACCTGACTGGTAAACTGAAAACAAATCAGATGTAACCTACACATTAGAGTCTTAAAGTGTAATTAGGTTACAGAAATCTGGGAACAATATATGACTTGATGACAAGAAAATTCCATATTACATGAACAACGTGAATGCTGGATTAAATGCTGAAAATCACTCGAGGAAAAAAGTCCATAATAACTCAGAGACTTGTGTTTTTTTACATTTTGCTCTGTGTAAAAAGCTGGCCATAATGATTGCACAGTTCTAACACATGATACACTGGGAGACTGACAGCAATATACTGTCAGCAGTCCTGACGAAGGGTCTCAGTCCGAAACGTCGACTGTACCTCTTCCTAGAGATGCTGCCTGGCCTGCTGCGTTCACCAGCAACTTTGATGTGTGTTGCAGCAATATAGGAGTGTTTTTAAAATATAAAACAGACTGAGAAGTTTTCTGAAGGACCTAGATCCACTTGTGGATAGGAGGAAAAGGACTGAATCAGAGAATAAAGTATTAACAGAATCTTTGAAAATTCAGCATGCACTTCAAGCTGAAATCAAACCATTAGATTCACAGAAAGAAGTTCCAAACGTTGAGGTAAACATTTTCCCAACTCCCTTGCTTAGAAAAACAGCCAGAAAATGTAACCTCAAGGAAATAAATGAAAAATTAGTGGATAAATTCACTTGGACTTCAATTTATCAAATACATAGAAAGCTTTAATTGGGAAGGAAGAGTGCACTCTATAACACAAGCTGTTGTGACTGAAAGAAGTCTTTATTCATCACAAGCAGATATCATTCTGGAGATAATCTAGGTAGAAGGTCAAAAACCCATAACCTAAAAGTACATCACTTCTTTATAACCTTAAATCAAAGGTAACAGCAGGCGATTAACTACAATTTCAATAGTTACAATGATATTGTTTACTTCAATACTTTGGATTGGCAAAACTTCCTTTGAATTGCATATTCAAAGGCGAGACATCTCTGTGGGGGACACCTCTGAATGTTCAAACACCTTTGTCACAAAGTAATTCACACAAGTACTCTAAAAGAGAGCCAGACACACAAAATTAATGCTGTCAGGGCTGTCTCTGAGTACACAATAGTAAACTATTGTAAACACGAGGAATTCTGCAGATGCTGGAAATTCAAGCAACACACCTCGAAGTTACTGGTGAACGCAGCAGGCCAGGCAGCACCACTAGGAAGAGGTACAGTCGACGTTTCAGGCAGAGACCCTTCATCAGGACTAACTGAAGGAAGAGCTAGTAAGAGATTTTAAAGTGGGAGGCGGAGGGGGAGATCCAAAATGATAGAAGACAGGAGGGGGAGGGATGGAGCCAAGAGCTGGACAGGTGATTGGCAAAAGGGATATGAGAGGATCATGGGACAGGAGGACCAGGGAGAAGGAAAAGGGGGAGGGGGGAAAACCCAGAAGATGGGCAAGGGGTATAGTCAGAAGGACAGAGAGAGAAAGAATGTGTGTATATAAATAACGGATGGGGTACGAGGGGGAGGTGGGGCATTAGCGGAAGTTAGAGAAGTCAATGTTCATGCCATCAGGTTGGAGGCTACCCAGACGGAACATAAGGTGTTGTTCCTCCAACCTGAGTGTGGCTTCATCTTTACAGTAGAGGAGGCCGTGGATAGACATATCAGAATGGGAATGGGATGTGGAATTAAAATGTGTGGCCACTGGGAGATCCTGCTTTCTCTGGCGGACAGAGTGTAGGTGTCAGCAAAACGATCTCCCAGTCTGTGTCGGGTCTCGCCAATATATAGAAGGCCACATCGGGAGCACCGGACGCAGTATATCACCCCAGTCGACTCACAGGTGAAGTGTTGCCTCACCTGGAAGGACTGTCTGGGGCCCTGAATGGCGGTAAGGGAGGAAGTGTAAGGGCATGTGTAGCACTTGTTCCGCTTACAAGGATAAGTGCCGGGAGGGAGGGATGGGGGGGATGAATGGACAAGGGAGTCGCGTAGGGAGCGATCCCTGCGGAAAGCGGGGGGGGGGGGGGTGGAGATGTGCTTAGTGGTGGGATCCCGTTGGAGGTGGCGGAAGTTACAGAGAATAATATGTTGGACCCGGAGGCTGGTGGGGTGGTAGGTGAGGACCAGGGGAACCTTATTCCTAGTGGGATGACAGGAGGATAGAGAGAGAGCCGATGTGCGTGAAATGGGGGAGATGCGTTTGAGAGCAGAGTTGATGGTGGAGGAAGAGAAGCCCCTTTCTTTAAAAAAAGGAGGACATCTCCCTCGTCCTGGAATGAAAAAACCTTCCTTCCAGGTGAGGCGACACTTCTGTGAGTCGGCTGGGATGAGATACTGCGTCCGGTGCTCCCGATGTGGCCTTCTATATATTGGCAAGATCCGACACAGACTGGGAGATCGTTTTGCTGAACACCTACGCTCCGTCCGCCAGAGAAAGCAGGATATCCCAGTGGCCACACATTTTAGTTCCACATCCCATTCCCATTCTGATATGTCTATCCATGGCCTCCTCTACTGTAAAGATGAAGCCACACTCAGGTTGGAGGAACAACACTTTATATTCCGTCTGGGTAGCCTCCAACCTGATGGCATGAACATTGACTTCTCTAACTTCCGCTAATGCCCCACCTCCCCCTCGTACCCCATTCATTATTTATATATACACACACACATTCTTTCTCTCTCTCTCCTTTTTCTCCCTCTGTCCCTCTGACTATACCCCTTGCCCATCCTCTGGGTTCCCCCCCCCACCTTTCCTTCTCCCTGGGCCTCCTGTCTCATGATCCTCTCATATCCCTTTTGCCAATCACCTGTCCAGCTCTTGGCTCCATCCCTCCCCCTCCTGTCTTCTCCTATCATTTTAGATCTCCCCCTCCCACATTCAAATCTCTTACTAGATCTTCCTTCAGTTAGTCCTGACGAAGGGTCTCCGCCCAAAATGTCGACTGTACCTCTTCCTAGAGATGCTGCCTGGCCTGCTGCATTCACCAGCAACTTTGATGTGTGTTGATAGTAATCTATTGATTGCCTATACCTGTGACCATGTTTGAACTCAAGTCACAATGGTACAAATAACTTAGGCTACATCCACACTACGCTGGATAATTTTGAAAACGCTGGTTTCGAGTAAAAACGACAGGCGTCCACACTGAGCGTTTTTCAAAATATCTCCGTCCACATTAGGCGGATATTTGGGCGGATCTCCTCCTACTGGGCATGCACAGGACACACAGAAAACAAGCGAAGAGGAAATGATATACTTGGTATGCATTTGTCCAGTTACAGAGTAGAAAAACTTTAAAGGAATTGCTCTTGGCTGTCGCTTCACTTCGGATCCACTCCCCGATTACTAACCTATTATGTCCCTGGACTATGACCTTTGGCTTTACCCACCAGACTTCACCGGTTCTGTGTATCAACTTCAGAACTCACCTGATTGTAGCTTTGGCCTTTAGGCCTCGACTTTTGGACTTGGGCAGACCACCCAACACAGACCCCTGTGGAACACCACTAGTCACTGGCAACCAACCAGAAAAGGCTCCCTTCATTCCCACTCTTTGTCTCCCACCAATCAGCCAACGCTCTATCCACACTAGTATCTTTCCATGGGCTCTTATCTGGTAAAACAGCCACATGTGCAGTCTCTCGTCAAAGGCCTTCTATAAATCCAAGATGCAATATCCACTGATTCTCCTTTGTCTATCCTACTTGTACTTCTTCAAAGAATTCCAACAGATTTGTTCGGCAAGATTTTCTCTTAAAGAAACCATGCTGACTTCGGCCTATTTTATCAGGTGCCTCCAAGTACTCCAAAACCACATCCTTAACAATTGACCCCAACATTTTCTCAACTACTGAGGTCAGACTAACTGGCCTATAATTTCCTTTCTTCTGCCTCTTTCCCTTCTTGAAGAGTGGAGTGACATTTGCAATTTTCCAGTTCTCCGGAGCCATGCCAGAATCTACTGATTCTTGAAAGATCATTACTAATGAATCTGCAATCTCTTCAGTAACCTCTTTCAGAACCCTAGGGTGTAGACTTCTGGTCCAGTGATCTAACTACCTTCAGACAATGCTCCCTCTAAGGTGTGTGCATGCATACATCTTTTGTTATTAGTGCATAAAGGAATTTAAACTGCACACAAAAGGTTGTCACCCTCTACCTCATTGGCATGTTAAGTACATTTCATGATTGTACACAATCCTTGTCCCCCATTATTAGCTCTCCAATATAATTTTCCAGTGGTCCAATATCTACTCTCACCTCTCTTTTACTCTTTATATCACAAGATCACAAGACAAAGGAGCAGAAGTAGGCCATTTGGCCCATCGGCTCTGCTCCGCAGCTCCCCCATGAGCTAAACTATTCACCCATCTAGTTCCAATTTCTGGCTTTTTCCCCATATCCCTTGATACCCTGACTAATTAGATACCTGTCAATCTCCTCCTTAAAACACCCTCAATGATCGGGCCTCCACAGCCATATGTGGCAACGAATTCCACAAATCCACGACCCTCCGGCTAAAAAAATTTCTCCTCATCTCTGTTTTAACTGGGTACCCTCTAATTCTAAGACTATGGCCTCTTGTCCTGGACTCACCCACCAAGGGAAACAACCTTTCCACATCTACTCTGTCCAACCCTTTCAACATTCAAAACGTTTCTATGAGATCCCCTCTCATTCTTCTATACTCTAATGAATACAATCCAAGAGCCGACAGACGCTCCTCATATGTTAGCCCCTGCATTCCAGGAATCATCCTCGTAAATCTTCTCTGAACTCTCTCCAACATCAGTATATTCTTTCTAAGATAGGGGACCGAAAACTGCACACAGTATTCCAAATGAGGTCTCACTAATGCCCCATAGAGCCTCATCAACACCTCCTTATTCTTATATATCTGAAGAAACTTTTGGTATCCTCTTTAATACTATTGGCTAGCTTACTTTTGTATTTCATCTTTTCCCTCTATGACTTTTTTAGTTGCCTTCCGTTGGTTTTTAAAAAGCTTCCCAATACTCTAACTTCCTACTAATTTTTGCTGTATTATATGTCCTCTCTTTGGCTTTTATGTTGGCTTTAACTTCTTTTGTCAGCCACGGCTGCGTCATCCTGCCTTTAGCATACTTCTTTTTCTCTGGGACGCTATGTGCGCATGCGCTGGTCGTGTATGCAGTCTGTTACAGCCGTTCCACACCAGTATTCTTACTTTTTAAACTTAGGTTATGTTTTGTATTTTTTTTTTGCACGGTAACATGTCGAAGCTGCACCCTCTCTAACATGCTGGTAGAGAGTGTTTTATTTGGGTTTTTAGCGCTGGAAATAGTTACATTCCGACACGTTTCATTAATGGGACATAAGCATGGTAGCATTGTGTATTACAGGGACCAGCTGATTGAGCTTATGGCGGCCGGTTTAGCGAGCAGAGCGGCAGACACCCCTGCTGAAATCTGGAGGAAAATACACAGAGGATGCAGAGGGGGATCACAAAGTCAAGGAAAGAGGACCGGGTCGAGACAACAGAGACATATGGAGAAGAGGAGTTCGGTGGGTAATAAAGTGGACGAGTTCATGGCTCTAGCCAGGCGTCAGAGAACATTTCGGGAGTGCAGTGTTATGTGTTTCACTGGTACGGGGCTATACAAGGACATACCCGATCAAAACTTCTCCATGGATGGCTTCCAGACCGTTTGGGCTGACCGGAAGTGCACTGAGAGCGGTAAGCGTAAAGGAGTTGGGTGCTTACTGTTCTGGTTAACAACAGCTGGTGCAATCCGGGTCATATTACGATCGAGGAACGTGTTTGTAGACCGGATATTGAACTTTTTGCTGTTGGACTTTGGCCATATTCCACCGAGATATAACACTGGGAGGCACGGGAGGTCGTTCCTGCCTGTGGTCATCGAACTTGCAGCTCCTCCCGCGGAGGGTCAGACACCCTGAGCCAACAGGCTGGTCCTGGACTTATTTTCCATCTGGCATAGTTTGCATTTTGTTGTTTGATTGTTTGTGGTTTTTGTATTGCTATATTTATGCTCCATTCTTGGTTGGAGTGGCTGTAACTAAACCCAATTTCCCTCGGGATCAATAAAGTATATCTATCTATCTATCCTGCGCAGAATTGCTCCCAAATATTCCAGCCATTGCTGCTCTTCTGTCATCCCTGCTATTGTCCCCTTCTATCAGCTCATCTCCTCTCCCATGTCTCTGTAATCCCTTTACTCCACAACTTTAACTTTATCCTCACTCTATCTGAGAAAAAGTAATTTAATTGTCAACAGTTTAAACAGTCAAAGGCAACGAGAGAGTAACACACACACACACACACACACACCAAGGAAGACCCAAGCCTTTCCTGTTTCTCTGGGTAGATTATATATCATCTGCAACACTAAGTGATAGCATGACCATGAACTACTGATTCTGAAGTAATAAGAGAGTTAGTAGTGCAACAATGCAAAACCATGACCCCAGTTCCTGAGAAGGTAAACAGATTATTCACATCTGAAACTCAGCTAAAGTCTATCAATAAAATTGACATCTCAAGGTTATAAATTCTTGAGATCAAGACAGGTCGGCAAATAGATGAACCAGTCCATTTCTAGCCTGCACCAGGAATCATAAAAATGATCATCAGTAGTAACACAAGCAACACCAGCATCATTGACTGTATTTTTTTTAGAACAGGAAGCACACAATGCTTTATCTTGTTGCAGGGAAAGATGATGAAAAGGTCACACATCATGCTAGTCATATGATATCATAAATTATGCATTAAAATGTACAATAGATAATAACTGTTGGTTTAAAATAGTTCATCCAAATTGAATGTTTTAAGAAATCTGACTGAGAAAAATAGAACACAATAATTTTGAATGAATGAATAGGGATCTACAAAACACAAATTGTTTACTTGTGCCTATAGCAATATAGGGGAATAGGAACAACAATATGTAATACAAAGGTCTGAAATGAATGCACCAATACAGAGCAGAAGCAACTGAAACTGAATCAAATCCAAAATACACAGCACTAGATTTTCCACATCTGCAATGTATTCTACAATTAATCCATTTAATCCATGAAGTGGCTCCAAAACCATTCTCACCCTCACTGACAAGACCCAGCATGCAAGTGCAAAAGACAAGGTAGAAACAGTCAGAACCACATTCAGACAAACTTGCTTGCTGACTGGATCTCGGTTTCCTCCTGAAATTCTCCATCATCAGAAGGAACTAATGTTCAACAATTTGATGTACCCCATAAGAAATCAGGAAATGACTGACTGCATTTAATATAGAATAAGATAATGGATCCCAACAAAGTGGCTATACTAGTGAAGAAAAACTGCCCAAAATAGCTTAGATCCTGAAAAGTGTATAAATTAAAATAAAACTGAGTCTCTGTGGCAAGGGACTTTACGTGCACAATAGTTAATATGGATGAAGGGGATTGTTCCCACCTTAACAGCAAACACAGATGAACTTGAACATACACTAGTTGGAGCAGCCCATGTTACAAGAGGATTAGCAGAGTACATTTCCTAACTGTCATTACAGCTTCTTTTTGGATCAGGACAAGATTTACGAGGGAACTGCTCTAATGTGATCCCAATGAGAAGCTCCTTTCGTACAAATTTAATTACCAAGCAGTTGCATCGGGACAAGGTTTGGCACATTCACAAATAGGAAGTTAACTCTGGTGTGCAGTTACATTCATGATATTACACCAATCAGGTTGTTTACTGTGTTCTTGCCAGGCAATCAACAAAGGTTCTTGTATTTAAAGTTGACACAAAAATAGCATAATCAATTCCTGAAGGAAGCTATGAGTTTTTAATTCTGCATATTTCACTTCTCAATTCTCAGTAGCAGGCCAGGATATATCAATAGAGCGTTCAGCTGTAAACTTTAAAATATTCTATCTCTGTACCTCTATTAATGTGGTAATAGAGAAATTAGGCTAAGTTCCTTTCTACATTAAACAGATTGTTAAAATGTAGATTCTCCTCATACCAAAATTCATCCTATTGCAATTCAGATGTACATTAGAGTATATTGGTTACAATTCAATACGTTCCCATCAAAAATACTGCATCTTTCTTAGACCACAACTCCAAAATGCATACATCAGGAACAGTTACTATTGCCTTATGCTTTAAAAAAATCAAATAATATTTATTTTATACTAATTATACACTACGGATCATTTTACCCATCAAGGGGAAAAAAAACAGAAAATTTGAATTTAACTGCATACAAGATAAAATTTTAATTATTTTGAAATGACACAAACACATTTATGCATTTGTCAGTGTCATCTGATTATTTCCACTCTTACTCATTTCTTCATTTATTATAGCTAAAAAGCTTAGCACATTAAATGGCATTTCTACCGAACTAATTTAATTAACATAAATAGGAAGCAAAATAAGGAAATCAATGTCTAGTTTCTAGCATAAATTTTAAAGCAAACAGCAACCTGAAATATTAGGATGCAGTGAGGAGCCTTCATGGGTGAAATGGTCAGTGGCAGATTGTGATGAAGACTTCTTTGCCAGATCCTGCTGTTTCTGTTGTTCAGCCTTCAAAAGTCTCAGTTGCTGTAGTCGCTTACTGACTAAACTTACCCCAGATGATCGAATGGACTGAGCTCTTAGTTCTGACACAGACAGAAACAGTTAATGACAGAAGTAAAAGGAAAATTAGATGCAAGAAAATGTCAAAACAAAAAGGAAAAACAAAACAGTTCATTGGTATTCAAACATTTATAGTAAAAAGGCAAAGATTAGAAAGAATATCAGTGACCCTCCATTGTGAATTACATGTGAAGCTTGAAATAAAGTGATGCCTACTGAATGGTGACGTAAAAAGGTAAGAAACTTTGACAGCTGATGCTTACAAAAGGAGGACAAATAAAGATGTGTCTTGCCAAAATACTAACCATACTAATTTTCCAAATCTAGCAAGAAATTAGTCCGTGTCTTTAAGTAATCTGCTGGCAGTTTCTATTAAGATTTAACTAATCATTGGAAAATGCAATCCACAAGCTGATCTATGCACTATGAATGGACCTCTTGCACAGTAAAAATGGATCCTTGGCCTCACAATCTACTTCGTTATGATCTTGCACTTTATCATTTAACTGTACTGTACTTTTTCAGTAGCTTTTACATTTTATTCTGCATTATTATAGCTTATTTCAGCTCAATGCACTGTATAATGATTTGATCTGTATAAACAGTATGCAAGAACAAGCTTTTCACTGTACCTTGGTACATGTGACAATAATAAACCAATATATCTCATAACAAAATTATATCATTTCTGTATCGTATCTTGATTTGACAAGCTGTTTGGTCACCCAACATCCTGTATTGAATAGCCACAAATATCCTCCCACTAAATGTTATATATTTCAAATCTATTGATTTCAATCCCTGCCACAAAACTGCTTCCCAATCACTGACCATATTCATTATCCTAATTATTGTCTGAGTAAAACCAAATTAACTTCAAGATGAGCTTTCATACCTTCTACATACATACCACCTAACTCCATCTTCATTAACAGCCCATATATATCTTGCCTCAGTTCGTCATTAAAATTCTTAAACTGAGAATTCAAACTCACAGACTTGTTTGACATAACCCTTAGAAACTTTTAGATAATTACTCACCAGTTAAAATTGCTTTTCAAATTGTTGTTCTCATATCAAAAGTGGAATACTTGCAGTTCCTCAAGTTAAGCTCCATTAACCTTTGCTTGTTTTAAACTTCTTGCTCTTATTCAGATAATTCACCATGCTCCCCAATTTAGGTGTAACCTACACACTTCCGCAAGACTTCAGGATAGACCTCTGGACATATCCCTCATTATTTTCTACCACACCATCTCATCCTCACAACCTTTTTCCATGTACGCACAGTACTTTTTTCGGTAATCACTTTCATAGACACTTTTTAAAAAATTATATAGGTACCATCCACAAACACACCATATCTGACACAGTATTGATTTCAGAAAACTGAACTGCAGCAATGAGACATAACATGGCTGTCATAAATCTATAAATCTTTTTGATCAACTTAAACTGTCATGAGCTTCAACACTGTTTTCTGTAATGGAATCCAATAACTCCACCACAAATGATGAAAGATTGTGTATAACTACGAGGTTTCCTCTTTTCCCCCACACTTTAAGTAATGGAATACTATTTGCAACTTTCTAGGCTAAAGGCATAATTTCAAAATTTAAAGACCTATGGTGAATTATGACAATAGCTTCTGCAACAACTTTGATTTCTTTTTTGTAATATGCTTTTCTGAATGTGGATTCTAGGAGTAATTAATCAAATGGGTCCAGGAACTTGGAAATTAACTACAATGTCCCTCTGGATGATCTCTGTATTTTTACTTTAATTATTCTGTGCCTTTTTCAGTTTGGCCAAAGTATATCTAAAGCAAGGTTGACATTATGCAGCTATGACAAGTTATCATACAAATTAGTTAACTTCGCTGCCTGCAAACACTGTTGAATACATTCTTAAATCTGAAAATAAACTGTTGGCTTTCTCTGATTACATAGTATCAATTATACAAGTACTATGGGTACAGCAGGTCTACTGCATCAGTGAGCTGCTTGTTGTTCGGAGGAGTTGGCCTGAGGGCTAGAGAGGGAGGAGCCTGTCAGTGGGCAGGAGCCAGATTGGGTTTGGAAGAGCTGATCTGGATGCAAACTATGTTGCGATCCACTACTCGAAGGCATCGGAGTTGGTGCGCAAAAGTGGCATGCAGTGTAAAAGTGAGTGATTGACTTGGAAGTTTCTCCAGCAATCACAAAATCCCGATGGACATTGATAATATAAGATGCCACAGGTCTATTTCCCTTGTTTGGTGGCACGAGCAGCATAGCCTCAGCTGATGCACCGGATGAGGCCTCAAGCTGCGAGCTTGCCTGCTGCTGTAGTCCAGGTGAGGAGACCTCAGAGGCATGTAGCATGGCGTTCATGCTCAGTTGGAGGCTGGCTTCTCCTGTCAGTGCCGCCCTCCAGTGTTCATTCAGTGGGATGGCAGGCTAGATTGCAGTCAACTGTGTCATCAATTTGCGGGACATGTCACTCAGGGTCTTGGACTGTGTATGTGTTTCCTAGTGTGACTACGGTTTTTTCTTGCTATTTTGAATGTGCTGTGTATGTTTTGCATCTTGGGCTCATAGGAATGCCGTCTTGTTCAGCTGTATCCATGTATAGTTGAATGATAATTAAACTTGATTTGGTTTTGATTTGATTTGGTAACCACCTACTGCCAGCTACCATTTTCTCATCTGTATCTACAGAAGTAGAGCCTCCTACCAATGCAGAACAAGTACCAGAATACACCCCTTCACAAAGCCAGCTGCCGTCAGACCTTTCTTCCTCTGATTACAAGGGGTAAATATGCAAATGTAGGAAGTAGAAGACATACTATGCCAAGGAAGAGGAATGGGTATAAAAGACACACTAAGTATACATACACAGTCCATAATTACAATTAGAACTAGTTAGAGGGCATATTTTTATATAAATCATGTAGACATTACCAAAATTAGCATACAGTGCAGGAAATTAAGATTTAGGTTTATTACCCTATAAGCATTATGCAAAATCTAAAGTAGTAGAAAGAAGTTTTCTCAAAGATGTTTAAAATAATACAACAGTTATCAATCAGTAAGCCAACAGAGAGATGTGCCATATTGCATCTTCAAAAACATCTTTTAGTTTAGAAATACTCAAAATTGTATAGCTACAAGCTCCAAAACAGATTATAGCATATATTCAGTGCATGGAAGGATTTCATTATGAGAAAAAAAACATTTATATTAATTCTATTACGTTCAATTGGCATTTTATCTAGATTCACATGCATTTAACTTTTTAAACTAACCACCAGTTTACAGTTATCAGCAAAATCCTTGTGAATATGACATATCATTAATCCAATAATTCTTTCACATTATTTTACTAAATTGATATGAAACACAGACAGATTGATGCTGCTCTTCTCTCCAAAAATTATTCTTATTATAATGACTATTCTATTGTATTAGTCAACAACCAGGCTTTTTATGGGAATGACTGAGAGGAGAGGGTGACAGAGTTGATGGAGGGGAAGCTCGCTCAGAGGAAACACAGAAGTCTAGAATTCCTTGCATAGTGTGGAGTGCATCTTTATTCCAATCTGGCTTACCGACCAGGTTAGTTTGGTTCATAGCACTGGTTAGTTGAAAGTTCACAAGTTTGTACAAATTTGATTAGGAACTCCACTGAAGGGAAAGTTGAGGTCTGATTCACATACCTAGGATGGGTGGTGATCTCAGGAAGGGGGAGCGGGACTGTGAGTGAAGGCAGGGGCATGGAAAGCACTCCAGCTACTCCCAGCCTATAAGTTTATGAAGGCACAGCTTCTCTCCAAAGCTGTCCAACACACCTGCAAACACAGTTAAATCAGGAGCTCCCACCTCAGTAAACTCCCTAAATTAGAAATCTACTGACAAGGTATGTCCTAATTTTATTAAAACAGGAGGTGAATTGTCAGAGCTGTGTTCCAGAGGCATTGATTTCTCTCAATGTAACCTATGCAGCATCCAGTCTGATATTGCTTAGACCAAATTTCCCCCTAGTTCCAAGAGAAAGGGAATTGTGAAGAGAGACAGTCTGTTACGAGGATGAAGTTTGATGTCAGGAAAACATAGCTTGATTCTGTGATCTGCAACTAATTTATCTGTTCTGCGGGCTACTGATCAAAAGAAAGCAAATAAGCATTTTGATTATTTTTCAGAAAGTGCTTCTTATTTTCTTGATATCCCATATCTGTAACTAAATTGATGTGGAACATGAAACCACAATAAATTCCCTTATGCCCTCTCACTCAGAAGGTTGAAGTAACTCATTATTCACAACAGAGATTGCTAACCATCTAATTGTGAATCACTATAGAGTACCAATGTAGAACTTCATTACTTTTACAAAGTAATTTACAAAAATAGCATATATGATTTAATTTCAAATTACCCCAACCTTAAGCCTTTCGCAATAAGAGGACCCAAATATTTAGTCACAAAGGAATCACCAATCAATTTATTCCAATATTTTGCACTTTGAGGGCTTGATTTGAAATGTAATCTGAATGTTATTCATTGAACCAAATACAAACAGGAATCCAATGCCACGCCACTGAAGGACTAAGGCACCTTTCCTTTCTCAGATATTATTAGTTCATTTTTGGAGAATGTTATGAGGGAAGCCAATGTAAATTAAAGGTAAAATTTTACATATAAAATTGTTGGAAAAATGATTGAATTTCAATTTAAATGTGATCCAAATTATATTGGGCATTTACAGGCACAGTATTTTCTTACCTGATTGTGGAGGGTTGTCTGTTGATGGAGGTGGGCGCTTGTGTTCACTATCAGGTGAAGACAGGAGAGAAGTAGAACAAGAGCCAGCAGTGGAGGATGTTGTTGATGGAGCCTGAGCTGAAGCTGTAGATGATGATGAAGATTGTGGCAGCTGATCAGCTGAAGAATCTACCTCCATAGTACCTTCTCCAGTTCCTTCTTGAGTAGCTGGTATGTTTGAGTCTGATGTTTCTGACCTAACAGTGTTTCCTGCAATAAGAAGGTATACCTCATTTCTTTCAGTTCAAACTATAATTTTAACCAATACCGTATCTATTATGAAGAAAAAATAATTATATTTTTCAAAATAAAATAAAATGTTGGATGTTGATCATACTAATGTGCAATAATTGATCACTTCAGACTGTGCATGAGGTAGATTAAATTTTCATATGTTGAAACTCTAAGATATTACACTTAGAGTCATACAGCAAAGAAACAGGCTCTTTGGCCCAACTGGTCCATGCCGATCAAGATGCCCAACCAAGTTTCTCCTATCTGCTAGCATTTAGCCTATAACTTTGTAAATATTTCATGTACCTGTCCAACCACTTCTTCTAGTAGCCCATTTCACATATATACCAACCTTTGTGTAAAAGGAAGTTGTCCTTCAAGTTCCTGCTAAATCTTACCACTCTCATTTTAAACCTAAGCTCTTTAGTTCTTGATTCTCCAACTCCGGAAAAAAAAGACTGAGTGCATTCACTTTATTTTGGCCCCTCAGGATTTTATACTCTTACACAAGTTCTAACCTGTTTAACCTCTCTCTATAATTCAATAAATTAAGGAGTGGCAATATCCTCATAAATCTTTTCTGAACCATTTCTAACTCAGTCACATCCTTTCTATAGCTGGATGAAAAAATGATCACAGAACTCCAAGTACGGCCTTGCCCACATCTTGCACAACCACACCACGACCTCCCAGTTTTGCACTCAGTGTCTTGACTCATAAAGGCCAACCCACCCAAAGCCATCTTCACCACCCTACAACCAGTTCCCTTTCTGGGAACCACATACTTGAACTCCAAAGTTCAGAAACTTATCCAAACCTCCAAGCTTATCAGAATTAAGCTCCATTGGCCATTCATTGGCCTACTTTCTCAGCTGATCAAGTTCCCCTGTAATTTTTGTAACATTCTTTACTATCCACGACCTCCAGTTCAAAGGAAGATTTTTTGGAAGATTTCCACATATTTGACTGTGACAATAACAAATATATTAGAGTTACAAGAGCCCTGTCATTGCTGAGATCTGGGTTTGGAAAACATGAAAAGTAAATTAGATAAAATATTATTTGTGGCAGCTTTACAGTGGTATGAGTGGTTTCAGTATCTGTTCAATCAGGAATTAAATCTGCTTCTTAATCTCAGAGTTTGCAATCAATTCATTAAGATAGCTCTTTAAGTATTTACCTTTTATTTCTTAGTGTTAAATTCATAGGGTACAAACAAAATGGCTGCACATAGAGAATAAAGAATGACATACTGCCCCAATGTTGTTGGCACCTATCAATCGCAATTTTAAACTTGAGAGCTGGCTCTGATATCAAAATGTAGCTCCAAAGAGCATGCAGATGACTCAAATAATAAACAGATATTGGGTTCAAAGTAGTACTTACAGTCCTGGTGCAATGTAACCATGATATCAGATGTGCACTTAA
Source organism: Mobula birostris (assembly GCF_030028105.1). Classification (NCBI taxonomy): domain Eukaryota; kingdom Metazoa; phylum Chordata; class Chondrichthyes; order Myliobatiformes; family Myliobatidae; genus Mobula; species Mobula birostris. The sequence goes on along the minus strand of NC_092375.1, from coordinate 46,898,095 downwards.
TAACAATGTTTCATGGAACTGATTGCAAAAAATGAGTGTCTTAATGAGCACTATTTAAAAAGGACATACAACTGCAAGAACACAGCTCAGTATATTAAAAAGGCTTTATGGAGTAATTAAAAGAGAGAATAATCTGAAAGGGAGAATATAGCTACAGCTGTGAAGATCCCTGCTGCACCCAGTGACCCTGTGACCTCTGTCTCAGAGGCCAATGTTCGGCTGTCTTTAAAAAGGGTGACCCTTTGCAAGGCAGAAAGCCTTGACGGAATCCTTGGGGTAAGGTTCTGAAAACTTGTGCCAACCAACTGGCGGGAATATTCAAGAACATTTTCAACCTCATTGCTACATGCGGAAGTTCCCACTTGCTTCAAAAAGGCAACAATTATATCAGTGCCTAAGAAGAATAATGTGAGCTGCCTTAATGACTATCACCCAGTAGCACTCACATCTACAGTGATGAAATGCTTTGAGATTGAGAGGTTGGTCATGACTAGACTGAATTCTTACCTCCGTAAGGACCTGGACCCACTGCAATTTGCCTATCGCTACAATAGTCAAAGGCAGACGCAATCTAAATGGCTCTTCACTTGGCCTTAGACCACCTGGACAACACAAACACCTGCGTCAGCACTTAACACCATCAGTCCCACAGTCATGATTGAGAAGTTACAGAACCTTGGCCTCTGTATCTCCCTCTGCAATTGGATCCTCGACTTCCTAACCGTAAGACCACAATCTGTGCAGATTGGTGATAATATCTCATCCTTGCTGATGATCTACACTAGCGCACCTCAGGGGTGTGTGCTTAGCCCACTGCTCTACTCTCTCTATACCCATGACTGTGTGGCTAGGCATAGCTCAAATACCATCTATAAAATTGCTAATAATACAACCATTGTTGGTAGAATCTCAGATGGAGACGAGAGGGCATACAGGAGCGAGATATACCAACTAGTTGGGTGGTGTCGCAGTAACAACTTTGCACTGAGCTGATTGTGGACTTCAGGAAGAGTAAGACGAAGGAATACATACCAATCCTCATAGAGGGATCAGAAGTGGAGAAAATGAGCAGTTTCAAGTTCCTGTCCTGTGTTACGATCTCTGAGGACCTAACCTGTTCCCAACATATTGATGTTGCTACAAAGAAGGCAAGACAGTGACTGTACTTCATTAGGAGTTTGAAGATACTTGGTATGTTAACAAAAACACTCAAAAACTTCTATAGATGTACCGTGGAGAGCATTCTGACAGGCTGCATTGCTGTATGGTATGGGGGGAGGGTGGCGGTGCCTACTGCACAGGGCTGAAAAAAGCTGCAGAGGGTTGTAAATTTAGTCAGCTCCATCTTGGGTACTAGCCTACAAGGTACCCAGGACATCATCAAGGAGCGGTGTCTTAGATAGGCAGCGTACATTATTAAGGACCCTAACACCCAGGGCATGCCCTTTTCTCACTGTTACCATCAGGTAGGAGGTACAGAAGCCTGAAGGTACACGCTCAGTGATTCAGGAACAGCTTCTTCCCCTCTGCCATCCGATTCCTAAATGGACATTGATCCTGTGAACAATACCTCACTTTTTAGATAAATATTATTTCCGTTTTTGCACAATTTTTAAACTACTCATTATAAGTATACTGTAACTTATTTATTATTATTTTAATTTTCTTTTTTTCTTCTTCTATATTACGTATAGTATTGAACCGCTGCTGCTAAGTTAACAAATTTCATGACACATGCTGGTGATATTAAACCCGATTCTGATTCTCTGTATTACTTCTAGTTTTATTTCTGACTTGCTCATTCTGACTAAATATTTGATACTTGCCATTAGCAATTTTTTAACTACTTCGTTTGGGATGTAGGGCACATCTGGAAGAACAGCAGCTGCAGCAGCACCATCAAGTGGAGCCACAGACATGTCTGTTCAAAGTGAAGACATCGGTCAAAACAGCATCGAGGGCATAACACTACAATACAATAGATGGTAGTTGTGTTTTTGGAGGTCAGTCATTCCAGCCATTACATTGGTAAATGGTGGATAATATTGGAACTGCTAAAATACCAGGCAAAGACCATATCCAACAAGAGATGGTCCAACTTTATATCTTTAAAGTTCGCTGTCAATGCTCTTGCCTAATTTCCTGCCATAAGCAACCTAGAAGATATCACTGAACAGAAATTCAACAGGACCAGCGACAGGAACACTGTGGCTAAAACTGCGGGTCAGATACTAGATATCTTATGGGTGACTACTCCTGACTTCCTAAATCACTTCCAACATCTGCAAAGCAATTGCCAAGGGTGTGATGTAATAATCCGCACTCCCCTGGATGAGTGCACCTCTAACGTCTATCCAGCATCTCAATAGCACCCAAGAAAAAAAATCATACTGCTTGATTGGCACCCCATCAATCACCCTCCACCTCTACCACACAGTAGATCATTTTTAATATGTACTCCATTTATTCGATTTGTCCACTTCCACTGCATATCCTAAACCTGAAATTTTTCCTTCCAAGAAGGATAATGCCTTTAGATGCTAGAAATACTGCGAACTGCCTGCCTCTTTCCATCATCCTTCATTAGAAATGTATTGCTGTTTCTTCTTCAATACTGTGTCCAGTTCTTGGAACTTTCTTCCCCGACTGCAGTATGAGAGTCCCTTCACCAAAAGGAAGCAGTTTAAAGGAGCCATTTTTGGCCAACTTCAAGAACAATCAGGAACAGCAAAGAATATTGAATTTTACAGCAACGCCCAGATTGAATAAGTAAGCAAAACAAAAACTGGGAGAGTCAGAAGAGAGTTATCTCTGAGGAGCAATGGGTCAAAATACTGTGCTTCATCAGACAAACTATAGGTGGTCAATGCAACTTGCAGAAATTGGTCCTAATGATTACTAATTTAGGGGGTCATACATTGATGCAGGTCATCAGTTATTACCAACATTCCTAATTATTTTTGCTCATGTTCCCATGCTGCTGTTGGGGATGCCTCTTTCTCCCAGTGCAATTTCATGGCCAGGTCAAATTACTTTTCCTGTGAATGACAACAGCTAGAATTAGAGGACATTGAGATATGAAAGCATGACAAGCTTCCATTAGCTTAGGCATATTATAAACCCTATCCCTGTAACTTCCAAGTCATTTGACAATGAGGACTTTTCTTCCATCAGCTTCCATCTACTGCACAATCACAATGCTGTACAAGTTTTTTTTGGCATCTACCACAACTCAATCATCTTGCAAAACACATCTATCAGAAAAATGTCAAAGAATGACTGTTAATGGACAAGAGAAATACACTGCATACATACCTCATAATGTAATTATCTACAACTTCATTAAGCTTGATTAGCACAGATGAAATCATATTTTCATTTTATGGAAGCTTGATCAATTAGAGAGCTATCTGCAATGTAGCCCAAAGTGCACCAGAACAGTGAATTCTGTGTACAATCTGGTAATACAAAGGTGAGTGCAGCTAGGAGGCTAAGAGTGACAGTAACAGAGATGAGGAGTGACACAATGTAATACCCAGGATCTTATAAAAATTTAAAAGAACACACAAAGCAACTTACTATCCTATAACTCAAAGTCACATAAAGACCATCAACATTTAAAGATCTTGTTACATCCTTTACCTCAGCTTTAATGCTCTATCGAAGAGCATTGAAATCATTCAAACAACATCCACATTGATGATATACTGCCAAACTTGCCCTATATGGTTACTAAGTCACTAGGTATGCAAAAATGAATTTCAATTTTGCTGATTTATTTAATACACAAATAATCAACCATATTATTTTTCTTGAGTAATATTCAAAGAGCTCATTCAATGGCTTCAGAAAACTGGTGGAAGGCTACTGTTACTCACGTTAGTATCCCTATCTTGATGCTCAAGTTTTCAAGGGCCTGATTGAAAATGTTTCAGCAACCGTTGAATAGTAAGTCTTAGCTGAGTTTCTGGCACTACTGTGCTAATGCCTGACAGAATGTTCTACTGATTTCCTGAGATGACAATGTATGGCTCAATTACATACGGCAGTGGTCCCCAACCACCGGGTCACGGACCGGTACCGGGCTGCAAAGCATGTGCTACCAGGCCGCGAGGAAACAATATGAGTCAGCTGCACCTTTCCTCATTCCCTGTCATGCCCACTGTTGAACGCGAATGCACGCAAGATTATTACCCACACGAGGTCATCAGTCGGTCATTAACCTACAACTACTCGATGAGTAAAAAACAAACATCGCTTGAGAGTTTCTTTGCAAGAGATGGTAGGGGACATAAAAGGCCTAATGATGCTGACAACGCAGAGACAGCTGAGGCCGAGACTGCAAAAAAAAAAAGAAAGCTTCCTTCAACAGAAAATATGACGAGTCGTACATAAAATATGGCTTTATTGCAACTGGTGACTCACACGCTCTAAACCCCGTGTATGATATGTGGAGACAAACTATCTAATGAGGCAATGAAGCCCTCAAAACTGCTTCAGAATCTTGAGTCCAAGAACCCTGCACTTAAAGACAAACCCATTGGGTTTTTTGAGCAGAAAAAATATGAACAAGCGGGACAGAAGCAAGTGCTGAGAGCCACCACTTCCACAAATGCTGCTGCTCTGAGAGCGTCGTACTTAGTGGCTAGCTATATTGCTAAAGTTAAGAAGCCTTTCACTGTTAGTGAAGAATTGATTCTGCCTGCTGCCAAGGACATGTGCCATGAACTGCTGGGAGAAGCTGCAGCTAACAAGATGGCACAGGTTTCTCTTTCAGCTACCACAGTTTCAAGGAGAATCGATGACATAGCAGAGGACATCGAAGCACAGCTGTTGGAACGGCTTAACGAGTCTGGTTTCACTACCCGAGTCAAAGAGGTTGCTCCTGAATGCCAGACTACACACTGTGTCACACAGGGAAATGCTAGCTAGCTGAAAAATGTCACCTGATCTTAACAGCGTATTGAGTGATGTTGTTGAAGTTATCAATCACATCAAAGCAAAAGCCCTTAACTCACGTCTGTTTGAGCAGCTTTGCGAGGAAATGCATGCAGAGAACAATCGCCTTCTCTTACACACTGAAGTCAGGTGGCTATCAAGGGGGCGAGCCCTGGCCAAGGTTTTTGAGTTAAGAGAGCAGTTACAGAGATTTCTTTCAAGAAAAAAGTCACCACTGGCAGCATACTTCAGTGACGAAGAGTGGATAGCAAAACTCGCTTATCTTTGTGACATCTTCAACCTGCTCAATGACTCAATTTGTCACTTCAGGGGAGAATGACAACTGTCTTCAAGTTGGCAGATAAAGTGCCTGCTTTCACAGCCAAACTGGAACTGTGGGGACGGCGAGTGGACAGGGGCATATTTGACATTAGCTGGGAATTTGGGAGAGACCAAGGCTGCACCATCCTTCTCACAGCTGATGCACAAACACCTATCTTTGCTGTCAACAGAATTCGAACGTGACCCAAGACGTGCAAAGGAATGGGTCCGTGACCCATTTGTGAATGTCCCCAGTGAATCATCCATGTAAGCATGGGAAGAAGATCAACTCCTCGAGTTTGCAAACAACGGTAGGCTGAAAAGTACAAACGTTGTATGTTTGACATAATATCTCTGCCGGCATTCTGGATCAAAGTCAAGGCTGAATATCCTGAGATAGCCATGAAAGCACTGAAAACGTTGCTTCCATTTCCAACATCATACCTCTGTGAAGCGGGTTTTCTGCAATGAATGCAATGGAAACTAAATTGCAGAACAGACTGGACATAAGGAACCTCCTTATGACTTATAATTGACTTATCAGTGTAATTCATTCAAGGAAAATATGCGCTGTGTGTTTAATATTAAATTAGTTAGATAAACCCTTTTAGAAACAAAATTGAGTGTATTAGCCACTGATAAGTGACTTATAGTTGACTTATCACCTATATTCTGGTCGTGTTTAACACCACCACCCCGGTCGGCCAGTCAGCAAGAATATTGTCAATATTAAACCAGTCTGCGATGCAAAAAAGGTTGGGGACGCCTGATATAGGGAGAACAGTCTGTAGGAATATATGATGCTATAAAATCCCTAAGAACGCCCAAAATTCAGATATTACATACAATCATCAAAACTGAAATTCTTAAGTTAAAATTTTCACTTGCACTAAAAGCTTCATGTACTACATTATTTTAAACAATAACAAACAATTCCTACAGAAAAGATATTCCATCATCTCTTAAGCATTCAACCTAATTTCTCATAACCCTCATCTTTGCCTAGATTGATGTTGCTGTTTCAAATTTAAAATTCATACTCTGTGGCCTTATCCTTCCCTTTCATCTCCTCTGTCTCGTACTCTCCAAATCAGACCATTCCTGCATCCCTCTCCCTCATCTCACTACTGGCATCTATAGTATCTGTGGCTTTACCTAGCCAGGCCCTACATTTAACTTTCTTCCTGATGCCCACTACCTGTCCTTACATCCCTCCCATCCTGAAGCAAATGTTTTGTCAATTATACTGCTATTTCCTCTTTTTATTTTCTAAATAAGCATCTGTAAGTTATGCAAGTCTGTTTTACTATGTTACAGAAACTACAATACATAATCACAAGAGATAATTGTTTTATTATCTTCATTGAAGATGAGATCCAGGTGAAGATGAGAATACTAAAATTGACTCTTAATTGTACCACATCTTGGTACAAATTATAACTTGCAAAAATTTGCTATGTGAAATGAGATTTCTTAAACACCAGAAATTAACCTTCATAATTTCATTTAGATGTGAGGAGTACCCACTTCCACTCTTTTACAAATTCTTCACAACTGCCAGTATAAACTAAGAGTATTTTAAATATTTCACAAATGACAAAAGTAAAATGTTCCACTTTGAGAATGTTTATACCATCATATCTATAATGTTTTAATATCTTCTATCTTTATTACGCAATTACATTGATTGAGGATGATTATCTTCTGCAGTCTTTGAGTGTTTAACTCCATGAGTACCCCTGAAATAGTCAAAGCAATAATCTTTTCAGAGTTCTTTCATTCCAATGCTTAATTATTTTATTTTGACCATTAGAAAACTTCCCTTTTTGATTTTTGTTTAAGCTCTTACAGAATGAAAAAAAAGCTCAAAGAACATCTATAATGACAAAATGAGATAACAGTTCATAATAAAATACTCTGGTAAATGGCTGCTTTTCAATGATATAGTTAGCAGCAATGCACAATAATGTACATACACGTATTTAGTGACTATGGCGATGTACCTCGGGATCTTGATCTTCCCCTTCCTCTTAAGCTGCTTTGGGCATTTTCACTAGCTTCTTCAAACCATCTGGATAACATATCTGACATGCGTTGCATGAGTGACACATTAGAGCTTTGTTCTCCTGAAATATTGAAGAAAAATATTTGTGGGTATTTTCTTCTTAAGGATATGAAATTGGTTTTATCCATTTTTGGTTTGCCAGATACCAGTACATTTGGAACTAGTGCTGAATTGCAATTTCCTCAGAAAAAAATACAAAATTGATCAGAATCAAGTATGTAATCGCACACAGCAACAAAGACGAGCTGAAGACCACCTGCATAGTTCCCAACACTACTGTGCCACCTTGCAGAACAGCAATAGTAAATGGTATCAGTTCTTACAAACACACATCCCAAGGCAGCTTGTGAACAGTAATAAAAGCAAATTTTGCTAGGCTTCTGGGGAGATCCACAATTTAAACTAGGCTGTTTGCTCCTATTCAAGCAAAAGTGTAAGTTGTCACATAAATAGGGCACTTAACTGAATTGAATAATATCATGATATATCAATTGTGTATTGTTTGATTCTGCTTTGTTAAAAACAATTTAAGACTTTAGCATTGATCAAGCACACACCAATTTAGGGAATGCAATATTTTTCAGTATGCTTAATAATGTTATGCTGATATAGCAGTGGCTGGCATCCCTGCATACTTAAAATAAGTCAGTATCTCTCCTCAGAGGGGTCCATAGTTAAAGCACCCATAAGCAAATGGTTTCACTCCAATAATTCAGGATGCTCCAAACCTTAGGCTAGAAATATCTGCAAAGGTGACTTTAATGAGTAATTAATGTCCCTCCTTTGTAATTACTAATCCTTTTAGTAATTACAAACTGGTTTAGGGCTTAATTCTATACCCGAGACCAAAATTCCACCACATGCTTCACACTGAGTAGCAATTACATTCACATAAGACTTTGTGTTTAGCATGAGGATTGACATCCTCCTTGTAAGCCTCTGGGTATATAAGAGAGGTGGGGGGGGGGAGAAACCATTTCTATTTTTATTCTCCTCCCTTGCTCGTTGTTGGAACTCATTGTACAACAAATATAAAAGTATTCCAAGACAGGCAGCACCTATGGATGGGAATAAACAATTGATATTATGGGCTGAGACCTGTCTCTCGGCTCAAAATTTTGACAATTTATTCCCCTCCATAGATGCTGCCTGACTTACTGAGATCCTCCACCATTTTGTGTGTTGCTCAAGATTTGCAAAAGATTTTCCCTAGTTTGTAAAGTTCGTATGATCAGATGTCTCAAAGCCATGATCAAGTCTTCAGCAATGCTTCCAACCAATGTTGAGAACCATGGTTTCCACTCCACTTTCCAAAAAAAAAATAAGTCCCCTTAATTCAATTGCAGCAGAAATTATGGGGAAAACTAACTACTCTAACCGAGCAATAATAAGCAGCAAGCAACAGGAAACTCTGTCTTTTTTCAATGAAGCTTTATAGTTTTTATTTGAGGGCCATATTGCTACAAAGAGGATATAATACCTGCAGTGCAAGAAGAGGAAAATGACTTCTGAGGGCCTAAACTGAGTATAGTGACCCGCAGTCCGTTTTGATACATTTGCCCAATAAGGTAATTCTTGCACAGTTCAAACATATATTAAGCTCATCGTTTGGATTAATTTCTCCTTGAGCATATTATAAATCCTTACATGTGTGTTTACAAGCTTGTTATTAGGCCAAGTCTTACTGGCAGTTCTAAAGAAAGGGTTGGCATCTTGCCATTTGAACTGAAGTAATTCCAGGACTAACATACTGTATACACGCAGTGAGTGTAAGACTTAATGAAAGATTTGATGGGGCCAAACCCATCGCAACGTTCCATCAATAGGCTCTACAGGAGTTTCAGGGTGGATCTCACACTTGCTGCACTTCCCCAATTTCAAGCTTTGGGGGGTGGGGGGTGGGGGGTGGTGAAAGAAGGATAAATATTATCTCTCAGAGTGAGTGCCTTTCAGACCTGCCACTGGACTCTGATATCACTGATTCCAAAAGGGAATCTAGGCCTGCAGATTAAGAGGTGTTTTAGTCCAGTCTATTGCATTGAATTATTTCTAAAGATTAGCTTTATTTGTCAGATATACATTGAAGCATAGTGTGTGTCAATGACCAACATAGCAAATATTGGCTATGCTTCTGGCATCAACATAGCATGCCTTCAATGTACTAATCCTTGTGTTTTTGGATTGTGGGAGGAAACAGGAGCACTTGGAGAACGGGGAGAACATATAAACTTGCAGTCAGTGGCAGGAATTGAAACCTGATTACTCGCACTGGAAACCATTACGCTAGCTGCTACGCTATCATCCCACTTTAATGTATTTTTAATTAACAATTTTTAATACTTAGTAATTATTATCCATTCTTACTTCAATTTCAATAGTCATTAAAACATTCCGGTATACTAGAACCATAAAAAAAACTCTAAAATCCAAATTAGCTCTGGCAGAATACAAAACTCTTGCTTATACTCCATCTTTTGTAATCGACTGTCAAGAGAAGTTCAAAAGCAGAACCTTTTCACTGCACTTCAGGGCCTAGACATGGAGTGGAACTTGCCACCTGAAAACAGTTGGTGAATCAGCAAAATCAGCTGACCTCATTTGACCCCTTTAAGTAGAGGCATAGGAGTCCTGCAGACAGTAGTTCCAGACAAGGTGCCTGATCTTTTAACATTTGGACCAATGTGTTTCAATATTGGAAGTTAAAGTTAGAGAACAAACTTGGCGTGTCCTGAACTTATATCTGTTATAGATGTTCGTTCCTCTTGTATTCTACATTAAAAATGATGGGTGACCTCAACAGAGGAAATGGAATCTCATTTGTAGGCAGTACTATCACCACAATATTAAATCATCTAATTTCATGACTACCAGTTTTAAATATTCTAATTAACATGGACCTACAGATAGAATTGTGCCACGTATTTCTTGCAGAACAATTTATAATTTGCTATACAATACAAAAGAACAAATATAGCTTTTCCGACTCTCAGAAGTCTTGCTTTCAGTTTACTCTACTTCAGAGATTTTCTCCAGTTTGTTTATTGTCATTCAACCATACTTGTGTATAGAGCTAAACAAAACATCACACCAAGGTGCAAAACACACTACATATAGTTACAATCCAATACATTCAGTCACCAAATGTTAATGCAAGTTAACAGGTTGAAATATAGTGTGAGATACATAGTTATGTAAGACAGTATAATGTTACCAGCTCTACTATAATAAATAAAGTGATTGAATAAACATGTGAAGCAGCAGCAATAAAAGATGAAAAGTGATCAGTGCAGGATGACTGTGTGTTTCTGAGTTGGGAAGTTGTTGAAGACAACTTTATGCCATTACTGCTGGGACATTTTAGTTCAGTGCTGCTATGGCTTCTGCCTTATCAGCTCCTGCTCGCCCCTCATTTGTCCCTTGATGTTGAGACCATTCCTTCTTGTCCTTGACCCCTCCCTGATAATCCTATGGTAGCCAAAAATAAAAACATATTTGTTCTCTAAGCCCTCTTCACAGCCAAAGAGTCCTTCAATGACCCCTGTCTAAATTTCCCTTGAGCCTCTCAGCACTGAAATATTACAGAAATATTTAGGCTGTTGAATGACAAGACCTGTCTTTGACACACTAAGTTGAGGAAAAGCCAATCAAAATTAGGCTGAGTGCTTCCAACATGATCCTGTCAGTGAGGTGGTCATACTCAAGTATATAATAGGTATCACACACAAAAAGTGCTGGTGGTACAGTCAATGTTTCGGGCCGAGACACCCTGATGAAGGGTCTCGGCCCGAAACGTCGACTGTACCTCTTCCTATAGATGCTGCCGGGCCTGCTGCATTCCACCAGCAACTTTGATGTGTGTTGCTTGAAATTCCAGCATCTGCAGGTTTCCTCGTATATAATAGGTATACCTCTTTGGATATTGCTGGAGGGGATGTTCTTTCAGGGGCTAACAAATGTAGTCAGGTCTCTGGAACTAAGACTCAAGGGAAAGGGTGCAGTCAGACAAGGTGATAGTGATAGGAAACTTGATAGTGCAGAGGACAGACGGGATATTCTATGGCATTGCAAGAGATGCCACAGTGTTGCTGCCTCATGAATGCCAGGGACAAGGATGCCTCAGAGTGGCTGCAGAAAATTCTTGAGGGGGACAGCAAGCAGCCAGATGTCGTTGTACATGCTGGTACAAATGACATAGATAGAACAAGGGATGAAGTCCTTCAGAATTAAGTCCTAGTAATTAGGTAAGAAATTAAAACAGAGGACCATGAGGATAGTGATCACTGCATTATTTCCAGTGCTGCATGCTGAATACAAAGGTAAGCCTGAAGAGCTGGTACAGGAGAAGGGATTCAAGTTTTTGGACAATTGGGATGGAGGTGACCTTTGCAGGCAGGAGAGATTGCACTTGAACTAGATGTGGGGGGGGAGGGGCAATAACCTAACAGGAAAATTTGCTTTTACCACAAGCGAGGGCTTAACTAGATTGGAAGAGGAGTGCGACTCAAGAGAGCAGTTACTGAAAAGACAGGGATATGTGCAACAATCAAAAAATATAAAGCATAGAAATCAGTATTGCTATGCTCACACTAAAAGCGCAGATAGCACTTTTGTTTTAAATTGCATCTATATCAATGCACGTAGCTTCTAACAGGCAAGGTGGATGAACTGAGGGCATGGATTGCCTCCAGAACTGGGATATTGTGGTCACAACAGAAACATAACTGAGAGAAGGACAGGATTGGCAGCTCAATGTTCCAGAATACTGATGCTTTAGGTGTGACGTATGAACAGATAAGAGTGGAAGTGGTGTTTTCTTTTTCATAAGGAAACACAACAATAATGCTTAGGTAAGATATTCTTGATGGATCATCTAATGAAGCTACGTGGATAGAATTTAGAAATAAGGAGACAGTCATCTTCAAGTTCACATTTATTGTCATCTGACTGTACATATATATAAGTAAATGAAACAATGTTCCTTCAGACCATGGTGCACCTACACGACACATTACACACAGCACATAAACCAAAATATACTATAAGTTAATAAAATATAATTCAAATTCATGCAGCAAAGAATAGCACAGGTGAACAGTACAGTAAACAGCTTGCTATCCTGGTGATGAGACCTCAGTGGTGGCAGGGTATTCACTGGTCTCACAGCCTGAGGGAAGAAGCTGTTACCCAGTCTGGTGATCATAGTCTTGATGCTTCTGTACATCCTTCCCAATGGCAGTGGGTCAAAAAGATTGTAGGATGGGTGGTAGGGATCCTCAATGATGTTTTGGGCCTTTCACCTGCAATACTTCCCATAAATATCACAAATAAGTGAGGGAGACACCAATGATCTTCTCGCCAGTACTTATTGTCTTCTGTAGGGTCTTGTGGTCCAATGCCTTGAAGCTTCTGTACGTAAACATGATGTAGCTAAACAGGACACTCTCGATGGTGCTCCTGTAGAAAGTTATCAGAATGAGGGGTGGAGAGCACTGCATGGCTCAGTCTCCACAGGAAGTGTTGACTCTGCTGTGTCTTCTTAACTAGCGAGGTGGTGTTGTAGGTCCAGGTTAGATCATCCATTATGTGCGCACTTTGTGCTTTTCCCTCTCTCCACTGCTGAGCCATTGATACACAATGGAGAGCGGTTGATCTTTGCTTTGCTGAAGAACACAATCATCTCTTGTCTTGTCCACTCTGAGACTCGGGTTGCTGCTGTCACAATTTGACAGGCCTTTATACCTCTTCTTCGTTATGTTCACCACTAAAATCGAGGTGAGAACACTGCAACTAGCAGGGCACTGTCTACGCCACTCCAAGCTACTTGCCAGCCTAGTCATCATATGGGAGCCCAAGCAAGGGAGGATGAACCCTGGGCGCCCTCCCAAGACTATGGTCAACACGCTCCTAGAAGACAGCGATGTGGCGAATGTAGATGAACTGAACACGCTGTTGAGGGAGAGGGAGAAGTGGAGAGTCTGTCATTGTGCCTGATGCCGGCCCCCTAGGCCTGAGTCGACGTAGTAGTAGTTCGTTTGCCGACTCATCATTGTTGAAGATGAGGCCAACCAACGAACTTGATGATGTTGTTTGAGCTGAATCTGGCAGCGTAGTCGTGATTCAGCAACGTGAACAGCAGCGGACTGAGCACACAACCCTGCAGGGCTCAGCGTAACGGAGCTTGAGATGTCACTGCCAACTTGGACTGATTGGAACCTTCCCATCAAGAAGTCCAACAGCCAGTTGATGTTGTTGAGTCCCTCTGAGGATAGTTTACCCACCAGTCTCTGAGGGATGGTCATGTTAAATGCTGAGCAGAAGTCAATGAACAACATCCTGGCGTACAAGGCATCATTTTCTTGGTGGGACAGGACGGAGTGGAGGGCTGAGACTACAGCACAGTCAGTGGACAAGTTTGAGCGGTAGGTGAACTGGAAAGGATCCAATGTAACTGGAAGGTGGGATTTTATATGATTTATTACCAACTGCTCAAGGCACTTCATGATTGTTGAAGTCAGTGCCACTGGGAGATAATCATTTAGACCAGCTACCATTGCTCTCGTGCACCAGAATGGTGGTGGCTGCCTTGAAGCCTGCAGGGACAGTGGGCTGTTTCAGAGAGATATTAAACATATCCGTTATGCCCTCAGTTAGCTGAACTGCACAGTCTCTCAGCACCTGACCAAGTACGTTGACAGGCCTTGAAGCTTGCGTGAGCTTACCCTGGCTTGGGTCCTCCTCACCTCGACTGCGGCCAGACAGGGTGCCCGTTCTTCAGGAAAAGAGGGGGCTTCCCTCGATGTCACAATCATGCATAGAAAGCATTCAGCCTATCAGGAAGGGAGGTATTGCTGTCATTGAAACGCAGAATGGTTTTATAATCAGTTATAGCTTGTACACCTTACCACATGCATCACGTATCCCTGGTGTCACAAAAGTGTTTGTGGATTTTCAGTACTACCCACACTTCTGCTTCCTAATGGAACAGGAGAGCCAGCTCTTGCTGACCTTAGAGTCATCCTGACCCTGATCTGAAAGCAGTGCATGAACCTCAGCAGTCAGCAATGGTTTCTGGTTTGCCCTAGCAGTGTAGTTTAATCACAGTAATGTCCTCAATGCACTTCCCTATGTAGCCAGTCACATATGGGTGGCATGGTAGCATAATGGTTAGCACAATGGTTTACAGTACCAGCGACTCTGGTTCAATTCCCACCACTGCCTGCAAGGAGTTTGTATGTTCTCCCCATGACCATATGGGTTTCCTCCGGGTACTCCAGCTTCTTCCCATAGTCCAAAGACATACCAGTTGGTTGGTTAATTGCTCATCGCAAATTGTCCCATGATTAGACTAGGATTAAATTGGGGGATTGTTGGGCAGCACGGCTTGAAGGGCCAGAAGGCCTACTCTGTGCTGTATATTAATAAATAAATAGATAAATATTCATCAATGTTGACATGTTGACACAATAATTATAGATTTCCGAGTATTCTCCAGACCACGTTTTCTCTGCAATCTTACAACACTGAAGCAGCACCTTCTGGCCAAGTCCTGATCTCCCTGTGAAGTGGTTTGACTCATGACCTTGGTAAAGCTTTATACAACTCCAATAGTCAGCAGGAACTTGAGCAGATGTGTTGAGAAATTGCCTGAAGGGAATACCAGGGTTGTACTAGTCCGAGATTTCAATTTTTCTCGTATTGACTAAGCAACAAAGAGCAAAGGGGCAGATAGTGCAGAAATTGTGTAGTACATCCAAGACAGTTTCCTCACACAATATACAGAGAAACCCACTTCCGAAAGTGCAGTACTGGACCTCCTCTTAGGGAGCAGAGTAGACCAAGTAATTGAAGAAGTGGTAGCTGAAGAGCATTTTGGCTCCAGTGACCTCAATTCTATTAGCATTAATAATTATGAAAAGAGAACAGGTACACAGGTTAAAGTCCTGAACTGGAGCAGGGCCAACTTTCAGAGCATAGGCAGGATCTAGTTGGGGTCCATTTTGAGATGCTATTTAAAGGCAAACAAACAGTTGGCAAATCAGAGACTTTAAGGGACATATCAAGAGTGGGGCGACATGTTCCTGTACAGATGGAAGGGTAAACATACCAAGTTCAGAGAATCCTGGCTGAAGAGAGAAAGCAAGGCTCTAGTCAAGGAAAAGAACAAAGTATACATCACATTTAGGCTGCTGGGTACAAATGAATCCATTGTCAAATAAAAAGTTTTATACCATGCTTAAGAGGAAAATTAGGAGTGCAGATAGGGTATGAAATGGATTTGGCAGGCAAGGTTAAAGATAATCTCAAGAGGTTTTTCAGTTATATTAACAATTAAAGAGTGACTAGGGAGTGACAAAGTCCTCCTACAAACCATCAGGGCCACTTATGTGTGGAGTCACAGGAGATGTCTGAGATTTTTAATGTTTATTCTCCTGTGTGTTTGCTAAGGAGAATATCATGGGTATAAAGAAGTGAGGGTGATAAATGGTGAGGTCTTGGTTTATACGTGTATCATGGGGAAGGAGGTATTCGCAGTCCTGAATCACACTTAAGGTGGGCAAATCCTCAAGGCCTGACCGGGAGCACTCTCCAGTCCTTATGGTAGGCCAGGGAAGAAATCAACGAAGGCCATTGTAGAGATATTTTCTTCATTGTTCGCCACTGGTGATTCGAGAGTGGCTAATGTTGTACTATTGTTCCATATGGTCGCAAGGACAGGCCAGGGAATTACAGTGAGCCTGTCTTTAGATAAGTTACTGGAGGGAATTCTGAGGGATAAGATCTACCATCACTTGCACAGTTAAGGCCTGATCAGATTCAGATTTATTTATTACATGTACATCAAAACATAGAAATAAATGCATGTTTGTATTAACAACCAACACGACCCAAGGATATGCTGGAGACAGCCCGCAAGTGTCAAACATTCTGGCGGCAACATAACACATCCATAATGTTTGCATGGTTTCAAGCATGGGAAGTCATGTCTGACAGTTCCTTGGAGTTTTTCCAAAGAGGTAACTAAGCATATAGATGAAGGTAGGACAGTGAATACTGTCCATATAGACTTCATTGACACCTTTGACAAAGTCCCTTATGACAGGGTGGCATGGGATTCAGGGGGCGCTGGTGACGTGGATTCAGAATTGACCCAATGATAAGAAGCCGAGGGTGATGGTTGAAGGTTGATTCTCTGACCAGAAACCTGTATCTAGTGGAGTATCCAAAGGTCAATGTTGTGACCTTTGTTATTCATGATTTATGTAAAAAATATGGATATGAATGTACATGGCATGATTAGCAAGTTTACTAATAATACTGTATTAGGGGGTCTTGTTGATATATTACAATGAATTACAAAGAGATCATGATCAGTTAGGGAGATGGGCTGAGAAATGGAAAATGGATTTGAACACAAATGTAAGGTGATTCATTTTGGGCAGTTAAAATTGGGTAGAATTTATATCATGAATGACAGTGCATTGATGAATTTTGTGGAACAGAGAGACCTGGGAGTACAAGTGCAGAGTTTGCTGAAAGCATCTGTGCAAGTAGACAAGGTGGTAAAGCTTATGAGTAGGCACATTATGTTATAGTCATTGGTGAGACCACTCCTAGATCATGTACAGTTTTGCTCACCATGTTATAGAAAATAGATTGTCAAACTGGAGAGGGTGCAGAAGAGATTTATGATGATGCTGCCTGGACTAGAGGGGTGAGTTATAGGGAGAGATTGGTCACACAGGATTTTTATTCCCTGGAGCACAGGAGAATGAGGGGTAACCTCACAGAAGTTTATGAACTCATGAGGGTCTGGATAGGATGGACAGTCACAGTCTTTTCTCTAGGGTTAAGGAATCCAAAGCTGGATGGCACTTATACAAGATAACAGGAGAGAGATTTAAAAGAAATTTGAGAAGTAACTTCTTTCCACAGGGGGTAGTAAGTACCTGGAATGAGCTGCCAGAGGAAGTGGTTGAGGCAGGTATAATTGCAACCTCTAAGAAGCATATAGATAGGTACTTGGAAAGATGGGGATTAAAGAGCTAAGGGCCTATCATGGGCAAGTGTGACTAAGCAAACATAATGCTGTAGATAGCATGGATCAGCTGGGTCAAACAGCCTCTCTCCATGCTGTATTATTGTATGACTCTAAAACGAAGCAAATGGTCATCACTAGCACTCTGTATTTAACAAAAAGTAGGTTCTTTTATTTATTAAAATTCCATTTTGTATAGTTAGTTATGGATAAAAAGCTGTGTTAACCTCTCTACCTCTCATACGAGGATAAGCTCTGACTTTTATCACTTCTGGAGAGAACTATACATTACTATGTAACTCTTTGGACACAAAGTTGAAAAGATATATCAAGGAATTGCAACCATTTAGTCCTACAAAATATCTGCAAACCAGTCAATGACTGAAAATGTAGTTAGAAAGCAAAATAAAAATACAGTGGATTCCAGTTAATTGAGACACATCGGGACCAGTACATTTTGGCCCAATTAAGTGCCTGTCCCAATTAGCAGAAGTTTCATGGAAATAGTTAATAAAAAGATATAAAAAAGACAATCTACCTTTTAACAGTATAACAAATTATATATATGAAATACAGAACAAATTAGAATATAGTCCTATATTACCACAAAACTGTGGATTAGTTCCTAATAATAAACAATAGAAATTCTGCAGATGCTGGAAATCCAAAGCAACACACGCAAAATGCTGGAGGAACTCAGCAGGTCGAGTAGTATCAGTGGAAAAGAGTAAACAGTCAACATTTTGGGCTGAGACCCTTTTTCAGGACTGAAAAGGAAAGGGGAAAGATACCAGAATAGAAAGGTGGGGGGGGGGGAGGAGGATAGCTAGAAGGTGATAAGGTGATTGGTGAAGTCAGGACAGGTAGTAAAGGGACATAGTGGAAGAAATCTGATAAGAGAGGAGAGTGGACCATAGCAGAAAGGGAAGGAGGAGGGGGACCCAGGGGAAGAGGACAGGCAGATGAGAAGAGGTAAGAGGACAGAGAAGGGGGGCGGGGGGGGAAGGATTTTATTTTTTTTTTTAAATGGAAGGAGAAATCGATATTCATGCCATCAGGTTGAAGGCTATCCAGACTCAATACAAGGTGTTGCTCCTCCACCCTGAGGATGGCTCATCATGGCACAAGAACAGGCCATGGATGACTTGTGGTGGACACAGTGGAGGTGCTCAATGAAGCAGTTCCCTAATTTATGACAAATCTCACCATTGTAGAGGAGGCCATATCAGAAGCACTGGACACAACAAATTCACAGGTAAAGTGCTGCCTCTCCAGGAAGGACTATTTGGGGTCCTGAATGGAAGTTAGTTCCTGATAGTTATCATTGGAGGAATTCATCCAATGTATGCATTCTTTTGATTTACTGTAAATGAACAAAATCAGTGCAGATACCTTGTGTAGATAATGGACTGCATTCAATAATGCTATTGCATCCTCTAAATCTTCATTGTCATTATAACATTCAAGATGATTGCCAATACCTTCAAATTCTATGTAATTCCTAACTTATAGTGAAATTGTTTCATTTTTACTCCCAGTCGTTTCTGCTATCTCCAACCCCAAATGCTTGAAACCGCAGTGAACTACACAGTTCTGAATTGTCTTACTGTTTATTTCTTGCCAACTATCAGTGACAAAAAAAACTACTTTTTGCATGCAACTGATGCAATTTAAAAACTGTTCACTCTATGCACGATGTAGTGTCTAACGTCGACACAAGTGCACTCATCTGATCCTAGTTAGAAACTGTTTGGCAACAGTCTCCTGTCCCAATTAAGTGCTTATAGTGTCCCACATAAATGAAGGGAATCCCAGCTGTTTTCTCCATTGGTTTTTCTCTTTAAGAGCTGTCCCAAATAAGTGACTGCCCAATTAACCAGAATCCACTGTATTTAATGCAATTTCATGCTTGTAATTCACTCCTAAAAGTTGCTAATCTGTAAATCTATACACTTTACTGTACCACAGCATCAAATTAAGTTAAATCTCTTTTGCTTTCTATTAATTTAATACAACTTTTGGAAGTTTGAAGAAGCCAGTGTTTCAGCCATTTAATCTAACATTTGGTTCAAAGGGAGTAATTTTTTGTAAATAAACACAAAATACTGCTACAATTAAAATGGATAGCTTGTGAATAAAATCTAAGACTTATTCACCCTGATTTATTTTCATTAAATATATCTAAATTTAATGAAAGAAGCGTGCTCACCTTCACGTTCTCGCTCACTCTCTGGTCTTGCCCTTGGCCCAGTATCAGACCAATCCCCTCGAAGCCTGAGTCGTTTAACAGGTGGCTGCCGGATCTAGATATAAATGTAAGAAATCAGAATGAAAATGAAAGGACGATTCTATTATTTCAAAACAAGATTATTAACCTCAAACATCTTTTTCTACATTAATAGCATGCTGTTAGTACCCAAGCCATAATAACATTCAAAAGTGCATAAATTGTTCTTTCATGTAATTTTATGTAAAGCCTCATGCTCTACACTAAACACTGATTGGGATTCATTACACCTTTCTACGTTTGATAGATGACTGAAAAGCAGTTTATTCAGCTTTGCTTTCCCAATATTCACAAGATTTGTAACTTAATCACTAAAAATCCCTCACATTGCCCTAGACATCCTACTTTAAAAGAAAATGTGTTCAGACATTCCACCATGAAAGACTAATGCTTCCTTAAAGCATCAATAAAATTAAAAATAACTTGATCCCCAATATGAAGCAGAATAATGACCATTACCAATTGTTTCACATCTCTGCAGAAATCTCTTCAGGTATTTCATGATATCATTCCCTGTGTAACACTCCTCTGGACTTTGCTGGGGAATATAGACATTAGCTGGGAAGAGTGGGTGGAGGGGGAGAGGGGAAGTGCAATCATTGGGCAATCTAAGGGTACCGTTAGCACAGCAGCAGACGACATCACCTGCTAAATTACTTAGTTTTAGCCTTGAGGAACATTTCTTCCATTCAAGATCCTCTATCTCCCTCAACATGACCAGCCACTAATGAGTTCTGATCTCTCGATCAAGTGGCCAAATCTGCTTCAATTAAACAACCAGCCACTAACTATAGCTCCTCCAGTAACACCCACAACAAACACCCAATCCACAATATGTACCTTCAAAACACTACACTGGAACTTGCACTCAATCTTATATCCTTTCCACAACAGGCCAACTTACATTTAGAAAGTGCAGAAAAATGGACCTTCCTAAGTTTATACAAGGCAGGTCCTGATTATCATTTTATCTTTTCAATTCCCGGTCCTGAGTCAGCCACAAAAAACTAAAAAGGCACATTCAAAGATCAGAAAGAACTACGGATGCTGGAGGAGAGAAAAGGATCTAGGGTGTGGGTTAGGGTCTATACTGGAAGACTAAATGTATGTCAATGGCAGATTGGAACTTGTAAGGGTGTTTGATTGTGGGAGAGATGGATGATCCTCAGTCATGTACAGCAGGTCAGTAAAAGAGCAACTGAGGGGTACTTCTGATTGAACTGATAACTCTGTCTTCTCCATAACAGCCCAGAGGCCTAAGAGACCTGGTCAACCATTTGTGCCGTTTTTTTTGCGGGGGGGGGGGGGAGGGTAGGTGGAGAAGTTATTAAAAAGTCAATTCCTGAAATTTCTTGGTGAGCAAGAGAGAATATATGTATTCTCACTGGATAACAATAAGTAAGTAGTTGAAAGATAACTTGTAGCTTAAAAACAATGAAAAATGTACAAATCAGTAAGAATTAAAAAAAACATAAACGCAAGAGATTTTGCAGATGCTGGATATTCAGAGCAAGACACACAAAATGCTGCAGGAATTCAGCAGGTCACGCAGCATCTATGGAAGTGAATAAACAGTCAACATTTCGGGCTGCGACTCTTTATCAGGACTGGAAAGGAAGGCGAAAGAAGCCAGAATAAGAAGGTGGATGGAGGGAAGGGGTTCAAGCTATAAGGTGATAAGTGAAAATAAAAATAAAAAACCTGGACTTAGACCCTTATTCACAGTTTACTGCATAATTATACATGTTAAACATTTTTAAAAAGGCTTATAGAATAACTGTTGGAAATATTATAAGAAATGCTTTCTTAGAAACCCTACATGATTATTCTGTCATTAACAGATGGAAGAATTTCACTTACAGTGCTTCTTTGCATCCTTATAAACTGGAAGGCATAATTTCAGTCACATACACAGATGTGCCATGAAGCTTTGATTATTTGCTTCTACTGTCAGTGAATGTAAAAACAATTGATGACTGTTAATAGAACAGCCAATTTCACTAAATTATAAATTAAATAGTTGATAGTCTGCTCTACCACTTTAAAATAGATATAGAAATTTAAATGGCAAAGTTTAAAACATGGACACAACTAGTGAGGTGAAGCAGTCCATTTCTTAATATCATCTCTAAGTTTCTACAAAATAGGTATTATAAATCAAAGGATCATATCAAATACACAATATAACCAACATATGAATTTCATTAAAATACAGTTTAATCACAATGGGGCTTTTCAGAAGTTGATTTCTTCTATTACCTCCAACAGCTGTTCTATAAACAGAATGTGAACCAATAATCATGTGCTGTTGGTGTTCCTGGAAATGAATTCACTTTGGTAAACAAATATTAGGCATGTTACAAACACAGATGCCTGAGCGGGTGACCTTGCAAAGACTATCAAGGGAAACTCTAATAGAGGACAGTAATGCATTCAGTTTTAGTCTGTTGAAAAATACTACTATGGCTCCTAATAAACATTCTTGTACCTTTCTGTTAAAAAGTACCACACTGAAATATACATATTTTTCTTGCAATTTTCCCAGATCTTGGCACTAATGGCAAGGCCAGCATTTACCATCCATTTCTAATTGCCCTTAAGAAGTTGGCATGAATGATACATACTACTTATCAGCCCATGCCTGAACAAAACCACAGTGCATGCAAACATAGACAGCTCCATTTGCTGAGGAGTATGAATGGAATTAAACATCGTGTTATTATCAGCGAACATCCTCGCTTCTTAAACACAAGAGATTCTGCAGGTTCTGGAAATCCACAGCAACACAAACAAAATGCTGGAGGACCTCAAGAGGTCAATGGAAATGAATTAACAGTTGACATTTTGAGTCAATCCTACTTCAGGACCTCACTTCTTACTTGGCAAAACACCTGAAGATGGTTAGACTTAGCACTCTGCCCTGAGGACTACTGTAGGGATGTCATGTGCTGCGAAGACTGACTACATATCCATAACATTTTGTAAAGTATGATACTAATCAATAGAATGTTTTCCTACTGATGTTCACTATCTTAAATTTTACCAGGGTACCTGTCACTGGTTGTGTAGGTTATCAGTAATTAAGTAGGTATTGTTTAGAAAGTTGATTACAACTTTGATAACTTTGTTGATACTGTGAGTAAACTGACTGGGCGATTATTAGCTGTGTGTATGTGTTCTACTTTTTTTCTTGTACAACAAGACCTACCCAGGGCTGTTTTATACACTGTTAGGCAGATGTCAATATTGTAACTAAGAGCATTGCCAGATGTATTACTAGTTCTGGAGTGCAGTTCTTCAGTACTACAGCCAGGATGTTGCCTGGTCAAATAGTCTTGACAGTTGCGTAAGCCATTTCTTGAGGTCACAAAGACTGAACAGAATTAGGTGAATATTGGCATCTTTGGTGGCAGGGATTACAGTAGGAAGTGAGATGGACCTCATCACTTTTGGTTGAAAATGGTACAGCATGCAAGCTGATGTCAGTGGAAACAAATGGTATTTTGGAGGGCTGAATGTGATATCAAATCTTCATCCTGACAAAGTCTGGTTTGTGGTCTAATTCAATAAATCACTTTCGTTTGTGGATACAGGGACTCCTAAACAGGGAGACCAGCATTTTGTCTAGAACCATCAGGCGTGGTACAATAATAGAAATCAATTCAGCAATGCCAGCGAACAAGACTTTGGCTTTGCTTTCGCTGGCCTATGATGAGTTCCATTCGGAGACATCTGGTTTAAGAACTCAATCCTCACATTTCAAACAAAAAAATTATGCTAATGCACAAGATAAAGTTAAATTAGATCCATGCAGAAATGCTTTTCCTGTAAAATTATGCCAAGTAGTATCCCAGTTGCTGCCCGAGCATTAATTCAACCAATGAAATAGATGAAATATTGAAAAAAATAGCTTTTTGTGTTTTGATTGCACTTAATGGAAAATTGAATTGAAAATGTGTGATGAACCTACACAATTAGACAATGTTTTAAAAGATTATTTTCTTGTTAAGAGTTTGTTTTAAAAACATTCATGTGTAATAAATAGGAACAATTAAAATAAAACCAAAAATGGATTATTTGAAATATTACCATTTTAAAATCAATGTTGGTCCATCAACAGAGTTACAAGATCTTAAAAAATTGAAATTATTAAAAATAGATACAAAATAATGTCCTATTATACTCAATTTCTTAATAAAAGGTGGAGGGGTGATGTTATTCGTTAAGGAAAAGGTCACAGCAGTTCTCAGTCAGGACAGACTGGAGAACCTGTCTAGTGAAGCGTTATGGCTGGAAATGAGCAATAAGAAGGGTATGGCCATGTTAATGGGGCTATATTACAGACCACCCAATAGTCCAAGGGACCTAAGAGGAACAAATTTGCAGAGAGATTGCAGACTGCATAGTAGATGTTTTTAACTTTCCAAATATTGACTGGGACTCCCATACTATAAAAGAACTACATGGGATAGATTTGCATCAAATGTATCAGGAACATTTCCTTAATTAGTACATAGAAGTCCCAACGAGAGAGTATGCAATATTTGATCTGCTGTTGGGGAATGAGACAGGGCAGGTGACAGAAGTTTGTGCAGGGGATCACTTTGCATTCGTGATCACAATGCCATTAGTTCCAAAGTAAATATGTAAAAAGATGGGTCTGGTCCACAGGTTGAGATTCTAAATTGGAGAAAGGCCAATGTGATGGCATCAGAAAAAGTATACTTGAAAAGAGGGAGGCCTTCAAAAGTGAAATTCTGAGAGTACAAAACTTAAATGTGCCTGTCATAATAAAAGGTAAAGATAACAGGTGTAGGGAAACTTGGTTTTCAAGAGATATTGAGACCCTAGTTAAGAAAAAAAAAGGAAGTGCATAGCAGGTATACGCAGGTAGGAACAAATGGGATGCTTATGGAGTATAAGAAATGCAAGAGAACAAAAGAAATCAGGAGGGCTAAAAGAAGGCATGAGGTTACCCTAGCAGACAAGGTGAAGGACAATCCTAAGGGACTCTACAGATATGTTAAGAGCAAAAAGATTGTAAGGGACAAAAATTAGTCCTCTGGAAGATCAGGATGGTAATCCATCTGTGGTGTCAAAAGAGATGGAAGAGATCTTACATATTTTTACATTTGTATTTATTCAGGAGATGGATACACACTCTACAGAAGTGAGGCAAAGTGGCATCAGCCTCATGGACCTGATATAGATTACAGAGGAGGAAGCCTTTGCTGTACTGGGGTAAATTAGGCGGATAAATCCCCAGGGCCTGACACAGTGTTCCCTTGGACTCTGCGGGAGGCAAGTGCAGAAATTGCCAGATTTAAATCATCCTTAGTGACAGGTGAGGTACCACAGGATTGGAGGGTAGCCAATGTTGTTCCGCTGTTCAAGGAAGACTCTTAAAAAAAAAAAACAAACCAGAAATTATAGGTCAGTGAGCCTGATGCCAGTGGTGGGGAGGTATTCTGAGAGACCAGATCTACAAGTATTTGGATAGACACAGACTGCTTAAGGATAGTCAGCATGGCTTCATGCGTGGTAGACAATCTTCTAGAGCTTTTCAAGGAAGTTACCAGGTAATTGATGAAGACAAGGCAGTTGATGTCTACGTGGACTTTAGTAAGGCATTTGATAAGCTCCCACATGGGAGATTGATCAAGAAGGTTCAGCCACTTGGCATTCAAGGTGAGGTAGTAAGTTGGCTTTATGGGAGAAGACAGAGTGGTAGTAGATGCTTCCCTCCCTGACTGAAGGTCTGTGACTAGTGGAGTGCTGCAGGAATCAATGCTGGGTATGCTGTTGTTTGTCATCTATATCAATGATCTGGATGATAATGTGGTTAATTGGATCATCAAATTTGCAGATGACACCAAGATTGAGGGTGGAGGTGACAGAGAAAAAGGCCATCACGGCTTGCAGACAAGTGCCAGGTATTACACTTCGGTAGAACCAACCAGGGTAGATCTTACACAGTGAACATTAGGGCACTGAAGAAAGTGGTAGAACAAAGGGATCTGGAAATACAAGTCTATAGTTCTTTGAAAGTGACATCACAGATATATAGGATCACAAAGAAAGCTTTTGGCACATTGGCCTTCATAAATCAAATATTGAGTACAAGAGGTGGGAAGTTATGTTGAAGTTGTACAAGACATCGGCGAGGCCTGATTCGGAGTACTGTTGGCAGTTTTGGTCACTTATCTACAGGAAAGACGTAAATCAGGTTGAAAGAGTACAGAGAAAATTTTCAAGAATATTGCCGGTTCTGGAGGATGTGAGTTATAAGGAAAGATTTAATAGGTTAGGACTTTATTCCTTGGAATGTGGAAGATTGAGAGGAGATTTGATAGAGGTATACAAAATTATAAAGGGTTTAGACATGGTAAATGCAAGCAAGCTTTTTCCACTAAGGTTAGGTGGGACTATGGCCACAGGGCATAGGTTAAGGGTGAAAAGTGAAAAATTGAAGGGAAACACGAGGGGAAACGTCTTCACTCAGAGGGTCCTGAAACTGTGGCAAAAGTGATGCATACAAGCTTGATTTCAACATTTAAAAGTTTGAATAGGTACATGGATAGTAGTGATATGGAGGCTAATGTACCAGTACAGGTGAACAGGAGTAAGCAGTTTAAATAGTTTAGCACGAACTAGTTGTGCCAAAGAGTTTGATTTTGTGCTGTACTTTTCTATGACTTTTAATATTAAACCACTGCCATTGGTGCCACTGTGTCCAAAAGATAAAGCCTAGTTGTTGTTTTTTAGAAAGAACTTTCTCAAAAGTCTGTTACAAGGAAAATCAGCAGAAACTCTCAATGGGGATTAATCATCCTGAGAGCTGACACTGACCAGAAATATAATTGAGACCATGTATTTTATGCACTGGTTCAAGAGAAAGACTTCCCCCTCCCACACCAAAACATACAAAATTACCTACCTCTGGTTCTCTTCTCTCATCTGTAGAAGGGAGCTTAAGCTCACGTCCTTGATCATCATAGGGATCAAAAAGGTAAATATAATCTGAGGAATAACTAACAAGAATGTCCTGTCCATCATTACTGTAACAGAGGGACGTAACTCGACAAGATTTATTGGTAAGATGTGGAGGTACAAATCTTGCACACATTCCAGTAGTTGCACGTGCATTGTAACTGCCTGCAATGAAACAGATAAATGTTATTCAACAGAATTTTATAGGAGAAAGTTTTCTTTGCTTCTTCCTGTCCATTAAGTGCACTGTCTTTCTTCAAATCTTCAAAATATCGTCCATTTCACTGTTTCACTTTAAAAACATTTATGATTTCTAGTTCATCTACTAATCCTGATGTAGCATTCTCTGTTCTTTGCTTCCAATCAAGCTGTCCAGATATAGTCTGATTATCAATCATAATGGCTTTTATTCCTCCTGCAGTATTGCTACTGAAGTCTATCCACATTTCCTTAACCATCCTTTTCTCTCCAGAATATTTCACCTCCTGTGCAAAAATAGTTCTGAGAGGGATGATGCATAGATTTTACATGTACTATAGTTTACAGTTTATCAGAAATTTTGTTGCTACCAAGTCAGAAATCTTGTTTGAGGTTAAAAGCCATAACAACATAATGCCACCACTCCAGTATGTGTTCTTGTTCACATTTCAGGTGCACTATGCTTTTATATGTCCTTCATTTATTAACATTTATATTATGAATTTGCTCCAATTACATTTTCCTAATGGAAGTTACCACATGCATTTAATTAAATCAAACACATTGATTACATTTTAGTTGAGTGTACTGTTAAAAAGGCTTTTATTTTGCATGACAAAATGAGGAATTAAAAACCTGTAGCCCTTGTGCCAAGCATCCTTCGATCATATATTCTCACAGAACTATCCGAGCAACCAACAGATAAGTAGTACGGCATCAAAGGGCAGATAGCGATTGAAGTAGCAGCACGGCGGCAGTTTATCAAAATATCCTGTTTTGAAAGATAATTTGAAATCTTACAGACCATGTCATAAGCTATGCACTCCTGCTTACAAAACTGGTAACTAAAATATTTTAGAATAAACTAACACTCCAAGACAAAATTTCCATTTTGAACACAGTCTCAATTATACATTTAGCAGTAAAATAATTGCTTCAAAATTCCAGTACAGAGGTAGTACGACTGACAGTAAACAAAGTTAACAAATGACATTACTGAGTCCAGTTTGGAGACCAGCTTTACTTTAAGACTAAGAGATTTGGCTACAAAACAGTTTTGCATTGCTGGATTGGATTCTTCACTTCGAAACAAGGACTGTGAATACAAAAGAGCTCTGCTTTACAGATTTACTCATTTATACTCAGTTACTTAACAGTAAATGAGAGAAATTCAGTACTTTGCAGTAACACAAAGTTAACCTACGTGGGGTGATTGATAAGTTCGTGGCCTACGGTAAACTGATATGAGTTATACAGCTCTTGTTACATGCGCAAGCAGTTCAACTCTGAGTGATTATGCAGAAAGTTTGAAGTTAATAACTCATTTCCTTCTACCTTAGGTCACAAACTTATCAATCACTCCTGCTGTGGACCACTCCTGGAGGTCCAAGACTCCGACTTCTACAAAGAAGGGATCCGTATGCTCCACGACCACTGGACTAAGTGTGTAAATGTAGGAAATATAAATGTGCTAGGTTTTCTAAAATTGACTCTTTCTACCTTAGGCCACGAATTTATGAATCACCCCTCACACATCTCAAATTTCTAATTCAAAACAAAGCATTCCAGGTTAGAATTACCATTATGAGCAATTGATCAAACAACTCATGATATATTTAGTTCAAGCAATATTTTGAGAGGTGTGATCAGATTGCATCCTTCAATCAAAAATTAACCTTTATGAACATTGGCCTATTTAGTGACTTTTCACCAATATTTATAAGCAATCTGCCACTAATGAAGTGAAAATACAGACATACAACGATCACAAAATCTATTACCAACACCTGGTGGAGAACACTTTTAACACATGATAAAATTAAACATGAAAGAGTACAGGTTTTCCCCGCCATCCGAAGGTAAAGCATTCCTATGAAACGGTTCGTAAGCCAAAATGTCATAAAGCGAAGAAGCAATTACCATTTATTTATATGGGAAAATTTTGTGAGCGTTCGCAGACCAAAAAATTACCTACCAAATCATGCCAAATAACACATAAAACCTAAAATAACAGTAACGTATAATAAAAGCAGGAATAATATGATAAATACACAGCCTATATAAAGCAGAAATACTTTTCCACAATCATTGGCAGGACTGTTCGCCGAAGCGAAAATTTCACGCAAGCGCTCTCGGCAGAAAATGTCATGCAAGCATTGTTGACAAAAACACTCTCTCCAGTAACCTTTAAGCTATGAAGCTGCCAAATCATACCAAGTAATACGTAAAAATATACAGCCTATATAAAATAGAAATAATGTACAAATGTTTGTATGTACAGTGTAGTATCACTTACTGGAATTGGGAAGACAGCGCAGAGCACACTGATGATGGTGTGTTAGACTGAGTCGTCACGGGCTGGGGTGGTGCAGTGGCCCCCATCCTCCAGGCCGCTGACAGATACATTACCACGAAGCACGCAGGGGTCCAGCGGTAGCCAGGAGGCACACAGCACATCTCTAAGAAAGAAGCCGAAATAAACATACTAATTAATTAGGTGCCGCCCGACATGTAACTGTCGGCCCAGATCAGAGGCGATTGTGTCGTCTCTGATCTGGGCCGACAATTACGTGTCGGGCGGCACCTAATTAATTAGCATGTTTATTTCGGCTTCTTTCTTAAAGATGTGCTGTGTGCCTCCCGACTAATGCTGCATTCTCCGCGAATCGGTATCTGTCCGTGGCCCAGGGGTTGGGGTGGTGGGACACTGAGGTGTCATCTCATCGTCTGCTTCCATTAGAGCAGGCAACTCATCTTCTTCTATCTCAGCCTGCCTCGATGTCGAAGGTCGAGGTTCGTCATCTGCTGTGGCTGATGTGGAAGGCTTGCTTGACTGCTGAGCCTCGTGCATTTTTCTATCACACAGTTCTTTGTAAGCACTCAAACCATCCTGCAAATATCTCCTAAACCTACGTACCCTTTCAAAATTAAAGTCGTACTTTATCATTGCAGCAAAAATCTCACGCAGTTGCTTCACGTTCATTTTGCTACTGCCTTTGGTTTCGATTGTTATCCTTTCCTCTTCCAATTGCATCAGCTCTTCATCTATCAGTTCTTGGTCATGGGATGCCAAAACCTCTTCAACATCATCTTCGTCAGCTTCCACAAGCCAAACTCACTTTGTCTTTACTTTGTTCACCATGATCAACGCTTAATTACGTCTAGTTTTACACTAAGTGTAATACCCTTACGAGCTCTTTCAGGCTTTTCCAATACCTCAGAACTCATCTTGCAAACGGCTGCTCACAGGCACCTGTTAAAGCAATGCAGTTCCGAATCCGGGGGAGAGCAGCTGCTCGGGGCGCGCTGCCTTTTATCGCACGCTGATTTTTTTCGTAACAGTGAAAACACCTTCTGTTAGCGAAAACAGGGTATTAATGTAGGTCTTTTGTAACAGTGAGGTTTTGTAAAGCAAACGTTCGAAAAGCGGAGGACATCTGTACCCACAATTTTATTATAGCAAAATACTATGCACTATTTCATATTTTCTTGCCATTGTTTATAATGATTGCTTCACTGATCAACCACAGCAGGAAATCAAAAATAATCTCTGACTACTATTTTTAAAAATCAAAGCAGCTCTGCGAAAAGCAAAGAGGATTCGCAGGAATGAATCAAACTACAGATAATCAACAATCATAAGCATCCCATACTCCCACCCCATCATTCCTCATTACCCCTTACCCACACTACCACCCCAAATCTAACACAACATTACTCAGTTTTAGTTTGGCCATTTTAAGACACTTTATCATGTTTGCAAATTCATAGTAATATGTGACAGATTTGGAAATAAAATACAGATTTGTTCCCTGATGAATAAAGCATACAAAGGAACTGTAGTACATTTTGTCTGTTAAAATGAATGCTAATTTCCACAATGTGTATTTTCAAACTCACATCTTTGCAATCTTCTTTTGTACAGTTTGTCTTCGCTCTAACATCAAACCACCTTACAGTACCATCTTCACCACATGATAGAAAAGTATAAGGATCATTTGGTACAGTCATGATCTGAGCAATAAAACAAAAAATGTAAGATAATCTTATATCCTTACTGATCGGAATAACAGAGTAGTGGAGTGGAGTAATGATGGCGCTAAACGGCGACTCCTTTACTTGCATATTTGGAAACAGCTCTATTTCCATCTTTAATATCTTTATTTTTCCCTTTCAACGTTCTTCTGAGGACCCTGACCTGGAGTTATACACTGACTTCGGTTCTTTGTAGGGATGCGACCTGCTCTCGGGGTTTCATAACTGGCCATTGTTAGTGGGCTCAGCCTAAGAGTCTGGCTCGGATTTGGAAGCCTACGATCTCGGGGTTCTGGAGTTGGGCGGATCGAGGGTTGGTGTCACAACAGGAGACCCATGTATTATCGGGACCCATGTGTTATCGGGAGAGTTGAAATATCTACAGCCGTATGCCTGGAGACCCGAGGTCTTTGAGATCTTCAGGCACAGAGCTCAGAAAAAGCGACGTTACGGACTTTTAACATCGTAAACCAAAGAGTTGTTTGTTATGTCTACCAGCTTGCTGGGAAAACGGAGACACCTCCTTCTCCCTTATTAGGTTGGGGGAGAGGGGGAGAGGGGGAGAGGTGGAGGTGGAGAGGGAGGTGGAGAGGGAGGTGGAGAGGGAGGTGGAGAGGGAGAGAGTGTGTGTGTGTGTGTGTGTGTGTGTGTGTGTGTGTGTGTGTGTGTGTGTGTGTGTGTGTGTGAGAGAGAGAGAGAGAGAGTCAGTGGTATGTTGTATACTGGATGAAATGCGAAGTCTTCGCAGTAACTGCAAGTCTGTGTCTTTGCTGTTGCTTTGCTCATGCTTGAGTGCTCAGTGGCGGGTGCCGATGCTTTTTTTTGCCAGTGGGGGAATGGGGTATTGTTGTTTGCTGCCGCTTAGGTGCGGGAGGGAGGGGAGCTGGGGTGGGGGGGGGAGCGGAGACTTCGAACATTTAACTGTCGTTCATTCTTTGGGGCACTCCTCTGCTTTTGTGGATGGTTGTGAAGGAAAAGCATTTCAGGATGTATATTGTCTACACTTCTCTGACATTAAATTGGACCTTTGATCTGAATTAAATAAGCAGCAATATTAGGCTGTTTTTCAGTTATATTGAATAACATTGAGTTCAGGTACATCCAATTATTTTAAAACAATTTCTTTCAAAGTGATAAAAACTTTTTTTATTGGCTAGAATGTTACTTAAATTGTTCAGTTTTCAACAAAGAATAGGCATTTAATCATCCAAGTAAATTTCAGATGATTAAAGATTAACTATTAGATAATAATTCATACATGATTGCCTGGTATGTTGAGTGTTTTAAAATTTTTTGTTTTTATTAAAACTTTTTAAAAAATAAACTGAAAGTTGTTGTTTGATAGGTGTCATTAGGGATTCTGGAATATGATTTATTATTTATAAATTAAAATAGTAATTTTAGTTCATAGAAACATTTGTATTGACATGATAATGAAGTCGTAATTTATATTTACTCTTTTCCTGCAAGACGTAACCAAATGGCAAATTACATCCATGAACTGTACTAGATTTTCAGATTTTATCCAGTGCCATCATGTCTTCATTATTATAGACTACTGATATAGGAAATACAGAATGGACATTTCTACATTCCAGCACAAATGCTATTCATAATTATGTATAATTGTCAACATACTCTAGGTATTTTTACTACCATGATAAAAGCAGAAAATTCCCACATCCTTAAATATTATTAACTGATCAACAATACTTAATGGATTTTGAGGCATGGGTGGAAAAAGAATGAACAAGAAAGATTTTGCATTTCCTGAAGCTTTCAGACTAAGCTGATAGCCAAGTTATTATTTTAGAAGGGCAAGAAAGCAATAAGTAACTTTATACCTGATTGGTGACATTTAGTACCTATTAGAATTTTCACTTTTGATTAAGAGCCTTTCAGTGCCAATTCATCAATTTTGTAATGAAGGTGCACTCTGGAGAATTAATTTAGAGAGTATCTACCGAACTGAACAATATTAGTCTCTAAATTTTTTGAATGAAAGGGCTCTCCAGCTTTATAGTACTTTATCCATGATATCAACAAAATGATCAATATTACATACTGTATATTACCTCATAAGCTGTTCCATAGTGGCAGTTAAACTGGCACTGACGATTTGCTTCTGCATCTCTCTCTGTGTTTGTATAAAATATGACACCATCTCCTGAGCAGGAAATAATCTGTTTGTCACTGGTGTGTGGAAGAAATTTTGCACTAAAAATGTTTGCTCGATGACCCGAACGAATAGTTGAAAGAATCTGAAACCAAAATTTTTCTTGAAAATAAAGACAGACACAGTTTCCATTAAATAACTCAAGCAAAATTATCTTTAGATGAATACAAACAGACAGGACCAAGGACTCCTTGGAACCACAAAGCAAATGACAAATAGATTTTAGTTGAACATGTCTCCTCACATCTATTCACATCTTCAATGCAATGAAATTTAGCATTACCTGAAGTGGCAACTTTGACCCCTCACAATTTTAAATGAAGTTAACTTCTATTTTCCAACTTTTGACAGCAAAATACAATGGTAACGAGAAAGAAATGTTGAAAGTTTTACTAAAAATATGCCCACTTGTCAAAATACACAATTACCTTAGCATGAAATTCAGTGAATTCAGCTTTAAAAAAATACATTTCCAGATTTAGTCTGGCAACATGAAATATCAAGTTTCTTAATAGATCATGCGACATAGGAGCAGAACTAGGCCCCTCGGCCCATCGAGTCTACTCTACCATTCAAACACAGCCAATCCTTTTTTTTTTCCCCCTCCTCAGCTCCACCCCCTAGTCTTCTCCCTGTAACCTTTGATTTTGCATCCAATCAAGACTCAGTCAAGCTCTGCCTTAAATACAGCCAACAACCTGGCCACCACAGCTGCCTGTGGTAATAAATTCACCACACTCTGGCTAAAGGAATTTTTCTGCATCTGTTTGAAATGGACATCCTTCTATCCTGAGACTGTGCCTTCTTGTCCTAGACTCCCCATCACGGAAAACATCCTTTCCACGTCTACTCTGTCTAGGTCTTTCAACATTCAAAAGGTTTCAATGAGATCCCCCCCATCATCCTTCTAAATTTCAGTGAGTACAGACCCAGAGCTATCAAACGTTCTTTGTAAGATAACCCTTTCTTTCCCTAAATCATCCCTGTATTCATCCTTAATGTTCACAACTGGGATTCTAGGGTGTGCTAGGAACTTCAGAAGACCAAGGAGCACCAAATACTATAAAACAGGGTGCATCTAAACAGAGTTAAAGAGAGTCTGAGAGGAAATATGTTTGAACAGATACAAGTTTCATATGTCTAATGACAGGCTGTAAACAGCAGAATAGCCTATTTCTGCTCCTATATACCTACATTTCCAGAGAGCTGCCACCACCATCACTGTCAATCTCACAAAATCAGCTGTTTTTGTTAATTATCTTTTCAAACCATAGCAGACTATTTCATTCACATATTACAAATTAAATTTACCTTTCTACTATATGGATTTGTTATCACTAGGTTGGTGTCATCAGATCCTGATAGAATATATTCTCCTGTATCATTCCAGCAAATTGTATTTACCTGTTGCAAATATAGAGGCAGAATATTGAAAAGGAATCCCTCTATTTCAGAAAGGCAGATAACCAGTGACATAAACAACTTATCAACAGCTCATCCAAAGAGGAAACTGTTTATAATCACAAACTGTAAACAATCTAAAGGTTGGATGTGAACAGATATATTAAGCAGGAAAAATACGTAAATAAATAAAAATGATAATAAAGTCAGAAAGCAATAAAGACTAAAAGTAGTTAAAATGTTATTTAAAATTGTGTTTTCATATTACCAATTGCTTATGATAAATATTTTCCCCAATATGGAAGTAGCTTTGTTATTGATATATGGATGCCATGTGGCAATCATATGGCAAGTTCAAAAATGTAGTCGCTCTTATATTGACCTTTGTTATTATTCATTCTGATATCTCTCTTCATCTCTTCTCTAGCTTGTCTCCCCCCCCCCACCCCACCCCGCCCCCCGGCCCCTTTTCAGCATCACTTCCTAACTTATTTCACTATTCTTTGTTTCCTTCTGTTGATCTCTGATTTTTTCTTCTCTGGGTGGAAAGTAATAATCAAATGTCATGGAGTAACAAGGCTTCATCTTTAAACAAATATTATGCAGCTTGCAGTCCTTGGATTTCCTTCTCATGTTCTCCACTGATCACACACACTTCTCTCTTCCCAATTCACTCCTAAATGCGACTTAATATTTTTCCTTCCCAAATCCCCTTCTTCCTACCATCCCCTCAATCCCATCACTAACACTTCCCTGTTGACTTCAGCTGTGACTGCCTTCCCTTTCAAATAACAGCTCATCACTGTATCCTGCAGGCTCCATTAACACAACCCTTACCATTAGACTTACAAACATTTCCACAGGTGGCTGATGAGAGATCACTATTCTGTTCACCAATACTGAATAAGTAATGATCAAAGTTTATAAAGAAAAATATATTTTGGAGTATGAGATTTATGGTTATGAATTGCAACTAAACGAATGAGACTGAAAAGATTATTAATAGTTATCTATTGTATCTGGTGTTCCCGATGTGGTCTCCTCGGTATTGGTGAGACACATAAATCAGGGAGCCGCTTTGTCATGCACCTCCGCACCATCTACCAAAAGCGGATTTTCCCAGTGGCCAACCATTTAATTCCTATTCCCATTCCCACACTGACATGGCAATCCGTGGACGACTCCTGTGTCATGGTGAGGCCACTCTCAAGATGGAGGAGCAACAACTTGTATTCTGTTTTGGATATGATTTCTCCTTCTGATAAAAGAAAAAATTCCCCTCGCCTTTCCCTCTTCTAATCCCCATGTTGGCCTCTTACCTCTTCTCAACTGCCTATTACCTCCTCCTGGTGCCCTTCCTCCTTCCCCTTCTTCTAGGATCCACCCTCCTCGCCTATCATATTCCTTTATCTTTCCTGCCAACCTGGCTTCACCTATCACCTTCTAGCTATCTTCCTTCTCCTCCTCCCACCTTTTTATTCTGGCATCTTCCCCCTTCCCTTCCAGTCCTGAAGAAGGGTCGCAACTTGAAACATCGACTGTTTATTCATTTCCACAGATGCTGCCTAACCTGCTGAGTTCCTCTAGCATTTTGTGTGTGTTGCTTTGGATTTCCAAAATCTCCAGAATTTCTTGTGTTCATTAATAGTTAATATAATAGGCATGAAATTAGAGATCATGATACAGTCAGGAAAAGTTATCAGTGCATCCTGGCCAGTCAAAAATTAGGTGCCTGGCCAAGACAGATGGGAAAAGTGATGTTGTGTTTTACGTTGTCTGTAATCAACAGACCAGGTCAAGCAAAGCTAGAATAAACTTGCCATTGAACAAACAATTCCTGAATACGTTTTTAATAATTAACTATATAACACTTAAAAAAAGGAATATAATTTTTAAGATCATGGGGCAAACTACTTGGCTTCTGGAGTTATCAGGAATACTGATGATGAAACTGTAAAATACTCTGGAAAGAAAATATACTTCGAATACTGTGCTTTCAGTCACTGGCACACAAGATAGTGGAGACAAGAAAACTGCTAGCCTTATCCTTGACAGAGATCTGAGGGAGTAGGAAAGAATTATGATTTGGACAGGAGGCATTCAAAAGGAGAAAATATAAAATTGTAGATATATAGAAAAAAGGAATATTTGGAACATTAAATTAATTTGGAGGAAAAGAGTACAGAAGCAACTGTAAATTTTAAAATGGTTATCAGGACTTCAAATTCCTGGAAGTATTTAAGAAACAATTATTGAATTGATTTTATTATTTACATCCTTTATATACATGAAGAATAAAAATCTTTATGTCTCCATCTAAATGTGCAATTTATAGTAATTTATAATAAACAGTAAAATAGTGAGAATAGTAATTACTTTTGAACTGATTAATTAATGTAGAATGTTTGGATCAAAAATTGCATTAAGTCAACAAAAAAAAACAGGATGGACTTGCATATATTTTACAGGCAGGAACCCCTGAAAAAATATTACACCACATATAA
This sequence comes from Mobula birostris, assembly GCF_030028105.1. Classification (NCBI taxonomy): domain Eukaryota; kingdom Metazoa; phylum Chordata; class Chondrichthyes; order Myliobatiformes; family Myliobatidae; genus Mobula; species Mobula birostris. Next base: position 46,861,144 of record NC_092375.1, on the reverse strand, counting down.
GAAACACAATATGCAATATAGATGATCTACATATAAGAAATGTGCACAAAGGCATTTTCCTTGGGTATTTCACCATTGCCAAGGGTTAACTGCACTGTACGATAATGAAGGTGAAAAATAACATGAATGGTAACAAAACATTTATATTAATCTAAACTAAAAGCAGCTCATTCTCAAAAGATAGAAGTTTGATTTGCTGAGTAGCTTCAGATTTCCATGCAGAATAAAAGTAGTACGGAACATTATTCAGTAACAATAAACATATCACAAAGTTAACTCTGTAAATTGTATTCTGCAAATCCATTCTTTGTAAATAAAATGAGTAAATGCAGTTCTAACAACACATTTAACATTCCCAATGTAGGATGAGTTTGTAGCACACATTCTTTTTGTTCATAGCTAAAAATGCGTCTTTAATTAAAACGTATACTCACACAACCATCGTGTACATTCAATTTAGCTTCAAGTTTTAGTCTTTGGATAAATTCTCTTCTTCCTGCAAATGGGAACAATTGTCAAGATGCAGTGAGTACAATAAATAGTATAGAGTCCTATGAGATACATACAGATTAGCTATAAAAGTGCAAGAAGAGTTTTGGCATTAAACAACAATTCCTATAAACTATTTTATCAATAAAAAAGTTTTAATAATAATTCAGCATTCAAGTTTATATCACACAAGGAAATACCTAAAAGCTTGAAAAATTTATCATTAGGTTGTCATCTACTAAAAATGACTAAAAATACTAAGCAATCAACTTCTAGATACCAACTTGGCATTGTAATTTAACTAAATATCTAAACTGTAACAACAATGGAGAGTTAGCCTTTTCTGTCTGGAACATCCAAGCAGTAAAAATAATATCCTTTGTAAAACTTCTTCTGTTGTCAATAATAAGCCACTGATTAAATTAATGAGTTTTGGAAGAACTGCGTAATTGTTCTCCATTACTCAACAATACACTATTCACAGAAGATGGAGAGGAAACAAAAAAGAATTACATATGATTTAAAGAATTGTGGTACTGCCAGGTTAATTACATTAGAAAATACAAGATGTTATACAAATCTAAACTGTATCAAGTTTCATGATAGAAATTTCGATAAAATTATTTTGAGTTGTTCATTTGTCAAACTGATAAGGGTAACCGTTTTTGAGCTGTTACTCAAAAACCAATGCTTCCATCTTTCAGTAAATCAACACTATTTGTGCCTTCTACAAATGTTAGTACTTGTTTCCACTTAACTGTATTTTTCCTTATTTCCACTTATAATAATCAGAATCAACATAATCAAGAATCAAAGTGATAAATATAAATGTTATAAAAATTGTAAACATTCACAACTTTAATGAAAAAAAGACTACTTTATCTCTTATCTATAGAAGCATTAAAACTGGGTCTTTGCCATGAATGTACTCCACAAAAAAAAGCTATTTTAATCCACAATTGAAGAGCATCAAAAAAGGAAAATGCACATTTTAGTAGGTATAGATCAACTATAAAAAGTGCATACAAGTTATGTGACTTTCTAGTAATTACCAGAAGATAAGAAAGATTGCTGAAATATTTTTCAAGACTCATACTACCTTCCTAGTTAACTATATTATAGCCTATCAGTGAACAATAACAAGGATCATTGGTAATATGTTCCGTTCTCTCATTTAATCAAATACCTTTGATTTCTACCCAGGATCTATCCTTGCTCCCCTCACATTTTCTTACCTACATGCAGCCCTTCAGGAATAGCTACCAAAATGCTGCAATAGTTTTCACAAGTAAGCTGACACTCCATGCTTTTCCTCATTACCAATTCCAAATTCTCACACCAACATTTAGTACTTCATCATATTTAATACCATATAGATCTTCAAATTTCTTAATAGAATGTGCTTCACTCTCATCCAAACTGGACACAAATTATTGTATCAAAATTGGAGATTGTCCAGTGTTTCCATTACTACTGATGTAACTGAAATATTAATCTCTGATTTCATTGTCCTTATTAGTTCTAGGAAGTGAATTCCTTAATGGCCCTATTTGATCTTTAATATTTTATCTGCCACTAGCTAAACAGCTATGAATCATTCATTACCATGGCTCAAGGTTCAATGTCCTTGTATCATACTTATTTCTATAATTATAAACCCAACTACTTACAAATCTAAATTTGTGCCATATTAACTCAGGGAAAATATGAATCTTTTGAAATAACTGGTTATTTTGATTTGAGAAAGTTGCCTCACTGTTTCCTCCCCATATACAAATCAAGACTACACAAATTTTCAGGCTTAGAGAATCACTTTTGGTCAGAGCAGAAAATAAGAGCTGAAATTGTTGGTGAAAGCTTTATGCATGTAATGCCTCAGTGGATAGATGCCACCAGAGTTTTGAACATTGTTTTACATCACTTGTACAAATTTGTCCTGCATACAGGGCCGCAAGCCACCGAAGTGGCACTTAACTGGATGGTCCAGGATGGTTTCAACATTAGACCATAAGACAAAGGAGCAGAAGTCGGCCATTCGGCCCATCGAGTCTGCTCCACCATTTTATCATGAGCTGATCCACTCTCCCATTTAGTCCCACTCCCCCGCCTTCTCACCATAACCTTTGACGCCCTGGCTACTCAGATACCTATCAATCTCTACCTTAAATACACCTTAATATTATGGGGATCCACGCAATTTGGGACACTTCCACAAAGTATAAGTATTTATGTTCTTCCAGGCAAGTGCCTCCTCCGAACACCTGCCATTGCTGGTGTTCCCAACACTCCCTCAACACACTTCTTCATCAGCATACCCATCCCCATCACTTACTTCAACTTGCACTATCATTTCTCACGCAAACACGAGGAAAACTGCAGATACTGGAATTTCAAGCAACACACATAAATATTGCTGGTGAACGCAGCAGGCCAGGCAGCATCTCCAGGAAGAGGTACAGTCGATGTTTCGGGCCGAGACCCTTCATCAGGACTAACTGAGAGAAGAGATAGTAAGAGATTTGAAAATGGGAGGGGGGGGGAGATCCAAAATGATAGGAGAAGACAGGAGGGGGAGGGATGGAGCTAAGAGCTGGAAAGTTGATTGGCAAAAGGGATACGAGAGGATCATGGGACAGGAGGCCTAAGGAGAAAGAAAGGGGGAGGGGTGAAGCCCAAAGGATGGGCAAGTAGTGAGAGGGACAAAGGGAGAAAAAGGAGAGAAAAAGAATATATATATATAAAAAAAATAAATAATGGATGGGGTACAAGGGGGAGGAGGGGCATTAACAGAAGTTAGAGAAGTCAATGTTCATGCCATCAGGTTGGAGGCTACCCAGACCGAATATAAGGTTCCTCCAACCTGAGTGTGGCTTCATCTTAACAGTAGAGGAGGCCGTGGATAGACATATCAGAATGGGAATGGGACATGGAATTAAAATGTGTGGCCACTGGGAGATCCTGCTTTCTCTGGCGGACAGAGCATAGGTGTTCAGTGAAACGATCTCCAAGTCTGCACCGGGTCTCGCCAATATATCATTTATCACATATTTTTGCCTCTGTAACACTTCCATCCTCAGCTCATACAATACATTCATGATCTTTCCTCAACATTTCCACCATATCCAAGATCACACCTGGCCTCTTTTGACCTCTTTCAGTCAGCTACATCAGTGCATCTGTGTTACAGCTTCACTTTTTGTACAATTATTAGTTAATTTAGAATACAAATGGTCAAGAATTGACCAATTATATTCAATTGTATGAGTGGTCAGGTGTTGGATCTCACAATGGGTGAGCATTTCGGAGACAGTGACCGCAGCTCCCTGACCTTTGCCATGGCCTTCATTCGACAGGGATAGGAGCAGGCGATATGGGAAAGTAATTGCGGGGGGGGGGGGAATTATCATGCGAGTAATCAGGAACTTGGGAATAGATGTACTCAGGGAAATGCACAATGGAAATGTGGTTGTTGTTTAGAGTGCACTTGCATTGGGGTTTGGATAGGTTTGTCCCATTTAGGAACGGAAAGGATGGTAGTGTGAAGGGACTATCACTGACAAAGATGTGGAACATCTAGTCAAGAGGAAACTAGAAGCTCACTTAAGGTTTAGGAAACAAGGATCAGCCAGGGCTTTAGAGAGTTACAAGGTAGTCAGGAAGAACCGAAGACTAAATTTAGGAGAGTTAGAAAGGGTATGAGAAGGCTTTGGTGAGCAGGATTAAGAAACCCTAAGGCATTCTACACGTACATAAAGAACAGGAGAGTAACTAGAGTGAGTGCAAAACCAATCAGGATTGGAAGCTGGAGGAAAGGATATTGGTAGGGGATGGAGGGAAGATATCAAAGGGATTTTTTAAAATATATATACACACATACAAAGAGTGGTGAATGTGTGTAACACCATGCCAGGGTGGTGGTAGAGGCAGATACATTAGGGGCAATTAAGAAACTCTTAGATAGGCACATGGATGCTAGGAAAATGGAGGGCTACGTAGGGGGGAGTTGCTAGATCAGGGGTTCCGAACCTGTTTTATGCCATGGACCAACATCATTAGACAAGAACTCCATGGACCCCAGTTGGGAACCCCTGGATTAGATTGATCTTAAGAGTAGGTAAGAAGGTTGGCACAACATTGTGGGCTACAAGGCCTGTAATGTCCTGTAGTTTTCTATGTAAAAATTATGATTTCCCTATTGCCTGAGTAGTATAATAAGAATTGTTTCCAACAAATAATCTGTTCACTGCTTATCTGAGAATACTACAGTTAAAACAACTATTAATTCAGTCTAGACATTTGTCAATAACCTTTCATCTAACTAACCATAACACTATCATTCACCCCATTTCTTTTCTCAAAACTTACTCCACTCTCTTCTCACCAATTCTCTTTCAAGGTTGTTTGCCTGAATTGTTAGCTTTATATTTCTCATCATAGATGCTGCCTGACTTGTTGAACAATAATAATTTATTATAATAAATACAATAACCAAAGTAATGTGTTTGCCAGTGATAAATGTTGATATAGTTATCAGCTAAACTCCACATAGGAAGCGTTTATTCTACAAGATTTTTAAAAATATGAGATAAAAAAAAAGAGCCCATCCAATACAATGAAACATGCATTCCACAAAGTAAAAATAAGTGAAAATGGTCTTGGCCCAAAACGTCGACTATTTACTCTTTTCTATAGATGCTGCCTGGCCTGCTAAGTTCATCCAGCATTTTGTGTGTGTTGCTTGAAAATAGTTAATGATGTTCGTAAATGATTAAAAAGAAACTAGAAACAGTGGGAGGTCAAACAATCTTTAATTACGTCAGGTACAGTTTTGAAACAGTTGGTTGTATTGGTCTATCTGCTTGTTCATTTTTTAAAAATCAAAACACTTGTGTCTATATTTAACTTTGTAAAATATACTTACACTGCATCATTTCATTCCTATATTTAGATGATACCCTTCATCGTCATTTATCTTATTGCATTACAAATCTAGGTGCAGTGATGATACCACAACATGGTATCAGAATCTGTCATACACTTCCTCTTTTTCTCAAAATACACCTTTTCAAATGCTGGTTTCAAAATTTTGCTGTTGTAGTTATATAGATGTGTAATGTATACATTAGATTTCACATATTCATTGTTATTTATTTAAAAAATAAGGTAGAGGACAGCAAACTGCATTTATATTTATCATTATCCAAAAACACATCAGCTGAGCAGTTCTGAAAATTGTCACACTCATCTAAACTATGTTTTTAGCACAAACTTTAGTTAAGCCTCTCTTGTTTGCAATGCTTAGGCATACATACTATTTTTGCAAGGTCCTGCTTCGTAATATTCACTTCAATATTCCCCATCCAAATTGAGGCCCTCCGTGTGTGGTGGGGTCAGCCATGAACATTGAGTCCCAACTGTCTATGTGAAACACAAATCAGCATGCAAGCCAGGGCAATACCATATATGTAACAGGCTCTCCCTCTCTACATAGCAAATGAATCCAAATGAACAGCAGAGACAGATATAGTTTGGTACCAGTTTGTCACAGGAGTTGCCAGTCAGCATTTCACTGAACATAGGACTGTCTTATGGACTCCATCTTCGGATTTTTCCTCAGGGCTTAGTCCTGAAGCCTTCCCTATGATTAGATATAGCTGCAAGGCAGCAGAGGCTTGAGATCAGAGTTTTTCTTCTCTTAGACGAGTTGCCAACCACTCCTGATGAACCTCATCTGCCCAAAGCAACTGGTTTTAAGGCGCCAGTAACCCGCCTTTGCTCCTTCTCCTGCAAGTAGAAATGGTTCCACTGGGCTCAGTGGCTGAGCCACCTGTGAAGGCCAGGAGCTGGACTTGGTTGTCAGAGGCTATTTGAGACAGGTGCCCTCGGAAGTATTTGATAGGTAATGGGAGCTTATCCCCACTACCACCGGCAGCTTAATAACTTTAAGGAACTATCTGAAAAGTACTTTGAAATCAAAATAATTTTTGGTCTACCATAGGCTTTCTTTCTTGCCCATCACCCCTAAAAGAACTCAAATTTTTTTAAAAGTTTCTCAAATTCTGTTATCTATTTACTGACTTCACAGATATGAAACTAGTAATTGAAATATTTACAGATGCAATTTGAAAGTATATTATAACCCTATTGTCCTCATTGGGTAAACTTTGCAGGAAATTGAAACATACAAAAGATTGCATCAAGGCAGTACATGATGCTGAAACTGGAAAAGAAAATGCACCTAATAAGGTTCTATGCTAGAAAGAATAGATTAAATTATTAGGCAACAGTGGAGACCGCTATAAGGCAAGATCCTTAAAAACAGAAAAAAGTTGATCAGAATGCTTAGCAAATGGTTAAAAATCTAGAAACTGTAGAGAACAAAACATATAAGCTTTCATGAGCCAGAATAATTAAAATTTTACCATCACACAAAAAGAAATCTTGTTTAAAGTACTCCTAATATGTATCTAAAGAGGTACAATACAAGGAAAAGAGGGAGGAGGAGTGCAGGGTTATAGAACAATTCCACCAATACCTATTAAACCACATCTGGAATACTGCATTCAGTACTGCATCTAAGGAAGAATATGTAGTCAGGCAGTCATTGGACAGATTTATTTTGGAAATCTTAACTTAAAAATGAGAGATTCTACAAATTGGGTATCTTTACATAGAACATATTGAAGTTGGCTGAGAAATGATTTAGAGTTTTTAAAAAGTACAATGGGAGATTGATAGGGCATTAGAAACTTTTCACTGGTTGATAAAAATTCAGGACTGAAGACCTGGTGCTTAAAATTGCTTTACCAATTTTTTTGTAATGTCAAAATAGCGTGTTGAGTCACCTAAATGTGTCCTTAGACATATAAAATTGAGATCTTCAATTATTAGGTACCCAGAAAACATTGTCAAGCTTCTCTAACACTGCATTTTCAGGTTGCTGTACTTTATTGATGAAGTTTTTGCAGCTTCAACATTTAGTCCAGCAGCTGTGAGCTGAGCACCCAACGTCACACAATGCAGACAGCTCTCCTCCAGATACAGGACTTTGGTATTTTAGAAATAGACACACTTATGATGGCAGGAGGTGAGTGACAGCTGAAGAACAGTATCCAGAGCAAAATTACTTTCTGTCCAAGGGCAACACAGAAATCCTCTGGGTCCACACCAGACAACCCACCCTGCAAAAACTCATTTCAGGGAGGTAGCACCATCAATTTGCGGGAGACTCCCAGAATTTCCGGGAGAAGTGGGATGCCTGCAATAGAGTAGCTCCTTAGCAGCTAGCCAGCTAGTTTAAATAACATTAGCTATGCTAATGAACAAATGACACCTGTTAAACTCACCTCAACATGTCTTTTACATTTTAATCCACTATGGGCAATAGAAAAGTCACTGTTGCAAACAGTGCAGCAAACAACACTGTCATTATTTTTGACCCCTATTAGGCAGGGGTACACTTTAGTGTAGTCTGGGGTGACGTACATTTTATATTTTCTTTTTTTGGAACACTTTGCCATGGCGCGCGCGCTCGCGCTCTCTCTTGTGGTCGCTCCCGTGCTCATTCTCTCTCTCGCACGCATGCTCTCTCACTCTCGTGGTCTCTCTCGCACTCGCTCGCGCTCTCTTGTTCTCTCTCTCACTCTCTCAAAAAAATTGATTTCCGGGACATCATATATAATACGTGGGCATCAGGGAGCCACTATTAATATGCAGGAGACTCCCAGAACTTCCGGGAGAGGAGGGATATCTGCCTCATACACAAGGTTGCCAGGGAGATCACTGTAGGGTGTTAAACAGCCCATGAGTGCTTGTACTTTTGTGAAACTGCTAATTGAACACAGATCTACATATTCAAAACACAGAATGTGCAAACATTTAAGGATTCCAAAACAAAATATTTAAAGAAAGAGAATTATAAATATAATTTTACGTCTAACAAATTCTTAATTGCAGATAGGTATTATGTACTAAGAAATCAAAAGCATTAATGCAAATATATGGATGTTTGTAAATGAAAAAATATTTACTACTTAAAAGTTCAAAGATGAATTTTAATGAAAAGATTTCATACTATACATGTTGCATTTCAAAAACAGCACAACATATATTTGTACGCTAAGTACTCCATCTGTTGTACAACTTTCAAATCCCCGGAGATGATCAAACAAGGACCATTAGACCATGGTAATTCATGTAAAATAAACTGGAGATCCTGATACGTCATGGAGACCAATCTGTTCTACTGACAACTATAACCTAAAATAAAAGCAGAGGCGTTTGGCTTCAAGGCACACTGCATTCCATTCCTTCGTTAGGTTCCATTTTAGTTCATAAGAGACACTGGCCTATTTATGGAAAATGATTTTTGTAGTTCACATAACCAAGTACATTGGGAAATAATTTAAATTTACTGGTTATTTTCGATGGTGGAGTTCTTTATTTCTAATATTACTAGTTAGTATCCATTGAAGGAGAAGCATGAAGTCCAATGTGATGGTAAATATGAGAAAATGATATTTGAAATGAAGTACAGTTTATGTGATGACTTAGGAGACCAAAATGCTTTAAAAGATTAGGGAAGTAAGGTCAGGTGCAAGGATTTACTAGTCTGGAGAATAATGGATGAGTGACAAAAGGAACTTCAGAATTCCTGGCTAAGAGAAATTAATAACTGTCTATAAATCAGTAAGTAGATAAATGACTGGATGAATACTGGAGGATTGAGTACTAAAAAAATGAATGCAGTTGATGAAGTAGTTAGCATGAGGCGAGTGAGTAAAGGGATTAAGGGATTAGTAATTTGCATTAATCATTCAAATTCTCTATTCTAACCAGTATCATTCCATTGCCTCACTGCTCACCAGTCTACAGAAACATTTGTTTTGAGTTCTCTCCTGATAATCATCCCGATCCACTCTCTTCTTCTAGAATCCTACTAAATCTATACGAGTTCTTGGAGATTGGACATATGCCAAGTGAAGTTAATTTTTTTTCTGCCAAATTGCAAGGAGAGACAGGAACTAAAAAGATTGATCTTGTACAGCCATTTTTTAGGCCTTAATCCTGGGCATCACGGTAGCATAATGATTAGCGTAATGCTATTGCAGTTCAGGGCATTTTAGAGTTTGGAGTTCAATTCCAGCACCATTCCATAAGTAGTCTCCATATGCCCCCCACCCCCACTCCCCCCACAGTGGAAAGCATGGGTTTTCCCTGGGTGCTCCAGTTTCCTCCCATAGTCCAAAGATATACTGGATAGGTTAATTGGTCATTATGAATTGTCCTAAAATTAGGTTAGGGTTAATCGGCATTGTGGGGTTGCTGGGGCAGCATGGTTCAAAGGCCAAAGGACCTACCGCATGCTGTATCAGTAAATAAATAAAATTTCTACCCCAAGAAACTCACACCACAGGACATATCCAAACCCACCCCCCCAAATGCAAAATTTAGAACCAGAGCACAGTGTCAAAATTTGCTTAAAAGGAACACACTATTGACATCAGGAGACTTGAGCGGACAGCTCCAGAATTCATTGAAGGCTGCTCATTTACTTTCCAAACCCTAGAGAATGTGCAATAAACAGGGAATCATTTTCCTACCATTCTATGGGTGGCTCAAGAAAGAATGACACTGCTGGAAGCACTCTGCACAAAAGGTGTAGTTATCCCGAAGGACTAAATGACTGAATAAGGAAATTAAGGGCAAAAGTCAGAGGTGTTAGTGAAGAGAAATGGCTGCAGCAGCTCTCTGCCATATCTTTCAAATTACTGCTCAACCCAGCATCAGAGAGGTCACCCAAACACCCAAGTACAGTATACATAAAAACATGATTTAATCTACTTTGATTTCAGTGAGAAACAGATGCCATCTCCAGCATTGAGATTTGCCAGCTTTGCTGGCTTCTCACAAATGCCAGAAGCCATTAACTACACTCAAAGTGCTCTTAATGGGATCTTATAAAGAACACTGATCTTTTCATCAACAGGAAAGGATCCTGACTTCCTCAGTGTACCATCGCTGTGGATCACAAAAAGAACTTTTTCCAGAGAGAATGCCATGTTTCTAGAGCAGACATGACTACCTCACACTTAAAGGACATGAATGCTGGATACATTTAACAGCCAACACTGGCTGTGGGAGTGGAAACTGCAGAGAAAGAGCCAATTCTCTTCCTACCTTAATTCTGACATGTCAGAATTTACCGCTTTTCATAAATGCTTGCTGATCTTCAGGGTATATCCATTTGTTTGATATTTCTAACAACTTCACATCTCAGTTACTAACATGTTCTTTTTGATTAGTTTTCCTTCATCTTGCTACCCTCATTTTATTAAATATAGCATTGTGTCATCTAGGCAATCATGATTTCAGTCCTAAAACAAGCATGTCCTTTACTCCCTCCATCCCCCTCCATCTCTAAACTTAAATCAAACTGTACTTTAATGTTTCTAATTCTGGTTACCGACCTGAAATGTTAAATCTGTTTCTGTCGAGTATATAGTTACCTGGCCTGCTCAGTATTTCCAGCTTCTTCTATTTTATTTCAGATTTCCGCATTACAATTTTACTTGCCTGCCAATTGCTTATAAAGTTTGCGACAGCACTTCAGCACACCTTTAACGTGTCACCTTAAAGAATTAAGAACTCCACATAAGATAATTTTATGATCTCCATTTTGTGGATGTGAACACAGATGTGCAGATCACTGTGACATATCTCGTAAAGACATGAAATTTCTTCCCAAATTGCTACATTCTAGGGGATTACCACTCTTGGAGGAGGTTAGAGTTGTCATGCTCTTTGTGAATGCTGTGGCAGGTCTTAGTTCTCCTGATAAACAGGATTTTCCTCCTGGCATACATCTCATTGATGATGATATGCATGCTCTATCTCCTTCTCCCTTGCAGTCTCCAGATCCACTACAGAAGCCAAATTATGTACTGAAGTTAGCTAATTTTTTTTTGCAAAGATCCAATTTGTATTAATGATAAACACATTCAACTTTTAATAAATCAAATACAGATGCTATCTAATTTCTAATCAAATTACATCTGTATTTGGTGGACTAAACCTGTTAAAGTGTGTTCAAGAATGGAGGGATCTACTCTCCTAAACTCTCCCTCTTTTGTCCATCTTCCCTCCTTTAAAATGCTTCAAAAATGTTACCTATTAGATCATGTCTTTGATCACCGACTTCGTCATTTTAGGTTTCAATTTCATATTTGATAATTCCTTTGTAATGTTTCTTTGGAGATTTTGCTACATGAATAGAAATAGAACAAAGAAAATGAAAGTTGCTCTTTCAAAGTGATACCACAGTAGCGTAGCAGTTAGTGCGATGCTGTTACAGCTCATTGCTTTCTGGAGTTCAGGGTTCAATTCTGGTGCCTTCTGTAAGAAGTCTCTATACATAATACCCATGGAAGGTGTGGATTTTTCCTGGGTGCTCCAGTTTCCTCCCACAGTCCAAAGACATACAGGGTAGGCAAATTGGTTATTGCAACTTGTCCTAAGGTTAGTGCTCATTGTGGTCTTTGGGTTGCTGGGACAGCATGGCTTGAAGGGCTGGAAGGCCCTACTCTACACTGTATCTCTAAATAATGATGAGTGGCCTATGACTTAAATACACATAACGATCTTTGTTCCCCATTTGATTGGGCTTTAGTCTACAAAAATATGTTAAACTTAGAACATGTTAATAACTTGTTCAGTTTCACTGACATTTACAGAAGAGTGATTCGATTATTACCTACACTCGACATGTGCTTCCTACGTTCACTCCCAAATTACTTGACTCTAGGCCTAGTCCAAGGCTTTCCAAACAGCAGAAAGTTTCTCTCTTCCTACACTATCAGTTTTCTGCAATCTCTTGCAAGATGTAATCAAACAGCTCATAATGTTCAGATTCCATGAATACAAGCCTGGCTATTATGTTCATACATCATAGTTTATCCCTTGAGAAGACAGGTATAGATCAGACATTTATCCAGCATTCCCTTCAAGGCCAATACATAGGATAATCTTTACAAAACTCAAATCCATTTATCTTTTAAAACGGGTCTAAGTAAAATATGTTTTAGAAGTCCATATAAATAACATGCATGGATATTCCATTGTCAATTATTAAGTTACCTCTTTGCAACTTTCGATTCAGGTTACCCTTAATAAATAGACTCTCCAGTCAGTGGAAAAATAATCAATATCATTTGTCATTCTATTTTACGATGGCTGTTAGGCTGAACTACCTATAATTTCTGCACATTTCCTTCAAGTTTGTTGTCACTCCATTGTTTTTTAACCTCAATTTCCCTAACCTCAAGAGAACATTGGAAGAAGTAAATGGTGACAGCATTTAAGGTCAGATCTGTAAATGTATCAAAGACTAAATACAAATAGATCAGATTTGGAAGAAGGGAAAGAGGAAAGGAGTTTGTGGACCCTTTGTTTTTAGGGAAAGCCACAGAGGAACTGCTGAAGATGTGTTAGTAAAGATAGGAGAGATAGTCATGCTTGACTTGATGCAGAATAAAAGAAGATTTTTAAATAAGTTGAAATTTACAAATCGCATAGGTCTGTATATCAGACACGACAGCATTATTGGAGTCAAAAATACAAATTAGTTTCTCAGTGGAACAATACAGATGCACACAAAACTGACACAATGAAAATGAAAGTAGCTGCACAGTGAAGAAACTCAGATCATCCAAGTGGGATCAGCTTCTACCTGAATGCTAAAAATCAACAACAATCATTTATAATGCAACAAACAGTGTTTATAATGTATCTTTTGTATGATAAGATATGCAAAAATGTCTCATGGAATTGCTTTCTAACAAAATTGAACCATAATAGGTCATCAACAAATGCTAGTTAATATGGCAATTTTTAAGTAGTGTTTTTAAAGAGACACACACACACACACACACACACACACACACACACACACACACACACACAGAGTTAGGGAAAACAACAAATTCCAAACAGGGGCTTGGTTGTGAATGGCAAAATAATTAAAATAGAGCACAAATAAGATTCAGATTTCTAAATGGACATTGAACCCATGAACATTACCTCACTACCTTTATATTGCACTAATTTTTAAAAATCCATACATATACACATAATGTAACTCAGTTTTTTTCTTACTATATTTATTATGTTTTCATTGCACTACTGCCATAAAGTTAACAAATTTCATGACATATGCCAGTAATATTAAATCTGATTCTGATTCTAAAGGAACTGAGATCTTGAAGGATTATGGATCTGGAAATTAAGGAGTTTGGGAATGGAGAGAAAGGCCTTGGCAGAACTTGAGAATAAGGAAAAGTATTTTAACATTGAAACATTGTCTACTAGACAAATGATATCGATCCACAGCAAAAGGTGATTGATGAACCGTTCTTGGCATGAATTAGGATACAGTCAGTTCTGGATGAGCTTGGAGTAAAGGCTGGTCTAAAAAGATTTGCTACTGTCAAGTCTAGATTTAAAGGTATGGATGAAAAATTCAGCAGCAGGTGACACAGAAGTGGTGTCAGACTAGGCAGATTCCATCGGAATTGAATCATTTTGTTTGGATGGGCTGCAGCTTCATCCAGCCAACTAAACATCTTAAAAAGTCAAACAATGCTTTAGTCCCACTACAAATTCCATATATGAACCACCAAATACATGCTTTCTACCAACCACTATCTTGAATCCAACAGACTGGAGTTCCAGGAGCTTAATCAAACTCAAACTTAACTTTCACAGACCTCACAGAGCTACTAATTCCAGTACTTTTACTATGACTCAACAGTACTTTAAGTTGTTTTTTATGTCATTGCAACTATGTAATTCTTCTAATAGGCTCAACAGCAGTCAAGTATAATGTAATATTCCACAGGTTGACTAACATCGTAATGAGATATAGACACTCATGAAATGGGGATTTCGTCAAATTACAATAAGTAATTACGATGAATGAACGAGAAGTCCAACTGTATGAACAAAACGTGGCGATTTGACCAAGTAGTTGCCAAAGGAACAATAAAAATAGTTAACAGAAATTTGTTTCCTAATTCAAAGTCATGCTTTACACAAATAATATACAGATAATAATAAAATAATTATTTTATCTTTGGTTAAAATTTCCCACATAATACAAAGAGACGAAGAAATTAACATTTATATGAATTTGAAATTGTCTGAAGGGCTCAAGTATAATCTGGTGGTGTGGAGAAGGGGCGCCACAAAACAATAAAACCCTCTACATCTCGATTACTGACAAAAAGAAGTTGTTCTCAAGATAAATATCCACGAATGCCCCAGGCTAAAATGCTTTCCGGAAAATGTTTCATTTCGGAAACGTTGTCATCTAGTTATTATTGCGTCAATTGTTTATCAACAACTTATGGTAGGGTGTATTAAAGCGAATTGTTTTAAACAGTAAATTAAACAAATAAAATGGTGGGAAAGTTGTACTGTATAATAAAACTCACGGAACTACCACAGCAAAGTATCGGATAAAGACAAGACCTTTTTTGCCACTAGAAAACAAACTAAATGCTCATTTCACATCACGTATATCCTATTAACAATTAATATTTACATTACTATCTGAAGAACCATCCCAGATTATGCTTTATTTAAATAAAATAAACTCCACTAGGCGTATTGCATTCAGGACATTGGTAATCCCGGAATTATCAGTACCCCATGGGAGAAAAGGTCTGTGCGTCACATACAGAAATTGTATTTAAATTGTGAATGTTTCCATCTCCGAAAATGTAGGCATAATTTTGGGTTAATCAATTGTACATTCGGTATTGTAGAACGCAGTGGCTAAACTCGACCAAAACAGGATCAGACTGGTGACAGAAGGCGGTTTAGTTGGAGCTGAGCTACTCGCCAGTCAGACACTTCTTACCTAAATAGGACAAGCGAATTAGCCGGGGATCCTCCAGCCCCAGCGAGCGCTTCCTTACATCCCACACCAGGTTTGTGGGACGTGACATCCTGCCTCTCCCACAGTTATTACAATCTATTAACCGTTCCGAGCCTCCGTCATTGTCCAATCGACGGATACTGGCGTATGAGTTACAGACACAATAAAACGAACCGCTGACGAACTAGCGGGGAATTGTTTCACGTCGTTATTTTCATGCTAGCGACTACCGTCAGGTCAGCTTGAAGCGAATTGTTGGCCGGCCGCTTGTCAGCGATAGGCCTGACAACCTATAAACATCGCGATATCTCGTTCAAAAAAAACAGAGGCAAGGCTGGGCCTCCTCTCCCTTTCAATCTAACTTGATCTATCGGCGTGATTGACATATACGTAAACCAATCGAAGGGGCGAACGGGATAAAGAGAGCGAGAGAGAGGACGGACGTCCTTGCGGAGGACTGTGTAGGGTGGGTTCTCAGTGGCTAAAGGGTTAGGTTGACACCTCACACCTGCATACCATCGGGCTCCTCCTCCGCTCCATTGCCCGGCCTGCCAGCGCTGTTGTGTCATTTGGACGCTGGCTGTTGGCTTCAGGGACATTTAAGGACAAACCTGAAGGACGAGTTTTCCGGGATTTTGGGGAAATTGCCTGCGATAAGCAGATATTATCAGTTGCAACCAACGCGTGAAAGATGGCAGTAGCCGGCCTGAGAGCCAGTTATCACCGAGTGTTGGACAAGATTGGTTTAATGCTCCCTCCCAGGATGAGGCCTTTTTATGAGCATCCTGCAGGTATGTATGTATGTCCTTCTGCTGAGACCGGCGCGTACTGACTCGGTGTTTTTATATGTTTAATTGCTTACGAAGTGCCAACAGCCGTAGTTCGATCGGTGCCAGAATGAGTAGGGGCGGCGTGAGCTACTTCCTCTTTGCTTTCTATAAATATACTGCAGAAACCATATCTCCAGCATCTTTGATGTTGAACCACACGCGATCGACCGACTTCTTTGTTGCTTACTGCTTTCAAATTACACGCTGTTACTTGGTGCCAAGTAACGAGAGTTTAATTAGGTGCGGAAGAGAAGCTTTTTCGTCTTTCCTGTGGTTTAATTATTAGTAGTATAGTGGATATTGACCTGTTCTGAATTTGTTTTAGTATTTTGAAACTAATGACTAAAGTTTCCCCAATATTCTGAAGAGAGTTAAAAGGGCCCTGTTTACGGAATAGTAAATTGTACAATCTTGTCAAGTTGATTGACCTTTAGCCTTAAAGTTATGAAGCAAATTAGTAATGCAATTCATTGCTAAGAACGAGGACAGTGTCGTTTGCTTATTTAGGGATTTGAGGTGCTGAAGTGTCCTCTGCGCCCATTTGTCTGTAGTCTTACCTGTATTCATTTGCCCGATAATTATTTACTTGTCTATAAAGTGTGTATACACTGAAGTACCTATGTCTAAATTGAATGATTTGACAAAGGAACAACGTTCCAGCGCATTTACGTTAGTTCGGCATGCATGTTTGATAAAGTCTGGGAAGCATCTTTCAGAAGCCATGATGTTATACACTAAAAAAACCACCCAATTTCCTTCCAATATTAGAAATACCACAACAAAGCAAAATCTTCCAAACATACCTTATGGCCTTTGTCCTAAATGTCACCATTCTCACACCCTCTCTCTTCCTCACCTTGAGTGTTTTTTTTCCCCTCTGCTTTGCTAAATTGGATTTTGCCCTTCCCATGCATGATTTGAAATCGACTGAGGCTTCGTCATAAAGTGGGCGTTGATGGCGGACCCAAATGCAAGACACAGACACTGAAGTACTAGGAACAGGACTTGACTAGAGAGCTGGGACAAGAACATAGACTTGGGCTAGGACATTGGCTAGGCAAGCGGGACCAGGACAAGGAACTGGGAACTAGGAGCCCGGGCTTGGACTCCAAGCCAGAGACTGGACAAGGACCCAGAACCTGGGTCTTGACTCAGGCTTGGACCCCAGAACTAGGCAAGGACATGACGTGGCTACAGGACTGGACATGGCTTGGGTACTTCGAGGCTTGGGTTCCTCAAGGCTAGGACATGACGAGGCTTGGGTTCCTCGAGGCCAGGACATGACGAGGACCTAGAACCTGGGTCTTGACTCAGGTTCAGACTCCAGAACTAGGTGAAGACATGACATGCTCTTGGGAGGCAGGACTAGGCAAGGCACATGGACAGGAGGAGAACACGAAGCCTTGACTTGGTATTCAGGAACAGCCGAGCCTTGGACTTGGGACGACAGGAACCTCGGAACCTTGGACTTGGGACGACAGGAACGTAGAACACAGAGCCTTGGTCTTGGGGAGGACAGGAACACAGAGCTGGGACCCCTCCTTAGGAACAGGACTTGGGGCAGGGGCTCTACACACAATGCTGAACACAACAAGACAGTTCCCAACCCTAGGTAGCAGCAAATGGCCAGACCTACCTAGCAAAGGTGTGGACACAGAGACAGTTCCCAACACTAGGTAGTGGTAAACAGCCGGACCTACCTAGCAAAGGCATGGACAGAGACAGTTTCCAACACTAGGTAGCGGCAAACAGCCAGACCTACCTAGCAAAGGCATAGACAGAGACAGATCCAACTCAACAATAGACAGTTCCTTATCTTGACACAGCAAGGCTCCTATCTCGCTCCAGTGGTTGAACTTGGCAAGGTTGCGGGCAAGACTCCAGACACAGGTTGCAGGCAAGGCTCCAGTAGGAAGAGGGAAGGGAACAGTCCAGCCTCAGGGTAACGGCAAAGACAGCCTGGCTTACCCAGCAGAGGCAAGGACAGGAAGGGACAGATCCAACCACAGGGTAAAAGCAAAGACAGCCTGACTTACCCCATAGAGGCAAGGACAGGGTACTGACAAGACAAACCAGCAACCACATACAAACCCAGGGCCACTTATATTCCCAGCCCAAGATGAGCATCAGGTGCCTATGATTAAGCCCAGCTGAAACAAGGGACAGCCGGAAGACCCGGAGTCCATGGACTTGACCATAACAGGCTTACAAGTTGACAATACAAAGCATAGGAGAAAATACATTTGTCTTTCTTTGCATAATTTAAAATTGTTTTTGTCACCTTTCAGTTTGTGATGGGCTTGCAGTGCACTTAATCTGTATTCCAGGACTAGATGCAAGATTTATACTGAGGACAGTTATGGAGTTGCTTTTATGCTTCTTTCTTCAGAGGGCTCGTAATTGCCCCATGTGGCTGTTACCCTGGCTGTTGTGTTATCGATGGTCAAGCCATATTCCTCTGGAAAATATGCTCAGGGACTTCTACCCTGCTGGTTTTGACAGCAGCTCAAACCTCGAATCCTGTTCCTTGTGCTTCTTTCTTTTGGAGAATAGCACATGGTGATTTTCCAGAGATTATCAGAAGTCATCATTGACTTGTCCATTGCTCCAGGTCATCCAGGTATCTTTGAAGCTTTCTGTGATGCTTTTGAGTTCATGTGACGATATACTCATCATGCTACAATGAATTGTCAGTCTTTTATTTGGATGTATTTCTTTTGCTTGTCCATTTAATCCCTCTCCTTAAGAAAGTAACCTTGTATTAAATATCCCACAAGCATGGCCATTTTCTGTGAACCCATTTGGGAACAAATTCAAATACTTTGTATCTATCTGTTTTTAAAAAAAAAACAAGAAAAGGCAAAAACAAATTGGAACTAATAGAAAACCAGGAGTCTGATTAGAATGGGGAAAACTGGGCCATTTCTGAATTGGAAGAAAAATTGAATATGATCATTCAGGTTACGTGTTTGAGCAATTCAATGTAGAATTATGAATGGAAAATCTTATGGTGTGGTGACTGAAACTCCACACTGTGCACTAGTTTCACTATTGTTTTTATGCAGCTGTAGTATGATCTTCCTTTGGGCCTCCACCAACAATGCAAAGTATTTGATTTGATCTCTTATCCACCTTATCAAGATGGCTTGCTATCTTGAGGGATGAGAATGGTTGTCGTAGACACGTACATTGTGGAAAGGGATCCTTTTGCCTGACATCTGTCCTGACTGAGATACCTATCCAATTTCTTGCATTTGGTCCATATCCTTCTATTGTTTACCCATGTATTTACCTATCCCAATACTTTTTAAGCACCAGTTACACCTGCTTTTACTGCCTCTTTGGCAGCTTGTTCCTTATACCCAACATGCTCTGCATTGGAAAAACTTGCCTTTCCACTGTCCTTTAAATATTTCCCTTCTCAAGCTTGCATTTTCTAGTATTAGACTCCACTTTTCTTGGAAAATGACAATTTATACCCTCAATTTTATATTTCATAAGGTCACCCCTCAGCCTCCTGTCCTCCAGCAAGAACAACCCCAAACTATTCAAACATGACGAAATCTGCAGATGCTGGAAATTCAAGCAACACACACAAAATGCTGGTGAACGCAGCAGGCCAGACAGCATCCATAGGAAGAAGCACAGTTGACGTTTCGGGCTGAGACCCTTCATCAGGACTAACTGAAGGAAGAGATAGTAGGAGATTTGAAAGTGGGAGGAGGAGTGGGAGATCGGAAATGATAGGAGAAGACAGGAGGGGGAGGGATGGAGCCAAGAGCTGGAAAGTTGATTGGCAAAAGGGATACAAGGCTAGAGAAGGGAGAGGATCATGGGACGGGAGGCCTAGGGAGAAAGAAAGGGGGAGGGGAGTGCCAGAGGAAGATGGAGAGCAGGCAAGGAGTTATTGTGAGAGGGACACAGAGGAAAAAAAAAATAATAAATAAATAAGGGATGGGGTAAGAACTCCCTCACCACCATTCAGGGCCCCAGACAGTCCTTCCAGGTGAGGCGACAGTTCATCTGTGAGTCGGCTGGTGTGATATACTGCGTCGGGTGTTCCCGTTGCCGCCTTCTATGTATTGGTAAGACCTGATGCAGACTGGGAGACCGTTTCACTGAACACCTACGCTTTGTCCGCCAGAGAAAGCAGGATCTCCCAGTGGCCACACATTTTAATTCCACGTCCCATTCCCATTCTGACATGTCTATCCACGGCCTCCTCTACTGTCAAGATGAAGCCGCACTCAGGTTGGAGGAACAACACCTTATATTCCGTCTGGGTAGCCTCCAACCTGATGGCATGAACATTGACTTCTCAAACTTCTGCTAATACCCCTCCTCCTGTTCTTACCCCATCCCTTATTTATTATTTTTTATTCTCTCTCTGTCCCTCTCACAATAACTCCTTGCCTGCTCTCCATCTTCCTCTGGTGCTCCTCTCCCCCTTTCTTTCTCCCTAGGCCTCCCGTCCCATGATCCTCTCCCTTCTCCAGCCTTATATCCCTTTTGCCAATCAACTTTCCAGCTCTCAGCTCTATCCCTTCCCCCTCCTGTCTTCTCCTATCATTTGGGATCTCTCCCTCCCCCTCCCACTTTCAAATCTCTTACGATCTTTTCTTTCAGTTAGTCCTGACGAAGGGTCTGGGCCCAAAACGCTGACTGTGCTTTTTCCTATGGATGCTGTCTGGCCTGCTGCGTTCCACCAGCATTTTGTGTGTGTTGCTCCAACCTATTCAATCTGGTGTTGTAACTAATGCATACATTACAGACAATATCCTTGAGAGTCTCTTCTGCGTTCTTTCTAATGCTGCAACAGAATGCAGTGACTAGCACTCTACACAATATCTTGATGAGAGACAGAAGGTAGAGGAGGCTTTTATTCTTCTAGCTGGAAGTCTGAAACCACCAGGCCACACAGAATATTGTATGGAGTTCCGATAATGATATCGCAATTCTTATACTCAGTATTCATCTATGAAGGGAAGAAAGCTGAATACTTTCTTCACTAGCCTATCCACCTCTGTTCCTCACTGCAATCCCAACTCTCTCCCCCCAGCCCCCAACCATTTCAAGGAATTATAAACTTTCATCCCAGCATTCCTCATATATCAGCACCTTTTATGTCCCTGCTATTTACTGTACATAGCTGCTGGCATGAGATAACTCAGGATGCATTATTACCTTGTCTGGATTAAATTCTATTTGCCACTAGTTTGCCTAACTTTCCAGCTGATCCATGTCCCTTAGTGTCCTTGGGTAACCACGCTCAGAATCAGGTTTATTGGTAGTGACTATGTCATGAAATGACAAAGGGTCCTGGCCCGAAACGTCGACTGTACCTCTTCCTATAGATGCTGCCTGGCCTGCTGCATTCACCAGCACTTTTTGTGTGTGTTGCTTGAATTTCCAGCATCTGCAGATTTCCTCGTGTCATGAAACTTGTTGTTTTGTGGCTGCTGTACAGTGCAAGACATAAAAATTACAAAAGAACTATCATTCCAGTCTCTTTAAGCAACACACATCAAAGTTGATGGTGAATGCAGCAGGCCAGGCAGCACCTCTTCCAAGAGATGCTGCCTGGCCTGCTGCGTTCACCAGCAACTTTGATGTGTGTTGCTTGAATTTCCAGCATCTGCAGAATTCCTCGTGTTTGCGATTCCAATCTTTTTGTCATCAGCAAACATATTTGTAGAAAGCACTGGTTTCAGACTTCCAGCTAGAAGAATAAAAGCCTTCACTACCTTCTGCCTCTCATCATGAAGCCAGCTTTGAATAGTTTGCTAAAACACATTTTGCCAGAACTTTTTGTATCAGCTTACAGTGCAGCACCTTGTCAAAAGCTTTACTGAGGTCTATGTATACCACTCCTATTGCCTTGCCTTCATCAATTTTCATAGTAAGATCCTCAAAAGAAAAAAAAATCTGATTTCCATGCACCAAACCTTGCTGTCTTCTGCAATCAGTTCCTGCCTTTCCAAGTAATCAAATTCTATCCAAGTATTCCTTCCCCCCCCCACCGATATTTTCACTATTAATGTCACAAGGCTCATCAGCATGTAGTTTTCTGGTCTATCCGTTGTGCTTCCTTGAATGCAAGAGCAATTTTGGCTGTTCTGTCATGACTATGCAAAAACCTCCGGAGTACCAACAATCTCTCCCTTTGCTTTCCATAATGTGATATTACTATCATATATTTACATTTCTAATGGTAGTGTGGCTGCTACCTGCATGTGCATATGGAAGCAGGATTACTGATGTTACATCTTATATTCCGTCTGGGTAGCCTCCAACCTGATGGCATGAACATTCACTTCTCTAACTTCTGTTACTGCCCCACCTCCCCTTCGTACCCTATCCCTTTATTTATTTTTTTTTCTTTTCCCTTTTTTCTCTTTTTTTTCCTCCCTCTGTCCCTCTCACTATAACTCCTTGCCCATCCTCTGGGCTCCCCCCCCACCTTTCTTTCTCTCTAGACCTCCCATCCCATAATCCTCTCCCTTCTCCAGCTTCGTATCCCTTTTGCCAATCAACTTTCCAGCTCCTAGCTCCATCCCTCCCCCTCCTGTCTTGTCCTATCATTTTGGAACTCCCCCTCCTCCCTCCCACTTTCAAGTCTCTTACTATCTCTTCTTTCAGTTAGTCCTGACGAAGGGTCTCAGCCCAAAACGTCGACTGCACCTCTTCCTATAGATGCTGCCTGGCCTGCTGCATTCACCAGCATTTTTTGTGTGTGTTGCTTGAAATTCCAGCATCTGCAGATTTCCTCGTGTTTGCGTTACTGGTGTTACTGGTTACTGTACAAAGTACACATAGCAAGCATACTGTAAAAAAAATTTCTAAAAATATAGATTATTTCATTTGGTCTTGTTATTGAGCATGAACTCCTGCAAGTGACTGAGAATCTAGCTGGTAGAATCACTACAGCTGCTGCATTGTAATTTTCAGACAGCCTTTTCTAACTGCTGTTTGCCAAGTGGAGAAAGCTAAGCATTGTTTTGGCAGATGTATGTTATTCAAAGGTCAACAATAATGGGTTTCGTTATCTAGTAATATTAGATGACTTTTTCAATATCCTGAATCTAATAATTATTTAAAGTTTCTCCTGGAAAGTATTACGTGTTATGTTTTCAATCACTTTTGATTCAATTAAGATTAAGCTATGGTACAATCATAAAACCCTATGGAATAAATGAATATTTGGAGATCATGCGGGTCAAATGGGTTACCACTCCCTTGGAATGTTCTGATAACCTGTCTGGTATTGCACCATTCATCTGCCCTCTTTCAATTTGCATTCTTCTACACAATTGCATTTATGAAAAGAATATGCCAAATTTCACCTTGGAAATAAAAATCATTACATAAACTTGTTTAACTTGTTTCCAGGTCCTCGTACTGTTTTTTTCTGGGCACCAATTATGAAGTGGGTGAGTATATCAAGTTACAACCAATTCAGATATCTTAGTACATAGCATAATTTCCAGATAGTATGACTGAACCTAAACAGTACACTTCTTGTATCTTTATTGTGAAGCACTGATCTTGAATTTCCAGATAATATCAACATTTATGCATACTATAAATCTTAGGTTTTTGCCAGTGCATACTTTACCTTAGCCCAAAATTTCTGGTGTTAATATGTCCGTTTCAATAGTTCAGTTTAATAGCTGGGAAATGTATACAATATACAAACTGAAATTCTTGTTCTTCACAGACATCCACAAAAATACAAGAGTGCCTCAAAGAATGAGTGACAGTAAAAATGTTAGAACCCCAAAGCCCCCCTACTGCCCCCGCCATGCACAAGCGGCAGCAAAGCAATGACCCTCCATTCCCCCATTTATTTCAGCAAAAAAAGAATCAGCACCCTCCACCTACCTACTAACCATAGCAAAACCCCCAAGAAAGACCATGATCTGCAATACAACAAAAACTAATCATTCATCCCGGCAATTTGACATACCACAGGCGCTCTCTCTCTCTCCCCCCAGTATAGGGACAGGTGTCATCCTTTCACAGCAAGAGGGGAGACATGACAAAACAACTTGTTGGTTTGCAATGATAAAAGTCTGCCATGTCACTTCCTCCCCCCGCCCCCAAGTTCTCTGACTCGAGAATCAGCAACAAACTGTTCCTCCATCAACGAGAGAGAGCACGTGCGATTCATTGGGTACAGGGCCCCCAACAACTGATCCGCTGTTCCCGTTGTTCCTTTTTTTTTCTGCGATGCTTCAGTCGACGACAACAGCGTAGAGTTGGCTCATCCACAGAGCCGCAAAGCCTCCGAACCCCAAAGACCTGCTCGTCTTCTAGGTTGCGTCCTTGGTATATTGAAAAGTGGCCAATCGTGAGCCCCCACGGTGGGTCCCACCACCACAAAGACCGAAGTCTAAGTGTAACTCTAAGTCAGGGTCTCCAACAGAACCCCATCCACCATGAAAAGAAAAAAGAGAGAGACATTAAAGGTAGAAATTAAGTTATTTCTGACGATGAGCTCGAAGGAGTCACGGTCATGCACCATCGTAGTTCCACCCCTTCGCTTAAGCATTGTGTATTGGTAGAACAGGCAATATAGTTTCAATTGTCATGGTAACACTTACATGTAATTCAGTAACAGCATTACCATTGAATTCAGTTAAAGATCCAGACTTTTAGATATATTCTAATGCAGCGGTCCCCAACCACCGGGCCACAAAGCATGTGCTACCAGGCCATGAGGAAACAATATGATTTGGCGATGTGAAACAATATGAGTCAGCTGCACCTCTCCTCGTTCCCTGTCACGCACTGTTGAACTTGAACACCCCCCTCCCCATCGACCGGTCTGCAAGAATATCATCAATATTAAACTGATCCGCGGTGCAAAAAAAAGGTTGGGGACCCCTGTTCTAATGAACTCAATGACTCGATTCTGACCAGTTCCAAAAACTAAGGATGATAAAATTAACTCTAACATTATGTTGTAATATACTCAGGTTCACTACTCTGTCCTTGCTACCCATCTTGAAGAACAGAACATCATTTGCCACTCTCCAGTCTTGTGGAACTTCACCAGTTGCTAATTACAAAGAAAGTATCTCTACAAGGATCCTTTTAATATCTTCCTTAGCCTCTCATAAGGTCTGGAAATGCACTTGATCAAGGCTTGTTGATTTGCCCATCTTCAAGTATGTCTTTCCCCTTTTAATATCCATATGATCCAAGACCTTACTGCTTATTACCTAAATTTCTTTAGCATCTATAGGATTCTCCTTAGTAAGCACTGAGGAGATGTAGACAAAAATCTCAGCATCTCCTGCAACTCTTATTTTTAATATTTGTCAAAGGATTCAGTTGTGCCCGGCTGCCTTTTTAACCTTACCGGAGTCTCTATCTCTCATCAGCCAGGTTCCCTGAATTTGGTATCTCTACCCTTCATCTTAACAGGAACGTGCTGCCCCTACACTCTTGATAAAACTTTTTAAAAGCCTCCCATGCCAACTGCTCCTTTGTTTTTAAACAGATCCCAATCATAGCAATCTTGCCTAATGCCCTCAAAATTGACCCTTCTCCAGTTTAGAAGAGACCTGTGGACCTGTTCTCTTTTCCACAACTATTAAAACTGATAGAATTGTGGTCACTGGACCCAAAGTGCTCCCCAACTGCCATTTCATTCACTTGGCCAACCCCATTCCTTAAAGTCCAGTATTGCTCTTTCCCAAATGGGTCTCTATATATTCAGTGAGGAAACTGAACCACACAGGTTGTGCCCTATCCAGGCAATTTGCACCCTGTGGATCAGTGATACAGGGAAATCTGTAATCTCCCACTAGTACTATCCCATTATTCTTACAATTATAAGCAATCTCTCAACACGTCTGCTCAAGTTCCTACTAACTGTTGGGGGCATCTATAATAAAGCCCTACCAGGGTAAGCATCAATCCTTATCATTAAGTCTATTCCATTGCTTCATTAGATCTCTCAAGAATATCCTATCTAAGCATTGCTGTTTTGTTCTCCCTTATCAAAAGGGGGCACCCCCTCCAGTCTTGCATGTTCCTCTGTCACACCTAAAGCATCAGTATCTTTGAACAATGAACTACCAATCCTCTCTTCCTCCCAGTGACATTTCTGTTGTGGCCACAATATCCCATTGCTTAGAGACAATCCATGCCCCCATTTTTGTCAGCCTTGCATGTAAGCTATACACATTGAAGCAGATGTAATTTCAAGCAGTGGTCCTACCTTCCCTTTTTACTATAAACACAGCTCTCCTGGTTGCTAGGTTTACACTCTTTTTGGTTGCTGCATATACTCCATTCTTCTCAATAACTTTGCTCTCTCAAGTCCCAACACCTGCCAATCCAGTTTAAACACTTCCTGGTGACAAACACAAATTTTTCCACTAGGATATCCATCCCCCCTTAAGGTGCAATTCGTCCATCTTATACAGTTCTCCTCTACCCCAGAGGAGATCCCAATGATCCAAGAATCTGAATTGGTGCTTCCTGCACCAGCTAAACAACCACACATTCATCAGGCCTATTTTTTTATTCCTAGACTCAGTAGTATATAGCATCAGGAGTAATATGGGTATCACGATGTTAGAAGTCCTGCAGTTTAATTTCTTACCTAACTCACTGTACTCATTCGTTAGGACCTCATCCTTTGTTCTGCCCATGTCATTTGTACCAGTATGCACAAGGGCCTCTAAGTGTTTGCCTTCCCCTTTAAATTTTCTGTAGCCACTTAGAGACATCTTTGCCCCTGCAATCTGCCATCTCTGCTTTGACCAGAGAGTCTCTTTAAATACTGTCACCCTGTCAAACTGTTCTTTGGCTTTGAGATTCAAAGTTGGCACAACAGCAGAGGCTTGACTACTACTACTCCAGAAAGAACATCTCCTCAACAGTATCTAAAGAGGTATTCCTGTTTGTGAGGAGAATGACAGCTATAGGGGAACCTTGTACTTACTACATACTCTTCTGGTGGTCACCCATCTAACTTTGACCACCTTACTCAAACTTTCATTTTTGAAACTGTCAGATGATCTTAAGTACATCTAGTTGGTCTTTTAGTGGCTGCATTTGGGTGCAGTCCCCACAGATGTAGTTATCAGGGAGATTACAAGGTTTCCTAACGTCCCACGTCCAGCAGGAGGAGCATTCCACTGTCTGCACTTTACCAAGGACCAAAATTTAACAATAAAATAAAACCTTGCTTGTTTTTACTATGCCTTCTCACTAAAGCCTTTTCTAAGAGCTGCCATCACTCCTAACACCTTGACCACTTACTCTGCTTCTTTACAACAAGCCTCAACACTCTGTTCTTACAGTGGCTACTCTAATTGACCCTGGCTTCTTTTTATTGGCTGCCGTTAATAAGCTAATTCATCATCATCATCGGGTTGCAGGGTGGAGATGAGCCTCTACAAAAGGAGGTTTAAGACCACAAGACATAGGAGCAGAATTAGGCCATCTGGCCCATTGAGCCTGCTGCACCATTCAATCATGGCTGATCCTTTTTTTTTCTCCTCCTGAACCTCAGCTGCCGGTCTTCTCCCGGTAACCTTTGATGCTATGTCCAAACGAGGGTCCATCCATCTCTGCCTTAAGCACACCCAACGACCTGGCCTCCACAGCTACATGTGGCAATAAATTCCACAAAGTCACTACCCTTTGGCTAAAGAAATTTCTCCGCATCTCTGTTTTGAAAGGACGCCCCTCTATCCTGAATCTGTGCCCTGTTGTCCGAGACTCTCCTACCATGGAAAACATCCTTTCCACATCTACTCTGTCTAGGCCTTTCAACATTCAAAAGGTTTCAATGAGATTGCCCTTCATCTTTCTGAATTCCAACGAGTACAAACCCAGAGCCATCAAATGTTCCTTGTATGATAACCCTTTCATTCCTGGAATCATCCTTTTGAACCTCTTCTGGACCCTCTCCAATGCCAGCACATCTTTTCTAAGATGAGGGGCCCAAAACTGTTCACAATACTCAAGGTGAGGCCTCACCAGTGCCTTATAAAGCCTCAGCATCACATCCCTGCTCTTGTACTCTCGACCTCTTGAAATGAATGCTGACGTGGCATTTGCCTTCCTCACCACCGATTTGACCTGTAAGTTGACCTTTAGGGTGTTCTGCACAAGGACTCCCAAGTCCCTTTGCATCTCAGATTCCTGGACTTTTTTCCCATTTAGAAAATAGTCTGCACATTTATTTCTACTATCAAAGTGCATGACCATGCATTTTCCAAATTTGTATTTCATTTACCACTTTCTTGTCCATTCTCCTAATCTGTCTAAGTCCTTCTGCATCTACCCATTTCCTCAATACTTCCCGCCCCCCCCCACCAATCTTTGTATCATCTGTGACAAAGCCATCTATTCCATCATCTGAACCATTGATATACAGCATAAAAAGAAGCGGTTCCAACTCCGATCCCTGCGGAACACCACTAATCACTGGCAGCCAACCAGAAAAGGATCCTTTTATTCCCACTCACTGTGTCCTACCAATCAGCCAATGCTCTGACTTTCCTGTAATACCATGGGCTCTTAACTTGGTAAATAGCCTCATGTGTGGCACCTTGTCAAAGGCCTTCTGAAAGTCCAAATATACAACATCCACTGCATCCTCTTTATCTATTCTACTTGCAGTCTCATCAAAGAATTCCAACAGGTTCGTCAGGCAGGATTTTCCCTGAAGGAAACCATGCTGACTCTGTACTATCTTGTCCTGTGTCACCAAGTACTCCATCACTTCATCCTTAACAATTGACTCTAACATCTTCCCAACCACTGAGGTCAGGCTAACTGGTCTATAATTTCCTTTCTGCTGCCTTCCGCCTTTCTTAAAGAGTGGAGTGACATTTGCAATTTTCCACCCCTCTGGCACCATGCCAGAGTCCAATGATTTTTGAAAGATCATTTGTAATACCACCACAATCTCTAACGCTACCTCTTTCAGAACCCTAGGGTGTAGTTCATCTGGTCTGGGTGACTTATGTACCTTTAGGTCTTTCAGCTTTTTGAGCACATTCTCTCTTGTAATAGTAACTGCACCGACTTCTCTTCCTTCACACACTACAACATCAGGCATTCTATACTGCTAGTGTCTTCCACAGTGAAGATCGATGCAAAATACTCATTTAGTTCATTAGCCATCTCCTTGTCCCCTGTTATTATTTCTCCTGTCTCATTTTCTAGCGGTCCTATATCCACTCTCATTTTTCTTTTATTTTTAACATACTTGAAAAAACTTTTACTATTCGCTTTGATATTATTTGCTAGCTTGCTTTCATATTTCATCTTTTCCCTTCTAATGATTTTTTTAGTCGCTCTGTAGGTTTTTAAAAACTTCCCAATCCTCTATCTTCCCACTAATTTTTGTTTTGTTGTATGCCCTTTCTTTTGGTTTTTACAATAGCTTTGACTTCCCTTGTCAGCTATGATTGTACTATTTTGCCATTTGAGTATTTCTTCATTTTTGGAATACATATGTCCTGCACCTCCCTCACTTTTCCCAGAAATGCACGCCATTGCTGCTCTGTTGACATCCTTGCCAGCAGCTCCTTCCAATTTACTTTGACCAACTCCGCTCTCATACTACTCTAATTTCCCTTACTCCACTGAAATACCGCTACACAGACTTTACTTTCTCCATTCCAAATTTCAAGTTGAACCCAATCATATTGTGATCACTAGTTCCTAAGGATTCTTTTACCTTAAGCTCCCTAATCACCTCTGGTTCATTACATAACACCCAATCCAGTATAGCCGATCCCCTAGTAGGCTCAACAACAGACTACTCTTAAAAGTGATCTGTTAAGCATTCAAGAAACTCACTCTTAGATCCATTACCAACCTGATTTTCCCAATCGACCTGCATGTTAAAATCTCCCATGACAACCCTTTTGACACACCTGTAGTGGGCACATGGCTAAGTGGTTAAGGAATTCGACTAGCGATCTAAAGGTTGTGAGTTCGAGCCCCAGCCAAGGCACAGTGTTGTGTCCTTGAGCAAGGCACTTAATCACACATTGCTCTGCGACGACATTGGTGCCAAGCTGTATCGGCCCTTGCCCTTCCCTTGGGCAACATCGGTGTCATGGAGAGAGGAGACTTGCAGCATGGGCAACTGCCGGTCTTCTATACAACCTTGCCCAGGCCTGCACCCTCGAGAGTGAAGACTTTCCAGGCGCAGATCCATGGTCTCGCAAGACTAACGGATGCCTTTATTTGACACGCCTTTTCTATTTCCTGTTGTAACCCGTGGTTCACCCCCCCAGCCACTGTTGGGAGGCCTGTATATAACTGCCATCAGGGTACTTCAACCCTTGCAATTTTTTAACTCAACCTGGAAGGATTCAACATCTTCTGATCCTATG
The DNA here is from genome assembly GCF_030028105.1 of Mobula birostris. Taxonomy (NCBI): domain Eukaryota; kingdom Metazoa; phylum Chordata; class Chondrichthyes; order Myliobatiformes; family Myliobatidae; genus Mobula; species Mobula birostris. The sequence continues at coordinate 46,830,515 of NC_092375.1, read as the reverse complement.
TCACATCTTTCTACTGATTTGATGCCATTCTTTACCAGTAGAGCTACACCACTCCCTCTGCCTACCTTCCTATCCCTCCAATATAACGTGTAGCCTTGGACAGTCAGGTGGTCCTTCCCTCCACTAGCCTGCTGGTCACCCTTGGGCAAGATGTAGCACCTGCTTGGCCCCCTGATCAGGGTCACGTGAAGCCATTGGAGCATGTGGTGGATGGTTGTATGTGCAGCTGGTGCATTTCACAATGAGACCACTGACGCCAGGCAGGCAACGTCTGAATAGCATTGATAATAGTTGGGGGTCATCTGTCTTGTAAAGACACTACCCAGAAGAAGGCAATGGCAAAACTTCTGTAGAAGAATTTGCCAAGAACAATTATGTTCAAAAGACCATGATTGCCCAAGCTAATTAGCTAATTAATTACCAATAACAACTTGCAAGTGTGCCTCTTTCCTGCAACTGTTACATAAAACTCACCGGAAAGTCCTGAGACCTACCTCTTTTAAACTCTCATGCCTTTCCTGTAAGCTACTGTTCAGATTGATGGGTTAATAAATAAGTAGCAATCTGTAATTGTTTGATTTTTTAAAAAAAATCCTTAAAGAAATGTTTTTATTTCTGCTCTCTATACAGAGTTTAGTCATTGCAGGATTAGCTGATCTGGCCAGACCTGCTGACAAACTTAGTCCAGCTCAATCAGGAGTGCTCTGTGCCACAGGTATCGCAAAGTTTTTGTTTTAATTTTTGTAATTGATTCTGTTTAAAGGTTATTCCACTTCTGCTTTTGGCCTTCGGATTTGCTTTAGTTGTCAATTAATGACTCAGAATTACTTGAACCATCTTGGAACTATTCTTTACTCCCCCCACCACTCTTCCCAAGTCTTTACATAGAAAGTAATTCCTTAGAAATTTCACTGAGCTGTAAACCTTTCCTTTACTCAGCTGTGGTTAACATAAATACAGTATGCCTCAAATTTTGTCCACCCAGGTACCATCAATCTCTGGACAGATTTTGCATTTACCCTGTTCACATTCAATTGGTGGGAGCTTTGTTTCACTTTATGACATTCAGAGACATTTTAAGAATATTACAAAATTAGTTTTTTAAATCATAGCATTAAATTTTAATAATCAAACACAATGAATAAAATGTTACAAAAAAAAACAGCTTCAGCACCTTGTAGCTGGAATGGAAGAGAATTCCCTGCATCAGTTCCAACTTGTCATAGGTTCTTTGAGAGGATTTCCAGTATTAAAACTATACAATGATTGCAATTTTATGCACCATATGGGTCCAGTGAAAGAGCATGGTTGTGAAAAACACTGCAAAAACATCTTCCAGTCAAGATGGCACCTGCGTCCACCACCCCTTGAGTTGACATCTTCTGGATAGATCATGAAACCATCTTTTTCATTTCTTTTATGCCTTTTATGTTTGCTTCTTGTCTTGAATGTGATTTTGGAACTGTTGGATCCCGTGTTTTGCTGTTTGGAAATCATTTGAGTGCTTCAGCGCTCAGCAGTCTCCGAGAGGATTCTGGGAGACCGGCAGTATGAGCAACCTCCTGGCGAGAAGGCTGTAGGATGGCACACAAACCAGTGTTTGACCGCCATTTTGCCAATTATAGCTTCCATTGTTCACTTAAAGCCCAAAGGTGATTGAAACATCAAGGCGAGTGAGGATGTTTGGAGATAGATTTTGTGTTTCAGTGCACAGCAGTTTCCAAGAGAATTCTGGGAGGCAGAGGCAGCATGTGCAAATCTAGTAGTGGGTAGGCTGCAATACAAGACACATGCTGATGTTTGGCTCCATTTTGTCAATTATAGCTTCCACTGTTTGCCGATTAAAGTGACAAGGGAGGTTGAAGCATCAAAACAAGTTTAGAGGGTGAGCGCCAGCTGATTGCCTTTTGATCGGTTGCTCTGTACTGGAGAGTGTTGCCAGGTTTCTTTCTGCCTTTAGAATGTGGACTTGGATGATAGACTCTTATAGCTTTTATATTCTGTTTTTTTTTCAACCTAGCTTCTAGGTTTTATTTATATGAGGAGAGGGATTTGGGGGTCTATGTGCTTGATCCATTTTGTTTGTTTTTTGTGTGGGAGGAGGGTTTTGGGGCGTCGGTGTGCCTGATCTGTTTTGTTCTTTTTGTTTGTGTGGGGAGAGGGATTTGGGGGTCAATTGCTCTTTTTTTTTTTGCGGGGAGATGGGATTTGGGGTTGATGATCATGCTGCCTTTCTTGGTTTCATGGCTACCCGGAGAATTGAAGAATTTCAGAGTGTACGCTTTGATAATAAATGAACCTTTGGGAATTTTCGGACTTCACATAATTACATGGATGAGTAGATATCCCCAACTTTGCAGGATTACACAGAGAAACCCTGACATTTTCTTACAAAATATATAAAAGAAAATTATGTTTTACCTGATGCTGTGGTTCAAGGAAATCAGGATCTGACTTAGGAGCAGATGGAGAGATCATATAATGCAAAATGAATAAGTTAAATATTTCAGTAGTCATGATAACGAGTAATCTGTCTTAATTAAGAAAAGGACCAGTCACACAACTTGCTTCACCATTAAAATGGCAATTGCTAATCATCAATTCCACTTGCTTGTTTGATCCCCAAATCTTTAAAATCTAAAAGCCAATTGATTTTTTTTAGACTCTCATACACAGCTCAGATAAAGAATTTCAAAGCTTTCTTGTGAGCAGGACCCATGCTTTATTCTGAAACTTTTTCTTTTGTTCAGAGTCCACCAAGCAGGACAAATAGTGTCTCTGTACTTAACATATCAAATGCCCTCTGAATCATGTATGGTCCAATGAGATGGTCTATTATTTTCCGAAGGTTCAGGGAACATGATTGGATGCTGTATTGCAAGAATAATCAGGCTGAATTTTAGGAGCACAGCAAGATTAAACATCTGGAGGAGACTGCAAAGGATCACATTGGAGATTTGTATCTTTGCAAACCATAAGATACGGACAGATTATCGGTCTGCTCTCCCCTGTGCAGTTTCTTCACTAGTAACTAATACATTTCCGTTATTACAGAGAAATACTTCTTGCTTTCTCCAGCATACTCAAACATGCAAGTCGTTTAAGTGCAAGGGCTGTCTTAAGTGACGAGAGAGTCTATAAGACTTCTTGGTTTTGGAGGGCACCTAATTGGGGACCAGTGCTTAAGATGTTGATGGGATGCAGAGAATGGCTGGGAGCTTGGTAATAGGAAATGTTCACAGAAGTGTTCAAGGGATTATAACTTGGTTTTAGCAGTAATTTTAATGAATTAGAACATGCTGGAAATTATTCTACAGATTACATAGAAATATGACCTTTAATTAAAACAAGGAACAATGGTGCTTTCTGATTCATTTTGATGCAAACTAAAAAGTAATAATGTTTTTTACAGGTTTGATTTGGTCCAGATACTCTCTGGTGATTATTCCCAAGAACTGGAGTTTGTTTGCTGTCAACTTCTTTTTGGGTTGTGCAGGTGGTATACAGTTGATCCGCATCACAAAGTAAGCATTTGCCGTGTAAAGTTTGTATACTAAGTATGTCGTTTAGTCATTATAAACTTGAACTGCTTTTCACATTCAAAGTCATAAATTGAAATTTACTTGTGTCCTACCTGTTGTACCAGTTGCGATTTCCAAAATTGCATTTCTACAAATTTAGTAAATCTATTTTCCTTAGTAATTTGTTTCATTTCATATCCAATGTTGTCTTCTGCCCTTACCAAACTCTCAGCGCTATTGTCTGTTTGCTCTTAACTTCACTGATTTTTGTACATTTCCTGTTACAGTTTCTTAAATCTCCTCAACTATTCTATTTTCTGTTAAATGCTGTTTATCATTACACTAGCTGTTAGTCTGATTATTCTATAAACACATTTCTTGTGTTTGTGCATTGGATCCTCCATAGCTCTGGTTCTCCTAACCTCTGCATTCTGTTCAGGCCCTTATCCCCCTGAAGCATGCTATTCCTCTGACTTAAAGCAATGAAAACCTCTCCCTGTCTCTCTCTTCACCCATAAATTGCAGTGCCAGGGCCCTAACTGCTTAGATGATCTTACTTGGATAACAGCATGGTGCTGATAATCTTCAGATGCTAGTAGCTGGTAACATCTGAAGATTGGTAAACAGTATGCTTCACTGCAATTTTCCTTTCATCAGATCATAATATTACAGAACATTTATGAATAATGAGGAGGCACATGTTTTTGCTATTTGCTTGGAGGTGAATATAAGCAATTTAGCTTTTTTCTATTATCCTACTAAAATAGTAATTTTCTATTTCTCTGCATTATGACTTCTCTGTACTTCATTAGACACATTCTTACTATTCACTTAATATGTGCAGCATTTTTGCATTCTCACTGATATTTTTCCATCCATCTTGATACCATCAGTAGACTTTAAAACATTAGCCCATGTCATTGATCCAAATTGTAAGTACTTGAACCCTGTGTTGCATGTGATTTTGTTATAACCTGGCAACCTGGAAAAGACTTGTTTATTTCTAGCCCTTTTACTATCCATTAACCAATCTGTAAGTTTGTTATTGCATTATTCCAATTTCAGAAGGCTTGCTTTATATAAAAACCTCCTTCCTAAGATCATAAAACAGTTTACAAGAATAGAAAACAGGTGAATAGTATAAAACAGGAATCCCCATTGGCATTGAGCAATGAGGCCACACTCAGGTTGAAGGAACAATACCTTGTATTCCATCTGGGTAGCCAACAATCTGATGGCATGAGCATCGATTTCTCGAACTTCCAGTAATAATGCCCCCCGACCCCCCCTTCACCATTTCCCACCCCTCTTCCCTCTCTCACCTTATCTCCTTGCCTGTCCATCCATTGGTGCTCTGTTTCCCCCCCCCCTTTTCTTTCTTCTATGGCCTTCTGTCCTCTCCTATCAAACTCCCCTTCTCCAGCACTGTATCTCTTTCACTAATCAACTTCCCAATTCTTTACTTCATCGCTCCCCCCTCCCAGTATCACCTATTACCTTGTGTTTCTCTCTCCCCCACCCCACCTTTTAAATCGACTCCTCATCTTTTTTTCTTCAGTCCTGCTGAAGGGTCTCTGCCTGAAACGAGGAGTTTTATAAAGTTGCAATATAACCTCTTGACTTTTGAACTCAATGCCTCGATTAAGGAAAGCAAGCATTCCATAAGCTTTCTTAACTATCCTATTGACCTGTGTAGCCACTTTCATGCAGCTATGAACTTGGACCCCAAGAGCTTCTTGCTCAGCAACACTAAGGTTCTTGCCCTTAACAATAGACTGTCTCCTTGCATTTGCCCTAAATTCAACACCTCACATTTATCTGGATAAAACTCCATGTGCCTTTTCTGTCCATATCTGCAACTGATTTATATCATGCTGTATTCTTGGCCAGTCTTCGGCACTATCCACAACTCCAATAATTTTGGTATCATCCACCCACCTACATTTTCATCCAGGTCATTTATATACATCACTAACAGCAGAGGTCTCAATACAGATCCCTGTGTTACACCACTAATTCCAGACCTCCAGCTCGAATAAGTCCCTTCGACCACTACCCTGTCTTCTATGTGCAAACCAGAAATGAATCCAAGCAGCCAATTTGCTGTAGACCCTATGCATCTTAATCTTCTGGATTAGCCTCCCATGAGGAACTTTGTTAAGTGCCTTACTAAAATCCATGTAGACAATATCCACTACCCCACCTTCATCAACTTCTCTCATCTGCTTGCAAAAAACCCACACAAGTTGGTAAGACATGGCCTGCCTTGCACATAGCTATGCTGGCTCTTGCTAATTAGGCTATGGATTTCCAAATGCTCATATTATCCTATCCCTAAGAATTTTCTCCAGCAATTAACCTACAACTGACATGAAACTCACTGTTCTATAGTTCCCAGGATTTTCCCTTGTTCCCTTCATAAATAGAGGTACAACATTAGCCACTCACCAGTCCTTTGTGACCTCTAACCACCTTTATATCTGTACACTCAGTACTGATCTCCTGGTTCTCCATGTCCTTTTCCTTAGTAAATACTGAAGCAAAGTACTCATTAAGTACCTCACTCACATTCTCTGGATCCAAGCAAATGTCCTCTCTTTATTCTTGAGTGGTCCTACCCTCTCCCTAGTTATCCTCTTGCTCTTGATGTATGTATGTTGGAAGCCTGTTGTTGTAATATAATCAGTGTGATAATTTGTGTTGGCAAGGATATTATTTGTTGCAGTGCCTTCATTATCAATATAGAACTCCCTCCTATTTCTGTTCTGTTTACATTGCTCTGAAACTTTCTACTTGTCTCTTTTTTTGCATATCTATTTTAAAGCAAATCACACAAAATGCTGGAGGAACTCAGCAGGTCAGGCAGCCTAAGGAAAGGAATATGCAGTGGACGTTTCAGGCCAAGACCCTTCTGAGTCCTGAAATTTCTTTATCCAGAGCATAGTGAATCTTTGGAATTTTGTACCTAAGAGAGCTTGATTGTTGTGTGTATTCAGGATAGAAATTGATATATTTTTGTATTTTAAAGAAATCAAGGGATATAGGGTTAGTCTAAGAAATGGATATTAAAGTCTCCTGATGGCCAGGTTTTCACTCTGCTGTATTCAGTAAAATAACCAATTCCTGAATGTACTATTAATGAAACAACTGGCTTCTAGTATGCACTGTGAGAATAGCCTCTCGAGTTCAAACTCTCAGCTTATCATTTTAACTAACAATTATTTAATACTTTTAAAGCTATATTTTTAGCTAATGGAAATGCTGACATGTAAAGAACACCTTATTAAAAGCTATAATCAATCTAAATAATTCCACTAATCTTTCAGAACGCATATCAATAACATTTGTCTGCTTACATTGCTCCTCTACAGCCTATAACATAATTGAGTTTATTCATCTGTTTAAATCTGCTGCTCTGTTCTTTGTACTCCTGTTTTCTCTGTAAACCCTCTGTGCAAAAATGGCTGAAGTAACATGAAGCACATGAATGGACCTATCACATCTTTCAAATGGGATGCATTTAGTTGTACAAGAACAGTAAAACAAGTGTATCTCACTAGAAAGATGCATTGGGTTCGTTCAGGTGTTCCATGTTACTTTAGCCATTTTTGCGGAGGATTTAGAGGAGAAATGAAAGTACATTGTACAACTTTTGTTCCAACAACAAAATGATTAACTATTTTTAGACCAAATGATTAAGTTAGCATATCTGAACTACAAAATGCTTATGATTACAAACAGTATGATTTCAGTCATCCTTATTTGATCAAGCCAGTGTGTATCTTCAGTATTGTTTCTTGTTTGGACAATTGCTTACTGTCTCGTTTTGTGTCCTCAGGTACAACTATGATTTAAAACACAAGGCGTAATATCTTGAATGAAAACCATTGGCACCCCACAAGACTTCAAGATATCTTGTCTTTAATATATATTTAAATGTGCCTTGTAAATGAATCAATGTCTGAGAGTTAATAACTTGCCTCAAATGGTGGAGATTGTTACATATAATATTTGTAAATATGTTCTTCATCTCCCAATAAATTCTGGTTATTACATGCAACATTTCTTAGTAACTCCATTTTAATTTGAACATTTTTGAGGTTTGGTTTAGTTCTACTGTTTACTTGCTAATACCAATTATTTAGATTTCTAGAACCTAAATCAACTAAAGGTTCAAACATCTCAGACAACACTTGTTTTGAGAGACAAGTTTATCACTAAGATACAGTATCTTTATTACTATGCAAAGATTAACTACGTAGATTTCTTTGTCAAAGCACTCTTAACTACATGCTATACTTTAAAATTAATTAGTTAACTAATTGGATGGTTGTTCTTCCTTCTCAGTCCAATCAGAGTTATCAGTAGTATTTTTATTGTTAATACTTATGCCAGACAGTACTGCTCTTCACAACGACAGAGTGCAAACAGCTTCCCCTTGACTTTCAACAATATTACCCATGATTTTTTCCAACTAAAATCCTGGTGGTCACTATAAAAGACGGAATTGGAAACGGTCAACAAGTGAACCAGAATCTGTGTTGACCTTTTTTCAGAGATACTTCATCAGAACAGAGCAAGGATGACAGACCTGAAATATTAACTCTGTTTCCTTTTCCTCCGATGCACCCTGATTTAGAACATGATCTGTATTTCAGATTCCCTGCATCTGTTTATTTCATATATTTTCACCTTGATGGTCACTACTAGGAAATTAACTCAACATGGCACATAACTAATGGGTATCCTGTGGTGAATGACTTCTTTCCAGACTCTCTAATGATTTTCACCATCAGAAAGATATGTCAGAAATGTAATGCAAAAGTGAGTGCAGTATCAATGAGGTGGTGCCATCCAGACTGTACCAGCCTGTGCTTTTCCATCAATCACCTTAAATATTCACTCCTTCCTCCGTCAGTGCACTGCAGCTGCAACATGTATCATCTCTAAATTGCAGTCCTGTGGTTCAACATGTTATTGATTGCATACACCAAACCTATGACCTCCGCTGCTTAGAAGGATAAGATTCACAGAATACTGTTACGTAACCGGCAACAGTGAATATCAATCAAGACAGGTTATATAAAAACAACCAAACATTTATTAAACACAGATAAACAATAAAAAAAAAACCGAAAACCTTAACCGGAAGTTAACTGCTATGTAGCTGTTCAACAAATCGTCACTTGGCACTGGTTCTTAAAGCGTTAAATGTGAGAACAGTTCTTAAAGCGGTAAAGTCAGATATAGCTCTTAACATGGTAAATTCGAAAGTCCAATAGATTTATACGTTCAATTGGGAGAGACTTCTCTGGAGAAGAATTTCTTCATAGACACGACTTTCCTGTTGGTTCTGTCCAAATGATTCACGATGCAGGAAATAAACGGCTTAAAACAACTGACCTTAATTTCTTTTAGAGAGAGCAAACCTTTGCATGAACTTCCTTGCTCTTTTGGCAAGAGTTATCTTCGATGCAGGTCGCTACTATTTCAACGACGACTCGATAAGGTCGATCCTTTGTTAAACTGCCAAACGATACCAACTTCTCCTAATCCTTCGGGTCCCGTACTTCGATAAAGTCTTCACTCTCCCATACTACTGGAAAAAGGTACATCAACACATATAGCAAAAATTGCCAGTCCAGCACTATTGTACCTTGCAACAGAATGTAACACTCGGTTTTAAAAATGAAACTGCGTCATAAAAACACACAACAAACAGAGACACAATAACGTTCTAGCTGGAAAACTAAAAACTAACTGCGTCATCTGAGGTCTTTCCTTATATACCCGTGGTGCACGTCATCACGTGACCTCACATCTGCGGGAAAACTACATCAGGTGACCTCCAAAAGACCATTATATCATTCTCACAAAAAAAAATCACAGATGATCTTGAGGTACGTAACACCTCCCTCCAAAAAAAAATTGGTCTCTTAAAGAACAAAATTTTAACAACTTATACAAAAAAAACAAAGGTATAAAATTTACAATATATACAGTCTTATCTTTCAGCACTTTACAAACTAATATACAGTAGGAGTGTTACAAATGTTAAAATACTGCTCCATAAAAAACAAATTTTCATTGTACATTCAACATCTAGATAGACAATCAGTGATCACATTATTTTTACCCTTAATATGAGTGATTGAAATATTGTACTCCTGTAACATTAAACTGAATTATTAAATTGGAGTTTAATTTCCTTAACCCTTTTCCTTAACGGTCACAGTGGCATAACCAAATTCACTGTTAGCTAAGTTAATATTTAAGTTAGCTTTTGAAAGTCTCTCAAATAATTTCTCCACCTCAGTAATAGGTGCTTTCCACGTATTATTTCCTGTATCTAAATCATCAATATAGGCATCTGTATCTTTTAATCCCTGAATCACACTATTAATCATCCTCTGGAAAGTACCTGGTGCATTCTTCATCCCAAATGGAAGAACATTATATTCATATAGCCCAGATGGGGTTACAAATGCTGAAATCTCTCTACCTCTATCTGTCAATGGAACACACCAATAACCTTTTAACAAATCAATTTTTGTAAGGAATTTGGCTTGTCCAACTTTATCCACACAATCATCTACCCTTGGGATTGGATATGCATCAGTTTCTGTCACAGCATTCAGCTTCCTGTAATCTGTACAAAACCTAATACTATTGTTTGGCTTAGGCACCATAACATACGGTGAACTCCAATTCAAATTAGAATGTCTAATAATATAATTCTCTAACATATATTTAATTTCTTGTTCAGCAAGTTCACATTTTTCCACCGTTCATTCGATACAGATGTTGTTTTATGGGCTTTGCATCTCCAACATCTACATCATGTGTAGCTATGGTGGTTCTTCTAGGAACGTCTGGAAATAAATCTCTATATTTAAAAATTAACTGTTTCATCTGCTCTGGCTGTAAATGAGCTAATTTTTCATAAATATTTTCTAGACTATTTGAATTTGGTAACGTGGCTGAAATAATGTTGGGTTTAAAATGAGTTTCAGATGAATCATCCATTAAGTTTTTATCAAGATCAGACTCATTATTGATCACAACAGTCATAGTAGCAGTCTCTCTCTCATAATATGGTTTTATCGAATTTATATGACACAGCTGTGTTGTCTTTCTTCGATCTGGGGTTTTTATCACATAATCTACATCATTTAGCTTAGATTTAATCTCATAAGGGCCATGAAATTTAGCTTGTAATGGGTTCATTTGCACTGGGAAAAGAACCAACACCTTATCCCCACGCTTAAATGATCTCATCCTAGCTTTCTTATCATACCAAGTCTTCAAATTCTCTTGAGCTAATTTTAAATTTTCCTTGGCCAAGCTACAAGCTTTATATAATCTTTCTTTAAATTTTAAAACATAATCTAGCAAATTAGTGTGTACCTCTTTATTAATCCACTGTTCCTTCAACAAAGCTAAAGGTCCTTGAACTCTATGCCCAAACACAAGTTCAAAAGGACAAAAACCTAATGATTCCTGCACTGCCTCTCGTACTGCAAAAAGTAGTAAATGTGTACCCTCATCCCAGTCCTTTTCATTTTCCACACAGTATGTCCTAATCATATTTTTAAGGATAGAATGAAATCTCTCCAAGGCTCCTTGTGATTCTGGATGATAGGCTGAAGAAATAATCTGTTTTGCTCCCAGTTTATAAACTATCTGCTGAAACAACCCAGACATAAAATTACTACCTCGATCCGATTGTATTTCCCTTAGCAACCCAAAATAAGTAAAGAATTTTATAAGAGCCTTTGTCACAGTTTTGGCTGTTATATTCCTAAGAGGTACTGCCTCTGGAAACCTAGACGCTGTGCACATAATAGTTAACAAATATTGATGTCCAGTTTTAGTCTTTGGCAAAGGACCTACACAGTCTACAATGATTTTTGAGAATCGCTCACCAAATGCTGGAATTGGTTGCAGTGGGGCCACTGGGGTAACTTGATTAGGTTTACCCACAATTTGACATGTATGACACATTCTACAAAATGTTGCCACATCTTGTCTTAAACTAGGCCAATAAAAATGTTTAGAAACTTTGTTCATAGTTTTCTTTACACCTAAATGACCACCCAAAGGAATACTATGAGCCATAGTCAAAATCTCATTTCGGTAAATTTTAGGAACAACAACCTGATGATTAACTTCCTATTCCTCACTAGCAGGAATTGTAGGCGATCTCCACTTTCTCATTAATACCCCCTTTTCAAAATAATATCCTACTGGTACTTTTTCAATTTCACTATCTGGAAGAGCTTGTTCTTTTAATTTAACTATCTCAGGATCTCTACCTTGCTCTGCTATCATCTCCCTCCGAGATAAAGACAAATCTTCCTGGTCAGACTTACCACCAAAATCCTAATCAAATAAGGTAGGTAAGAAAGTTTCTGATACATCCTCAAAAATCGTATCTTGATTTGAACTGTCACGGGTAACAACCTCATCCTGTACATCAGTCTGTTTAGCCATAGCTCTTGTTACAACACAGGAAGAATCTGTGGTTAGAATCCATCTGTGGTTCCTCAGAATGTGGATTTATCGTTAAATGCACTTCAGGAAAAACTTGTCCTCCTGCTAAGTCATTCCCTAATAAAAGAGAAACATCATTCACAGGTAAACTGGATTGTAGTCCTACTTTATCAACCCCTGTAAGTAATCCTAATCTTAAATTTACTCTATGTAAATGTACTGGTTTAAGGGCACTCCCAACTCCTCTTATATAATTTACCTCACTAATGTCAGACTCATCACTAAACTTTAGCACAACTGTTTAATATTGGTGATTGAGAAGCTCCAGTATCTCTAAGTATTCTTATTGGTACTGAATTGGATCCTTCTTTCAAGGATACAAATCCTTCTGTTATAAAATTTTAATATCCCCTCTTAATTTGGTCAGACTCTGACACATCTTCATTAGCATTTCCTAAACCCTGTGAATTTACAGGTGTTTCAATATGCTGCACACAAGCATCTGGGACCACTTCTCTCTCTTTCCGTTTCAATCGGAAGCAATTAGCCACTACATATCCAGGTTTCTTACAATAATTACAAATAATACCAAAATGTCTTTCCTTCACATGTCTCCTTTCATCCTTACTTTTCTCACTAACTTCAAATTTAATTTCTGGTTTACCTTGACTCTCTGTGTTATTTTTCCTTTTAAAAATTCCACCTGGAGAAAATTTATTCTTATGAATCAAAACATATTCATCAGCTAATTTAGCAATCTCCTGCAATGTAGCAGTGTCCCTTTCATTTAAGTATGTTCTCACCTCAACAGGAATGCTTCTTTTAAATTCCTCCAGTAGAATCAACTCTTTTAATTCATTATATTCCCGATTCACATTCTTAGAGGAAACCCATCTCTCAAAACACACAGATTTCTCATAAGCAAATTGCACATAAGTTTTTTCCACCGATTTCTTCAAATTTCTGAATCTTTTTCTATACGCTTCCGGAACCAACTCATATGCCTTTAATATATGCTGTTTAACAATATCATAATCCAGTGCTTGCTCAGCATTTAAAGCTGTATAAACTTGTTGTGCCTTGCCTTTAATTACACTTTGTAACATCACTGGCCATTGCTCTTTCGGCCACCCTAAACTAGAGCAACAATTGTGAAATGCTGGAAATATTTGTCCACTTCAGCTTCATAAAATGGAGGAGCCAAAATAACCTCAGGACTAGCAATAAACTGTTTCTTAGAACCAGAAGTCTGATTCCCGGACTTTAATTTCTCCATCTCTAGCTCAAATTTCCTCTGGTTTTCAGCTTCTCTTTCTTTAAATTCCCTTATTTTATGGGCCTCTCTAGCCTCGAATTCCTTCTGTTTATTTACAGCTTCTAACCAACTTCTTTCCAAGTCAGCTTCTAATTGCTTTAACTTTATTTGTTCAAGATGTAACTGCATTTCCAGATTACTCATTGGAAACCTAGCTAACACCTCATCATCAAACGTTTTCAAACTGATGTAATGCTCAGCGATTTTTCTTTGTATTAAAGCCTTTGTGGTAATCTTTGTAATTCCTTTAATATCCAACCTCCTAGCAATCTCTAATACCTCAGGTCTTCTCGCATTCACTAAAGACCCCGAGTCAGGTGTATCCATAAATTCGTCAACATTCATTGCTGCCGAATCCCACTCACACACCAATCAAACTAAAAAAAAATTGGGTATTTCCCTTTTCCAAATCAAAATGGCTATTACCAGCACTTAAACTCAAAATCGGAACATATCCTGGACGAGCCCCCACAAATTATGTTATGTAACCGGCAACAGTGAATATAAATCAAGACAGGTTATATAAAAACAACCAAACATTTATTAAACACGGATAAACAATTAAAAAAATGAAAACTTTAACCGAAAGTTAACCGCTATGCAGCTGTTCAACAAATCGTCACTCGGCACTGGTTCTTAAAGCGTTAAATGCGAAAACAGTTCTTAAAGCGGTAAAGTCAGATATAGTTTTTAAAATGGTAAATTCGAAAGTCCGATAGATTTATACGTTCAATTGGGAGAAGAATTCCTTCATAGACACGACTTTCCTGTTGGTTCTGTCCAAAGGATTCACGATGCAGGAAATAAACGGCTTAAAACAACTGACCTTAATTTCTTTTAGAGAGAGCAAACCTTTGCATGAACTTCATTTCTCTTTTGGCAAGAGTTATCACGATGCAGGTCGCTACTATTTCAACGACAACTCGATAGGGTCGATCCTTTGTTAAACTGCTGAACGATACCAACTTCCCCTAAACCTTCGGGTCCCGTACTTCGATAAAGTCTTCACTCTCCCATACTACTGGAAAAAGGTACATCAATACATCTAGCGAAAATTGCCAGTACAGCACTATTGTATCTTGCAACAGAACATAACATTTTGTTTTAGAAATGAAATTGCGTCATAAAAACAAATACACAACAGAAATGGAGACACATTAACGTTCTAGCTGGAAAACTAAAAACTAACTGCGTCATCTGAGGTCTTTCCTTATATACACGTGGTGCACATGTCATCACATGACCTCACTTCAGGTGACCTCCAAAAGACCATTACATCATTCTCACAAAAAAATCACAGATCTCCTTGAGGTATGTAACAATACATACATGGAATTATGATGTAGTGGCCATTACAGAGACTTAGCTGGCACCAGGGCAGGAATGGATTCTCAATATTCCTGGATTTCAGTGCTTTAAAAGGGATAGAGTGGGGGGGGGAAGGGGAGGAGGGGTGGCATTACTGGTCAGGGATACTACTATAGCTACAGAAAGGGTGGGTAATGTAGCAGGATCTGCTTTTGAGTCGGTATGGGTGGAAGTCAGGAACAGGAAGGGAGCAGTTACTCTATCGGGAGTATTCTATAGGCCCCCTGGTAGCAGCAGAGGTACCGAGGAGGCAGATTTTGGAAAGGTGCAAAAATAACAGGATTATTATCATGGGTGACTTTAACTTCCCTAATATTGATTGGCACCTGATTAGTTCCAAGGGTTTAGACAGGGCAGAGTTTGTTACCTGTGTCCAGGACTGATTCCTGTCACAGTATGTTGACAGGCCGACTAGGGGGAATGCCTTAATAGATCTAGTATTAGGTAACGAACCGGGTCAGGTCACAGATCTCTCAGTGGGTGAGCATCTGGGGAACAGTGACCACCGCTCCCTGGCCTTTAGCATTATGATAGGAAAGGATAAAATCAGAGAAGACAGGAAAATTTTTAATTGGGGAAGGGCAAATTATGAGGCTGTAAGGCTAGAACTTGCGAGTGTGAATTGGGATGATGTTTTTGCAGGGAAATGTACTATGGACATGTGGTCAATGTTTAGAGATCTCTTGCAGGATGTTAGGAATAAATTTGTCCCGGTGAGGAAGATAAAGAATGATAGTGTGAAGGAACCATGGGTGACAAGTGAGATGGAAACTCTAGTCAGGTGGAAGAAGGCAGCATACATGAGGTTTAGGAAGCAAAGATCAGATGGGTCTATTGAGGAATATAGGGTAGCAAAAAAGGAGCTTAAGAAGGGGCTGAGAAGAGCAAGAAGAGAGCATGAGAAGGTCTTGGCGAGTAGGGTAAAGGAAAACCCCAAGGCATTCTTCAATTATGTGAAGAACAAAAGGATGACAGGAGTGAAGGTAGGATCGATTAGAGATAAAGGTGGGAAGATGTGCCTAGAGGCTGCGGAAGTGATCGAGGTCCTCAATTAATGCTTCTCTTCGGTGTTCACCAATGAGCGGGAACTTGATGACGGTGAGGACAATATGAGTGAGGTTGATGTCGTGGAGCATGTTGATATTAAGGAAGAGAAGATGTTGGAGTTGTTAAAATACATTAGGATGGATAAGTCCCCGAGGCCTGACAGAATATTGCCCAGGCTGCTCCACGAGGTGAGGGAAGAGATTGCTGAGCCTCTGGCTAGGATCTTTATATCCTCATTGTCCACGGGAATGGTACCGGAGGATTGGAGGGTAGCGAATCTTGTCCCCTTGTTCAAAAAAGGTAGTAAGGATAGTCCGGGTAATTATAGACCAGTGAGCCTTACGTCTGTGGTGGGAAAGCTGCTGGAAAAAATTCTTAGAGATAGGATCTATGGGCATTTAGAGAATCATGGTCTGATCAGGGACAGTCAGCATGGCTTTGTGAAGGTCAGATCATGTCTAACAAGCCCGATAGAGTTCTTTGAGGAGGTGACCAGGCATATAGATGAGGGTAGTGCAGTGGATGTGATCTATATGGATTTTAGTAAGGCATTTGACAAGGTTCCACATGGTAGGCTTATTCAGAAAGTCAGAAGGCATGGGATCCAGGGAAGTTTGACCAGGTGGATTCAGAATTGGCTTGCCTGCAGAAGGCAGAGGGTCATGGTGGAGGGAGTACATTCAGATTTGAGGGTTGTGATTAGTGGTGTCCCACAAGGATCTGTTCTGGGACCTCTACTTTTCGTGATTTTTATTAACGACCTGGATGTGGGGGTAGAAGGGTGGGTTGGCAAGTTTGCAGATGACACAAAGGTTGATAGTGTTGTAGATAGTGTAAAGGATTGTCAAAGATTGCAGAGAGACATTGATAGGATGCAGAAGTGGGCTGAGAAGTGGCAGATAGTGTTCAACCTGGAGAAGTGTGAGGTGGTACACTTTGGAAGGACAAACTCCAAGGCAGAGTACAAAGTAAATGGCAGGATACTTGGTAGTGTGAAGAAGCAGAGGGATCTGGGGGTACATGTCCACAGATCCCTGAAAGCTGCCTCACAGGTAGAAGGGTAGTTAAGAAAGCTTATTGGGTGTTAGCTTTCATAAGTCGAGGGGTAGAGTTTAAGAGTTGCGAGCTAATGATGCAGCTCTATAAAACTCTGGTTAGACCACACTTGGAATATTGTGTCCAGTTCTGGTCGCCTCACTATAGGAAGGATGTGGAAGCATTGGAAAGGGTACAGAGGAGATTTACCAGGATGCTGCCTGGTTTAAAGAGTATGCATTATGATCAGAGATTAAGGGAGCTAGGGCTTTACTCTTTGGAGAGAAGGAGGATGAGAAGAGACATGATAGAGTTGTACAAGATATTAAGAGGAATAGACAGAGTGGACAGCCAGTACCTCTTCCACAGGGCACACTGCTCAATACAAGAGGACATGGCTTTAAGGTAAGGGGTGGGAAGTTCAAGGGGGATATTAGAGGAAGGTTTTTTACTCAGAGAGTGGTTGGTGCGTGGAATGCACTGCCTGAGTCAGTGGTGGAGGCAGATACACTCGTGAAATTTAAGAGACTACTAGACAGGTATATGGAGGAATCTAAGGTGGGGTAGGTTATATGGGAGGCAGGGTTTAAGGGTTGGCACAACATTGTGGGCCGAAGGGCCTGTTCTGTGTTGTACTATTCTATGTTCTATGTTCTATGAAACGCCAGCTCTCCTCCAACCACTTGAACTACCTTCCAATTTAGAAATATTGTTCCTTAATGTTACACAGCCTAAATACAGGAATTCCTTTACCAACAGCACCACGGGGAGGGGAAATTAAAGCTGACCTTCCTGGTGATATCCTTGTGTATTAGTGCAGCGCTTATCATAATGCCTTACAGCACCAACAAACAGACTCCCACCACTGTAAGGGGTTTGTACACTCTTCCCATAACTGCGTGGGTTTCCTCCACGTGCTCTGTTTTCCTCCCACATTGCAAAAGACGAAAGGGTTGGGGTTGGTAAGTTATAGGCATGCTGCATTTGGCCTAGAAACTTGGCGACACTCGCAGGCTGTCTCCCAGCACATTGCAACTGACACAAATGACACATTACACTGTATGTTTCAATATACCTGTAACAAATGAAACTAATCTTTATCTTTAAATGTTTTTGAAGACAACTCAGCATTACTTTCCAAGACAGGCATATAACGCTGGTCTTACCAGCAAGATGTGTATCTGGTCATTTGGGTGACTCAATTTTCTTTTCCCATAAATGAACTTATTTTGATGCAGAATGCTAGCTTTCATCTGCTTTATTTGATATATCATTGTCTTTCTGCATCATTTTGTTTTTACAATCTATTTTAAAAATTGCTTCAAACCTTCAGATTAATCTTTATTATCTTGGCCAGAATCCAAAGTTTTTCTAGAAATCTCAAAGGAGAATTTGGAATGTAACACATATTGAGAGTTTTTTTTTTGTATGTAAAACATCACTGATACCTGCATGATTGCTGATAAATATGATCATCAAAATACATTATGCTGTATAAAGCTTAGGGTGACAGGGGGGAGATGTGTCTCTACCAAAGAAGAGTAAGGCTTTCCTTCCCACTGCTAGCCTGCAGTTCATCCTTGAGTAAGGTCTAGCACAGAGGTAGGCCAGATCCAGCTGGCAAAGATATTTTGACCGGCCCACGAGCAAATATTGGGATACTATGCTTATCTGGCCCGCGAGTGATTTTTCCTTATTCTGAGTATCTCACGTGACCACACTGATGGACATGCATAGCATCTTGTTACACTGGCCCCAGGTTCCGTTTTGTTCCAAACCAAACACTGGTATATACGAATGACGGGAAGGCAGACTACCTTATTAATATGTATTAAATACTCTCTGTGCACACGCAGGTTTTCAGATGGGATCATTCAAATGTGTAAACAGAAGTAGCATCATCATGTTTTAACAAGAAATCCACGCTAAGTACCCAGATATTTACATGTGCTACGGTACGCGTTTCAAAATAAAATCGAAGAAAAAAAATCCAATGGCAATGAATGCAAAACACAGGAAGGTAGACACTGAGTGCCGAAATTTCCAAGACACTTGGACACTAGATTACTTCTTCATCGAGCAAACTGGGAAACCAGTTTGTCTCATTTGCCTAGAAAATATTGTTGTGAAGAAGGTGGCAAATACCAGGCGACATTACAAGACCCGCCATAGTGGAAATTTTAACAAGTTTACTGGGCAAGCAAGGAAAGATGATTGAGCTATTGAAGGCTAGTTTCGGAAAACAAACATCATTTTTTCTGCCAAGAAAAGCAGTGAAAATGAAGGAAATACCCGTGCCAGCTACGAAGTCTCAAATGTATTGCAGAAAAAATGAAGCCTTTTACAGATGGAGAGTTTGTCAAAGAGTGTTTATTGGAGGTGGTGGATATTGTTTGTCCTGAAAACAAATCTTTATTTGCATCTATCAGCCTGTCAGCAAGAATGATCACTTGGCGAGTTGAAGAAATGTCAGATGTTAAAAGTTGTTTAAGGGATGCCTGCAACAAATTGCAATTTTTTTCAAATGCACTTGATGAGAGCACAGACTTGAGAGATACTGCTCAACTTGCCGTGTTTGTGCGAGGAGTGACCTCAACTTTTCAAATTTTTGAAGAGTTTATTCAATTAATTCCTATGAAGGACACGGTTACTGGAGCAGACATTTTTGAAGCTTTGTTGAAAATGATGTCAGAAATGAAACTTAATGTGTCAAAGCTAATTAGCATCACAACTGATGGGGCACCAGCAATGGTGGAACAGAAAAAAGGCATCAACACATTGCTGCAAGGACAAATGGAAAACCTTGGAATTGCACAGAAATTGGTTAAAATTCATTGCATTATCTGAAGCTGTGTCAGTGCTTGACTTCCATAGAAAATATATTCATCCAAGTGGGAAGTATCCTAATGGTGGACCATGCAAAAAAGATGTCATCATTGTTTGGCAGCACTTATCTGTGTGAGCAATTATTTTCAAAAATGAAGCACACTAAGAACCATTTGAGAACAAGATTGACTGATGCCCATCTGGATAATGTCTTGCTCTTGGCATCAACAAGTCTGACACCCAATATTGAGAAGCTTTTAAGCAACAAACAGCATCAAGCTTCACATTAATTTATCGACTGTTTGCATTAAAATTTTCTTTTTTATTATACTTAATTTACCACCATTCAATGCATCATGTTCATATGTTTTATGTCTAAAGATTCTTTGTGTCCTTTTAATAGATTCAAAAGATGCCTTGATTGAAATAAATTGCAACTAAACTGAGTTCTTTGATTACTAATTGGCATCCTTGGTTAAGCACAAATGATTTTCTAGCATGCGTTATTCATTAATTTGAGGCAAAACATAACTAGATGTATTTAAATGGATAATTCCCATATTTCAAGTTTTTTATGGCATTTATCTGGCCCACCGTCCACTCATTAATACGCGATCCGGCCCACAGAGGCAAAAAGGTTGCCGACCCTTGCTCTAGCACCTGCTTAGCCAATTAGGGTCACGTGAAACCATGGGAGCAAGTGGTAGATGGTTATATGAGCAGCTGGTGCATGTCACAAGTCCTGGTTATGCAGCCACTGACACCAAGCATACAGTCTGTGAAGAGTATTGATAATGCTAAGGTCACCCATCTTGTAAAGACACTGCTCAGGAGAAGACAATGGCAAATTACTAATGTAGAAAAATTTGCCAAGAACAATTATGGTCATGGAAAGACCATGTTCGCCTATGTCATACAACATGGCACGTAACCAGTGATAAAGCTTAAATGCAAAGGTCGAGCATTTTGTTTGATGATCTATTAAGTGCCTCTTTTTTGCTAACTTGCTAACAACTCTTTCTCCTTTCTCTTACACAAATAAATCAAACAAGTTTATCAGTTCTGATCTAAATCATAAAACAATGTTTATTCACAATTAAGCTTCTCAAAGTATGAATAATACATTAAAAGTATTGCATTATTTCCAATCAAAGCACTTTCAGTAACTGCAGCAATGGTGATTGAATTGTATTTCTGTAAGGCCAGAATTCTGTTTCTGATGCAGCCCAGGAGATGTAAACAATGATGCCTTTTTAATTTCTTAATGCTCTGAACTTTGGTGTGAGGGCACATTATCGTAGCCAGCCATTGGTGCAGAAATTGGGGGAATGGTTAACTCTCAAGAATACTATAAACAAATTCAGGAGTTGCTTACAGATTGTAAAGATAGAAAATTGCTATGTTGCATGTGAGATGAAACAGTATGAGTTCCTGCATCTTAGGATAAATAATATTTCTGATGTACCCCAGGGATGTACTGTAAAAGGTTGTAAAAACAGCACTGTCTAAAATTCTGCACATCACAACTTATCTACTAAATTATAAATAGTAGGCATAAAGGATACTAAGTTTACTAAATAGAGCTTAGAGTATAATGCCAAAGAATTGGTATTAATCGTTCCCATATCTTGGTTCAAGCCATAGTTAGAATAGCCATTCAGATTTGGCATTTTGAGAAGTACAGACATAAATGCAAAAATACAACAAGAATCAAATAGAAGTAAGACAAATTTGAGAAGTTACTTTTATTTAACTCCATTAGAAATAGATTTAATTGTAACTTAACATTCAATTACATTCTGGTTTTGATGGGTAGGCAAGGCAAATGTCTTCTTACCCACTATTACTAACTTGGAGGGCATAAATTCAATATTATCTCCAAAAGGAGAATCTCAGGAATTAGTTTCCCATTAGAGAAAGTGATGAGGGCATTAATGAATTCTGAAATAGGAAGAGCAATGAAATCAAGGCCCATTATAGCTTTTAAAAGGAGATAAGGATCAACAACTTGAGAGTAAGGATAAATGGCCGGGAATAGGGGCAAGTATAATAAAAGCTTGTATTTCTTTGATTTTCTACCTCCTTCACACAATTACATTTTGTAAAAGAGTGCTTCAGCCCTTTTGATTATCGATGTTTCCTAGTATCTCACAATAAAAATAAGCTTTTCTTCCCGTTTTTCCAACCAAAGATGTAATTAAAAAATGTAAACACAAGAGATTCTGCAGATGGTGGAATACACACAAGAGTAATACACACAAAATGCCCAAAGAACATGGAAAGGAATAAAGAATTGGTGCTACAGTTTTTTCATTAGATGCTGCCTGACCTGCTGAGTTAATTAAAAAATGTTTCTTTCTAGCCCACTCACCATTGTGAATAAATCAACCTTTAAATATTTAGAGCTTATGATTGCTGTCTCTGAAAATTTAATTAGCTCAGTGTTGTAAAGAAAAACTGCACCTAAAACTCAAACAACTTGTCCCTATGGATTTGAACAGAATCAGCATCTGTTTCAAGCTGCCTTGTAAAGTAACAATGAAGTAGTCAAACTGCAGTGTACTACTGCCTCCAGTAGGTGAATAGTAATCTTGTTTGTCACCGGAAATTTTTCTCTTGTTCTCTTTTTCCTCAAAAGCTGTCAGAGGAGAATGTTCTGCACTCCCTCAGGATAATGGTGGCAGGTATAAGATCTCACTGATTAAATGTGATTATACAAGCACCTTTCATGAATGGCTGATTCAAAGGTGGTGATGAATCGACATACAGGACGGAGAATGAAAATCTGATTGAATGGTGCCACTACAACAACCACTCAACATCAGCAAACCCAAAGTGCTGATTATTGACTGCATGAGGAAGAAACTAGGTCCATGAGCCAGTCCTCAATTGGGGATCAGAGGTGGAGAGTGGTGTGTATTTAATATTTAAGTAATATTTGAGTAATCTTAAATATATGCTTATCAACAAAACATCAATGAAGGAGGACGCTCACCTGATGACCCTGATGACCTACCCTCCCTCCTTATCACCACTTCATACCCACTGCCAACATCGAGAGTGCCAACTTACCATAGGGATTGAAACATCAAGTCCTAGTAGCTCTACTACTGGTTGATTAAGTATTGTTGTTCACTTAAGTAATTCATTACTAATTACATGTATAAATACGTGAATTGTGTACATCATGGTGCTTCCATATGATACATGCATGCCTTGCTTAAAGTAAGCATGAAGATAGACATGCATTTTCCAACTTCCTTTGAATAAGTTTAATATTTTGCAGTTATAACACATAACATAAATGGCAGGATACTTGGTAGTGTGGAGGAGCAGAGGGATCTCAGGGTACATGTCCACAGATCCCTGAAAGCTGCCTCACAGGTGGATAGGGTAGTTAAGAAAGCTTATGGGGTATTAGCTTTCATAAGTCGAGGGATAGAGTTTAAGAGTCGCGATGTAATGATGCAGCTCTATAAAACTCTGGTTAGGCCACACTTGGAGTACTGTGTCCAGTTTTTGGTCACCTCACTATAGGAAGGATGTGGAAGCATTGGAAAGGGTACAGAGGAGATTTACCAGGATGCTGCCTGGTTTAGAAAGTATGCATTATGATCAAAGATTAAGGGAGCTAGGGCTTTACTCTTTGGAGAAAAGGAGAATGAGAGGAGACATGATAGAGGTGTATAAGATAATAAGAGGAATAGATAGAGTGGATAGCCAGCGCCTCTTCCCCAGGGCACCACTGCTCAATACAAGAGGACATGGCTTTAAGGTAAGGGGTGGGAAGTTCAAGGGGGATATTAGAGGAAGGTTTTTTACTCAGAGAGTGGTTGGTGCGTGGAATGCACTGCCTGAGTCAGTGGTGGAGGCAGATACACTAGTGAAGTTTAAGAGACTACTAGACAGGTATATGGAGGAATCTAAGGTGGGGGCTTATATGGGAGGAGGCAGGGTTTGAGGGTTGGCACAACATTGTGGGCCGAAGGGCCTGTACTGTGCTGTACTATTCTATGTTCTATGTTCTATGTTTAACATTAGCGGCGAGGTAATTTTATACTGAACCCTAACGGCTATTGACCTGTTGAAGCACAGAGAGACATTTGAACAAAAAAATGGAGTAAGCAACGGGGAGTAAAAAATACAGCCCAGCACATACAGAGACACGGAGATGATCAAAAGTGGGTACTCGGAAAGATTAAGGACAGAACTGGACCACTCTTCTACACAGAGGAGATTGCGTCTGATGTCATATGCAGATGAAACATCGATCAGTTGAGGAGAGCAGAGTCAACTGACAGAGAAGAAAGCTGGCAACTGCTATCAGAACCACTTTCTGCAGTCCCAGAGTCAACTCCTACAACCAACATGGAGGAGGCCCCAGAACCTGAGATTGCTTCACAGTCACAAGTCTCACTAGGGACTTTTTCCCAGGGCTGAAATAGCTAACACGAGGGGGCATAGTTTTAAGGTGCTTGCAAGTAGGTACAAGGGGGATGTCAGAAGTAAGTTTTTCACATAGGGAGTGATGGGTGCGTGGAGTGCACTGCCAGTGAAGGTGGTAGGGGCGGATTCAATAGGGTCTTTTAAGAGACTCTTAGATAGGTACACAGAGCTTAGAAAAATAGAGGGCTATGCGGTAGGGAAATTCTAGTCACCTTCTGCAGTAGGCTACATGGTTGGCACAACATCGTGGGCCAAAAGGCTTGTAATGTGCTGTAGATTTTCTGTGTTCTACCTGCCAAGTGGAGTGACTCCCTCCCCCATCAGGAAAGATGTTATCCCACAGGAGTAAGAAAAGCCTCCACAGCAATTAAATCTTTATTGACAGAATTAAAAACATCTACTATGTCGGGAATGTATATATAGTAGTTGTATTATATTGTATACTGTGCATATAATTGAGATGCATTCTGTATTGAGTTGGAGTTTATAGCTAAGCAGGGACTGTTGTGTATTTAATACAAATATTATTTGAGTAATCATTCATATATTGGCTGATTAAGCATTTTTGTTTATTTAAATAATTCATTATGTTATAGGCATAAATACTTGAATTGCATATGTCATATTGCTGCTACGTGATATGTGCACACCTCGCTTACAGTAAACATGAAGTTAGACTTACATTTCAGATTCCTGTGTCTTCCTTTGAATTAATTTAATGTTTTTGTTATAAAACATAACAGAGAGTGTCGGTAACTTTAAATTCCTTGGCATTGTCCTGTGGCCAGCACTTAAGTGCCATTACAAAAGAAGGCACAGTAGTAAATCTACTTACTTAGAAGCTTGCACAGATTTGGCATATCATCTAAAACTTTGACAAACTTCTATAAATGCACAGTAGGTATGAAAACACCAAAGCCCAAGAGTGGAAGAGTCTACAGAAAGTAATGGATACAACTCAGTCCATCATAGGAAAAGCTCTCCACCACTTAGCAGATATACAAGGAGCACTGCCGTAAGAAAGCAGCATCCATTATCAAGGAGCCCCACCATCCCGGCCACGCTCTCTTTTCACTGCTACCATTGGGAAGGAAGTACAGGAGCCTTAGGTACCACACCACCAGGTTCAGGAACAGTTATTACCCTGAACCAGCATGGATAATTTCACCTACCTCAACACTGAACTGATTCCACAATCTACAGACTCACTTTCTAGGACTCTAGAACTCAGGTTCTCATTCATTCATTCATTCATTCATTCATTCATTCATTCATTCATTTATTTCTTTATTTATTTATCATTTTTATGTATTTGGTCCATTTGTCTTTGCACATTGGTTGTTTGTCAGTATTTGTGTTTAGTTTTTCATTGATTGTATTGTATTTCTATGCTCTATTGTGAACATCTGCAAGAAAATGAATCTCAGGGTAATATATAGTAACATATACATATAATAATAAATTTGAAATTTGTACTTTATAGACAGAAAGGGTAGCAATGATTATTTTCCACTATCTTAAAGATAAATACTGAGATATGGTGTCAGTAAATTAAACTGTGAAATTTAGATGACATGTCTGAATCAGAATACTGAGTACTGGGTGTAATCTCTCCCAAATGAGAAGCATATGGACATGCAGCCAAAGGTAGCAAGCTGTGAAATTCAATTGAGATGCCAGGCAATGGAGCCCTAACTGATGAAACTCAAGGTATTATTGTTTCTCAATGGTCAGAAAGGGAGAGAATTACTCTTTACTATAAAGCTATCAAATAAGAGTTCAGAGAACGTGTTAGAAATATCACAAGCACATTACA
This sequence comes from Mobula birostris, assembly GCF_030028105.1. Classification (NCBI taxonomy): domain Eukaryota; kingdom Metazoa; phylum Chordata; class Chondrichthyes; order Myliobatiformes; family Myliobatidae; genus Mobula; species Mobula birostris. Next base: position 46,804,648 of record NC_092375.1, on the reverse strand, counting down.
TTACATTACATACATTGGAATACACACAAAATGCTTTAGCAACTCTACAAATCAGGCAGCATCTATTGAGGGGAATAAACAGTTGGCGTTCCCAGTGTGGCCTCATCCATATCAGTGAGACCCAATGTAGTTTGGGGACCATATCACTGAATACCTTTGTTCTGTGCATCACAAAAGGCAGGATCTCCCAGAGGCTATTTACACTCAGTGGCCACTTTAATTGGGTAAACCTCTCCACCTGCTCATTAATGCCAATATCTAATCAGCCAATCATGTGGCAGCAACTCAATGCATTAAAGCATGCAAACATGGCCGAGGTTTATTTGTTGTTTAGCTCAAACATCAGATTGTGGAAGAAATATCACCGAATTGACTTTGACTGGAATGATTGATGGGGCCGAACGGGATGGTTTGAGTATCTCAGAAACTGCTGATCTCCTGGGATTATCACACAAAACAGTCGCTAGAGCTTAAGGAGAATAGTGTAAAAGGCAAAAAAAAAATTGAGTGAGCCGCAGTTCTGTAGGTAAAAATGCATTATTAATGAGAGAGGTCAGAGTAGAATAACTGGAGTGGTCCAAGCTGACAAGAAGGTGACAGTAACTCAAATAACCATGCGTTACAACAGTAGTGTGCAGAAGATCATACCTGAACGCACAACACGTTGAACCTTGAAGTGGATGGGCTACAGAAGCAGAAGACCACAAACATACACTCAGTGGCCGCTTTATTAGGAGGTACCTCCTGTACTTGATAAAGTCACCACTGGTTGTATTTCATTACAACTTCCCATTCTCATTGTGACATGTCTGTCCATGGCCTCCACTATTGGCATGATGAGACCAGACTCAGGATGGAAGAGCAATACCTCATCTTCCATCTGGGAGGCCTCCAAAGTAATGACATGGACATCAATTTCTCTAGCTTCCAGTAATTACTCCTCCCCTCTCCCTTCTCTTGTCTTTCCATTCCCCATTCTGGTTACTCTCTCAACCCTTCTTTTCTCACCTGCCTATCAGCCCCCCCCTGTTCCCCTCCCCCTTCTGTTTCTTCCATGGTCCATTGTCCTCTCCTATCAGATCCCTTCTTCTTCAGCCTTTTATGTCAACTTCCAGTCATTACTTCATCGCCTGCTTTCCCACCTGACCTTCTCCCTCACCTGGTCTCCCCTAACATCTGCCAGATTCTGCTCCTTCCCCTCCCCACCCACCACTTTCTTATTCTGGCTTTTGCTCCCTTCATTTCCAAACCTGATGAAGGGTCTGGGTCCAAAACTTTGATTGAGTACTCAGAGATACAGCCCTCCAAACGTTAATTTTGGATGTCTGGAATGTTTGTCCTCAAAAACTTTGGGACCATCTTTATGAATTACTTTTTCCCAGCAAAAGTACTTGAACGATCAGAGGTGTCTCCCATTGTAAGTCAATGGAAGCAGTGTCAGAGTCAATATGTTGAAGTAAACAATGTCTTTTTAGCTATTCTATCATCTACTCTACCTTTGATCTTAAGGATATATAAGTGTGATGTACTTTGAGTTTAAGAGACTATCTAGAAGGCCTGCTTGTCGCAGTGAATAAAGACTTCCGTATCACCACCTTCAGTGTCTGAGGTCATATTCACAACAGATCCCATTAATTGTACTTATAAACTCTCAAACATTGGTAAAAAGATAACTTCATCATTAACTAAACAATCGTTGATATTTGTTTTGACTGCCTGAACTATGACCAGTGTTGAATTTGACCAATGGCTGGAATTTATTTTGCCCAAAACATCATTTATTTCCAATTTATCTAGTTCTTTTACATTACACTTTCAGAACTCTCTTTACTTGATTTAATATGAGGTCTAAGCTATATATTTGCTTTGTTTTCATGTGCAGGCTCCTTTAAAGATAGCATCGGAGTTGAAAACATCTTCAGAGATAACTTTTTTTTAAATATCCCTTCCAACTGAGTTTCAAAAGTTAATCCTCTCACAGTGAGGTTGGACATTTAATGCCATTGGCCATAACTGTGGTTAACGTAGAACTCTGCAAACTACATCATATTACACCTTTCATCTCACCCAAGACTTTTAAAGCATGTCTTCAATAAATCTTAAGACTGGCTGCATTTCTCATTAGGTTTAGATGACTAAATTGCATGCCCTTCCCCTTAATGGAACAGTCTGAAGTTGTGTTTACCCTCATCTCTAATCTTCTGCTAATCAGTACTATGAACCTTAAAGTCCTCTTACACTACAGCTGTTTACAATATTAATTGTATACAAAGTAATTCTATGTCATCATTGTTAACTCTAACACAGATTCCATTTTGTGACTTCTTAATGAGAAGCTTGTTCTCTTTATGTTCACTCTTGTGTTTCATTTTACACAAAGCTGCTGTCTATCCATTCTTCCAATATTAGTAGGACTTCAATCCTTTAAAAAGATGTGAGGGCAATGATGCCAGTAAATCTCTAAAGTTGATTCACATGACTTTTATGAATCAGAGGCTGGTCAAGGATTACATCTGCAGCTTGCTAACACCCAAACTAGACCCCCTACAATTCAACTACTGACACAGCTGATTGACAGACGACACAATAGCCATTGCTCTACATACCGTCCCTACGCATCTGAGAAGAAGAATGCTTATGTGATATTGCTGTTCTTGGACTACAGTTCAGCACTCAACACCATAGTTCCATCCAGGCTCGAGAAGAAACTCAGAGGCTTCGGCCTTGACCCTCCCTTGTGCAGCTGGATCCCGGACTTCTGTCAGATCGCCAGCAGGTTGTAAGAGTGGGCTCCATCGTCTCCAGCCCTCTGACTCTCAATACAGGAGCCCTTCAGGGCTGCATACTGAGTCCCCTCCTTTACTCCCTGTATACTCATGACTGTACCGGCACCCACCGCTCCAATCTGCTAATTAAATTTGCCAACAACACTACATTGATTGGCCTTATCTCAAACAATAATGAGGTGGCTGACAGGGAGAACTCATCTCTCTGACACAGTGGTGTCAAGAAAACAACTCCCTCAATGTCGCAAAAACAAAGGAGCTGGTTGTGGATTACAGGAGGAATGGAGACGGGCTAATCCCTATTGATGTCAATAGATCTGGGATGAGAGGGTAAACAGTTTCAAGTTCCTTGGCATCCACATCACCGAGGACCTCACATGGTCTGTACACACCAGCTGTGCGGTGAAAAAGGCACAACAGCACCTCTTTCGCCTCAGACAGTTGAGGAAGTTTGGCATGAGCCCCAAGATCCCAAGAACTTTCTACAAGGGCACAATTGAGAGCATCCTGACTGGCTGCATCACTGCCTGGTATGGGAACTGTACCTCCCTCAACCGCAGGATTCTGCAGAGAGGGTTGCGGACAGACCAGCGCATCTGTAGTTGTGAACTTCCCATGATTCAGGACATTTACAAGGAGAGGTGTGTAAAAAGGGCCATAGGATTATTGGGGACCCAAGTCATCCCAACCACAATCTATTCCAGCTGCTACCATCCGGAAGCGGTACCGCAGCATAAAAGCCAGGACCAACAGGTTCCGGGACAGCTTCTTCCACCAGGCCATCAGACTGATTAACTCACGCTGATTTGAGTGTACTCTATATTACATTGACTGCTCTATTTATTATAAATTATTATAAATTACTATGATTGCACATGGCACATTTAGATGGAGACGTAACATAAAGATTTTTATTCCTCATGTATGTGAAGGATGTAAGGAATAAATTCAACTCAGTTCAATTCAATTCAGTAGTCATACCAATGCCATCCTTCTTTCTCAACCAAAACTTTAGGATTATTCCTTTCACAGCAAGCCACAATTATATTTGAGGCTGGCACAGGATGGAATTCCCTGGGATTCTTTGCTGGGATACACAATCACATGTGTTAAATGTGTTTAATTGATCCTTATGTCTCTTAAACTATACACAAGTCCAACTCTGAGTACATCATCCAATGATTCTCTGAAGTTACAATATTTTGATAGGTCTTTACAATACTTTGTAAACAAAGTATAATAATTTGATAGGTTAAGTACAACAAGGTAATGTTAGCTGTCAGCTTTTAAATATAGATGCCAAATTTGTAATTCTCCACTCTCTCAAGGGTTGAAGCATTCTTGCTATCTCTGGTTTACTAAACAGGAAGTATTTGACACACTTTGAAGCCGATTTCATAGTAATATTGCTTGCTTTGATTCTCACGCTGTTGCATTCAATACTTGCACATTTTCATTATGGTCTTCCAGCTTAAGGACATTATTAGTGAGTGTGAATGTTTCACACAGATGTTATAAATCCCTAAGGCTGCCTATCAAACCTGCTTGAATTTTCATTTCGTAAACACGAGGAATTCTGCAGATGCTTTTTCCTGATTAATACATTATAATTGTATTTATTTTTACTCTTATCTTGTTTCACTATTTGCAGACTTAAGCTTATTCTTTGCACTCATTTTCCTTCAAACCTTGCTGTTGCTGCTTCATAGTCAAAACCACAGACCTGGAGCTTTCCCTCATTCCACTCATTATGCATGTGTGAGATTAAATTACTGAGCATGTAGTTGGGAGAACGAATTTCAGTGCCTGTTGTCTGCCAGCATTTTTGTTGTTTTTGCTTGTTGCCATGGAGTACATGAGGTAAAAACATTTCCTCTCAAGAAAAAAATTCTTTCTGCCAATTTGCCACGGTACCTCAGAATAGCTCAGTGTCAATTGTGCTGAATTTACGGCAGTCTTGGATATTGCTGTGGTACTGCCAATTTCTTCTTAGAATTACACTTGCAGGACACAAGAAGTTTAAACAAGGAGATTTATTTTATCTTACTCAAAGCAAGGAATTTACTTCTTATAGTGCTTATGCCCTTTATCTTCATTTTTTTTCCTTCTTAGGCAGCACCTTGGGATGTAGGATGAATCACTTCCTCGACAGTTTGTGAGTCCTGAGGTGACTAATAATGGCAATGTGGGAATCATTGGCTCTTCCATAGGTGGGCAGGGTGGGTAGCTCAGTGGTTTGCGAGGCGGCCTACTGGTGCTTTATAACACACCTGAAGACATCACCACATTTCTGAACGTATGTCCATAAATATATTATACATAAATGCACCACAAACCTGGTGATTTTCCAATAGCTGGTTTGAAACAAGGATGGCAGGATAGCCAATCCAATACAGCAAAGGAAGTTTGTGGAAGTGTTGGAGTGGCGTTTTAAGTTAAGCAGATCTCTCTGCTTGCAACTAGCACTTCCAGTTGAAACACTTGCATGCAAGTTAATCAATGGTGGAGTATGTAAAAGATAAGTTCTTTCACACGCAGGGGTCATAATAGAGGACGTGTTTTGCGAGTCTAGTGTTGAGCATATGAATGATGTGGCCGGCCGCTACAGAACTGTTTAGAGCTAGAGCCTCGCTCTTGGAAACGTTCACTTGGGGAAGGACACTGAGTCCCGTTGCTTTATCCTTCCAGCGAATTTGGAGGGAAAGGATTATCAGGCAGACAGAAAAATAGATTCAAGGATGTGCTCAAAAACTGCAACATCCCCTCTGATTCTTTGGAAGCAGAAGTCCATGGCTTCTCCAACTGAAGAGGAAACACTGTGTAAAGAGCAAATGGCTCCCACTACCTCACACACTACCTGTCCTACCTTCCCCCTACCCCCAACTCCCAACCGTGGAAAAGTCTGTGGTTTCCACATTTGCCTCATGAGTCACTTCAGGACCCATAAAACAGGAGTGGATGAACCTTGTGCCTCAATCCTGAGGAAAAGACTGAAGGTAAGGGACTGGGTGTTAGAATAAATATTGGTGATGTAATTCTTGGTATTATTCTTGCTGAATGCTTCACAAATTCCAGTTGATGTTTCATAGCTGAAGAAAGGTCTCCACCTGAAATGTGGACTTTCCAGAGATGCTACCTGACTTGCAGAGTTCCTTCAGCGTTTTGTCGCTCTCATTATGACACAGCTAACTTTCTTTACATCCATTTAAACTCCGCTGGTTGGTTAGTCCTCATTCTTTGCTCACATCTCTTCTCCATTATTGACTTTCCTTCCCCCTTAATCGTGAATAGCTCAGTAACCTTCTGTATCATGTGATTCCTCCTCAAACACGCCCAGGCATGCCACATGCAAGTTGCTGTCAGTGAAAATGTTAGTGATTTGCTGCATTAATAAAAAATCCTGACAGATACAAGATACATCATAATTCAATATGAGCATTTCTGTGATAGTGTTCAGACAAGAATTGGAAACTGATGTACTAATAATAAAGTCAAGCAAATAAAATCTATTAACAGAAATTTAAAAAAAACACTAAAAATGCTGGAAACAGATCAGACAGCATCTGTGACAGAGAAGAGTCTGCTGAAAGATCTTTAATCTGAAACATTAACTCTGTATCGCTTTCCATGGCTGCTGTCTGATCTGCTGAATGATTCCAGCATTTTCTTTATTTTAAGTTAAACAAATATGCCTGAGATGAAAATATTTCTTGCCTGGCTGCTAGAAGCATTTAACATACAAATTAGTGCTAAAATAAAGTATATCAGTACATTTTTGAAAGGTGAAAATGCCCTCATTCGTGTGATTCATCTTCTTTTCTATTTATTACATATTAAACTTGCTGCGGGGGCTGGGATGTATTTATTTTCATTGAAGACTCTTTTTAAGCATCTGTAGTAAACATTACTCCTGAAGGTGTCACTATAATCAACATCTTCAAAAATTAAGAGCTGCCTCATCACGTAGTTATAAAGTAATTTTTTGCACCATTTAGCACATATATAGAGAGAACTTCGCTTGGTAGTGCATATTCATGCTAGTATTTTCCAATTTAAGAGCATAAAAATCATACTTGTGAATTTTGAAACAATGCATTTGTAGAAACCTCCCACCAAGCCATCCACTAAATGTACCTGAAAGGTCCACAAAATGCCTTGTAACCATCCAAAGATTTGGGAGCTGTGTTCGATTTTTCCAAAATAATTTGAAATTGAGCTTTTAATCTTTTGTTCAGACAGGTGAAGAATTATTGTACTTTCCTATTTGAAATCACACAGAAATTCAGAGACCAATGGGGAAACAGTAACAAATATTAATTTGGGTTTATTATTGACAGAGCAGAAAATGCCAAACAGTATTTTTTGCAGCATTCACAGATTTGCTCTTGAATCATATTTAAGACTTCTGAATTTATTTTTAAAAATGCAGAAACAATTTCCCCTGAGCATTTAACTGTATAATGCATTTTCCATTTGTTATTGTGTACTTATTGATGGATTTATGTATAATTCACAAATATTATGTTCTTATGCATATCATAGCAGCTGGTCTTAGTCCATTAATTGAGGAAATTTAAAACTTAGTGACTACATCCTATCAGTGAGGAATAGCTACTGACAAATAAGGAGGAAGGCAAAGACTTTTTCTTTTGAATACTTCAGAAATGGGTAATGGCATCATATCCCAACATACCTTCCAAATCTCCAAATATCCTGAGGCTTGCAGAGTAAATTGGTAAGTTAACAGTGATATTCGGCAAGATTTTCACTGCACAATATTGGCTGCAAGCAATAGTCGCTGTTCTTCATGGTTGGAAATCTGCCATCCTTGCTTGGTGTGGGCTATATTGGTAAATTGGTGTGTTATTGTCACGTGTAGCAAGGTACAGAGAAAACGTTATTTTGTATGCCATCCTTACAGATAATTTCATTACAACTGTGCATTAAGGTAGTACAAGGGAAAACTATAACATAAAGCATAATCAAATATTATAGTTACAGAGAAAGTGCAGTACAGGCAGACGATAAGGCGCAAAACCATAACAAAGTAGATTGTGAGATCAAGAATCCATTTTATCATACTAGAGGACAGTTCAATGGTCTTATAACAGCAGAACAGAGAGACGGCCTTTGAGGCTGGTGGTGCATGTTTTCTGGATTTGTATCCTCTGTGCAGTGGGAGGAAGGAGAAGAGAGACTGTCCAGAGTGAGTGGGTCATTGATTACGTTGGCTGACTTACTGAGGCAATGAGAAGTGTAGATAAAGTCCATGGAAGGGAAGCTAGTTTCTGAGCTAAGTTGAGTGTAAAGCTGTGCCCACTTCTCTGCAGTTTCTTGTGGTCTTCGGCCGAGTTGCTGTATCATTTGAAGAACCAGATCTCAACAAATGATTTAATACAAAACATATCATCTCTCTACTGATACATGTGGATAGAAAGCTTTCAATGGTGCATCGATAAAAATTGATGAGGGTCAAAGGGCACATGCCAAATTTCTTTGGCCTCCTGGGGAGGCAGAGGTGCTAGTGCACTTTCTTGTGCATATGGTTGGAACAGGTCAGGCTATCCCATACAACTGTGACTATGCTTCAAGAATATTTCATTGGCTGTAAAGTAAATATCCTAAAGACAGAAGTGAAGCTTGCCATATGGATTTATGTCATTTTCTATTGTTTTAGAACATGTTTCTAATGTTCTCCAATCTTGCAATTACCAAGACCATGAGAACTTTCTCCCAATCTTTGCCAAGAATCCTTCTCAATGTATGCATTCAAGGAGGCTGTTCTAATATTTCTCACTTCACTTAAAGCATTGAAATATTAGTTGGCAGTCAGAGAGCCACTTGGGAAAATTATGTCAATTTAACTAATTGCTGAGTGAATATACTCATGATAAATAATTAAATGCCTAAAGTGCTTTGAGTTATTTTGAAATCATACCATTATAAATTAACTTCTTTGTAGCATTTTGTACAGAAGCAGCATACCATTGAAATTACAGTAAGTACCAGCTTGTAATAAGGATTTATTAATGTAAATGCGTCCTTCTATGTCCTGTAACAAATATCTAATCCTCTGTGAAAACATCGAGGATGTTCTCAACATAGAATTTACCAACCATGTTTCTTCTCTTCTGCCCCATAATTACTTGTTCCTCATTCCAAAACCATTTCTCAAAGTCATGGACAAAAGCTAGGCTTCGTTTGCAAATTCCTACGGAATCCTGATTTGAAAATATTTCTTTCATTCCCACTGAGTCCAAATCCTGGAATTCTCTTCCCAAGAACACTATGATTGTGAAGACACGTAGTCCTCTTTCATTGTCATTTAGTAATGCATGCATTAAGAAATGATACCATGAGAGCATCTACACCAGGAGGAGTACGTCAGTTCATTAACATAGCTCATCACCACCTCTTCCAGGGCAAATAGTGATGGGCAAATAATTCTGGCCCTGCCGGTAGTACCCAGTTCTCAAAAAGTGATTTAAAGCAGAACATATCATCTCTCCACTGATAGGAGCTTGTTACAATAACCATGAGTTGAAGCCAGCAAATAGTAACATCATGAGTTTTGGAGCAAATAAGCAACATGGTTTCTTTAATATTCTAACATTAGACTAGGCTTTTTCATTATTAGGATGAATTTAGCAGTGTTAATCCCGTGGGCAGGGAATCTATACATAAGGTCAAAATAGTGCAACTGAAATGCAAAATTAAAAGGCTAGGAATACCGAGCAGGTCAGGCAACAGCTGTGGGGAGACAGACAGATGATCAAGTAGAGTTAATGTTTCAAAACAGTCACCTTTCATCAGAACAGGATAAGGAAAAGTGGTGAATGAAGGTGGGGAAGGTTAAACGACAAATGCCTAAGGGTACAAGGATAATCAGGAAAAGCATGGGACAAGTAAAGAAACAAAAGGTCGGTAAATTGGAGCAGCAGAATTCTCATATGAAACTACTAGTAAGTTTCAGTAATTGACCTCTGTAACTCATCCATAGGGAGAGTTAATATGAATGTCCGGAGAAATAAATGAGGTTACAGTAGGATTAGAGTAAAAGGGTGTTTGATGTGGACTCGATGGGAAGAAGGGACTATTTCTCAGCTATATCGCTCTCTGACTCTATGGCTCATTGTTAAATCCAGAAGGCTGAAGTGCCTTAAATTGAAATGTGGTTCCCAAGCCTTTCGCTTGACTTCACTGGAACTACACTGGAGGCTGAGCTGAAAGGTTAGGGTGGAAATTAATGGAAAATTAAAGTTACAGATGATTATAAAGGTTAGGGACATAATTCCAGACTGAACAGAGTGTTCTTCAAAGCAATCACTAGATTATGTTTGGTCTTCCCAATGGAACAGAAGTTCCATGCTGAGCAGCAATTTCTATACACTAAATTTTAAATAATGACTTATGATAAGACCATATGAGTTAGGAACAGAATGAGGCTAATCAGCTCATCGAGGCCTCTCCACCATTTTATCATGGCAGATCTATTGCCAACTGCATTCTCTTACCTTCTCCCTGTAACCTTTCATACACAACCTGACCAATCAAGGATCTATCAACCTCTGCTATAAATACAACCAATGACTTGGCCTCCATGGCTGCCTGTGGCAACAAATTCCACAGATTTGCCACCCTCTGACTAAAGAAATTCCCCCTCCTCCTCCATTGTGGACATCCTTCTTTTCTGAAGCTGTGCCCTCTGGTCCTAGACTCACTCCCTATAAGAAACATCCTCTCTACATCCACTGTATCGAGGCCTTCCAACATTCGATAGGTTTCAATGGGATTCTCCCTCACTCTTCTGATTTCCAGCAAGCACAGACCCGGAGCCATCAAATGTTCCTCATACGATAACCCCTTCATTCCTAGAATCATTCTTGTAAGCATCTGCTGAACTGTCTCCAATGTCAGCATACATTTTCTGCTCACAATATTCCAAGTGAGTCCTCACCAGTGCCTTAGAAAGCCTTAGTATTACATCTGTACAGGGTCTTTCTTTTCTGTTAAATTTAAAATGGCTTCTCTTGTTATGTCATACTGGGGAATGCTGAGGAAGTCTCTAGCTAGACAGTTGCTTGGGTTAATACAAATAGCAGGGTGCTATTAGCCAATATGTGGTCATGTATCGTTTTGTTTTCAGATGATAATGCTGTATCATATGACTGGAAACGGGGGTTTTTGACGGGGAGTCGGAGGAGAGACGGGGAGGACGGTGGAGAGACATGGAGTCGGAGGAGAGATGAGGAGGACGGTGGAGAGACGGGGAGTCGAAGGAGAGACGAGGAGGACGGTGGAGAGACGGGGAGTCAGAGGAAAGACGGGGAGTTGGAGGAGAGACGAGGACGACCACGGACGGGGTTTTTGACGGAGAGTTGGAGGAGAGACGAAGAGGACCGCGGACGGGGTTTTTGACGGGGAGTTGGAGGAGAGACGGGGAGGACGGTGGACGTGCGGGGGTTTTTGGCGGGGAGTCGGAGGAGAGACGGGGAGGATGGTGGACGTGTGGGGGTTTTTGGCGGGGAGTCGGAGGAGAGACGGGGAGGACGGAGGGGAGATGAGGAGTCGGTGGAGAGACGAGGAGGACGGAGGGGAGACGAGGAGTCGGTGGAGAGACGAGGAGAACAGTGGAGAGACGAGGAGGACGGAGGAGAGATGGGGAGTTGGAGGAGAGACAGGGAGTCGGAGGAGAGACGAGGAGGACGGCGGACGTGCGGAGAGGCTCCGGTCGATCACTCCGGGTGGTCCTGAGCCGTGAGTCGACAGGATTCGGGTGGTCGTCCGGAATCGATTGAGCTCCAATGGTTGCGTGTGAAGAACTTGGACTTTGATAAGTGTTGGCGCCTTTTTTTGCATTACTTCCTTTTCTGTATTGAATTTATATTAATGTCATAGAATTAGTAATATCTATAAAGTGTACTTGGTAAAATTTACTGGGTGTGCTGGCTGATGATTGATGTTTGGGCTTGATTCGGGCGGTAACCGACTCCGTGGGAAGCGTTGAGGCAGGTGCTGGGTGGGATTTCCCCTGGACATATAGGAGCCAATATAACGGAACGTTACACATCCTTGTTTTTATATTCTAGTCTTCTCTAAATGAATGCTAGCATTGCATTTGCCTTGGTCACCACCAACTCAATCTGCAAGTTAACCTTTAGAGAATCCTGCAGAAAGACTACAAAGTCCCTTTGCAGCTGGGATTTTTTAATTTTACTGCTTGTTTAGAAAATAGTCTACGCTTTTGTTCCTTCAACCAAAGTGCACTAACATGCTCTTCCCAACACTGTATTATATCTGCCACTTCTTTGCCCATTTTCCTAATCTGTATAAGTCCTTCTACAGTCTCTCTGCTTCCTCAACACTACCTGCCTCTCCAGCTATCTTTGTATCATCTGCAAATGTGGTCACAAAGTCATCAATTCTGTCATCCACATCATTGACATGCAACGTAAAAAGAAGTGGTCCCCACACTGACCCGTGCAGAACACCACTAGTCACTGGCAACCAATCAGAAAAGGCTCCTTTTATTCCCACTCTTTGCACACTGCCAATCAGCCACAGTTTTATCCATGCTCGTATCTTTCCTTCTATACTATGGGCTCCTGTCTTGCTAAAAAGCTTCATGTGTGCCACCTTGTCAAAAGGCTTTTGAAAATCCAAGTACATGACATCAACTGATTGTTCTTCTTCATCTATCCTGCCTGATATTTCTTCAAAGAATTCCAACAGATTTGTAATGCAAGATTTCCCTTTGCGGAAACCATGCTGATCTTGGCCAATTTGATCATATGCCTCCCTGAAGCCTCATCCTTAATAATGGACTCCAACATCTTCCCAACCACTGAGGTCAGGCTAATGGGACTATAATTTCCTTTATTCTGCTTCCCTCTCTTCTTGAAGAGTGGAGTGACATTTGCAATTACAGTACTTTGGAACCATTCCAGAATCTAGTGATTCTTGAAAGATCATTACTAATGCCTCTACAATCCTTTCGGCTACCTCCTTCAGAGTCCTGGGTGTAGTCCATCCGTTCCAGATGACTTGTCTACCTTTCAGTTTCCCAAACACCTTCTCCTCAGTAATAGCAATTACATTCAGTTCTGCCCCTGGCACTCTCAAACTTCTGGCATATAGCTAGTGTCTTCCACCGTGAAGACTGATGCAAAATATTTATTTAGTTAATCTGTCATTTTTTTTTGTCCCCCATAACTACCTCTGCAGTGATATTTTCTAGTGATCCGATATCTACTCTTGCCTCTCTTTTACTCTTTCTATAAAAACCTTTGGTACCCTCTTTTATATAATTGGCTAGGTTCCTCTTATATTTCATCCTTTACCTCCTTAGGGCTTTTTAGTGGCCTTCTGTTGGCTTTTAAAAGCTTCTCAATATTCTAACTTCCCACTAATTTTTGTCCTCTTTTCTGCTTTTATGTTGTTTTTGATTTCCCTTGTCAGCCACAGTTGTGTCATCCTGCCTTTAGAATATTTCTTTGGGATGTAACCACAGTGTGCCCTTGAATTGCTCCCAGAAACTCCAGCCATTGCTGTTCTGCCATCATCCCTACAGTATCCCCTTCCAAGCAACTTTGACCAGCTCCTCTCAGATGCTTCTATAATTACCTTTACTCCATTGACGCCTGACTTTAGCATCTTCCTCTCAAATTGCACGGTGATGAAGGCTATTATATTATGATCATTGTCTCCTAAGGGTTCCTTTACCTTAAGCTCCCTGATCAAATCTGGTTCATTACATAACAGCCAATCCAGAATTCCCTTTGCCCTGGTGGGCTTAACCACAAACTATTCTAAAAAGCCAATTTATAGACTTTCTACGAATTTTCTTTCTTGGCATCCATCATCAACCTATTTTTCCCAATCTATCTGCATAGTGAAATCTCCCATGACTATCATAATGTTGCCCTTTTAAAATGTATTTTCGATCTCCCTTTGTAATTTCCAACCCACTCCTGGCTACTGTTCATCGGCTTGTATATAATTCCCATCAGTGTCTTTTCACTCTTGTATTTTCTTAACTCTACCCACAGGGATTCTACACTTTCAGGTCCTATGTCATCTATTTCTAAAGATTTGATTTCATTTTTTACCAACAGGGCCAGCCCAGCCCCTTTGCCTACCTGCCTGTCCTTTTGATATAATGTGTATCTTTTGAAGTTAAGCTCCCAACTATGATCTTCTTTTAGCCATGACTTAGTGACGCCCATAATGTCGTACCTACCAATTTCTAACTGCACCACAAGATCATCAACCTTATTCCATATACTGCGTGCATTCAAATATAACACCTTCAGTCCTGTATTCAGTACTGTTTTTGATTTTGCCCCTGTCACTATAACTTATCCCAGAGACTACAAATTTGCCCTATCATCTGCCTATCCTTCCTGACAGTCTCACTGCACACTCTATCTAGCTGTAAACCAACTGCCCTATCCTCAGTCCAATCACTGATTCCCAAGTCCCTACCAAATTATTTAAACCCTTCCCAACAGCTCTTACAAATCTACGCGCACAGATATTGTTCGCTCTTAGGTTAAGGTGTAACCCATCCCTTTTGTGCAGGTTATAGATTATACTTTACCCAGATGACCCTATGATCTGGAAATCTGAAGCCCTACCCCCCACACCAATTCCTCAGCTACACATCCACCTGTCAAACCACCATATTCTTACCCTCACTGGGTCATGGCACAGGAAGCAATCTAGAGTTTACTACCTTGAAAGCCCTGCTTTATTGCAATTTCTGACTTAAATGGCTCTTTCACCTGGAAAAAGCAATTTAAGAGGGAAATAAATGATCAGGCCTTGTATCTCCTTCAGTAGAAAAGGGAAAATGTGTTCATGGCAATGGCAGAGTGAAATGAAGTGTTTGGGAGGGATCATTCCCATTGGAGGGGAGGAGAAGGGAAGATGTGTCTACAACTTGAATTATGTTGGAGAGGTTGGAAAACAGAAGATTTAATGAATAATCTAGTGAAGTGGAATTGCTGCAACAAGTTTCAATTTGTTGGATCCCTATACATTAAAATACATCTCATATAGCCATAATAGATACGTAGAGCTATACATCACAAAAAAAAATCACCTGAGAAGAGTAAGATGTTTCAAGGATATCAGAAAAGCTATTCTATTCTTGACTATTTTCAAGAAAGCATCCAAGACTATCTGTGATAAACCCGGAAGTGTTCCCTGCTTTCCACTTCAAGGAAACATCATCACCAGAGTTCTTCTCAATTGCTTTGTCCCATTTGCAGAGAAGATGGTTCCTGAAAAGGCAGAATGGAGACGATCTTCTGTGTTTGATACGTCCAAGGAAACTGCAGGGACAAGTGCCAGTCATTCTGGCCTAGTTTGACGCCATCTCAACTTTGGTAGCTCACAACAATTCTTCTCCATTTCACCCTTGCACCATGATAACATCCAAGCCATGTTACTAACCAATGGTCTACAACAGAGACAATCTCAGTAAGTTCTGGTGTCATGTAAAGCTGCATCACTGAGAAAAATGTTGGCAAAATCTTTTTTTATTGTAATATTGCTTCTCACTGCCAACAATCATCACTCGTGCATGAAATTAATGCTGAGAACTAATGGGAAGCTGTTCAATCTACAGAGGCCATATTCCAGAGCTAAGGTTACCCAAACCTCAATAAGAGTACTGGAGTATGCCTAAACACAAGAGATTCTCTAGCTGCTGGAATCCAGAGTAATACAAAGTGCCGAAGGAACTCAGCAGATCAGTCAGATCAATGTTTCAGGCTGAAACTCTTCATCAGGGCAGGAAAGGAAGGTGGGGCCGGGGTGAAGGAGAAGGAGGACAAGCTAAAAGCTGATAGCTGGGTGGGAAAGGTAAAAGGGCTGGAGAAGAAGGCATGGGGATCACTGGAACAGATGATCTCAGCAGGTTTGCAAGTGAAGTGTTGCCTCACCTAGAAGGACTATTTGGGGTCCTGAATGGAGGTGAGGGAGGAGGTGAATGGACAGGTGTAGCACTTAGGCCACCTGCAGGGATAAGTGCCAGAATAGGGATTAGTGACTGCGTGTTCCCAGCCATCAATGACTCTTCTCACTGAAGCATATTAGAGGATGAACCTCACACTCAACACCCACAGGATAGAAGTCCTCTGCCAACACCCCCGTGGTGGAACGGACTGGCCTCTGACAATGGTGAGACCTGGGAAAAAGCAGACTACATCCCAAATTATGGCAGCCATCCCTCAATGAGGTCAGATAATTCATGATGAAATTCATTGTTGCTTTCAATGCAATAGCACTGCCTTTGAACAATTGAAGAAAAAGGCATTTGAAGATCAAAACTCCAGACCTGGCAGAAAGCTCATGGACTACCAGCCAGCAGTCATCGCTGCAATTTTGTATGTCTCTGAGCCTTGTAGTCATTAAAACAGGAATTTCAAATAACTATAAAAATTAGTTCTAATTCTTTAGTGTTCCAGAACTGGTCTGGAGTATAAGCTAATTCATCATCATTGGGTTGCAGGGTGGAGATGAGTCTCTACAAAAGGAGGTTTAAGACCATAAGGCATAGGAGCAGAATTAGGCCATCTGGCCCAACGAGCCTGCTCTGCTATTCATTCATGGCTGATCCTTTTTTCCTCTCCTCAGCCCCACTCCCCAGTCTTCTCCCTGTAACCTTTGATGCCGTGTCCAGTCAAGAACCTATCAAGCTCTGCCTTAAATACACCCAACCATCTGGCCTCCACAGCTACCTGTGGTAATAAATTCCACAAATTCACCACCCTCTGGCTAAAGAAATTTCTCTGCATCTCTGTTTAAAATGGATGCCCCTCCACCCTGAGGCTGTGCCCTCTTGTGCTAGACTCCCCCACCATGGGAAATATCTTTTCCACATCTACTCTGTCTACGCCTTTCAACATTCGAAAGGTTTCAATGAGATCCCCGCTCATAATATAAGAACATAAGAACTAAGAAATAGGAGCAGGAGTAGGTCATCTAGCCCGTTGAGCCTGCTCCACCATTCAATAAGATCATCACTGATCTGACCATCTCCACCTTTTCCACCTTTTCCTCATAACCCTTAATTCCCCTACTATGCAAAAATCTATCTGATCTTGTCTTGAATATATTTACTGCCTCCACTGCTTCATTGGGAAGAGAATTCCACAGATTTGTTACTCATTGGGAAAAGCAGTTCCTCCTTATCTCCATCCTAAATTTACTCCCCTGAACCTTGAGGCAATGTCCTTTAGTTCAAGTCTTACCTGCCAGTGGAAACAACTTTCCTGTTTCTATCTTATCTATCACTTTCATAATTTTATATGTTTCTATAAGAACTCCTCTCTGAATTCTTCTGAATTCCAGTGAGTACAGTCCCAGGCAACTAAATCTCTCCTCATAGTCTTACCTTCTCATCTCTGGAATCAACCTGGTGAACCACCTTTTCACTGCCTCCAAAGCCAGTACATCCTTCCTCAAGTAAGGAGACCAGAACTGCATGCAGTATTCCAGGTGCCTTCTCCGTGGATTGTCACCTTGTCGTGATGGAGAAGCTTGTGTGGTCCTGTGATCCCGAGAGCAATGCTGTTTGGAGCTATGCTCCTGGTAGGGTCACCTATGGCGGTAGGGTCAAGGGTGAGGTTCCTGACAAAGAACAATCCAACCAAGACCTCAATGTTGGAACAGGTGGACGAAGTTACTTCGAACTCAACGGCTGCAAAGGTGGATGAAGGCTGCAACAAATCCATCAGCTCCAATCGTCGTGGTTTCCATGCCATTGGAATCAGTTGGTTGATTTGTGAAGTATCGTGTGCTTCTTGGAGTGCAACATCAAGTACACGTTAAACAAATACATGCACAGGCGTCATCACTCTGTATGATGGAACGAAGACCATCATCCTCGACCTCGAGGGATAGCCACAACGACTCCAGGTGCGGCCTCACCAGTACCCTGTATAGTTGCAGCATAACCTCCATGCTCAATCCCTCTGGCAATGAAGGTCAATATTCCATTTACCTTCTTGATAGCCTGCTGTACGTCCAAATCAATCTTTTGCGATTCATGCACAGGCATTCCCAAGTCCTCCTGCACAGCTGCATGCTGCAGTCTTTTACCTTTTAAATAATAATCTGATCTTCTATTTTCCCTTCCAAAGTGGACGACCTTGCATTTACCAACATTGTACTCCATCTGCCAGACCCTTGCCCACTCACTTCACCTATCTATATCTCTCTGCAGAATCTCCGTATCCTCTGCATAATTTGCGTTTCCACTCAATTTAGTGTCATCAGCAAACTTAGATATACCACACTCAGTCTCCTCTTCCAGATCGTTAATGTATATTGTGAACAGTTGCGGGCCCAGAGCACTGAACACTGTGGCACACTGCTCACCACTGATTGCCAACCAGAGTAACACACATGTATCCCAACTCTCTGATTTCTATTGGTTATCCAATCCTTTATCCATGGTATTACATCACCTCCAACTCTATGCATCTTTATCTCATGGATAAGTCTTTTATGTGACACCTTATCAAATGTCTTCTGGAAATCCAAATAAATAACATCCATTTGTTCCCCTCTATCCACTGTGCTCATTATACCCTGAAAGTACTCCAGTAAGTTTGTGAAACAGGACCTGCCTTTACTGAATCCATCCTGCATCTGCCTGATAGATCCATTTCTTTCCAAATGACTGGCTATTTCTTCTTTAATGATAGCTTCGAGCATTTTCCCAACAACAGATGTTAAACTAACTGGCCTATAGTTACCTGCCTTTTGCTACATCCTCTTTGGAACAGTGGTGTGACATTCGCCATCTTCCAATCTGCTGGGACCTGCCCATAGTCCAGAGAATGTTGGTAAATTATCACCAAAGCCTCTACTATAACCTCTGCCATTTCTTTCAGTACCCTGGGATGCATTCCAACAGTACTAGGGGACCTATCTATCTTTAGGCCCACAAATTTGCTCAGCACTACTTCTTTAGTGATAGCTATTGTATCAAGGTCCTCACCTCCCATTGCATCCATAACATCGCTCTTTGGCATGTTAGACTTGTCCTCCACCGTGAAGACCGACAAAAAATAGTCATTCAAAGCCTTGGCCATTTCCTCATTACCAAATATCAATTCCCCCTTCTTGTCCTCCAAAGGAACATTGTTCACTTTAGCCACGCTTTTCAGCTTTATATAATTAACAAACTTTTACTATACATTTTTATATTTTGTGCTAGTTTATTTTCATAATATATCTTCCCTTTCTTTACTGCTTGCTTAGTGCTTCTTTGTAGTTTTTTAAAGTTTTCCCAGTTTTCCAGTTTCCCACTACTCTTGGCGACTTTGCACTCATGAGCTTTTGGTTTGATGCCTTCCTTTATTTCCTTAGTTATCCATGGCTGGCTCTCCCCACCCTTACTGCCCTTGCTTTTAACTGGAATATACTTCTGTTGATTGCTGTGAAAAGTCTGCCACTGTTCCTCAACTGTCCCACCATACAGCCCGTGTTCCCAATTACAAACAAGGGAAAATCTGCAGATGCAGGAAATCCAAGCAACACTTACAAAAAGCAGGAGTAACTCAGCAGACCAGGCAGGATCTATGGAAGTCTTGCCGAAGAGCCTCGGCCCGAAATGTTGACTACACTCTTTTCCATAGATGCTGCCTGGCCTGCTGAGTTCCTTCAGCTTTTTGTGTGTGTAGCCTGTGTTCCCAGTCTACCCTGTCCAACTCATCCTCATCCCATTGTAGTCTCCCTTGTTTAGGCATAATACACTGGTTTTAGGTCAAACTATTGCACCCTCCAATTGTATGAGCTCAATCATACTATGATCATTCTTTCCTAAAGGATCTTTAACTACAAGATTGCTAATTTAACCTGTCTCATAGCACAGGATCAGATCCAAGATAACGCTTGTAGGTTCGGTAGCATGCTGTTCAAGAAAGCTATCACGGATGCATTCTATGAAGTCCTCCTCAAGACTGCCTTGACCAACTTGATTCACCCAATCTATGTGCAAGTTAGCCCCCCATGATAACTGCTGTCCCATTCTTACATGCCTCATATATTTTTCGGTTTATTGCCTGTGCCACTGTAATGTTATTATCTGGTGGCCTATAGATAACTCCCACCAGTCATTTTTTTCCCGTTACTATTCCTAATCTCTACCCAGATGGATTCAACATTCTGCTGCTTAGATCTTATATGATCTCTCACTATTGCCCTGATCTCATCCTTCTAAATTTCAGCGAATACAGTCCCAGTGCCATCAAATGTTCCTCGTATGATAACCCTTTCATTCCCAGAATCATCCTTGTGAACCTCCTCTAAGCACTTACCAATGCCAGCACATCTTTTCTTAGATGAGGAGCCCAGAACTGCTTACAATGCTCAAGGTTAGGCCTCACCAGTGCCTTATAAAGCCTCAGCATCACATCCCTGCTCTTGTATTCTAGACCTCTTGAAATGAATGCTAACATTGCATTTGCCTTCCTTATCACCAACTCTACCTGCAAGTTAACCTGCACGAGTCCCTTTGCATCTCACAGTTTTTGGATTTTCTCCCTGTTTAGAAAATAGTCTACACATTTATTTCTACTACCAAGGTGCATGATCATGTATTCTCCAACACTGTATTTCATTTGCCACTCTCTTGCCCATTCTCCTAATCTAAGTCCTTCTGAAGCCTCCCTGTTTCCTTCAATACAATGTGTTATCTTGGACATTCAGCTCCCAACTACATCCATCCTTCAGCCACGACTCAGTGGTGGCCACAACATCAAACCCAATAATCTGTAAAAGTGCAACAAGATCATCTGCCTTATTTCTTATACTCCGCGCATTGAGATATAGCACTTTGAATACTTTGCTATCATTTTTGATTCTGCATCCCTAAGGCACTGATACTCACCCTGTAGGCTGCAATTATGTCCTATCATCTGCCTGCTGTTCCTGATAGTCTGACTGCATGAAATCTTTGCTCTTTTTCCCATCCATCCTATCCTGAGTTTCTTCACTCCTGTCCCCACACCCTTGCCAAATTATTTTAGACCTCCCCAACAGCCCTATCAAACCTGCCCATGAGAATATTGGTTTCCCTCAGGTTCAGGTGCAACCCGTCACTTTTGAACAAGTCATATTTCACCCAGAAGAGATCCCAATGATCCAAGAACCTGAAGCCCTGACCCCTGCATTAGCTTCTCAGCCACACATTAATTTGTCAAATCATCCTGTTTCTACCCTCACTGACACGTGGCACAGGCAGCAATCCAGAAATTACTACCCAGGAGGTCCTACTTCACAGCTTTCTACCTAGTTGAAAGATCTTAGGCTGAGTATAATTGTCAGAATCTATAGAAGATTCAAATAGTTTATTCTCTCAAGTACAGATGGTAACACACTAGCTGCTCAAGCAGATAAAAATTCCAACCAAAAGTACAGTTTTTACTGTGACAATAATTAAAACATTCACTCTCAATACAACTTCATCTAAGAGTAGAAGATCCAGGAAATTAAATTGAGGTTTTAGGGTTATCTCAAATGAATGCTTGCCTAGTCCTTGAAGGAAGAGGGATCCAGACATCCACACCAACACCCAAGGATAAAATTACCAAGTTCCAGAAACATTGCTAACTATAACCATGGCTAACAAAGACTGCGAATGTGTCAACTACTTCAAAAGTCTAATCCTATATTCATCTCACCAGTTTGCAACAATCTCAGACACTGATTTTAATTGTAAATTTAATCAAGCAGTCAAAGCTGCCTTTGTTATTTTGTAATTTTAGTATCCTGTGCAGTGGTGTCACTTATGAATATTTAATATGAATTTCATAACCCAAGGTGGGAGGGATCCTAGTAGTCTGTAACACATTTGCACACTCTTGTTTTTGCAATGCAGTTTGTTCAAATCTAGTGCAAGATTAAGTTTATTGTCATTCAACTATATATATGTATACCCTCAAACAAGACAATATTCCTGCAGACCAAGGTGCACACCAGAGTATACATAACTCACACACAACACATAGAGTAATGTTGCCACAAATAAATTAACAAAGTATTAGGTGCATTAAAAAGTCAACAGTATAACACTACTAGCACTTCATACATGATGAGGGCTGGATGGTGGCAGGGCGTTCAGTAGTCTCAAGACCTGGGGTTAGAAGCTGTTTCCCATCCTAACTATAGTTGTCCTACAGCTACGGTACTTCCTGCAAGCATTCAACATCATTATGATTTCACTTCAAAGTGCATAATTTTTAATTTAACCTGTTTGTGTTCATTTTCAATAAACATTTCCCCTGATATGGATATATCCCAAAGCTTACTGATTGGTTTGCATTGCTGGAATGAACTACATTGATTAAAAAACAAGCAAACTTCATTTTAATTTGCAGAAAGGATAAAAGCGGATGTTAAATGGATAAGTGACTTGAAAACCGCTTATGAAAATAGAAACTGCTAGATAATATGAAATATCACTTCAGCAGAGCAATGCAAGAAGTTGTAAGAACAGAACAGTCATCAGTAGTCTACTCATCCATTGTTTGTGGAGTGTTGCTGGTAATGCAAGCACTTATCACTCATCTCTAATTGTCATTAAAATTTTGAATAAGAAAATTAAATTTACTGACATATTAACTGGAAAAAATGAAGTACAAAGAAAATCAACCTCAAAGCAAAAAGGGAAATAACTGGTTAATCTGCAAAACACAGACTTATGCTGTAAATAAGCATTAATATCTAAAATGCCAAGCTGTCTCTACTCCCCTTAGAGTCCAACACGAACAACGGCAGCAGTAAAAAAGTTCAGGTTGAGCTTAGTCTGGAATTACTTTAAACAGAGAAACAAATTGAAAAGCTAAGGCTCTTACTAAGGACAACTTGTCAGAAGCAATTTGAAGAAATTTTAAATAAAAGTCTCGACTGGAAAGAGGGAGGAGGAGAGGAGTGGTCAGAAGCGGCGGAGAAGTGAGATTAGTTAGTGGAGGTAGAGGTGGAGCAGGGAGATTTCCTGGTCCTTTTTTCTTGAAGTGAATAGAAATTGGGCTCCATAGCTAGCTTGAGGGATATGTACAGATGTATGTGCACAGGTTTTGTAATAGATAGGGCAGGCATCATAAAGAGTGAATTACTCCTGCTAGAGAAGGTCTGAATTTAAAAAAAAAACTCTAAATGGAGGAACTGGTTCTAATGAAAGGTCAGCAACCCAAAACAATAAATAACTCTGTTTCTCTGTCTACAAATTCTGGTGACAGCCCAGCATTTTCTGTTTTATTTGCTGAAATTGAAAGGAAAAGTCCGTCAATCACTCTGAGGAGGAAAGGTCAACATTTCTGCGAGCCTACATAATCTGAGCTGAATATATTTACCTGAAGTTAACTATGTACTTCATTTGCAGATTTAACTAATTGTCTTTGTCCTGTTAACGCCAGTAAGAATTGTCAGAAACTGCCTTTTTGTCATATAAGAATGTGGTTGCCCACTAGAAGGCAGCATCCACCTCAGTTAGAAGCCATAGGAAGTACACAAAGAATATCTTGTACTCTGAGCGCTGACCAATGAACACAATTCTCAATGTTTTGACATGCTGCTCAGAGCCGCCACCCAAGAGAAGGCAGGAAATATAAGCATGATGAAATAAAGGATACAGTAGAGCAGAGGTTAGCAACCTGACTTCTGACCCAGTGACACAAATTTGAAACAGCTGGGGAATTTACACTGAAGTAATTTAAAAAATGAAATATTAAAGCTATGTGATAGTGGCCATCATTCTTATAAAAATCCATCTAGGTCACTAATGTACTTCAGAGAAGGAAATCTGTCATCCTTGTCCAATTTGGTCTCTGATTGACCCCAGGATCATTGGTGAAGCTGAGGAATCAAAAGCATTGGTTCTAACAGCCTGCTCAGTTCCATAATAATGGAGTTGAACAATAAATGCTGCCATTTCCAAAGCCAACCACATCTTGTGAATGAATATAACAAGGAGTTATCAGCACTGCTCAAACTCTAGCTGCAGAATTTGCAATCACATTCACTGCATGCATACTAAAGGCCAATAAAAAGTAGATTAAAGCATGGGATCAAGTTTGTCATTCTAACCACAGAGATGGCAAAAATGAAAAATAAAATATTCTGGTTTCTCCTTTTTGAATTTTTGTTCCCCTTTTCTCTTCCACTTTCTCTACTCACAATCCAGCCACAAATGGGATTTGCCAATTTTCATACTTCATTCCTTTATCGTTGCATCTGCCAGGAGATGGTGGTTTCTATCTCATCCCTTTCCATATCAAACGGTTGTCAGATGAATGATCAGATTTCTAATTTCAAAAACACAGAGAGGATAATGGCAAGGGTTGTTTTCCACAAATATCCCAGCAATACCAGGTAAGGGAGAGATATTTGGTTAAGCTATAAAATCAGATATTATCCAAATTCCCACAAAGCAGTTTCATGAAATTGGCATCTGGTCCTCTGCTTCATATTTGAAATGCATGGAGCAGAGTTATTTGCCTTCACAAGTTAAATCTTGATATTTAATCATCAGCTTAGATTAGATTAGATTCAATTTTACTGTCATTGTGCTGCGTACAGATACAAAGCCAATGAAATGCAGTTAGCATCTAACTGAAAAGAATAGTGTTACTTACAAAATAACTGCAAATAAAAAGTAAATGCTACAGCACACAAATATAAAAGTACTGAGACATGGGTGCAATACTGCTTAGCGCTGTGATGTGAGGTTCAGCAGGGTCACAGCCTCAGGAAAGAAGCTCTTCCAGTGCCTGCTGGCGCAGGAGCGGAGACTCCTGTAGCACCTACCGGATGGGAGGAGAGTAAAAAGTCCATGGTTAGGGTGAGATGCATCCTTAATAATGCTTTACGCCCTGCCCAGGCAGCGTTTATGGTAGATGTTCTCAATGGTGGGCAATTGGGTGCCAATAATCAGCCAGGGAAGTATTAATTGCTGCCAATCAGTCTTTTAAGCACTAAACATTAACTATTGCAAATGTGGAGATT
The DNA here is from genome assembly GCF_030028105.1 of Mobula birostris. NCBI lineage: Eukaryota > Metazoa > Chordata > Chondrichthyes > Myliobatiformes > Myliobatidae > Mobula > Mobula birostris. The sequence goes on along the minus strand of NC_092375.1, from coordinate 46,779,842 downwards.
CATTCTGAGGTTTTATATGTAAGCAATCTTAAGAATAAGAACAATATTACAAGTACGAGAATTAGGGGTAAGTGATTGGTCCCCTTGAGCCTGCTCTACCATTTAGTAATCCTTTGGAATCATCAGCTGCATAGAGAGGGGAAGCCTATTGGGCAACAGTTTGCTCGTCATATCGTACTGCTCTGGCTTGCGTGTCAACATTTAGACAGCTGAGAGACAACATCCATGGTTGAGCCCGACCAACAGAGGGGCCTCTATGATCATCCACCTCAAAACGGTTTCCTGTCACCTCCTTTGATTTCTCTGATGTTCAGAAATCAAACAATCTCCTGGGTAGGGAAGGCATTTCTCCTCATATTACGCTTAAGCGGTCTATGCTATATGTTGATCTTTACTTCTAGGCCCATCAGCTGGAGGAAGTATTGTGCTTATTTGCACAACACTGTAGGCTGAAGGGGCGGTTCCCGTGTCGCACTGTTTTATTCTGAAACCATCCTCCATACCCCCTGCTTCAAGAATGTTTTGCCTCCAAAACAGGTGAAATTGTGAACTACTAAAAGTACAGTGAAGGTCATGGGATATTGGGAATTAGAATGGCAAGGATATCCCATTTTTTGAATCTCATGGGATATTTACTTGTAAGGATAAGACTCCTGATTTGTCATACAAATGCTTGGTCCCAGAGTGAAGGAGTGACTGTTATTAATATTTATCATCATAAAAAAGTGTTCATAATTACCAGCACTAAACAACTGTTTGGTTTGTGTCCACTATACAAGCACAGAATGTTTAAGACATTCAATAGTGAGGAACAGGTATCACCTTCAATCTCTCACTGCTGGAAGTTCCTGCCTGCTTCAAAAGAGCAACACTCATACCAGTATCCAAGAAGAGCAGGTAAGCTGCCTCAAAGACTATCACCCAGTTGCACTCACAGTCACTATGATGAAAGGTTTTGAAAGGTTAGCCATAGCCAGAATCCACTCCTGCTTATGCAGCGATCTGGATCTGCTACAATTTGCCTGTTGCCACAGTAGGTCTACAGAGAATGTAATATCACTGGCTCTTCACTTGGCTTTGGATTATCTGGACAAATGCAAAACCTACATCAGGCTGCTTTTTATTGATTACAGCTGTGTTCAACAGCATCATACCCTCAGTACTAATCAACAAGCTCCAGAACCTGGGCCTCTGTACCTCCCTCTGCAACTGGATCCTTGACTTCCTCATTGGGAGAGCACAGTCAGTGCAGATTGGAAATAACATCTCCTCCTTGCAGACAGTCAACCCTGGTGCACCTCAAAGATGTGTGCTTAGATCACGGCTCTACTCACTCTACACACAAAATTTTCTGGCTAGGCACAGCTCAAACACCAACTATAAATTTGCCAACGAGAGAAAATCTGCAGATGCTGGAAAACCAAGCAAAACATGCAAAATGCTTGAAGAACTCAGCAGGTCAGGCATCATCTATGGAAAAGAGTAAACAGTTGATGTTTCAGGCCAAAACATCGACTGTTTAGTCTTTCCCATGGATGCTGCCTGACCTGCTGAGTTCCTCCAGCATTTTGTGTGTGTTGATATAAATTTGTCGACGACACAGCTATTGTTGGCAAAATTTCAAATGGTGATGAAGAGGTGTACAAGATCAGCTGATTGAGTGATGTCAAAACATCAGCCTTGCATTCAGCATCAGTAAGACAAAGGAAGTTATTGTGGACTTCAGGAAGGGGAAGTTGAGGGAACACACACCAATACTCAATGAGAGATCAGCAATGGATAAGGTAAGCAGTTTCAAGCTCCTTAGTGTCAGCATTCTACACACGCAGGAGCCACTGCGCAGGATCAGAAAAAACTGCAAAGGCTGCAAGCTCAGCCAGCTCCAGCATAGGCACTAGCCTCCCCAGCATCAAGGGCGTTTTCAAAAGGTGATGTGTCAGAAAAAACAGGATCTCCATCTCTCAGGACGTGCCTTCTCATTGAGGACAGATATAGGAGCCTGATGAGACACACGCTCAAAGCTTCAGGAACAGCTTCTTCCCCTCCACCATCAGATTTCTGAATGGACAATGAACCCATGTATCTTTCTTTTTTTTCTCTTTTTGCATTACTTACTAATTTAATTAAATATAAGTATATATAAATACTTCTTATTGTAACACAGTTTTTAAAATTATGCATTACAACGTACTGCTGCCACAAAATAACACATTTCACAACATGTGCTAGTGATATTAAACCTGATTCCGACTTCTTATGAATCCAGAGATGGAATGATGTAACAAAGACAGTGCCTTTTGGACAGCCCATTTAGTTGTCCCTCATCTGAGACAAGAATGGAAAGAGGCATTAGTTGTTATTTTGACAGCAAAATCAACTATAATTTATGTTATTAGAGAGCTTTGATAATCAGAGTGCATGAGGAAAAGCTGAGGAAATGTGAAGTTCAGCTGGTGTCTGCAAGTGTTGTTTACTTAATGCTCCAAAGGAGATAATGCATATTTCATGCTTTACAACACGCAAAGTGTCAATACTTCATTTGCTCAAAATGCAACTGGCTTACAGAAGAGACACTTTGTTGTGGGTCTTTCTCTCTCTAAACCCCACACACCAATTCACAGCTTTATATATATAGGCATCTGTCAGTCTCGTGAGACCATGGATTTGTGCCTTGGAAGGTTTTCCAGGGCGCAGGTCTGGGCAAGGTTGTATGGAAGACTGGCAGTTGCCCATGCTGCAAGTCTTCCCTCTCCATGCCATCGATGTTGTCCAAGGGAAGGGCAATAGGGCCTATACAGCTTGACACTGGTGTTGTCGCAGAGCAATGTGTGGTTAAGTGCCTTGCTCAAGGACACAACACACTGCCTTGGCTGAGGCTCGAACTAGCGACCTTCAGATCACTAGACTGACGCCTTAACCACTTGGCCACATGCCAATTCACAGCTGGTCTATAACAAGTAAACTTTTGCCAGTCCCATGAATACATTCAATATAGCTCCGTGGTTTCATTGATAGTATCAAATCTTGACATGAGCAGACTGTGGATTGTCATGAGGAAAGTTTGTCTGTAATGGTCAGCTGCCAGTGGGAAATTGGAGAATCAAGTTTAATGTCATCTGCACAAGTACATGTATACACAGGTACAGTGAAAAACTTAACTGGCAGCAGCATCACTGCCACACAGCATCGTATACACAGCATCTCATAAGAAGAACATAAATTAACCATAAATTATACACCATTTCCACAAAAAGACCAAGTCCATATTAGAGCAAAGTGATCAGGGTGATCATAGGGCGCTGAATTGTCGTGGGGATTGGGGTTTTGCCGGATGGTTCCAGAACTGAGTGGCTGAGGGGAAGTAGCTGGTTTTCAACCGGCTGATGTGGGACTTCAGGCTCAGTGCCTCCTGCCCAAGTACAGCTGCAAAAACGGTGGCTTGGCCCAGAATGTAGGGATGTTTGATGATGGGCGTTTCCTTTTAGAGACAGGTACTAATAATGGTGGGGGAGGGATAGTACATAGAACATAGAGATCTACAGCACACTACAGGCCCTTCAGCCCACAATGCTGTTCTGACCATGTAACCTACTTTAGAAACTTCCTAGAATTACCCGACCGCATAGGTCTCAATTTTTCTAAGCTCCATATACATATCTAAGAGTCTCTTAAAAGACCCTATTGTATCCGCCTCTACCACTTTCACTGGCAGTGCACTCCACACACCCATCACTCTCCGTGTGAAACACCTACCTCCTTCCGAGCACCTTATAACGGTGCCCCCTCGTGTTATCCATTTCAGCCCTGGGAAAAAGCCTCTGGCTATCCACACCATCAAAGCCCCTACTGTGCCCTTAATGTATTGGGCAGTGCTCACTGCTCTTTGCAGCTTCTTACATTCCTGCACATCTGAATTGCTGTCCCAGAGCATCATGCAGCCTGTGAGAATATTTTGAATCTGTGCATCAGGGCCCAGCTAATTTAACATTTTTTAACTTACTCTAAGAAAACATCGAACATGTTATTAACTGTAGGTTTCTCCTCTATCTCTAAACTACAAAATAATCAGCAGAATACTTGAAGATGAGAACTTAGTGTACCAGCATGTCAATCACAAACATTTGATGAATCTCTATATTTTGTCTCGGTGACTTTTATAGATTTTTTTTTAGCAGGAAGAGGGAGTTTCCCTAGCGTTCTTCTATGTGCAATGTTGTATGCCACCAAAATGAGTCACGGATTTCAACAGGCTTATTGTGGAATGTACCAGACTAGCAGGGCTGCAGCCCCAGAGGATGTACCATCTGGTACCATCGTGCACCGTGACAGCCACTGACTGCATGCCCCAATCAGCAGAAATCGAGAAGGCACTCAGTCTTTTCTGCCAAGGGCTAGTGAATGTTGAGAAACTTTCTAAGTCAGAGGGGGAATAAGCAGAGAACTCTTGTCCTAATCAGGCTGTTTTTTTTGGGGGGGCTGCAGGCAGGGGAACCACAAGACAAAATGTGATTATGCAAAGATAGAATGGGGATAGGAGTACCACTTATGTAGAGTGATTAATGTTTCGGGAATGTCTGACTATAGCTTATAACACATATTCTTTTCAGCAATAATCCTTAATTGGTGTGGATTAAATGCAGACTATATAAAGCTCCAAGCATGTATTGTGTCGGTCATGACCTTCTATAATAAATTCTAACTTCTGAAAAAGAAAAGAAAAAAATCCAATTTAACCTTATATTTATTTTAATCTCAATATTGTACAATTCCTTTTTAAAATAATTATCAATGGTTTGAGTTTTTTGAGCTTGCTCTCTTTCAGAATAATCACCCAGTTTTGGCTCTCCCCAGGAATGTTTATTCCAATGTTTGGATCTCTCCCTCTCTTAACCTAACCCAATGCTACATGCCCATCACTTCCCAGAAACTCCTATCTTCCTTCTCCTTGCATTCTTCTGGAAAGTAATATCAAACCAAATAGCAGGAAGCGCAATAAAAATATAAAAGCTAAGCTAAGGCATATGGAAGCCCTGGAAGGCAAGGCTGGGGGGTGAGGTGGTGGGTGTTAATAACAGGAAGTACTGAAATGGAGGATGACTCAAACTAATACTCCAGTCTTCACAGTAAAGGGCACTGCAAACATCCCAAAGTTAACAGAGGGACTAATTTCAAATAGGAGAAAAGGATGTATAACAATCCCTAACTTTAGGGAAATTGTTTAAGAAAAGCAAATGGAACTAAGGGCAGTAAAGTAACTAAGATCTCAATGTCATAGAATCATAAAAATTTACAGCACATTACAGGCCCTTCGGCCCACAATGTCGTGCTGACTATGTAACTTACTCTGGAAACTGCCTAGAATTTTCCTACTGCATAGCCCCCTGTTTTTCTAAGCTCCATGTACTTATCTAAGAGTCTCTTAAAAGACCCTATTGTATCCGCCTCCACCACCGTCGCTGTCAGTGTATTCCACGCACTCACCACTCTCTATGTGGAAAAACCTACCCCTCACCTCTCCCTCGTACCTACTTCTAAGCACCTTAAAACTATGCCTCCTTGTGTTAGCCATTTCAGCCCTAGGAAAGAGTCTCTGGTTATCCACATGATCAATGCCTCTCATCACCTTGTACACCTCTATCAGGTCACCTCTCATCCTCTGTCGCTCCAAGCAGAAAAGGACAAGTTCGCTTAACCTTTTCTCATAAGGTATGCCCTCCAATACAGGCAACATCCTTGTAAACTTCCTCTGCACTCTGGTCCTGACATACTGTTAGACCCTACACACGCCTCACAAGGTCTAGATACACTGTGAGAGACCACACCCCCCTGACAGGGTCCTGTCACACTGTGAGACCCAACACCCCTGGCAGGGTCAATAAACAATAGACAATAGATAATAGGTGCAGGAGTAGGCCATTCGGCCCTTCGAGCCAGCACCGCCATTCACGGTGATCATGGCTGATCAACCACAATCAGTACCCTGTTCCTGCCTTCTCCCCATATCCCTTGACTCCGATATCTTTAAGGGCTCTATCTAACTCTCTCTTGAAAGCATCCAGCGAGTTGGCCTCCACTGCCTTCTGAGGCAGAGCATTCCACAGATCTACAACTCTCTGGGGGAAAAAGTTTTTTCTCAACTCCGTTCTAAATAGCCTATCCCTTATCCTCAAACTGCGGCCTCTGGTTGTGCACTCCCCCAACATCGGGAACATGTTTCCTGCCTCTAGCGTGTCCAATCCCTTAATAATTTTATATGTTTCAATCAGATCCCCTCTCATCCTTCTAAATTCCAGTGTATACAAGCCCAGTTGCTCCAATCTTTCAACATATGACAGTGCCGCCATCCCGGGAATTAACTTCGTGAACCTACACATATCCTGCACACAAGGGTGATAAATGAAGTGCCCACAGAGATATCAAAGCCAGAGGTTGAAGTTATTTCAAAACTCAGGGTACCAGAAGTAGTAATGGGTTAGAAAACTAGAAATGTGATGATCTTGTTCAAGAAGGCAGACAAAGCAGGAAACTATAGCTAGCGTGTGCTGAAAAGATACTGTATTATAGTCAAGGAAAAAATAATTTGTCATTCAGAGGAATATCATGAAATCTAATAAAAGCAATATGATAAATGATAAGGAGATAAAAATCAGAGTATACGGAGGGGTGTCTGTAGATGCAGTGTATTTGGATTTCCAGAAAGCATTGGCAAGATTCCATGAGAAAGGCCAATGCACAAGACCAGAGCTTACAGTACTGGGGATAGTGTATTGGCATGGATTGAAGATCAGTTATCATGAAGAAGGGGGCAAGTTGGAACAAATGTATCTTTTTCAGGCCAGAAAGACACAACTGGCAGAATGTTCCAGTCCTCAGCTCTCGATTATCTACTATTTACACTAATGGCTTGAAAGAGGAGGACAGAGTGCAAGGTATCCAAATTTACTGCTGCAGGAAAACAACAAATTTCATGACATACATCAGTGATAATAAACCTGATTCTGATTCTGACAAAAACAGGTGGGGGGGGGGGCGGGGAGGTGAATTTTATGATAAGGACTTTTGGACTGCAACTGGAAATTGGCTGATTGACCCTACAGGGATCTGATAAATGAATCTAAATGTAGGAATCAAAACACAGTCTATTATCTAAACAGGGTGAATGTGAATGAGAGGTGTATAGAGATCACCAAGTGCTCCTGTACGCAAAGCACAAGAAATTAGGATGTAGCTGTTGCCAGAAATTAAGAAAGCAACTGATTTGTTGGCCTTCATTGCTCGGGGATTAGACATTAAAATCAAAGAGGTATTGTTACAATTGTTCAGAGTGTTGATGAGACCAGACATGGAGTACTGTGTACACTTTTAACCTCTTCAGTTAAACAGGACATACAAGCATTGGATGTAATCCACAAGGGATTCAGAAGGCTATTTTTTGAGATTAGGGATCATTCCTGTGGAGCAATGGCACAGTCTATCACAAACAACTAAAATAGATAACCCTTTATCCTTTGGAATTTAGAAGAGTGAGGGGTAATTTTATTGAAATATCTAAAGTCCAAAATGGAGGATAACAACAAGGTAGCTGTTATAAAGTTTCCAGTAGCAAAAGAGTTTTGAGGATATGGTTACTAGAAGGAGGGCAATTGTTTAAAATCAAGGTATTGAATTGTTAGAATTTTCTATCCACGAAGGTTAAGTTATTGAAGACATTTTAAGAAGAGAGAGGCAATTTTTTGATAGGACGAGGAACGAAGGAGTCGTGGAGCAGTCCGAGAAGAGGAGCTGATGTCTGCGGCAAGCTTGAGGGGGCAGGTGGTTTATTTCTGATCCTGCTTATTTAATGTACTCCTGGGCATGTCTCTGCACACCAGACTGATCTTCCCCAAAACACTGTTGGCTGCAGCTTCATTTTCCTCCTTTACATTAGAATCCCCTTCCTGAATTTTCCTGCATCTCATTTCCTTATTTTTTTGTAATAGTCTTCTGAAACACCACCACTTTGATCAAGGGTTGGACTGTTTTCCCTAATAATGTGACCTTTGGCCTGATGTCCTTTCTTTTCCTTGCCCTTATGCTTTGGGATATTTTTCTGAGGTGTAGTACAAACAAGGTGTTATTGTATTACAGCTGGTATATGTTTACCAGAACAAATTAAGGAAGATCTGCCTCCTGTTTCCATGCTTATCCTCTGGAGAAGTAGCTGGCTGCTGATGTCTGCCTGAGCATGACACTACAGTATATGTGCTTGTAGTGATGAGGAATTTACTGAAAAGCACTTTGGGCTAATGTTGATACCATTTTTTGCACATCCTTTTTTTTGTAATCTTTAAATAGTCAGATATCCTCTGTAAATTTTCTTGTCGGTAGTCTAGGTCTGGAAGTTTATGATGTTTGCCAATGTGGTATGTATAAAGGAGGCTACTGTGCTGCGATTGTATATCTACAAACAGCAAAGTCATTATGAAGGAGTTGTCCAATGCTTACAGGCTTTAGGCTGTAATTATTTTGAAGCACCTACAAAATGTGATTTCTGAAGATTGTTCCAGAGTATGCACTCTCCACAGAAATGCATTTGTCGTGGAGGAACAAGTGAATTTTTCCTTGGAAGGTTTTGCAAAGAAAAGTAAAAAGATAAACTTGATTTTTAAACTTTACCGAGCTGGTCAGCTAGAGAAATATTTAGTTAGCACCACCTTTGCAAAGCTGAAACAAACTTATATCATCTTTTCAGTCAATACATTGAATGTCCGGCCCCTAAAATATGAAATGATGAAGGCTTGCAGTGTAAGTGAGGGGAAGCAGTGCGCTGACATGTAGTTGATTATTGATTGTTTCTTGCATCACTTTACTGGGAGCTTATTTTTACTTTTTTCCCCAAGTTGCTCCTTGCACTGTTGTGAATGGGAAACAAAATCCCTGCAGAAGAATTGTGGACATTTGGATATTAAAACTTGAATAAGATTTCTCTTGAGCTTCACTCAAGGCAATAGCAGAAAAGAAATTCCTGGTTTTGTTTGATGTCAATTGGGAAATCTAACTCATAATCCTTCAGTGAAGATGGTCTAGAGCTGCTGCAGCTGCTTGTGATCAACCTAATTTATGAATTTATGAATAAGTACTACTGATTTTAATTTTTTTTTGTGTGCCATACTCTGCCAGAGCCTTGGTGACCACTTTTTCAAGTGGTTGTCTTGGAGAAAAGATTCTGTGAGTGGTTCCCCACGACCTTCTCACAGCGTAGTTTTTTTTGATGAGGCCGAGTTGCGAGCTCGACACTCAAGCTGGCACGGATGGAAAGAGTGCCTGGGAGCCGCCTGACTGGATTTGAACTTGGGAACCTTCACCCTGGAGTCCAGCGCTGATGTCACTGCGCCACCAGCCGGCCAATTTTAAATTACTGCAAATAATTATTTTACATATTGTTGTTTTAAATTGATTTGAATTTTACCAGCAAGGTATCATTCATAGTAAAAATGTGACATATAATTCTTGTCCTATTTCATCAGAAAGGTACGAAGGAATAACTGTCAGACTTTGCCTGTTGATAAGTAGCCTGAAACTGAATTGAAAATTCTCACGAGGATTACCAATTTATGCTAATTTAACTGATCTCCACCAGAATGCAAGCTGGATTGTTTCCATTTACTCACGCTGGGGGAAAAAAATAGGCACCATTCCTGCACTCAAAGTTTATTTAGTTATTTGTGATTTGGGATTCTGCTGTGTGGGCAGTAAGATGAGAGAACCATAATGCCTCCTACAAATATAGAGACAGAAGGTCCCCAGTCACAAACTCTATTCCCACAAATGACAAGGGTTGCAGACATTTGGGAACACCACCAAATTCCACATATTATCTTGACTTTGAAATGCATTACTGGACCTTCACTGTGGTGGAGTCCAAATCCTGCAATATTCTATCCAACATCATAGCATGAGTACTTGGAAACCTATGGTCTGCTCTGCTGTTTGGTTAGGTCTCAATAATCTGTATGTTAACTCCATTTATCCAGTAGTAACCTTAGTCATAAAGCCATATAGCATAGAATCAGGCCCTCCAGGCCATCCAAGTTAATTCTTACCATCAAATATCCATATACATTACACTAATTCCATTCTATTCTCTCTACATTCTCAGATTCCACCTCTCAATAAAAAATGAGCAAAAGCTCAGAATATAAAACCCAAAATCAAAAAGTATATTTTGGTTCAACTCAATGTTCATTATCTGCAGGTCTCCCTGATTCAAAAATTGCCCAAAGATAGTAACAAAAAAAAAGGAAGAAGAAAATAGAACACATCATAACACAAATTAGAGTCCAATCTACAAACTGCGTCAATCAACCCCTGCTCTGGCACCATCCTCGGACAGCATGGAGGGAGAGCGATCTCTGGCAGCAACGAGCAAGAGTCTGGTAGATGGCACTGAACACTTGCTTGCCTCTGTACCTGCCTCGATGATTTCAGTCTTCCTTGGAAATTTAATCAGCGAGATCCAAGTGTAGAGTGAAAGGAGTTGATTTATTGCCTGTCTTGAGGATGCCATCCCCTCTATTAGCCCTCATGACACTTATCCCTACAAGTGGCAGAAGTGCTACACCTGCCCATTCACCTCCATTCAAGGCCCCAAACAGTCCTTCCAGGTGAGGCAACACTTCACCTCTGAATCCGTTGGGGTTGCCTATAGTATCTGGTGCTCTCAGTGCAGCCTCCTCTACATTGGTGTGACCTGACATAGTCCGGAGGACCACTTTGTCAAGCACGTCTACTCCATTCACAAGCAGCGGGGTTTTCCAATGGCAAACAATTTTAATTCCTATCCCCATTCCCATTCTGAAATGTCAATCCATGGATTCCTTTTCTGCCACTATAAGGCCACTCTTAGGCTGAAGGAGCAACAACTCATATTCAGTCTAGGTAGTCTCCAATCTGATGGTAGAACATCAATTTCTCCAACTTTCAGTAATATTTCCGCATTGCTCTTCCCTCTTCTATTCCCCACTCTGGCCTCATCTCTTCTCTTCACCTGCCTATCACCTCTCCCCTAGTGCCCTCCCCTTCCATTTCTCCCAAAGGACATAATGACATTTTTCCACAGAACAGCATTCAGATATTTATTTCTGTAACCAAATGTCTTCATATTATTTTTTGAACCTCAGCTTCAGCACAAAGTAATTTTGTAACAAGATCAGTTCTTCCTCCATCCTGCCTGTTAATTCCTCACTACAAATGTTCAGGAATGGATTTATTACCCAGTCTGGAATTTGGATTGAGAGAACAGCCTGAAATCTCTCTGACATGCCTTTATGCAGCTCACCCAGGTGGGCACAGTATGGTTGAAGATCATCATCTCTCTTCCAGCTCAGAGAGGTTTAGAAATGGGAAAAGGTCATAACAACCAATGGTGCGCTTAAGTAGGATTAACTTGGACAGAAATGTGGAGACTGATTTGACTTTGATAATATTTACTTTATTTCCTTGCAATTGAAGATTGATTTTATTAAACTTTGTGAATAATTCTAACAAATATGCAATGCCATGCCTAATATTCTTGAGTTGATTACTGAATGAAGCATTCGAATCTTCAAAGAATTTTATCACAGTTTCAAAAAGATCATAAAAACATATCAACAGGAATTCTGCAGATGCTGGAAATTCAAGCAACACACATCAAAGTTGCTGGTGACCGCAGCAGGCCAGGCAGCATCTCTAGGAAGAGGTGCAGTCGACGTTTCAGGCCGAGACCCTTCATCAGGACTAATTGAAGGAAGAGTGAGTAAGGGATTTGAAAGTTGGAGGGGGAGGGGGAGATCCAAAATGATAGGAGAAGACAGGAGGGGGAGGGATAGAGCCAAGAGCTGGACAGGTGATAGACAAAAGGGGATACGAGAGGATCATGGGACAGGAGGTCCGGGAAGAAAGACAAGGAGGGCGGGGGGGACCCAGAGGATGGGCAAGAGGTATATTCAGAGGGACAGAGGGAGAAAAAGGAGAGTGAGAGAAAGAACGTGTGCATAAAAATAAGTAACAGATGGGGCCATCTGACTTCTCCATGCAACAGCAAGTGTTCAAACTGTTCATCATTCTCAATACAAAGATCTCGAAATAGTCGAGAATTGAGAGCATAGGACTTAACTTTATTTACCTCTGTGTATTTAGGTTTTTTGCGACAAGATGTTGTCCATGAATTGTGCAGTAAACAGTAAATACTTTAGACACAACTTTTTTCAAGAAAGTAATAGCCCCACAGTGGCATCCTGTCATTGATGGTGCCTCATCTGTTGCACAAGCAAGAATGTTGGTGAGTGAAATGGCCTTCTCTTTGAAAAATTGCTCAACAACCTGAAATATTGACTCCCACTTCCCATCTGTTTCAAGTCCCTTGCAAATAATGATTCTTGAACCATGCTTTAATTTTTTATGAAGCAAATGGAATCAAGAAGCAAAGATTCATTGCTGACAAAGTTGACATCCCACTGTAGAAAAAATTCTGTTGTCCTAAGCATGTTGCACAATGTATCTTCCACCTTCTCAGACACTTTATCTATTCATCTTTGAACTGAGTTGTTGCTGAGCTTTTAATATTTTGTCTGGTGACTTACGCAAAACCGTATTCAGAACCTTCCTCACTGCCGGCAGAATCAGTTCTTCTCCATTGTATGGTGCTTTGCAGATTTAGCAATGAGCAACGACATATTATATGAAGCATGTAAACCATCACTGTTTGGTTGTGAAGTCCTGGCAAACATGTTTTGAAGTGTTTCCTGTTTCTGAAAGTTTTCACAGAGTGACCGAAAATAAGCCAGGTTTTTGTTTGCTTTCTCAGTGTGTATTCTTTTCAAATGTTCAAGGAACCTGGACAGTTTCAAAGCCTCATTAAAAAAAAACTTTTCACACAACAGACACATTGACCGCTGTTGGTTGTTTGGTGCTGATACAAATTCAGATTTCAGATACTCCACACATTCCTTTTCACTTGGTCTTCTTCTGCCATTTACATTATGGATTAATGACCATGGTCAATCGTCTATTGTTTTAAGTCCAACCTCAAGTGCTGAGATCAATAAAGGGGAAAGTTATGACATCATCATAGCACAGACAAGAACTGACTCTCTGCCTGAATGTATACAAAGTAGGGCTGCGACATCTTGATTCAGCCACGGGCTAGAGAAATGATGTTAAGACCATTCAAAAGGGCAGATTCTGAACTTGGCCCAATTGAATGCCATGTCCTAATTCACAGGAACTGTGTTAGTGCATGATCAGAGTATGGGATTCATACTAGCTAGCACTGTACTACAGTAGTGAAGGGCAAAAATGCATGGGCTGGGCCCAGAAATAACATAATTTCTTCAGTCTAGAAATCTCATGAAATGCCAAATACGGAAGGGTCACATTGCTTTTCAACAACTATAATGTGGTTTGAGCAAGGTCTGAGAGCAGAGTGGGTTAGCTAGAGATGGGGTGGTTACACGATCATTGTAATCATTCATGAGGCACTGAAGGTCAAATGCTTATAACAAGTAATTTATTTCTTAAATTAAGCCTGTAATCCCTCAGCTGTCCCCCTTTGCTACCAAGTGCCCTCCACAACCCCCTTTATCTTTTTTTACCCCCTTAGAAACACCCAACCCCCCCAGGAGGGGGTGGGGGATGATATTGCCCACTTTGGGAACCACTGCTCCAGGTGAATGCTATGGAATGTGCCAATCACATTGTGTCTTTATTTTGGTCAGTCATTTTCATGGGACAGGGCAAGTATCAGTGATAGGGTGATGCAAAATTTAAATGTTTGAATGTATAAAATCCTAAAGGGATTGGACAGGCTAGATGCAGGAAGATTGTTCCCGATGTTGGGGAAGTCCAGAACGAGGGGTCAAAGTTTGAGAATAAAGGGGAAGCCTTTTAGGACTGAAATTAGGAAAAACTTCTTCACACAGAGAGTGGTGAATCTGTGCAATTCTCTGCCACAGGAAACAGCTGAAGCCAGTTCATTGGCTATATTTAAGAGGGAGTTAGATATGGCCCTTGTGGCTAAAGGGATCGGGGGTACGGAGAGAAGGCAGGTACAGGGTTCTGAGTTGGATGATCAGCCATGATCGTACTGAATGGTGGTGCAGGCTCGAAGGGCCGAATGGCCTACTCCTGCACCTATTTTCTATGTTTCTATGTTTCATAAGATACTTTGACCACTGATGGTCTATTTTAATCCCTAAATTTTTCTCCCCCAGGGCTAGTGGTTAAGGCATATACTGTGCGTCCTGTTAAAATTAGATTGGACAAAGAAACAGGATGAAAATGTTTGGGAATATAGTGGGTAAATGCGATCAGAGTGGCTTATTATTGTGTAAGGTAAGCGGAAACAAGTTTGGAACACCGATTTTTATGTTGCAGTTTCTGCGTGTGTATACTGCACCTTCCAACCTTAAGATCCAACAAATGACAGTAACAGCAGGTTCAAGGGAACAGCACCAGCCTGACTTGGGAATGCCACTGGTCTTTCATTGTCGCAGGGTCGAAACGATGGAAGTCCTTATACAGTTTTACAGTGGAAGGGAAAGGTGGGATGAACACAATTGAACTTGTCAGCAATACCCTCACTTCCTAAATAATTAACTCAGCTTCCTTTGAATTTAGGAGATTGGGGATTGGTGTTTGTATTTTAAAATAGATTTGAATATTTTTTGCAATTATTTGTCCTACTTTGAATTTGCAGTTCCTATTTTCTTCCACTGTACATCATAAATCAAGATTTGTCATAGGTTTAGCTAATGGCCAGAAAGGGAGAGGGGAGCACTGGGGATGTGGTCTTGGGCCCAAGGAGCAGTAAACCAGAAAAATTTGGAAGCACTGACTTAGAGGAAGATAATATCTGGAGAGGTACTGCAAGTGGAAGGAGTTGCAATTTGCAACCATTGGAATTATTCCGGTGTTGTATCGTCTCAAACAAATAGCTGAAAGATCAGACTGTCTACATTGTAGGGGTACAGTCCTCCTTCGTCAACCTTTCTCCACTTATATCTCTGCTTCCAATTGTTTCATGGATATACTGTAGTCAAGGAATAGAATAATGAGGTGGAATATTTAACAATGTTACACTTTATACACAGAAGCTTAAAAGCAAAATCTGACTCTGTTATTAGCACCAATGCTCAATTACTGGTGGTAAAAGAAACATAGGAGTGGAAAATTGGCCCAATGCCCTTTCAAAAAGAAATGAGAAATATGCATGAAAAACAACTTTCCCATTAAAATTAGACAAATGCATTCCCCAGTTCCTAAATTTTAATCTTGTCTAATCCATTGCTAAACGTGAGGGTGTCTGGGACAGTCATCACAGATTAAATCAAAATCTTTAAAGTGCTGGAGGTACCAGAGCAGAAGGACAACAATACAAGGGAAATGCATTCTCAGCAACTCAAGCACCACCGGCAAAATATTTTGTCTGTGTCTGGGAGATAAGGAACATGTTACACTTGTGATAGAAATATTGCATACTCAGAGATTGTTTCTCATAGATGGCGATTGTGCTGTGCAGCTTTTCCCAGGCCATTCTTTCCTAAAACCTACCTGGCCTCTCTTTCTCTTAGTGACACTGGGATTGCAGCTTCAGGCCCGGATATCACAGAACAGCTACGTGGTGAGTGTGAATAGGCAGAGGTCAGTAGGTCACCTTGGTACCAGGGTGTAGGTAGGAGGAGGATGACATCTTGCGACATGAATTTAGGAAGCTAATCTCTAGGTTATTTCCAGTTCCCTGTGCTAGTGAGTGCAGGAAGTGCAAAGTGATGTACTTTGGGAGGATTAGTAGGGAGAGGACATCCATAATAATAGTATGTCCTTGGAGATTATGGAAGAATGGTAAGACCATGATGTACAAGTGCAAGAATCCCTGAAGATGGCAGCACTGTTTGATAAAGCGGTGAAGATGATATACTTTACTCAGGTCATACCTGTGATACAGAAACTTCACTGAGGCAGACAGGAGAGCTCTACAATGGGTAGTTATAACCGCCCCACGCATCACCAGCACCCAGCTTGCCTGCCATAAGCCAGTGGTCCCCATCCACCGGGCCGCGGACTGGTACTGGGCCACAAAGCACGTGCTACAAGGTCGTGAGGAAACGATATGATTTGGTGGTATGAAATGATATGAGTCAACTGCATCTTTCCTCATTCCCTGTCACGCCTACCGTTGAACTTAAACGCACGCGAAGTCATCAGTCGATGAGTAAAAACAAACGTCGCTTGAGAGTTTCTTTGGAAGAGATGGTAGGGGACATCGAAGGCCTAACGATGATGACAATGCAGAGGCAGCTGAGGCCAAGACTGCAAAAAAAAAAGAAAGCTTCCTTCAACAGAAAGTACGATAAGTCATACATAAAATATAGTTTTAATGCGACCGGTGACTTGCACGCTCCAAGCCCCCTGTGCATGATATGTGGAGACAAGCTGTCTAATGAGGCAATGAAGCCCTCAAAACTGCTTCAGCACCTTGAGTCCAAGCACCCTGCACTTAAAGACAAACCTGTTGAGTTTTTTTGAGCAGAAAAAACATGAGCAAGAAGGACAGAAGCAAGTGCTGAGAGCCACCACCTCCACAAATGCTGCTGCTCTGAGAGCGTCGTACTTAGCGGCTAGCTGTACTGTTAAGGCTAAGAAGCCTTTCACTGTTGGTGAAGAATTGATTCTGCCTGCTGCCAAGGACATGTGCCGTGAACTGTTGGGAGAAGCTGCAGCTAACAAGATGGCACAGGTTTCTCTTTTCAAGGAGAATAACAGTTTCAAGGAGAATCGATGACATAGCGGAGGACATCGAAGCACAGCTGTTGGAATGGCTTAATGAGTCACCATGGTATGCTCTCCAGGTCGACGAGTCTACCGATGTCGACAACAAGGCAATACTGCTGGTTTACGTGCAATATATATTTCAGAAACGATGTGCACAAGGATATGTTGTGTGCACTGCCGCTGCCAACTAACACAACTGGGGCAGAACTATTCAAGTCTTTGAATGACTACATGTCAGGCAAACTGGGCTGGTCATTCTGTGTTGGAATATGCGCGGACGGGGCTGCAGCTATGACTGGATGGCTGTCTGGTTTCACTAGCCGAGTCAGAGGTTGCTCCTGAATGCCAGTCTACTCACCGTGTCATACACAAGGAAATGCTGGCTAGCTGAAAAATGTCACCCAATCTTAACAGCGTATTGAGTGACATTGTTGAAGTTATCAATCGCATCAAAGCAAAAGCTTTTAACTCACATCCGTTTGAGCAGCTTTGCGAGGAAATGGATGCAGAACACAAACGCCTTCTTTTACACACTGAAGTCAGGTGGCTGTCAAGGGGGAGAGCCCTGGCCAGGGTTTTTGAGTTAAGACAACAGCTACAGAGATTTCTGTCAGGAAAAAAGTCACCACTGGCAGCACACTTCAGTGACGAGGAATGGATAGCAAAACTCGCTTATCTGTGTGACATCTTCAACCTGCTCAATGAACTCAATTTGTCACTTCAGGGGAGAATGACAACTGTCTTCAAGTTGACAGATAAAGTGTCTGCTTTCAAAGCCAAACTGAAACTGTGGGGACGGTGAGCGGACAGGGGCATATTTGACATGTTCCCAACATTAGCTGGGATTTTGGGAGAGATTGAGGCTGCACTGTCCTTCTCACAGCTGGTGCGCGATCATCTATCTTGGCTCTCGACAGAATTTGAATGTTACTTCACAACTGCAAATGACCCAAGACGTGCAAAGAAATGGGTCTGTGACCCATTTGTGAATGTCTCCGGTGAATCATCCATGTCAATGCGGGAAGAAGATCAACTCCTCGAGCTTGCAAGTGATGGCGGGCTGAGAAGTATGTTTGACATAACATTCCTGCCGGCATTCTGGATCAAAATCAAGGCTGGATATCCTGAGAAAGCCACGGAAGCACTGAAAACGTTGCTTCCATTTCCAACATCATATCGCTGTGAAGCAGAGTTTCCTGCAAAGAATGCAACAAAAACTAAATTGCGGAATAGACTGGACATAAGGAACCCCCTTTGAGTATCGCTGTCTCCCATCACCCCTCGATAGGACCGTCTTGATGCAGGGAAACAAGCTCAGGGCTCCCACTGATTCAGCGATATTGGTGTGTTGCAATGATTTTATATGTTCATATGGGAAAATATGCGCTGTGTGTTTAATATCCAAACGTTACTTAAAATGTTATGATGCTATTGACTTATAAGTGATTTATAATTGACTTATCGCTATATTCATGTGAGGAAAATATGCGCTGTGTGTTTAATATTAAATTTGTTAGATAAGCCCTTCTAGAAACGAAATTGAGTGTATTAGCCACTTGTAAGTGACTTATAGTTGACTTATTACCTATATTCCGGTTGTGATTAACACCCCCGCCTCCCCGTCGGCTGGTCCGCAAGAATGTTGTCAATATTAAACTGGTCCGCGGTGCAAAAAAGGTTGGTGACCCCTGCCATAAGGGACGTACTTACAGAAAGGTGCCAGTAAAAGGCCAGCAATATTATGAAGGATCTCATCCACCCAGCTAATGGATTGTTTATCCCTATCCCATCAGGATAGCGGCAGTGTCCATGTCAGGACCACTAGACTCATAAACAGTTACTTCCCCAAAGCTGTCAGGCTGAGCAACACCTCCACCCATTGACACACCCCACCACCCTGAAATCTACCTCAGCCACTCTTCTTCACAGCCACTCAGCACCCTTCATTCCCCAATGCATTGCCACTTAATGTTTGCAATCCACACCTCATTCCTACTCTGACCCTGGCACTGTCCTACTGTGTTTCTAGTGCCCTGCTGCTACTTAGAAGAGTTCCTCTTCAGAATCAGAATCAGAATCAGGTTTAATATCACCGGCATATGTTGTGAAATTTGTTGACTTAGGGGCAGCAGTACAATGCAATACACGATAATATAGAGAAAACTAAATTACAGTAAGTATATATGTATATTAAATAGTTAACTTAAAAGTAGTGCAAAAACAGAAATAATATTTTTAAAAAAGTGAGTTAATGTTCATGGGTTCAATGTGCATTTAGGAATCGGATGGCAGGGGGAAGAAGCTGTTCCTGAATAGCTGAGTGTGCGCCTTCAGGCTTCTGTACCTCCTTCCTGACGGTAACAATGAGAAGAGGGCATGTCCTGGGTGATGGTGTCCTTAATAATGGACGCCGCCTTTCTGAGGCACCACTCCTTGAAGATGTCTTGGATACTACGGAGGCTAGTACCCATGATTGAGATGACTAACTTTACAAGCAACTCTTGCCAAGAGTCACGTCGTCACTTTATCATTTCTTGTCAGAGTCACCCTATGTTCAGATACTCCTGCACTTAGTGTCACTTCATGTTCCTACAGTCTGTGAACACCATATACTGTATGTGTTTTTTATACTTCTCGTTTTTTAAGTTACATTGCATCCAAAGTAACAATCATTTTGTTCTCCTTTACATGTTAAGGCATGGAAGGCTGTGGACTAACAGCTGGTAAATAGGATTAGTACAGGTAGGAGCAGAAAAGCACTTGAGACTCAGCAAAGATTTGGTAGGCTGATGGGCCCATTTCTGTGACTACCAATTTTGTTTTGGAATCTTTATTTCCTTTGCTCTATGTTATTGTTTCCTTTTATGAGTTTTTGTATTTCTCTTTGTTTCGCTTGCACTCCTTGAGCGGCATCTCTTGGTACATCAGTGTGATATTTGTCAATCAGCAGCTTACTCTGGAATACAGAACAGTGAGTCTAGACAAACAAGGATGCATCCAAAAGAGAGAGAGAGAAAAAAACAAAATATTATAAAAGCTGGTTATTCAAAATACAATAAGAAAATGCCACAGCACACACTGAGCATATCAGACAGCATCTCCGGAGAGAGACGTAGAGTTAATGTTTTGGTTGATGGCTTCTCATTTGAATTGAAAGGACATTAACCTGAAATGATAACTGTTTCTCTTTTCACAGGTACTGCATAATGTGAAATAGTTACAGAATTCAGGAGAACAGAGTTGATAAGTTGGAGACAACTTTGATTGAAGAAGAGAAATATTAAAATGTGAGAAGCAAGACAAATTTAAAGTAATAAGGGAAGAAAGAAAGCGATTAGGTTGCAGTCAAGGGAGTGTGATTGACAGACTGGGTTAGAGCATGATACATCTGCACTCAAATCGGATGCAGACTGATCAAAGATCTCTGTCATAGAATCATACTGCACAGACACAAGCTCTTCAGCCCACTGACTATTATGTACTCAGTTAGACCAACCCTACACTATTCCCGTTTTATTTGCTCATCAGCTCGCGGTGATGATTGTACGTTATAGTATCAATTGTTTGGTGACAATAAAATATAAAGTAAAGATCCAGACTCTACCACACACAAGTTCCTTGTGGGCTTTACGCAGCAGTTTTAAAAAAGCAAACGGGGCCTGTTGGAACTTGTCTGTGGAGCAGGAGATTGCAGAGTGAGTTGGAGACAGTTCCTTGTGGACTTTACACGCCAGGTTTAAAAAGAGGCTGGGGCCTGTCGGGACTTGTCTGCAGAGTGGGAGATTGCTTAGGTTATTAATAACTTAGCAAGGGCCAATACAAAGAAGCAAGATGTAAGCAGAGTGGCTATTGTTGGAGTGGGCTAGGGTTAGAGTGAAAGGCTTTGACTGAACAGGCTTCAATGAGAACAGGTGAAGGCAAAGGGTGCTGAGTCTTTTGGAATCATTTAGTTGATTATAGCACTTAAACTTAAGAAATTAGGGCCAAAGCTATAAAAAGATTAGGCAGGACGGTGGTTAAGGCAGTGGAATGCTCCTCCTGCAGGATGTGGGATTGCAGGGCACTTAATGGTCTCCCTGATGACTACATCCGCAAGAAGTGCACCAACCCCAGCTCCAGGTCATGGAAATAGAGCTGGAGTTGGATGTACTAGGAACAACCTGGGAGGCTGAAAACCCCATTTGTGACTTTTACTGAGGTGGCCACTCCCAGAGTACAGGCTGCAGGTAGTAGATTTCAGGTAGTAGATAGGTGACCACTAGAAGAGGTAAAGGGAGTAAGCAGTCAGTGCAGGGGTCCCCCTCTCAGCAACAAGTATACCCTTTTGAATACTGCTGGGAGGGGCTGGGAGGGGTGACCTATCAGGTACAGCAGCAGCAGACAAGCTAGTGGCGCTGAAACTAGCTCTGAGGATCAGCAGGAAAGGGTAAAGCCAGGCAGCGCGACAGTAATAGAAGACTCAACAGTTAGAGGTTCGGACAGCAGATTCTGTGCCACAAAAGAGACACCAAGATGGTGTGTCGTCCCCCATGTGCCAGGGTCCTGGATACCTCAAAGCGGCTGCAGAATATTCTCAAGAGGGAGAGTGAGCAGCCAGAGGCCATGGTGCACACTGGCACCAATGACATGGGTAGAAAGGGGAAGAGATCCTGCACAGTGAGTACAGGGAGTTGGGAAAGAGGCTGAAGAGCAGGACCTCCAAGGTAGTAATCTCTAGATTATTTCCAGTGCCATGTCTTAGACTGGGCAGGAATAGGATGACAGTACAGATGAATGAGTAGCTGAGGGACAGGGTTTTATACTCTTGGATTATTGGAACCTTTTCAGGGGCAGGAGTGACCTGTACAGAGAGATGGGTTGCACCTAAACTGGACCAATATTGCACCAATATCCTGGCCAGGAGATTCACTAGTGCGACTCACAAGGATTTAAAGTAGTATTATTGGTAAGGGGCCATGAAAAGTCCTTGGCAAATAGGATAGAAGACAATCCCAAGGTATTCTATACATACATCAAGAGCATGAGGATAACTAGGGAGAGGACAGGACCGCTCAAAGATAAAGGGAGGAACATTTGTCTGGATTCAGAGGATGTGAGTGAGGTGTTTAATTAGTACTTTACAACAGTATTTACCAAGGAGAACGATGTGGAGGATAAAAAGACCAGTGCTGAATGTATTGTTATACTAGGGTATTTTGAGGTAAAGGAGCAGATAGTATTAGGTCTCTTAAAGAGCATTAAAGTGGGCAGGTCTCCAGGGTCTGATGAGATATAGCCAGGTTATTAAGAGAGTCAAGAGAAGAGATTGCTAGGGCCTTAATCAATATTTTTGTGTCCTGTCTAGCTACAGGCAAGGTCTTACGGCACCGACGAGCAGCTAATGTTGTTTCATTATTGAAGAAGGTAACCAGGTATAATCTATAGACCAGTGAAACTCATGTCAGTGGTAGGGAAGATACAGGAGGGAATTCTCAGGAATAGGATTATTGAGCATTTGGAGACTCATGGCCTAATTAGAGAGAACTAGTATGGCTTTGTGTGGGGGAAGTACTTAATAACTTGATTGACTTTTTGGATGAGATAATGAGGATGATTGATGAAAGTAGAACTGTAGATGTTGTCTACATGGATTTTGGTAAGGCATTTGTCAAGTTCCCTCATGGGAGACTCATTCAGAAGATTAAGATACATGAGGTCCATGGTGAAATTCAGAAGACAGAGGGTAGTAGTTGAAGGGACTGACCTTAGGCCTATGATTAGTGGAGTTCCACAGGGACCTGTACTGGCACCTCTGCTGTTTGTGATGTATATAAATGACCTGGATGAAAATGTAGATGGGTGGGTTAGTAAGTTTGCAGATGATACATAGATTGGTGGTGTTGTAGATAGTGTGGAAGACTGGCAAAGAATAAAAAGGGATATAGATCAGTTACAGATATGGGCTGAGAAATGGCAAAGGGAGTTAAACCTGGCCAAATGTAAAGTGTTTCACTCTGGTAGGTCAAATACAAAGAGAGAGTACACTATTAATGGCAAGATCATAATCAGTGTTGCTGAGCAGAGGGATCTTAGGGTCCAAGTCCATAGCTCCCTGAAAGTGGCTGCACAGTTTGATAGGATGGTTAAGAAGGCATTTGGCATGCTTGTCTTTATTAGTCAATGCATCGAGTTTATAAGTTAAGAAGTTATGTTGCAGCTATATAAAACTCTAGCTAGGCCACACTTGGAGTATTGCATACAGTTCTATTTACGCCATTATTGGAAGGATGTTAAGGCTTTGGAGAAGGTGCAGAAGAGATTTACCAGGATGTTGCCTGGATTAGAGGGCATAATAACAGGTTGGACAAACATGGGTTGCTCTCTCTGGAGTGGCGGATGCTGAAGGGAGATTTGATTGAGGTTTATAAGATTATAAGAGACGTAGATACTGTATAGTCTTTCTTTTCAAATCTTTTTATTGCTATATTATACAAAAAAATAACATGAATACATTGAAGTAACAATACTTACAATGTCTCAAAAAAGACATTAGCTTAAAGATTGAAAAAAAATTGTGATAAGAAAAAAAACCTACTAAGCAGAAAAGTGAGAAAAAAAAAGAACCTGTTAGGTGTACAACCCCAGAGTCATGCGTCATACAAAAAGCTTCTAAAAATAAACATCAAACCGCCAGCAAGAAAAGAAAATATACTAAAAAATTTACAATTAGATCGTGGAAAAATTCTATCAATTAGCTCAAATGATAATAACGAGCAAATGAGCCCATCTTTTCTCAAAATCAAATAAAGGTTCAAAGGTTCGACTTCTAATTTTCTCCAAACTAAGACATAGCATCACTTGAGAGAACCATTGTGACAAAGTGGGAGCTGATGTATCCTTCCACTTCAACAAAATGGCCCTCCTAGCTATCAATGTACCAAATGCAATAACATGTTGGTCAGACTCAGAAATACCATGAATATTTTGAGGACTTATTCCAAAAACACAGTTAATTTATTAGGTTGTAGATTAATTTTAAGTGCTTTAGAAATTGTTGAAAAAACTGACTTCCTGAACTGTTCCAATATAGAACAAGACCAAAACATATGTGTCAGTGTAGCTATCTCAGTTTTACATCTATCACAATGACTATCAACATTAGAAAAGATTTAGAAAGTCTCTCCTTCGTCAAATGATAATGATGTACAATTTAAAATTGAATCAGTGAATGGCTAGCATAAATTGAAGAAGAGTTAACCAACTTCAAAATCCGCATTCAATCCTCCATCATAAAAGTCAAATTAAGTTCCTTTTCCCAATCCTGTTTAATCTTAGATAAAGGACGCTTATCCTATTGTAATAATAAATTATAAATTCTTCCAATAGAACCCTTGATCGAAGGATTCATGCTCATAATAGTATCTAACAGGTCAGCCTCCAATATGTAAGGAAAATTACTTAAATATTTTTGTAAAAAATGTCTAACTTGAAGGTATTGCAGAAAATGTAAGTATGAAAGAGAATATTTATCAATTAATTGTTCAAAAGACATCAATCTATCTTCTTTAAATAAATCCAAAAAAAAATTAATACCTTTATTTTTCCAAAGTAAAAAAATTGGATCACTCAAAGAAGGCTTAAAAAAGCCTTCATCAGACTATACATTTTAGCAAGGGTTGGAATGTCTAATACCAGAGGTAATGCATTTAAAGTGAGAGAAGGTAATTTCGAAGGAGCTGTGTGGGGCAAGTTTTTTTACACATAGTGTGGCGTGTGGGTGCTGGGAATGTGCTGCCTGGGGTGGTGACAGAGGCAGATACTTTTAGGAGATGTTTAGATAGACACATGAATGTGAGGAAATGGAAGAATAAGGACATTGTGTAGGCAGAAGAGATTGGTTTAGTTAGCCATTTGCTTACTAATTTAATTGGTTCGACAGAACATTGTGGGCCGAGGGCTGTGCTGTTTTACGTTCTATGCACTACATACCATGATCAATTCACA
The DNA here is from genome assembly GCF_030028105.1 of Mobula birostris. Lineage (NCBI taxonomy): Eukaryota > Metazoa > Chordata > Chondrichthyes > Myliobatiformes > Myliobatidae > Mobula > Mobula birostris. The sequence goes on along the minus strand of NC_092375.1, from coordinate 46,755,068 downwards.
GTGGTCAATTAATTAACCAATTAACCTGCCTAATTGTGTAACTTTTTTTCTTGTAAACACCCCACAGCTATATGGATTAAAGTAGAATTGAAATACAGGCTTTAGTCATTGGCTTATGCTATTTCATTTTGTAATCATTTGTCCCTCTGTATCCTGACCTACTTAGGCCCTCAGATAAGCAGCACCTTGAAATTAAAATTCCTCAATTGTCCCTTACCCAGGTAATCCTATGGCTTCTAATTCCACCATTTTAATTATCTTCAAATATAATTGGTCCTCAATTAAATGCTGTGTGCTCAACTGCTAAGATACTAAACTTTCTTTCCTTGCCTATCACTCATTAAAATTCTCCATAAGATTGATCCCTTTGACTCGAATTCTGCCTTATTATCCCCTCAGCTGGCCCAATGCCAAACAATGTTCAATAATGCCCTGGAATGTATGGCTGGTTTTTCAGATCCTACATAAGCATTGCAGTTGAACTATTTCCCAAATGGGCGTCACATCCAGCAACATTGTTTCTTGAGATGCAGTATTTGTGCCCTTCTCATCTCCCAGAAACCCCCCGATTTAACCCTAGCCCAATCACAGGACAATCTGTAATGACCAATTAACCTAGCAGCTGGTTCATTTTAGGACTGTGCGAGGAAACCATAGCAGCTGGAGGAAATCCACATGGGCACGGGGACGACATACAAACTCCTTACAGGCAGTGGCAGGAACTGAACCTGCATCGTTGGTACTGTAAAGCATTGTGCTACATAGAAGGCAGCCGCAGAGGGTCCCACTGCTTATGCTTATGCAAGAATCATAGAATCTCCCTGACTTATTCTTTCCCTTCACTCAGGCAAAGAGAAAGAATAGTAGGGAAAGTCTTTCATTCCTGCATAACTCGTGTCATACCTGCAATTAGAAGGTTATAAAGCGAAGGCAATAATTTGCTTCTGGTCCACTGTTAACGCTTGCTCTTAGCTGCTGTTAGAGAATAGCTGAAAATTTTGTCTATTCTACTTCTCTTTGCTCAAGATTTCCTGAAAGTAATGTAGTAGAGATCAGCAGCCCTTGGGAAATTATCGCAAACTCTCCCTCCTCTTTTTCTGTTGAACCACTACACATTTTGGTGTTCAAGAAGTTACAGATGGTGTCATGACATGATGCTGATTGAACAATTTTCATTTTCTATTGTCATTTTTGTAGCATTGCAAGATTTTTAGAACATGATTACAAAATGAACTTTTCTATTCTCCTGTCTGTATTGTTAGCTGGATCTCTCCTGGATAAGCCTATAGCTTTCATCATTTTCTTTCTTCTTATCCTACTGAGAGGCATGTTGCCACCTCTTTAATTCAGTTATCCTAGAAGTCTCTCCCTGCATCTATGAGAACTTTCCTATACAAGTGGGTGCAAATCTGTCGATCTGCTTTTTATCCACCTCATCCCAGTCAGCTCAGACCCTGTGGACTGTTCTAGTCCAACTATCACCTCCCTCTCCAGTTGAGAAGGACTGGAGGTCAGAGTTAGATGTCTGAGAGAAGATAGCACATGTAGTGGAGAAATGATGGAAAGCTCAACAGGAGAAGGGAAAGGGATACAAAGTAAAAAGGGAACGTAAAGGAAAGCAGAAAAGATGGCCTGGATCCTGAGAGAAAACTAAATGGTCAAGTGGAAGTACAAGAACCTATTCCAACTCAAGTCTTGTAGAAAGTATATAGGATATGCACGTTCTGGAAGTGAACAGAGAATGGAAAGAGATACAGAAATGTGATCCAGACCTAAAACCAGAGGTCCTCGAAAAGGAATAAAATTAATATAAAAGCAGAGTTAGCAGTGAGAATTGATGGGCAAGTGAAGTCTAGAAGGAATTTGAAGAGTAGGGTGTCAGAGATGTACCACAGAGGTAGTTTCTGGTGCTGGAGACCCATGAAAGTGTGCAGAGCTGCTTAAAGTGAGAGAGAAGGAAAAGCTGGCACATAGGAACATAAAATGCATGGATGATTTTGAAAATGTATCTCAGATGCTGTACCTAGTAGCATTTGTTCAGAATAAAATATTTTAATTAATTCATCATTTAGCTATTGTGTAGATCCTTGATTGCCGGTAGGCAAAGAACAGAATATTTATTATTCCTCCACTAGAATAAAAAAAAGATTATTTTATTATTATACTTGCCTTTGTGCCCATTAGTCAGCTTCAGATGTTCTATTTTGATATACTGTTAGCTGGTACTTAAAATCCAATTTAGTACTTAAGCGTACTTAAATATTGGTATTTACATATTCCATTAGGACGTAATTTGGTTAAAGAATCCAACAAAGTGATACTGCTTTCTTTTATTGATCTTTAACATATTATTCACTTTTATAAGTAACAGACCTCTCAAGTTTCTTAAACTGAATCATAACCAGCAGAGTAAGAAGTCGTGTGAATGGAAAAGACGTGCACATTTTAATTTAAGTGCTTAGTCATTAACATTTGAAGTTTGTTCATTTCCAAAAAATGATCTGCAAAATGATATAATAGTCCTATAAGTATTTAGAAGCAAAGAATGAGACTTATACAAATTAATGCCTGCACATTAAAGTAAGGGAACAGACAGCATGCCATCAGTACAGACATTTCTAATGGTAACCGAAATACCCATACTCATTGGGCATGGTAGTTATAAGGATGATCCTGTTTTATATAACTGACTGCAAATATAAAACAGGATTATCTTTACAACTACTGTCAGCTTTTCAACTTTCTACTGCTAGGTACTACACAGAAGAAACACACATAAGTAGTTATAGATCCCTGTGTTGTTTGCTCCTGGTTACGGTTCTGCTTAGCACCTGACTTGTGGTTCTACAAACTGTGCTGCACAATGCTTGTTTTGAAGATGGTCGTCAGCTTAACGAGGCCCCATTTCTGGCCAGCCGTACACTGTCAGGCAAAATGAAAAGAAGACTGAAGTTAAGAATACCTGTAAACAAGGGTGCTGCAATTCCTTTAAGATGCATTACAGGCTTACAAATGCCAGTTTTACTTCCGGCGTGTATATCACACAGCGTGGAGGCGACCAGCTAAAAGGCCTCCTCCCAGCTAAAGGGACCATGCTGTATTTGCAGATGAGGCACTGGTTTCACTTCAGAATGCTAATTTATTACTGCCTTACTGTATCATCCTGGAAAGTTCATTTGTCGAAGTCCAGAGAGGTGCTGTTGGATTTGCTGCAGGGTTGAAAAAGGAGGGCAGAGCAGTAACAGTGGAAAATGAAGGAAGAACAGGAGGGGAGACATACAGGGAAACGGTGGCTATTCAATAAGGACTTTCGCAAGGCCACTTGGAGCCATCTAGAAGCCAACTTTGCTGTACTTCTACGAAGTGTGCTACCTACTGCAGGGTCAATGCATGTCGCAAACCTGGATCAGAGATATTGTATCCCTCCAATTTTATACACAGGCTTCATTCACACTGCTGCAAGTAACAACTCAAGAGGCAATAGATGGTGCCTGTGTGGACTTTCAAAAGTGTTGCCAAATAACTTTATCAGCAAAATTGAAGCCCGAGGTTTAAAAAGGGCAGTTTGAACGTGGTTATGCCGAGGGTTAGGGATGAGAAACAGAGTTTTGATAAGTATTTGGTTTTTAGCATGAAAGTATTTCCCAAGACAAAGTTTCATAACAAGTGTACTGGGAATTATTTCAAAATGTGCAGATGACACGAAACTTGTGTATTAATTTGTGAGTAAGACTGCAATACTCCAAAAAGACTTCATCAGGCTGGTGCATATGGTGAATAAGCAAAGACTAAGTTGTTGCAGGGACAAAGAAATGTTAGAATATGTATGCATAATTTGTGAAAAGGCCAAAGAAGTTATTAGGTGAAAACTTACAGAATCTGGGTCTTTATAAAGAACAGGACAGGGATTAAGAGCAAATAAATTGCATTGAAACTCCATAAGCACTGATGCGGTCCCCATGGAATACTGTATCTCATTCAGGCCATCAGAATGTAGGATGCCACTGAGGATCCAGAAAACAGCCAGGAGCGTTATCTCAGGGATGAGTGACTTCAGTTATATAGATAAACTGGATTAATCTTTTCTATAGCTGAGAGGGAATTTGAATCATGTGCTCAAATCATGATATGTCTGAATAAGTGCAGAGTAAGAAATGGTTCCCGTTAACACAAAGGTCAGGAACTCAGGGCCTGGGAAAAACCAGGATATGTGGAAAATGTATTTTATACTGTGCAAAGTACATCCGTTATTCAGAATTCTCCATCTGAGTCAGTGACAGGAAGACTATCAATTGTGCTTTTCAGAAGGGCTCTGGATACAGCAGAGTTGTGAGAGAATACAGCAGTCAAGTAGCTGGGAAATAGGAACAGTGAATCATCATGATTTCAATAGGCTGAACAACCTCTTTCTTGTGATGTAATGATACCCTGATTTCACAATTCAATGCACTGATGTACAATTCAGTGTCAGGACAAACAGCTTAATAGAAAGCAGGGGACAGAATATACTTTTAATTAGCTTTTTCCTGTTCAATACTTATAAGGCAAGTTTTAACAATATTTTTTCCATACTCCCAACTTTTCTACGTCCCCTGCAGACATATACTTCTTCTGTTCTTCTATGCTTTCTTCAATAATGAGCGGTGTATAAAATAAACTTCCTTTCTTTTGACTTATTCACCTAATACCTTGCCATCCAAGGGCTCTAATTCTTTTGCTTTTCCTTGTTGAACATGTTTATCCTGAATCGCTGCAATCTTTTTGAGTGTCTCCCCTTACTCTGTGATGGATTTACCTTCATAGCTGTCGCTAGTATACAATGTTAGATCCTTCTTCTCCTAAAAGGTTATGTCAGCATCCTCAACTCCTCTGTTATACACTAAACTCTGTCCATTTAGTACACTGATAAGCACGGTAGAATAGTGGCTAGCATGATGCGATGACAGCTCGGGGACAGCTTGGGGAATTCCGGAGTTCAGAGTTCAATTCCAGTAAGGAGTTTCGGTACGTTCTCCCTATGTGTTTTTCTGAGCGCACCAGTCTCTTCCCACAGTCCAAAGATGTACTGGGTAGGTTATTTGGTCATTGTAAATTGTCCCACGACTGGTCAATCAGGTGTGTCGAGGGTTTTCTGGCAGGGATAGCTTGAAGGGCAGAAGGGCCTACTCTGCACTGTATTGCTAAACAATAAAGAAGCACAGTGTGGTAGATTTTCTAACCTTCGATTTCTCCACCTTTCAGATAATGCCACTGATTTTCTAAGTTCTGTTCCCAGTTCTACTTTTCTCTGTCCAAGGCTATGCTCGGCTTCCCTTCTGATCCAAAGTTTGTTTAAATTCTCACAAGAGGGAGAAACAGGACTTTGCCTTAGGACTGGTTGCTCCACTCCACCACCATTTCTACAGAATGCTGTCTGGAGGGCAAGGTGCTCTTAGTGATCTCCTGAAATCTGTACCTGACTAACTACTTTGGACTGTCTTGCAGTCACCCATTCCCTCACTGTCCCCTTTGGAGCACATTTGATGTAACAGATGGACCAAAAATGTTGCACCAGTTCCAAAACTAGGAGTCTGAACTTTTCCATCTGGCAATCCTTTCATCATCTGTGGCTGTTCAGGACATGGGAATTATCCTGAGTTCCCACAGGACACAGGACAGACCCCCCGCAGGTCACAAGTGTCCTGTTTGCTGAGCGGAATCAAAGCAGCACTTCGTCCACTCACAACACCAAGATCGATAACTCTCCAGAGCCCAGTTTCTGCATTCTCTGGGAGCAGCATTCCCTGGTACTGTACTGAGCCTGTCTGCTTCCTGCATCTTACCCTTCCCATCACCAGAGCAAACTAGAGCAAAACAAAACCTAGGTTTTGCACATATGACAGGTTTCTCTGGGGTTTACTGAATGTATCCCCATTGCTTTTATGCTACCCAACACCAGACAGACATCACTATTAATTAAAAGATCTCCCTCCCTGAACACAGCTGGTTTTCAACCTTAGGCACCACTACATCTAACCTCAGTGTAACTGGTGATGATATCCTCTAGGAACTGTCATATCTTCCACTGTTTGTAAGTGTAAACTCCGATAGGTCCTTCTTATTATACCTAGGCTACAGTTTGTTTTGTTGTGACACAGACTCCATGACAAAAACACCGCTAGGAATCACACTGATGGATGGGGGAAGAGGTGCACTCTGAATTTATACTGTGTACAAATTTGTACCGGGTCCATGATCACTCACGTCATACAACATGGCACATAACGAATAAACTCAAAAGAACTTGTCGTCATTCTGATCCTCTGCCGCTCATTACCTATCCCATCAGTTCTGAAAATACCCTTTACCCCTTCACTCCTCTATTTCCCATTAAACTTTCTAACACCACTCAAATGTATCTCTATCTTGTAATGACCAAATACATCGCTGTAGCTTCTGCATTCCCTCATTCACCCTTTAGTTTCCTACAGTGCCCTACTCAAAGCCACTCTCAAAGATTACCTGCCCTGCAGTATCTCAGTCATTTTTCTGCTAGGCTAACCTTTCAGTTCTCTCTCCTACCTGTTCTACTCAAAGAGCTGTTCCTTTCCAAAATCAAACTTTGAAAAATTCTTTGTCATTCTCACCTTAAAACTCTGACAAAGAATTTATTTAGTAGAACTCAACATACCTGCATAACACAAACATGAGAAAATCAGCAGATGCTGGAAATTCAAGTAACACACACAAAATGCTGGTGGAACACAGCAGGCCAGGCAGCATCTATAGGAAGAAGTACAGTTGACGTTTCAGGTCGAGACCCTGCGTCAGGACTAACGGAAAAAAGAGATATTAAGAGATTTGAAAGTGGGGGGGGAGGGGGAGGCCCGAAATGATAGGAGAAGACAGGAGGAGGAGGGATGAAGCCAAGAGCTGGAAAGTTGATCGGCAAAAGGGATACAAGGCTGGAGAAGGGAGAGGATCATGGGATGGAAGGCCTTGGAAGAAAGAAAGGGGGAAGGTGAGCACCAGAGGAAGATGGAGAACAGGCAAGGAGTTATTGTGAGAGGGAAAGAGAGAGAGAGAGAGAGAGAGAGAGAGAGAGAGAGAGAGGGAAATAATAATAAATAATAAATTAGAGATGGAGTAAGAAGGGGAGGGGGGGCATTAACAGAAGTTAGAGAAATTAGTGCATTGACGGAAGTCCCCTTCTCCCCATCTTACCCCATCCCTAATTTATTATTTTTTCTCTCTTTCCCATGATCCTCCCCCTTCTCCAGCCTTGTATCCCTTTTGCCAATCAACTTCCCAGCTCTTGGCTTCATCCCTCCCCCTCTTGTCTTCTCCTATCATTTCGGGCCTCCCCCTCCCCCTCCCACTTTCAAATCTCTTACTATCTCTTTTTTCTGTTAGTCCTGATGAAGGGTCTCGACTCAAAACGTCGACTGTACTTCTTCCTATAGATGCTGCCTGGCCTGCTGCGTTCCACCAGCATTTTGTGTGAGATACCAGCATAACAGGTCTCTTGTCAAAAAGCAGTGGGAAACTATGAGGACCAGGGTGACAATTCCTTAAACTGTGCCTGTCTCTCCTCCTTGCACTCCAGTTTAAAACTCAGGTTTACCATCCCCCATAACTAGTCGGCTTCAAAACTCACATTTCTCTTAAGGAAGTAATATAAAATGATTTAGAACCTTGTCCCTGACTGAGTATTCCCTCTTGTTTTAGTTATTAAAATATTATTGGACACAAAAGAAAATCATTAGCTGATTCCCTCACACATCCAACCTCTTTGAAGGAAAACAAAAATTTCAATATATGCTTTATCTCATTAAAGGTTCTTAAAATTGTACTTGTTGTTTCTTTGAAAAGACTTGAAAAGAGAAACTACCAAACTGTAAGTGCTGGAAGCACTCAAGATCTATTGTATCACACCGACTAAATAGTATTGATGTTTGTCAGAATTCCAGCCATACTGTACATGATCAGACTACACAATGCAATTCAGTTCACAGACACAGCTCTGGAAAAAGATAATGGCTCTGGATCTCCCATGAGAAACTGCTAAAATGGCTGATACAGATTGCTTACAAATACCATAAGCTGAAGTTAGAGTACGTTGTGGTGCCATTAATTCAAGACAGTTATTTGAAGAGGCTGAAACGTTCAAGTCAAACCGTAAGAAAAAGTATGAAAATAATAACATTATTATGCAACATGAAATCCCTTTTGGATCCTTAATTTGGACATGACAATGTTCAGGAGTAGATAATCCCATGGGCGACATTTCACTTTTGGTGAGGTGCTTTCTCTTAAAAAATCAGCTCTTTTATATATTACATAGAAAATATGGCATAGTATCTTCATCTATGAAATTCCCTAATTTAATCATCAATCACCTGAGTAAATTGGAGTGCTGCAAGTTTGCTTTTAATTAAATGTTGGGTCACTTGCCAATAGGATGTAGCAAGGTAGATAATTGCAATCATTGATACACCCCATACATCACAATAATATACTATATTAATGAACTTCGTTGGCACAAAAATTAAAGGCAGAACAAAATGAAAGAGACAAAAAACACAACTCCTAGCATGATATTTTTTACTTACCAACATATTAAATGTTGGAAGCCTTGCTCACTAGAAAGGAAATTCTGATGATTTGCATTGCAATTATGGATGAGGGTGGGGTATCAGAAAAGTAGTGATTTATGGAATGAGCCCTCAAGAGATTTATGGAACAAACCTTTGATTTAATTGTGGTGCAGTTAATGTACCAATCTAATATTGCTTTCAATTTGCGTATTTGTGTATGCCTACAGATTGCTAATGGTACGAGCAGCTGTGTTGTGCATGACTTGCTTTTGTATCTGTGTGCCTGTGGATTAAGGAATAGGAGCAGCATAGTATGTTTAAAATAAAGAAACAAGGCAAAAATTTTCAACAGTTAGCTGCCCCTTCCTCACCAAGGTTTGCTTAGTACAATTTTATAGGTGATTAACCGGGCAACCAGCACACCTGCCTGACACAGGCTGCTCCTACATGCAGATCATGTTCCTGTACCTTTTTAGCATCGCTCTAATTAATAAAATGAAACACAAAATGAACAGAAGATGAGCTTTGAATGCTCTGTCCGTCTGTGCCAGAGGGTGAACAATCTGAGCTCCCATTAAAATCACCATTGGCAGCCCCTCACAACAGGTGCTAGACTTTGTTCCTATAATGTTTGCTCTCCATCTGGTTCCACAAAATTACTGCAGCTCACTGAACTTTCTGTAATAGAAAATAAATCTATAATTCAAGTTGTTATATATCATTTAAGCATTAGGTGGTGCTAATTCCTTGAAGGTATTTCAGTCAGGGCAAAGTATGATAAATACTGCTACCGCTGACAGTGGCAATAAAGTGCGAAGCATTGGTAGTAGCATTTATATGTCCGCTCAGTACTGGGTGATCCCACAGCCAACCATAGTGACAATATAATCTGATCAAAGACGGTGATTTCCCATCCTCTCCGAGTTTAACAGGGTGAAACAGAACAGACATTATGTCCAAATGACAGATTTCTGGTCTCGGTCTGTAATAAATAAACATGATGGCATCATGGAAATGCAATGATGTTCACTTTGGTGAACTCCCACTGAAGGGTTTCCTAAAGCTTCAATCTAAAAATAGCCAGCAAGCTCACTTTCTCAGCCCCTGAGCCAATAAGCATTTTAGTTCTGCGAACAGAATACGGTAAGTAGGTTTGTGTTTCTTTTGAGAATAATTAATAGTCTACTTTCTCTTCATGGACTAATTAATTTTTATTTTCTTTTAAAATGAAGCAATGCCAACTGTATTTGAGCAAGTGCAGCTTTCTCAAGAAATGAAAGCAGAGTGAGACAGAGCACCATCATATGAGCTTCTTATTTGAGACTTAAACTTTCCAGAGATTTCAAGAACATATCTTTATGAACTTTAACCTTTTATTACAAAAAAAATACTTTGGACTCCTGTAGGTGGAAAGAGCCTTTTCATAACAATTATCTATTAAATAAATTAATCATTTGTGCTGACAGATTAATGTGAAAAGCAGCTGTGTTGTAAATCAAATTTGGACCTCTCAACCTGCAGACCAGGCTTTGTGAATTACGACGGGATGAATGCCAAATTAAATGAGCCAGCGACACCAGCCACATTGCATATCAGTCACCTCCAGTAATCCTTCATCAAAGGACCCTATTTGCAGGAAATGTAACATATTAGGTTCCAGTTTCTTGACACTAGAGAGTGCTCTGACGCATTAACTTGCTGATTTTTGAGCTAAGTTGGCGACGGGTCCTCCTGCATAGGAAAAGAAACCAAGAGCAAGGAGATAACCTGTCCTTTTAACAAACTCGATTGAAAACAAAACTTCAATGTCACGAAAAGACAATGCCTTCAAATCAACCTGTAGCTTAAATTAAAATTACAAAGTTAGCTGTGGTAAACCATGCATGATTCTGTAACTAAGCATTTTAAAATGTTTTCTATCTCCCACCAGATAAGCAATTACATAATTTCAGTTACATGATTAATGATCTCAGTAGAGTCCTTCCTGCTTCTGAGGGACTGTACTTTACTAAGAGTTTCATTTTTTGAGCTTTGGGGGTAGATCAAGCAGGGCTGGCTTGAGGCTGGGGTTTTCTGCTACTGGCAGATCACTGACAATGGTTAAAGACTATCACTGCTGAACCAACGCAATCACCTGTCAAAGCATTGAATGCTGTATCTATTCTGCAGCTCTGGCAGCATATATGGAGAGAGTGCCAAGGTTATCATCTCAAGATTTCAAGTCAGATTTTCATCAGGAACATTTTCTCTCAGAGATACTGCTTTTCTGATTCTCGGCGTTAGGTTTTGTTTTCTTTGCAATGCTTTGTAACTTCGGAGCCATGCTGTGTTTGATATGGCAGTCAAACTTCATACAGAAACTTTGCTCCTGATATATTACTGCTACTGATAAGGAGAGAAATAAATCATATTAGGTTCTAGGTATCAGAATAAAGTGATTGCTTTTGCATAGTATCTGAACATTAATAAAATTAATGTTTGGAAAATTGAGACTGTTGCCTATTGCCTAGGCACTGCATAGTATCTTTACATTGTCTTTCAGATAGAAAACATAAAATAAATATGGAACAGTACAACAAAGGGATAGGTTTTTTGTCTGTGCCAACTATGATGCCAGTCTAGCTAATCCTACCTGCCTGCACATGATTCATATCCTTCTGTTTTCTGCTTGCCCATATGTCTGCCTAAATGCCTGTTAGATATTGTTACGGTATCTGCTTTTACTACCTCCCTGGTAGCATGAAACCAGCCATGACTGAATAGTGGGGAGGACTTGATGGGCTGAATGCCTAATTCTGCTTCTATGTCTTGTGGTCTAATGTTCCAGTCACCTATCACTGTCTACATAGAGGGCTTATCTTACACATCTCCTTTAAACTTTCCCATCCTCACCTGCTTAAAGATACACCCTCTGGTATTTGACATTTCCACACTGGGAAAAAGACTTTCTAACTTATCCAGGCCTCTCATAGCTGATTGCCTCGCAGTCTCTGAAGCGCCAAAAAAAAGTCCCAGTTTGTTCAACCCCCTCCTTAGAGCTAATGCATTCAATCAATCCAGACGACATCCTGATGAATCTCTTCTGCACCCTCTCCAAAGCCTCCACAACCTTCCTATACCTGTGAAAATCCTGTCAGTCTGAATTGCTCACTTTCTCTCTCCTCTATCGCTTTTTCTTAGTCTGCTTCCACTAGAACATATTGGATAGTGGCAACTGGCCTCCTTGAAGGACTTCTGAGCAACTGGCTTGTAATCCTGAATGTGATTACTGACGCAAAAAAATGACCCGAGTCCTCCAGTGAGAATCCAGGTGCAAAAAAAGGCCAGTGGTTAACAGTCAGTGTCAAACCACTTTTCTGTTGGACAGTGACCACAAATTCTTAGTCAGTAGTTGACATATTGCTTCACTAACTGGCCATGCGAGGGTAAGAATAATATGCTCGAACCCTTTGAGTGAGAATGACGACAGGAAAGATATTCTGTTTTGCCCAATTCAAACATGCTCTGATCTGAACTTGTCCACGTCCTAATCCTAAACACAGTTATCTACAGCGAAATATAATGCAGCATGTATACGTCAAAGCGGTGTTATTGAGCAAGGTGCGTGGATGGGAGGGGATGCAGGTGCAGGTTGAGGAGACGAGGCAATTTAAATGGTTCAACGTGGAAGGGCTTGTTTCTGTACTGTAGTTTTCTACAACTCTAAAAAGTTGACATTATTAGGCCAGGCTAGTTATTAAGGAGAGTCTTAGGGGTGGAAAGTAGGATAGAGAATCATAAGAGAAGCCTAGAGATGAAGGACTTGAGAACAGGAAGGTAAAGGCAAAGTTAAGTTTGTTGTCATATATGCCCAAGTACATGCAATGAAAAACATAATTGCAGCAGCATCACATAGCATCATAAAAGCACCATTCACAAGAAAAACATAAATTAAACATAAATGATACATTTCTTTACGAGAAACGCAGAACAAAAAAGACAAAGTTTGTTGTAGTACAAAGTGATGAAAGTAGCCATTGTGTTGCGAAACTGTAGTGATTAGGGTTTTGCCAGTCACTTCAAGGACCAAATGGTTGAAGGGAAGCCAATAGATGAGTGATCAGAGGGTGAGTCAAGAATTAAAAGAGCAGAGATATTTCAAAGGATGTTTTACCCGGTAGGGGCAATTAGAGAGAAAGGAAAGGTTAAGACTATTGCATAATTTGTAAAAAAAAAGGCAACATCTGAGATATTCCTTTCCTTCACAGAATAGGCAATCAAGATAAGCAGTAGTTTGAGCAGAGTGGAGCAAAACCAATTGTAAATGGAACCTCCAATGTATTAAAAATCTTAACATGTAGCCCACTACATGAAAAGTTCTCTCCACATCCTCTCTATCCAGGCATTTGAATATTTCAAAGTTGCTGGTGAACGCAGCAGGCCAGGCAGCATCTTTAGGAAGAGGTGCAGTCGACGTTTCAGGCCAAGACCCTTCGTCAGGACTAACTGAAGGAAGAGTGAGTAAGGGATTTGAAAGTTGGAGGGGGAGGGGGAGATCCAAAATGATAGGAGAAGACAGGAGGGGGAGGGATGGAGCCAAGAGCTGGACAGGTGATTGGCAAAAGGGGATACGAGAGGATCATGGGACAGGAGGTCCGGGAAGAAAGACAGGGGGGGGGGGACCCAGAGGATGGGCAAGGGGTATATTCAGAGGGACAGAGGGAGAAAAAGGAGAGTGAGAGAAAGAATGTGTGTATAAAAATAAATAACGGATGGGGTACGAGGGGGAGGTGGGGCCTAGTGGAAGTTAGAGAAGTCGATGTTCATGCCATCAGGTTGGAGGCTACCCAGACGGAATATAAGGTGTTGTTCCTCCAACCTGAATGTGGCTTCATCTTTACAGTAGAGGAGGCCGTGGGTAGACATGTCAGAATGGGAATGGGACATGGAATTAAAATGTGTGGCCACTGGGAGATCCTGCTTTCTCTGGCGGACAGAGCGTAGATGTTCAGCAAAGCGGTCTCCCAGTCTGCGTCGGGTCTCGCCAATATATAAAAGGCCACATCGGGAGCACCGGACGCAGTATATCACTCCCGTCGACTCACAGGTGAAGTGTTGCCTCACCTGGAAGGACTGTTTGAGGCCCTGAATGGTGGTAAGGGAGGAAGTGTAGCACTTGTTCCGCTTACACGGATAAGTGCCAGGAGGGAGATCAGTGGGGAGGGATGGGGGGGACGAATGGACAAGGGAGTTGTGTAGGGTGCGATCCCTGAGGAATGCAGAGAGAGGGGGGGAGGGAATGATGTGCTTAGTGGTGGGATCCCGTTGGAGGTGGCGGAAGTTACGGAGAATAATATGTTGGACCCGGAGGCTGGTGGGGTGGTAGGTGAGGACCAGGGGAACCCTATTCCTAGTGGGGTGGCGGGAGGATTTTTATGCACACATTCTTTCTCTCACTCTCCTTTTTCTCCCTCTGTCCCTCTGAATATACCTCTTGCCCATCCTCTGGGTCCCCCCCCCCTTGTCTTTCTTCCCGGACCTCCTGTCCCATGATCCCTCGTATCCCCTTTTGCCAATCACCTGTCCAGCTCTTGGCTCCATCCCTCCCCCTCCAACTTTCAAATCCCTTACTCACTCTTCCTTCAGTTAGTCCTGACGAAGGATCTCGGCCTGAAGCATCGACTGCACCTCTTTCTAGAGATGCTGCCTGGCCTGCTGCGTTCACCAGCAACTTTGATGTGTGTTGCTTGAATTTCCAGCATCTGCAGAATTCCTGTTATTTGAATATTTCATAGGTTTCACTGAAATCCCCCCTCATTCTTGTACAGGTCAGAGTCATCAAACACTCCTCGTATGACAACCCTTTCATTCCTGGGATCATTCTCCTGAACCTCCTTTGGACCCTCCCAAATAACAGGACATTTTTTCTTAGGTAAAGGGCTCAAAGCTGCTCAAAGTGTTCCAAGTGTGGTCTGACCAATGCCTTATAAAGCTTGAACATTACTTCCTTGCTTTTGTATTCTAGTTCTCTTGAAATGAATGCTGACATGGCAGTTGCCTTCCTCACCACTAATTCAACCTGCAAGTTAACCATTAGAGAATTCTGCACAAGGACTCCCAAGTCTGTTTGCACCACTGATTTATGAATTTTATTCCCATTTAGAAAAAAGTTCATGCCTTTATTCCTTCAATGCATGTCCCTACATTGCATTCTATTACTACTTCTTTGCCCATTCTCCCAAACTGTCTAAGTGCTTCTGCAGACACCATGCTTCCCCAACACTGCCTTCCCCTCCACTTATCTCCATACCGTCCACAAACTTGGCTACAAAGCCATCAATTTTTTTCATCCAAATTATTGACTACAATGTGAAAAGAAATGGTCTCAAAACTGACCCCTGCAGCACATCACTGGTCATTGGTAGCCGACCAGAAAGACATAGAGTCATAGAAAACAAGCCAATAAAACTGCCTACTGGCATTAACTGCAGCAGGACCATAGCCCTCCATACCCCTACCATCCATGTATTTATCCAAGTTTGCAGAAGATACGAAGAACGATGGAAAGTCAGGCAGTGCTGAAGAAGCAGGGAGTCTGTAGAAGGACTCAGACAGATTGCGGGAATGGGCAAAGGAGCAGCAGAAGGAATAGAATGTGGGAAAGAACATGGTCATGCAGTTTCGCAGAAGTGGGAGAAAATTTAATAAAATCAGAGGTGCAGAGGGATTTTGGAGTCCTCGTGCAGGATTCCCTAAAGGTTAACTTGCAGGTTGGGTTGGTGGTAAGGAAGGCAAATGCAATGTTAGGTTTATTTTGAGAGGAATACAAAAGCAAAGGATGTAATGCTTAGCCTTTCTAAGGCACTTGTCAGACATTTGCCAGCGTTTGATGGCTTTGGGCCTGTACTCACTAGAGTGTAGAAGAATGAGGGAGGATCTTATTGAAGCCTATTGAATATTGAAAAGTCTGGATAGACTGGATATTTCCGATAGTGAGGTAGTCTAGGAGCAGAGAGCACAGCCTCAGAACTGAGAGACGTTCATTTAGAACAGAGAGGTAGAAAGATTTCTTTAGCCAGTGTGTGGTGGAATTCATTGACACAGACATATGTGAAGGCCCAGACATTGGGTGTATTTAAGGAAGAGGTTGGTAGGTTCTTGATTAATCAAGGCATCAAGGGTTACGGAGAGAAGGAAAGAGGATGGATTAGCCGTGATGGAGAGGTGATAAACTGATGGGCTGAATGGCCTAATTCTACTCCTATGCCTTATGGTTTTATGGTTGTATACAGCACAAGGCTCATATAGCTCATGTAAGAGATCAAGCACATGTCAGGTAACAGTAAAATACAGTCACAGAAAAACATAGTCCAAGTCCTTGAGTCCATGAATGTTGCAGCAGTCTGCAGTCAAGCACAATCCAGCTTGTCTTCTACTGAGCGAACACTGTGGGGCAGCACTGACTACAGCAAAGATGCCACGACACATTGCCTCCGGCACTCTTGTGGAGCGTCCTCTCTGATGTCTTTTCATTGGCAGCTGCAAACATGTGATCCCAGAGCCCGAGAACTGGTCCTCGCTACGATCGGGGCCATGCAATTCCCCCACCATCTGCCCCTTCCATAAGCTAATAAGCCACTGAACAAGACTTGCAGCATTCCACATGAACAATGTTCAACAGGGTCTGGCGATCGCAAGAAAAGTAACTGAGGCGATCACTCCCTGTTACCACCTCCTCCTCCGCACATCAACACCTCTCTGTTGCAGGCAGCACCATGGACCACATCAATCCAGCTCCTTCGGTTTCGCCGCCAATGAGCAACTTACTGATGGGTTAGATCTGCAGCACTTTAAGCTCTTAATGTCCAGCAGGGCCTTGTGATCATAAAAAAGTACGTTTGAAAAAGACAATAACAGTTTTGGTTGACCCCACAGAAGCCGCTATGTCTGCATGCCACTATCTTACAGAAAAAGATCAATAATGATTGGGTTAAAATTGCTCAGCTTTTTGATTGCATCAGTTCCTAACTGGGGAAATTACCACATTGTTGGGGTAGATGCCAATGTTTAAGCTATACTTGTCCAACTTGATCAGCACGCAGCTAATTAAAGAACTCACATCTTCGGTACTGTAACAAGGACGTTGACAGGACTTGAACCTTTGTGTTGTTTCATGCACTTAATATAGCTTCCAGGTCACTCTGCAAAACAGTCATTCTTCTGTCTGCACTGGCTGTTAGCACTTCCACTATTCATATCCTCGTCGCAAGCCTAACTGTTAAACTGTTAGAGCAATAGTTACATATTAGTTAGTTCATTTTGAAAACATTACTTTTTAATGCCTTTTGCCATCCATAATAAACAGTGGCAGCGTGGTTGTGTATCAGGTAGCATAATGTTATTACAGTGCCAGTACCATCTGTTTAATTCTACCGTTGTCTATCGTGTGGGTTTCCTCTCAGTGCTCAAGTTTCCTTCCAGATTTCAAAGGTGTACAAGTTGGTAGGTTAGTTGTATATGCACATAGGTTAACTGTGTGGGATGGCCTTGTTGTGCTGGAAGGGCCTATGACTGTGCTGTACATTCAGTGGTCACTTTATTAGGTACCTTTTGTTCATGGTCTTCTCATTGCCGTAGCCCATCCATTTTAAGGTTCAACATGTTGTGCATTTGGAGTTGCTCACCACAGTTGTAATTTGATTTGCTGTTGTCTTTCTGTCAACTTGAACCAGCCTGGCAATTCTCTTCCGTTCTCTCTCATTATCAAGGTATTTTTGCCTGCAAAACTGTTGCTCACTGGATGTTTCTTTTTTTTCACACCATTCTTTGTAAACTGTAGAGACTGTTGTGTATGAAAATCCCAGGCAATCAGGAGTTTCTGAGATACACCAACTACCCTGCCTGGCACTAACAATGTCACTTAGATCACACTATTTCCCCATTCTGATGTTTGGTCTGAACAGTAACTGAACCTCTTGACCATGTCTGCATGCTTTATGCATTGAGTTGCTGCCACATGATTGGCTGATTAGATATTTGCATTAAATAGCAGGTGTACAGGTGTATCTAATAAAGTGGCTAATGTGTGTACCTTCCTCCTACCAATATTTTGATATGTAACAGGTCTATGCAGAAAATGTCAGTTTAAAAAAATCATAATTGTCTTCTTTACAGTCAAATAGATTAGATCATATCTGTGTGATAGGATATGTTTCTATTACATGAAATGACAAACAGGATCTTTTGCAATACACACACAAGATGCTGGAGGAACTCAGCAGGTCAGGCAGCATCTAAAGAAACGAATAAACAGTCAACGTTCCATCTTTTTGGTTCAATGAAACAATTTTGGTTCTTGCTAGCTGATGCCTTTACTTGGCAGACATCAGCAACATTCCTATCTGTTTTATGTAATCTGGAATGTCTTCTGATTTGTTTTTAGGTTCATGAAACTCAAACCATACTTGCCAATAGTTTTCGGTGTAACTATTAACTGTGTTCATCTGTATGTTGACAAGCAAAGGATGAACTGGTTTTGGTCTTCAATTAAGTAGTTGAAAAATTACAAAGACATGAGGAGAATTCTTATAACCAATGGAATATATTAATTCACTTCTTCATTCATAATTACACTGGACAACAAAGATTTTGCTTCTTGAATACTTTTGGGAGTATTTTATGGATTTTGGGCTGCTAATCATGAAAATCACCTTGAAATTTTCCTATCACATGCCATTTTTTGAAATCACGTATATTTGTTATTTCAATTCATAATTCAAGTCAATTAAAATGTTGCCTACAATGTAAGCTGGAAAGTTTCCTATCTTGTCCAGGCATGCTTGGGCATGCCTAGGTGGTGCGGATGCTGCATGGCAGGACAGGTTTTAGTAACAATTATTGGGTTCAGGACTGTAAGGATGGAATTTGCTATCACCAGGCACAAAAATTTCTATGAAGGATTTTGATATTTGAGACAGATGCTTCTCAGAGTAACTGATGCCAAGATTAAGGAAAGCATTTTTATTGGTCCACAAACCAAACAGGTCATCAATGACAGAATTTGAAGGATTTCTACTGGGACTGGAGAAAATCACATGAAAGGCATTTAAGGAAATTGTTGAAATTTTACTCGGCATCTACAGAGCACCAAACTACATGCAGCTGGTTGAAAACATGTTTCAAGCATATAAAACCATGAAATGCAATATGTCACTAAAGATTCATTTTCTGCATTCCCATTTAGACTTCTTCCCTGCAAATCTTGGTGCTGTTAGTGACAAGCATGAAGAAAGGTTTCACCATGACATTGTGGTCATGGAGAAAAGATACCAGGACAACTGGAATCCATTAATGCTGGTGAATTATTGTTGGACACTTAAGTGAGAATCCTCAGACACTGAGTACAAATGAAAATCATTAACAAAATATTTTTAACTTAGTTGAACTATTACAAAGTATCAGCACCATTATGTAATTAAACACAATATATTCAATAAAAGTTAATTTGTTGTTTCTCCAAATTCCTATGTGATACAAGTAGTCTGAAATTATATTTGTGTTCATCTTCAAGCAGTCTATCATAAACAAAAAAAATTCTGAGGAAGCAACACTTTTGAAAAAATGTGTTGTCCAGTGTTATCCTTTTGTTTAACCAATAGAGCCAGTTAAATAGTGGCATTCTGAAATTGTGTTATTCTTCTAATATATTGCAAAAATATGTTCTTCCCATTTTAGCGTCCAACCTAATTGCATTCCATCAACAAAATACTACCAAAACATATTGCTAAAAATAAATCCTTCCCTATTTTATAGCAAAAATCAAATAGGTGAAGTTACAACTAAATTCAGAAGGTTTGGGTAAGATCAGGGTCAATATCTAATCCATTTCTATGCACACAGCATATATTCCATAGATATAAGTAGCATTTTGATGGGAAGGCAGATCTTACCTGGGAAAAGGAGAATGGCGAAGGAAGAAAGAAGAAGTTATGTGGGAAGGAGGAAAGAGCAAAGTAATACTGCAAAGTAGCAAATTGGGTCATGCCATTTTGCCAAAGCCTGTCAGGTGTGGGTAGAACATAGAAACATAAGAGAATCCACCTCCTCCTCCCCAGATTACAATCAGAACAAAGAAAAATGGTAGAAGGGCAAAACTGATTTTTAAAATCTGAATGCATGCAGTCGGTGTAACAAAATAGGTGAATTAAAGGCACACAGAAATAAATAGCATCTAACATCCATAATAGAAAAACAGATGCAAAGTGACCAAAGTTGGGAATTAAATGTTCCAAAAATGTTCTTTTAGAAGCAGTAAGAAAATTGAAAAATGAGGGGTAGACCTGATAATAAAGAATTGGGCAAAACAGTAACTTGTATTAGAGCTATGAAACATCAGGTGACAAAATACATCAGTGGGAGTTGTCATATCATCCAAAACTATGATGGTAATATTGGGCATAGAAAGCATTAAATAGGAAATTAGAGTCACATATAAAAGGGTAAAGAAATGATCATGCATGCTTTCAATGACATAGTCTGGGCAAATCAAACTAAAAGTAGTAGAGCGGGGAATAAGCTCATGTAGTGTATAAGAATTGGCTTTCCAGGTCTATCTGCTGAGCAATCAGTGAGGGAGCAGGTTAATTTAGATTTTATATTGTGGAATGACAAAGGGTTAATTGATAAACTGCTAGCAAAGAGTCTTAAGGAAGAGTCAGCATTATATAATAGAGGGCTTTAGAGGCACATTTGTTGAGTATTTTTCCATAAATCATAAGACATATGAGCAGAAGTAGGCCATCTGGCTCATTGGCTCTGCTCCGCCATTCAGTCATGTTGATCCTTTCTTTTATCTCCTCCTCAACCCCATTTTCCAGCCTTCTCCCCGTAACCTTTGATGCCATATCCAATCAAGAACCTATCAATCTCTGCCTAAATACACCCAGTGACCTGACCTCCACAGCTGCACGTGGCAACAAATTCACCACCCTTTGGCTAAACAAATTTCTTTGCATCTCTGTATTGAAAGGGCACCCCTCTATCCTGAGGTTATGCTCTCTTGTCCTAAACTCTCCCACCATGGGAAACATCCTTTCCACATCTTCTCTGTCTAGGCCTTTCAACATTTGAAAGGTTTCAATGAGATCCTCCCTCATCCTTCTGAATTCCAGTGAGTACAGACCCAGAGCCATCAAACGTTCCTCATATGATAACCCTTTCATTCCTGGAATCATCCTTGCGAACTTCCTCTGGACCCTCTCCAACGCTAGCACATCTTTTCTAAGATGACAGGTCCAAAACTATTCACAATACTCAAGGTAAGACCTCTCCAGTGCCTTATAAAGCCTCAGCATCACATCTTTGCTCTTGTATTATAGACCTCTTGAAATGAATGCTAACATAGCATTTGCCTTCCTCACCACCGATTTGACCTGCAAGTTAACCTTTAGGGTATTCTGCACAAGGACTCCCAAGCCCCTCTGCACCTCAGATTCCTTGATTTTCTCCCCGGTTAGAAAATAGTTCACACATTTATTTCTACTACTAAAGTGCATGACCATGCATTTTCCAATATTGTATTTCATTTGCCACTTTCTTGCCCCTTCTCCTAATCTGTCCAAATCCTTCTGCATCCTACCTGTTTCCTCAACACTACCTGCCCCTCCATCAATCTTCGTATCATTTTCAAACCTCAATTGAGATATTTTTGTATTTTAAGGAATTCAAGTGATATAAGATTGATACAGGAATGCAGTGCTGAGGTAGAAAATCGTCTACGATGTTATTGAATATGAGAGCTTGAGGACTTAAGAAACAGTTTCAGTGGGAGGTTATTTAGCATCTCCAACCCACTCGATAAGATCATTGCAGATCTATTGCCTCAGCTTGACAATCACTGCTTTTTCTGGGGAGCCATTAGATGGTTATTAGTGTCTTAGCATTCTCACATTGGAAAAGGACATTACACTGATTATAAAAAAGAAACTACTAGAAACCCTCTGCAGATAAGGGAACATTTGGGAGGGAAGAAATAAAGCTAATTAGATTATCTTATTTTGCCTCCCCCATGAAATATGGAGAGGGCTGGAAAAGTTGTAAAAGTAAAAAGAAAACCATGCAACCCAAATCGGCTGTGTACCTGAGTGCCATCACTTTTAAGTTAGAGGTTTGTGGGGAATGTTCTTCCTTGAGATGAAGTACATATTAAATGCTTATCTCTTTCCAATAGTGCAGTCAGGAGCCTGGTTTAAATGTATCATTGGATGCGTCAGAAATCAGGAAACTGGTAATTAGAGCAGATGACTTTACTCATTATTTCATATTAGGTATGAACCAAACAATGCAGAAATGCTCTTCTAATCTTAGAAACTTCACCTGCATTCGGTGGCCACATCTGATCTGCCTCAAAAGCAACCAGCATCACACAGTGATCATGGAGATTGCCCAAAAGGCTTCCCTGCTTATTTCACACTACTGGGTAAGAAGGAGACGAAAAACACCATTGGAGACCCCACTGGTAATTCAGGCAAGGCCTTTGTCTATTCTGGATTTCTGAGTTTCCTTCCTGCCACTTCTGTAAATGTGTTCCTAAACTTTAGGGCCAATGTTGTTTCCAAACTGACTTATTGAGTAACATCAGAACATATTCACTATAGAGAGAGTTAAAGTAGAAAAAAAACTGGCATGGATTCAAATAATTATCTGAATCAAAGGTCTTTAAAATATAAGAGGGTAAAGAGCATTACCCAGCCCTAGGGCAAAGATTAACAGATATTGTCCTTGTCTAAGAATTAGACTGAAATAGTGCTTTTATATTGCTGTTACTCAATTGCACATGAATGTGGTAGAAAATGTACCTCTTCCATAATGAATGTATTTTATGGTGACCACCAAAGCTCAAAACCACACCTTCCCCCTTTTTACCTTCTTTCAGCTAGCTCTGTTATCCTGATGGTTGTTCAATGTCTGATACCCCTTTCCTTTGTCTCTCTTCTTTCTGCCCTTTCTCTGCAACTCAATATTTGTTTAACCCCATCTTCTCCCTGTTCTGGTATGAGGTCATTCATTCGGTTTCTCGCTCCACTGATGCCATCTGACCTATCGCTTAGTTTTATTTCAGATTTCCTGATTATAAACAGTAATACGTAATGGATTTCTCAAGAAATTTTTCAAGGAAAAAGTGGAAACAGTTAATTATTGGGATTTATATTTTTAAAAATTCAAGAGAAATTCCAGAAAAATATGTTGTGTTATTTCTTTTGAGTTATTGATTTGTGATGTAATGTTGCTGTGATTGGATTGTTTATTGTGCCACAACCTCATTTCTGAAGTACCAGCACATGAAAACAACATGTCAATATGTAGGGAATAAGTATTGTATACAGCTTAAAATGATAGTTAGAAGTTAGATCTAAGGAGACCAGTTTTATTATCTGTTCTAGATTGACGTTCACCACTAGCTATAAAAATTCTATTAGTATAGATTTAGTAATATGATATTGCATTATTTAAATGTGACTAAATATATGAAGGATAAGTCCGTCTTATAAATGGTTTAAGTTCCCTCAGAGGGCCATGCTGCATTCTTTGGGCCTCAGGCACATTCCCTTAGCCTCCTCCATGTCTATAGTTTAAATCTTGCAAGCATTCCACACCTGACCAATGCCATCTGCAATGCAGCTGTGTATCTTGTGACCAACTGCAGTTTCTATTAATAAAAACCAATCTGCTTTTTAGTGGCATCTTAACTAAAGGCTGTTCATCATTGAAGACTTAAAATTTATACTTTTGTAAACAAAGGTATTTTTTCATAAAAATGCAACAAATTGATTTTTGGAGATTAAATCTGTGTTATAAAAATGAATAGTAGTGGAAGGTTGCTCTTCAGTTAATCCAACTTCATCTTTTCACCGAGTCCTATTCCAGCCTAGAATCTGCTGCTTCACTCTCAACTGTTTTAAAGTATAAAGTAACAAACATCTTTTAATGTATAGCAGAAAATTATTTTGAAACACTTTTCCAGATAAACATCTGAATAAACTATCCTGTAAAAAATATGTTCTACTAATTTGCTTTAGTGATTGTAGGTTTATTTATGACATGATTGAGATCAACATGGTTGCGTAGTTGTCAGCGTAACGCTTTACAGGTGCCAGTGATCGCAGTTCGGGTTCAATTCCTGCCGCTGTCAGGCGTTTGTACATTCTCCCCGTGACTTTGTGGGTTTCCTCCGCATACTCAGATTTCCTCTCACATTCCAAAAATGTTTTCGGGTCAGGATTAGTAAATTGTGCGTGTGCTATGTCAGCGGCAGAAGTGTGGTGACACATGTGGACTACCACCAGCTCATTTTTGGACTGGGCTGGTCGTTAATGCAAACAGCTCCTTTCACTGTGTGTTTCGATGTTTCAATGTGAATATAAAAAATAAAGCTAATTTTAATCTTCAAGTTTTTTTTCTTGTAATTGCATCCTTTTAGTTATTAATGTACGCAAAATTGTGATATAGTTGTAAGGTAACATTTTCATGCTCCCCAAGAGAAACAGAATGCAGAAAAAGAAGCAATCTGAATATAGTTGGATCCACTGCACTTAACAATTAAATTATTGTGCAAATTCCGTGATCCACAACAAATAAAAAAGCCTTAAGATGATTTTTGCCGGCAAGATTTAAAAGATGGGAGAATACCATTGTATCCATCAGGCATTTTTTAAGGGTTCAGTGTTTCAATTCCATTCACATTAAATGGCAGTCAGATGAATGCATTGGACTTAAATTCAAACTGTACCAGGTCTTGTAAATGTATTTGCTGCAAAGGTGCTGAAATGGAGGTAAGCTTTCTTCAAAATGACCACATTTCCCAGAGATTTTTTTTTAAATTTATTTTTTAATCTGGGCATTGCTGGCTCTTTTGAACATGGAGAAGGCACTTGGGTGTAGAGACGAGGTACAAGGGTATAGTCGTTCTGTCAAAGGTGCTCCCGTATTTCTGTTGGGTAATGAATTCCCATATTTGAACCCAAATGAATGTCATTCCATTACGTCCCTGATTTATGCCTTGTTGATAGTGGAAGCATTTTGTGTCCCAGCTAGGAAGGCACACACCACAGGATACCCAGCCTCTGATCTGCTCGTGTTGTCACACCAATAACGTGACTGATCTGGATGAACTTCTTTTAAAAGGATGTTGATGGTGGTGGTCTTGGTGATGGCAATTATCTTGACTATCAAGAGTGGGTAAGTGGACCCACCCATCTTCTCCCTCACCCAGCCTCACCTACCAGTTGCCAGCTTGCACTCCTTCCCCTCATCCCACCTTCTTATTCCGGCTTCTTTCCCCCATCCTTTCCAGTCCTGAAGAAGGGTCTCGACTCAGAACAAGAACTGTTTATTTTCTCTCCATCGATGCTACTTGACCTGCTGAGTTCCCCTGGCATCCTGTGTGGTTTGCTCTGATTTCCAGCATCTTGTGAGTAAATGGACCGTCTTTTGTTGATTATTTGAGGCACAATTATTACTTGCTACTTGTTTTGTTCATGCCTGGACGTTACTTAGATCCACCCCTACTTCACTTTGGTTGTTTCATTTTCAGAGGAATTGCAAATGGAATTAGACATTGAGTCATCAGCACTGAACGTTCATACTTCTGACCTTAAGATGGAATTCTGGGAGGTTGATGTTGAAGCAGCTAACTGTGGTTGGACCTAGGGTGTTGACTTAAGGAACTATTGTGGTGATGCCCTTGACTTTCAACAGCACACTCCACTTCCTTTATGTGTGGTACTATTGCAGGAATTGGAGTGCTTTTCCGTTTGGTGTGGTAAGTGGAATAAACAGAGAGCCAGTTCGGTGTTCAGTGTGTCACCCATTTGATAAAAAAATCAGCAAAATTTAGTTAGGCCTTAAAATATATTTAGGGTGGCATGGTAGTGTAGTGGTTAGCAAAATGTTGTTACAGTTTCAGCAACCCGAGTTCAATCCTGCCACTGTATGTAAGGACTTAGTATGTTCTCCCCATGGTTTTCCTCCAGGTGCTCTGGTTTCCTCCCACATTCAAAAGACACACAGCATGTGTTAGTAGGTTAATTGGTCACATGCACATAATTGGGCAGCACGGGCTCTTTGGGTGGAAGGGCTTGTTATAGAGTTGTACCTTTAACTAAAAATTAAATAACTAGTTGTCTTAAAGAATCACCTAGAACTCAATGACACTTCATTAAAATGAGGTTAAATCAGCGTAGCTAATCTCTAAATATGTTTCTTACTTTTATTCCTAAGTAATTACTACCACAACAGAGAGTCACAGAGTCATAGAATACTACAGCACAGAAACAGGCCCTTCAGCCCATCCTGTCTATGCTGAACCACTAATCCTCTGTCCCATCAGCCTGCACCAGGACCATAGCCCTCCATACCTCTCCCATCCATGTATCTGTCCAAATTTCCCCTAAATGTTGAAGTCGAGCCCACAACCGCCACTTGCACTGGTGGCTCGTTTTACACTCTCAACACCCTTCCAGCGAAGAAGCCTCCCCTGACACTCCCCTTAAACATTTCACATTTCACCCTTAACCCATGACCTCTAGTTGTAGCCTTGCCAAACCTCAGTGGAAAAAGTCTGATTGCCTTTACTCTATCAATACCCTTCATAATTTTGTATACCTGTATTAAATCTCCCCTCAGTCTTTTACATCCGAGGGAATTAAGTCCAAACCTGTTCGACATTTCCCAAGTCCCAGCAACATCCTTGTAAATTTTCTCTGCACTCTTTCAATTTTATTTACATCTTTCCTGTAGGTAGGTGACCAAACCTGCATAAACTACTCCAAATTAGGCCTCACCAACATCGTATACAACCTCAAAATAACATCCCAACACCTGTACTCAATACATTGATTTATGAAGGCCCTATCTACCTGCAATGCCACTTTCAAGGAATTGTGGACCTGTATTCCCAGATCTTTCTGTTCTCCTGCTTCTCACTGTGTAGGACCTAGCCTGGTCGTCATCTCAAAGTGCATCACCTCACTCTTGTCTGCATTGAATTCCATCTTCTATTTTTCAGCCCATTTTTCCTCCTGGTCCAGATCCTGCTGCAAGCTTTGATCATCTTCCTCGTTATACACTACATCCCCAATCTTCTTGTCATCTGCAAATTTGATGATCCAGTTTACCAATTTATCATCCTGTCTAATCCAATTTACTAGTTCATTTTGACTGCCAATCGACTGAGCCTTCTTGACCAACCACCCATGTGGGACTTTGTCAAAGGCCTTACTAAAGACCATGCAGGCAACATCCACTGTCATGCCTTCATCAACTTTCCAGGTAACTTCCTCGAAAAAGATTGGTTAGGCATGACTTACCATGCACAAGGCCATGTTGACTACCCCTAATCAGTCCCTGTCTATCCAAATATTTATATATCCAGTCACTTAGAATACTTTCCAATAACTTTCCCACTATTGATGTCAGCCTCAGCGGACTATAATTTCCTAATTTATTCTTAGATCCTTTTTCAAACAACAGAACAACATTAGCCATCCTCCAGTCCTCTGGCACCACACCCGTGACAAGGGGTGTTTTAAATATTTCTGCTAAGGCCCAAAGGGTCCAAAGGAACACCTTGTCAGACCCTGGGGATTTATCCACCTTGATTTGGCTCAAGACAGCAAACACCTCCTCCTCTGTAATCTGTATAGGTCCATGATCTCGTTGCTGTTTTGCCTTACTTCTATAGACTCTGTGTCCATCTCTGAATAAGTAGAGATGCAAAATATCCATTTAAGTTCTCCCCATCTCTTTTTGCTCCATGTATAGATTACCATTCTGACCTTCCAGAGGCCCAATTTTGTCCCTTGCTTTCTTTTTGCTCTCAATATCTCTGTAGAAGTCCTTAGAATTCTCCTTCACCTTGTCTGCTAGAGCAACCTCATGCCTTCTTTTAGCCCTCCTGATTTCCTTAAGTTTTCTCTTGCATTTCTTATACTCCTCAAGTACCTCATTTGCTCCTTTCTGCTTGAGTTTGCTATGCATCTTTTCTTAACTGGGGCCTCAATATCTCTAGAATGCCATGTTTCTCTAAACCTGTTATCCTTGCCTTTTATTCTGGCAGAAACATACACCCTCTGTGTTCTTAAAATTTCACTTTTGAAGGCCTCCCATTTACCCAGTGCAGAAAACAACCTATCCCAACCTTGCCAGATCCTTTCTGTTATCATTAAAATTGGCCTTCCTCCAATTTAGAATCTCAACCATATCTATCTGTTCCCATAAATACCTTGAAACTAATGACATTAAGATCACCAGATGCAAAGTGCTCTCCTACACAAACTTCTGTAACCGGCCCTGTCTCATTCCCTAATAGGAGGTCTAGTATCGCACTCTCACAAGTTGGAAATTCTATGTAGTGATTCAGAAAACTTTCCTGGGCACAACAACATCTTTTTCCACAATCACCCCACTACTTGTTGTGGTGCTCTGGCTTCCATCTCCCTGCAAGTCTAGTTTAACACCCCCATCCCCCCACACCCCGCCCCCGCCACTGTGCAGCACTAGCAAATCTTTTCACTAGGATATTACTCCCTCCAGTTTCCAGTGCAAACTGTCTCTTCTGTGAAAGTCCCATCTTCCTTGGAAGAGAGCCCAATGATCCAAGTATCTTATGCCCCCCCCATACCAACTC
This sequence comes from Mobula birostris, assembly GCF_030028105.1. Taxonomy (NCBI): domain Eukaryota; kingdom Metazoa; phylum Chordata; class Chondrichthyes; order Myliobatiformes; family Myliobatidae; genus Mobula; species Mobula birostris. The sequence continues at coordinate 46,726,829 of NC_092375.1, read as the reverse complement.
CTTAGCCACATGTTAAACTGTTGACCTTCCTGTTTCTGGCGTCACTAGTATGTGGCATAGGTAGCAATCCTGAGATCGCAACCCTGGAGGTCCTGTCCTTTCATTTAGCACCTAACTCCCTGAGTTCTCCTTGCAGGACCCGCCACCCATGCTACCCATGTCATTGGTACCAACATAGACCATGGCCTCTGGCTGTTTAACTTCCCACTTAAGAACGCTGTGGTCTCGATCTGAGGCATCCCTGACTCTGGCACCTGGGAGGCAACAAACCATCTGGGAATCTTGTCCTCATGCCCAGAACCTTCTTTCTGTTCCCTTAACCAATGAATCTCCTCTCCCTACTGCTCACCTCTTCTCCCACCCTCCCTTCTGAGCCACAGATCCAGACTCTACACCACAGACCTTCTCACTGTGGCTTCTCCCTGGTAGGTCACCACCTCAGGGTATCCAAAGCATTATAATTATTACAGGTGTTCTCTACACTGGCTCCCTGACAATCACCCAAGTAGCTTCCTCTTGCAGCTTAGGAGTTACTACCGCCCTGTACCTATCACCTCTTCATTCTCTCATATGAGCCGAAGGTCTTCAAGCTGCAGCTTCAGTTCCGTAACAAGGTCTCTAAGGAGCTGCAGCTTGGTGCACTTCATGTGGTGTAGTTATCAGGGAGACTGGAGGTCTCACAAATTTACAACATCTCACACAAGGAACATACCACTAACTCTGGACCCATTCTCAGCACACTGGCTATGTACTAGTAGAAAAAAAACTTATGGTAGCTTACCTAGAGCCCATATCTGTGCCTGTCAAAGCCTGCTCTTGCCAAGCCTCTTGAGCCAAAGCTGGACAACTCTAACACTGTCCACTCACACAGTGGTCAAGTACATCCACCCTATCGGAATTAGGAAAGATGATACCAATGGACTATGCATTACAAAATGTGAACCCAAGAGGGAATTTTGATGGTTGGTTCCAATAACAAAAGTCCAGGCAGCATTTGAAGAGTCACCTGAAGACTAAAGACAAAAAATTTTTCCTAGAAATAATAGTTACCGATGTTGTCGTTTCATGTGATGACATACAGTAACTGGTGGTTGGGCATGATGAATTGATGCACAGCACTGCAATCTTCTTTTGTTGCCAAATGAAACAATGTTTGACTGAAAGTTTTCATTTCTTAATTTGGGCAGGAAATCCTCACTGTTATTTTCAGATTTTGTGCATTTTCCCAATTTAGGGAACTACTGCAGTGATGTCCTTGACTTCCAACAACCTCAATTTAATTGCAATAATAAATCTTTAATTGACAACACCCAAGGGACATGACAACAGCAGTTGTGAATCTGAGATAAAGGAATCAGAGTACTCAGCTGCAAAACAGACACCCTCTGAAAATCTTAACTTCTGAATGTTGCAAAGCATAGCAGCAGCCATTATTACAACTCAGTTGAAATGGAATTTAAACCATTTGGTTGAGAAAGGGTTCACACGGAGGCTATGGCATCTTTAAACATTAAATGCAAGGCCTTCGGCAAGTTGCGTTTATACAGTGTGTTTAGCGTAGCCAAATGTCCTGAAGAACTTTACAGGAGCATTGGCTATTACTGCAAACATCATTTATTTGGAAATCAGTAGTCACCAGATCCAGCAGCAAGTAGCTTTTCAGCCAGAAGAGACCAGATGTCCGTGTCACATGATATGCTGATCTGAGAATGCAGAGCACTGGTCTTCTGATTTATCAAAAAGCTGAGTCTGTCTGTGCCCCCTGTAAACCAGTAGTGGACAGACACATCAGTCTACTGAGCAACTTGTTGCCCTCCTCTTGGATGACCCTCGTTCCATTATCTACCTGTAGCCCTCACCCCACATACCCATCTTTCTATTATCCACCTGTCTCTGGTCCAACGGAAGCTGCTACAACAGCAATGGGGAGCAAATATCTTCCTTGTCCCATGTCCAAGTTCAAGCATGCTCAGTCCTTCACATCTAAGGCTTCTAAATGCAATAATTTGGTTCTCAATAACAGGACCTTTAGCAAAGTATTTGTCAGGTAATTGAGAAAGAATCTGTGAATATTTATTCATACTACCACAGCTCATTTTTATCATTGTTTTGAGAGTAATCTTCATGTTGATCCCTGTTTTAACCAATATTGATTTTGCAATTAGAAGTGAAGGGATGTATTTTACTGCCAGACACACTATACAAGGTCTGACTACTCGGCCACATAATGAACACCTCTATTCACCATTGAATTTAGCCTTTTGGGGAAAGTTGGAATTACGTTCCCTGATATCTTAACCTACTCAGACACCACTGTTCCTCACCAAGAGCCACATTTCTCCAAATGTTTTAGAGTATCGACAGAGGCCTCTCACTTCACCGAGTTTCAAACATTGACAGAGCTCTTTGCATTAATTGTATCAATCTGCTCTCTCGCTGCGTTGTTTTCTATCTTTCATTTTCATGTGCCCCTTTTTGCATTTTAAGCAATGATTATAGTCTAATTTAATGTATCTAATTATTTAATCCCTTTTGTCAAAAACAATGGAATATTAAAATGAGTTCATCCCTAGATTATAGATTATTGGCAGTGCCATCATTGCAGAACTGGAAATGGTTAACATGTGTGTCGAAGTGTTCTGGCTTTTAATACTGCAGCTCATCACTCTCTGCAGCACGACATAATGTATGACTCATTCCTCCTGTGAGTGCGTATCAGGACTAGGCTATGAGGCAAAGCAAGCTAAGCATTTTTAATGTGCACCAGTGATTTAAAAACCATAGTAGAATGTAGCAAAAGATAGAAGATGAAGCTCAAAAATAGATCATGTGCTATTATTCTGCTTGATGGTTGTCTGTTAATGTCTGTACGTAATTTTTCTCTCCAGTTTCAGGAAATTCCATTTCTGTTTCAATTACATCAGGTATCTGACCTCAGGAAGGTCATGTAAACCGATTCTCTGAATGTCAGTGCTCACTGACTAAGCGCAGCGTGGAAGAAGACCGCTGTGGGAGAGGTAGCAGAAGGATATCCCACATGCTTGCTATTCTATCCAAGGATGAGTCAGTCACCTAAAGAGAAGTGGGGTGGGGTGGGGCGGAGGGAGCGAGGCATGAATTCGACAAAAGTAAAAAAAATGGTTTCATGTATTATCTAAAATGGATGAAACTGGTACAGATGGCCTCGCTAAAATGAATTTCAGCATCATTTAATTAAACTTAAAATCTTGCATGTGAATTTAATTTATCTCTAACATCAATATGTACTCTACACAGCGATGTCACGACTAAGAACAAATTACATTGAAAGTAATTACAAGTGTTCGGTGTTTCAACAGGTAATGGATCTCCTTAGGCTCTCAATTATTAATGTTCTGTCCTAGGTCATGGACAGGTATATGGCTGCGACAGCCTCACTTACATGTATCCATGGAGTAATGATGGAATCCACAGCTCACTGTGGACCTTGAATTATAATATGAATTCAGCCACTCAGGTGTAAGGACAGATGGTACGAGGTGACGTCAAGTTGTAGCACAGGAGACCTCTGTTGCTTGGAGACAATGCAGATCAAAGAAGGTCTGCAGTTTAACTCGGGGGTTGTGTTTATACTCTAAACTATAGCCCTGGTGGTGTGAGACAGGCAGGCAAAAAATATTTTGGCAAGTTGAGCAGAATCATTGATTTATGTTCAGTCATTTATGAAAAGAATAGTTCTTGTCACTTTGATAAAAAATAAATCAAATCTGTATCAACTCATCTACTTTTAACTCTACAAATTCCAGTGTTTAGAAATTTAAACAAATTCCACCTTAACTGAGAGTTATGATAAAATATTGTGCAATAAATGATCATTGGTACAGGAGTGGTACAAGAGGATCAGGGGATTGCTAGTTTTGTGCTGTTGCTTAATTACGGGCCAGTTAAGTTAGCTTCGAAGATAGGTAAACTATTGGAATTATTTCTGTGGTACAGTACAAGCCTTCACGTAGAAAGGCACAGATTAATCAAGAACATGCATTCATTCGGGTAAAGTCATGTCTATTTGGCAAATAGATTTTGTCAGGAAGTCATAAGGAGGGTTGATAAGGATAAGTTGTTCGTCTAAATAGATCTAAGCAAGACGTTTGACAAGGTCCTGCAAAGTGGACTGGTTAACAAAATTCTGGGTTGCAAGGAGAGTGGTAAACTGGGTCCAAAACTGGCTCAGAGGCAGAAGCAAAGGATAATGGCTGACTGCTGGGAGGGAATTCAAATGAGGTTTCAGAGGGGTCAGCCGTCAGTTCCTTGCTGCCTGTAATGTGTATTCATAACTGAAACTTAAACGTAGGGTGCACGATAAAGACCTTTGCAAAGTTATTTGTGAGGTTGGAGATGGGGACTGCAGAAAGAAATGGATGTCTCATGAATGGCAAATCAGATTCAAGGACATACATAACAATATGCAGGATACTGAAAAACAAAGGGACCTTGGTGTGAGTACCACAGATCCATGGAGGTGTCAGCAGAGATCAGTACTATGAAGAAAATGGCAAGCAGGGTGTTTTTCCTTACTAGCTCAGGCACAATGTGCAAGAGCAGGGATGTTATGTTTCAATTGTATTCAACACTACTTAGAGCACAGTCCGGACATTGTATACCTTCCTGATTACACTTTGCTGAAGTATAATTGGGCCTTCAATGTACAAGGTCACTTGTTAATAAGTAAAAGGAGCTAAGAGTGAAGCTGTTCCCAGTTATTGCTGCAGGTGGCTCCCACAGACCTGCATGCAATAGTACTAGCAGTGATAGAGGAATAGTACTACATTTGCTGCTTTACTAACCCGGAGATTTCCAGGAGTTTCTTGTTACGTTTTGTAACTCCAAAAGAAAGACATGGGAGCTCGGGGAAAATGTACATGTTTTACCTTAGGGAGACGCGGAAATATGACGTGGTGATGTAACGATGTAATGACGGGGGGCGGGGGGGGGGGGAGGACGGGTCACCCTGCTTGGCAGGAGAGACTTGCGGCTGTGAAACAATCTCAGGTCCTAGGGCTTCCCCTGTGGTGGTTGTAGGAGTTGACTCTGGAACTGCAGTGGTTTCTGGTTACGCTTTGGTTCTTCTCTGCCATAATAGGGTGACTTTCGAAATGCACTGGGGAGAATTTCTCAAGGGAAGTGTCCGCTATTGTAAATTTTGAAGGTATTTCCCTTTCTAAGGGTAAACAGGGCAATCCATCAGCACTTCCATGATTAATTGTCCTCTTGAATTCGATCTTGTAATTGTGTCCTCCAAGAAACGGAGCCCGTCTCTGCACTCGTGCTGCTGCTGTTAGTGGAACAGCCTTCTGCAGATTGAAAATGGACACTGGGGGTTGATGGTCAGTAATGAGGGCAAACTCTCTCCCATACAAGTACAGGTTGAAACGTTTTACACCCCAAACCAGACTCAAGGCCTCTCTGTCTACCTATGTGTAAGTTTTCTCTGCAGCAGTAAATCTTATGGGGCTTTCACTTCCATCACTCGTAACATGTGACATGACAGCACCTTTACCAGAAGGTGAGGCATCCTGTGCAAGCTTCACTGGATGATGCGGCCCATAATGTGTGAGTACACTGTCTGATATCACCATTTCCTTTACCTTTTTGAAAGCCAACTCATACTGCTTTGTCCATTGCCATTTCTTCCTGATCTGTAGTAATGATTTCAAGGGGTGGAACACAAATTTGGCAGGAATCTGTTACAATAACTGACAAATCCTAAAAAGGACCACAACTGAGACACTTCCGTTGGCCTTGGGACATTCACCACTGCTGCTTGAATTTTCTCAGTACACTTGTAATGCTTGTGTGTCAATGGTGTGACCGCTGTAAGAGATAGTTGATTTAAAGAATTCACACTTGTTGTGCCCTGCTCTGAGCCCATAACCTTCACATCTTTTTTTGCACTGTCTTGAGATTTTGAAGATGTTCCTTGTCATCCTCACCAGTAACAATGATGTCATCCAAGTAACGCTGAGTGCCGGGGCAGCCTTGGAGGACCTTGTCCATAGTCTTCTGCCTGAGTACAGGTGCAGATGCTATTCCAAAAATAAACCTATGGTAGTGATAAAGCCCTTTGTGAGTGTTTATGGTGAGAAGCACTTTCACCCTTCTTCCATCTCCACCTGCAGGTAGGCCTCAGCTAAGTCCATTTTACTGAAGTGTTTTCCTCTAGAAAGGTTTGCAAAGATATCCTCTATCCTGGGCAGAGGGTATTGATCTACCTTCAGTACTAGGTTAACGGTAACCTTAAAATCACCACAGATCCTGACAGATTCATTCTTCTTGGCCACTGGGACCACTGGCATTGCCCTTGGGCTCCACTCAGCCTTGGAAAGAATTCCTTCAGTTACTTTAACATAGCTGGTAAGAGGAACTGGACTTTTTTTTTTGTAAAACTTTGGTGTGGCATTTTCATTTAACACTATTTTACCCTTGATGTGTTTGTTTTCCAATGCCATCTTTGAGCAGTGCTGAGGCATCATCAAGTACTTTTTAAAGTTTGCTTTCAGTTAACTCTTTTGTTGCCGGCTGGTGGCCTAGTGGCATCAACGCTGGACTTCGGAGAGAAGGCTTCCGAGTTCGAATCCAGCCGGTTCTCTTGCACGCTTTCCATCTGTGCTGGGTTGAGTGTTGAGCTAGCAACTTGGCCTCATAAAAATAAGAAAGCCTGCTAAAAAAGAAAAGCTGTTATTGGCGTCCCAATGACTCCACTCAGAGTTAAGGGCTTTCTCCTTCTTCTTCTAACTCTTTTGTAGGGGATGTGGAAAGTAACTGGTGTATGGATCTCCAATCAATTACAGTTGTCTCAGCCAATTACATCCCACAATGCTGGATCTCCTGTTCTTACCACATACAAGCCCAATTTGGCTTGTTGGTTGTTGTATTTCAGTTACAAGTATCATTCCCACAGGAGTTATCTTTTCTCCAGTATAAGTCCTTAGTTGTACCTGCAAGGTTCAGTTCAGAATCTTTGAAATGCAGTTTGAACTTATTTTGTGGAATGACTGAAACTGCCAAGTAGGTGTTCAATTCCATTTTAATTAATTTGCCATTCACTTCTGGCGCAAGCCATATTGCTTGTTTCCTGTTAGTTTTCACATTGTAAATCTCAAAGCTCTCAGTCCTGTGTCACTCTTATTGTTATCAGATTTTTCACCAACAGCATACAGATTAGTGCTCTTTTAGGAACTGCAACTTGACTTTTTATCTTTTTTATCTTCCCTGAGCAGTCTATTTATTTTTGTCTGCTGGGCATGCTCTTTGTATGTGTCCTACTTTGTTACATTTTCTGCAAGTTTTGCCTTTAAATCTGCATTGGTCTGTTGCATGTGAGCCCCTGACACAATGGTAATACAATTTGTTTGGCTAGGCAGGTTTCTGTTCAGACATTGCAATTTTGTACACACTCACTTTCATTCCCGACTGCAACTCATTTATGTGTCTGTCTCCTGTTTCCATAGATACAATGATTTCAACTGCTCTTTTAAATATGATTTGTGCTTCAGTTAGGAGCCTTTTTTGAATGCTTTCTTTTAAGATTTCACAAGCTAAATGATCTCTCAGAGCATCAGTAAGCCCATCACTAAACTAACAATGCTCAGACAATTTCTTCAATTCAGCCACATAAGTTAAAATGTCTCTTTTCCCTTTTGATTTTGCCAACGAAACCTAAAGCATTCTGTAATCAACAACGGTTTTGGTTCTAAATGGTTTTGGTCTGCATTACTTCATGATATCAGCAAAGCTCATTTCGGCTGCTTTGGTTGGAGCAGTTAAACTTCTAAGGAAACCGTATGTCTTCCACCAATTGTACCCTGGCCCTTGCTTTGCATTGGCTATTTCATTTGCTTCCAAAAACTCTGTTCAATTTGTTTAGTGTACAATATACAGTTATCTGTTGTGCAATCTAACACGTGTATCTGACCCAGGAGCTTCATCTGTTTTTTGCCTTTTTTTTTAAACTCACCTATCTCCTTCTCTCCTGGGGGGAGAAAAACATGCTGCAGTTTTCTTTAACTTGAATGTCTCTTTCTCTCTCTCTTCCTTTTCTGAAGAGAAACGTACTGCGCTTTAAAAAATTCAAACAACTTGCTGTACTTCAAAGTAGGTAGTTGTCTTGAGTTTGTTTTAAAAATACCCTGACACTACTGTAATGTTTTGTTACTTCAAAAGAAAGAGATGGGAGCCCAGAGATAAGTAAGTGTGCTTTACTTTAGGGAGGCACACAAATATAACATGATGGTGTAATGACATATGCCATTCGTGTTATTCATACATATCACCTGTAATGAATTATGTAAACATCAAAGATAGCCTACTCAATCAATACAATTATAGTATTACTCAAATATTACTGAAATATTAAATACACAAATGTTTTGTTGCTTTATTACCAGGTAGGCATTTCAGAGTCTGTTGGAGTGGTAAATAAGATCTTGGCTAAACCAACATCATTGCCTTTTGATGACTTTGGCAAGCATTTTTCATGCCGTGTTACTAAAAGCTGCTTAAAGACTTCGCTCAAAGACTGAGTCTGAAGAAGTGTCCAGCAATGCAGTTAGTCAGATACCCTTATATCTTCGTACGCTCCTCCACTACCCTCATAGCCTGCCCATCACCTCCTGGTTCCCCATGTCTTTCCCTTTATTCTATGGTACCTGTCTTCTCATATCAGATTCCTTCCTCTTCAGCCCTTCACCTCTTCCATGCATCACCTTGCAGCTTCTCATATCATCCTCCTTTCCCCAAGCAACCCACCTATCATCTGCAACCTTGTGCTTCTTTCCCTCCACCCACCTTTTTATTCTGCCTTCTGCTTCCTTCCTTTCCAATGCTGTTGAAGAGTCTCAGGTCAAAACACTGACTGCTTATGCCCTTCCATAGATGCTGCCTATCCTGCCAAATTCCTCCAGCATTGTGTATGTATTGCTTTTATTAGGTTTGCTTTTCCCTTGTACTTTGTAAAGAAAATCCTCAATCACCTTTCATCTTCTGTTAGCATGAACTTTTTTCTGTAGAAGCAGGACTGCTTGTTCCAAAAGATACACTCTATAGTGGCCTGATATTTTAGGCTTTCAACCACTAATCCTCCTAATCTTTCAAACAGATCTGAAAAGTCAGTTCCCTTAGGGAAATTCACGATAAAGGGCTGAAGCCCTAGATTCACAGTACACAGAAGCAGGCTCTTCGACCCATTATGCTTGCACGGTCCGTCACCCACCTATTCATACTAATTCAGCATTCCCTCTCCTATCACCATCACCTGCCCACCCTCATTCTCCTGCCACCCATTTCCACTCTGAGAGTACCAAATTAATTTTCCATTTGTTAGGTCTTTGGGCTATAGGAGGAAATAGGAGTTTGCAGGGGAAACTCACCTGTTCACAGGGAGGACATGCACCCTCCACAGAGGCAGCACATGTGATGAGATTCAAACTTGGGGTATCTGGAGCCATGAGGCAGCAGCCCTAGCTGAATGACTTGTAAGAGCCTACATTTCAACAAGAAAAAGAGAAATAAGAATTACTCAAGCACTTGTGCCAGTACCACAATCGTCAATTTGGAAACTCAATCAAGTGGACATTCCAATTTCCTGGTGTCACACCTATTAATTGAGATGAAAAGGAGGAATGCATCAACTCGAAATGAACACCTCCAGTGCTGCCTCTCCCACAATTTAGAATTCACTTTAGAACACAAAGAGGTTATTTTTCAGAGAGCGATGAACTTCTACCCATTTTTTTGCACCTTAATAACAGGTAATGTGGACCGAAGATGCATGGCTCACTGTGTGGTACTCATCCACATTGAAGAATGGGAGTATTCTTGGGCTTTTTCTCCTATGTAATTCACCACATGCAAAGTTCAATCAGGAGGAGATTGCAGCCTACCAGTGTAGAAGTTATAGCTACTGACACCAGTGGAGAAACATTTAATGACTCTGTGGTCATGGGTTGTCAGTGGTCATAGACTGGCACGACCTCAAAGGACGGTTCCTGCAAAGACTGAGTAACCTTTTCTCTGATGTCTGCTGCTGTCTGGGGACAGATTAAGTAGATCCATGTTGTCATCAAGCTGACTGAACAAGCAGTCTCCATGAAGAAATTTCCACTGACAGCATACCGAGAATCACAAAGCACCGCTAATAATTAACTCTTTAAAATATCTTAACAAATATCAAATAGAGATTTAGGAAAAAGCGCAGAAGCTAGAATATCCTCAATAGACATTCAATATTAATACTTAAGGGCAGTACAGAGGCAACTGGTAGAACTGCTACCTCACAGCACTAGAGACCTGGGCTCAATCCTGACTTTGAGTGCTGTCTGTGTGAAGGTTGCGAGTTTGCTTGAACCATATGATTTTGGTTTCCAGGAGCTTTGGCTTCCTCTCACTTTCCAAAGATATGTGTGCTGGTCAATTAGTTGGTCATGTGAAATTGCTACTCATGTGTGGGTGACTGGTAGAATTAAATGTTCAAAGGGTCATTTATTATTGAAGCATGTATCCATATACAACTCTGAAATTTGTCTTCTCCAGATAGCCACGAAACAAGGAAGAGCATGAACGTTATTCAGAGAGAAACATCAAAACCACTAACCCCCCACACAAAAAAGAATGACATCCTGATCATCAACCTCCCAAGACTCCTCCCCAAGGCACAGAATGCGACAGAATATCAATCCCTAACACCCCTCTCCTTGCACAACAAAACTGAAAAGGAACCGGAGATATCAGGAACGTTCGTTCGCTCTTGGACTGTATTCCTTGGAGTTTTGAAGAATGAAGGGAGACCTTATAGAAACATTTCGAATGTTGAAAGGCATGGACAGAGTGGATGTGGCAAAGTTGTTTCCCATGATGGGGGAGTCTAGTATGAGAGGGCATGACTTAAGGATTGAAGGGCGCCCATTCAGAACAGAAATGCGAAGAAATTTTTTTAGCCAGAAGGTGGTGAATCTATGGAATTTGTTGCCACGGGTAGCAGTGGAGACAAAGTCATTGGGTGTATTTAAGACAGAGATTGATAGGTATCTGAGTAGCCAGGGCATTAAAGGTTATGGTGAAAGGGCAAGGGAGTGGGACTAAATGAGAGAATGGATCAGCTCATGATAAAATGGCGGATCAGACTCGATGGGCCGAATGGCCGACTTCTGCTCCTTTGTCTTATGGTCTTATGGTCTTATAAAAACACAGAATATGAAAACTATAAGTCTGAAAAAGTCCACAAGCCATAAACACAGAACCAAAATACCATCCTCCAAGATGGCTGACATTCATCGAAAGAGAGGGACACCCTGCGAGAGCAGAGACCTACATCCTTGCCCCAGCCAGCCGCACAGCAATAGGCTGCTCACAGACTCCCTCTCTCGGCAGCGATCAAAAGGATGGCAGTCGGAGCTGAATTCTTGCTCGCCTTCCACGTTCATCTCGATGTCTCAATCCGCATTATTCAATGCTTCAATTGGTGATTAGTGGATGCTTTAATCAATGAAATAGAGTCGAACATGGGCTCACGTCCTGTCTCAAAGTTTCTTTGAATTGAGGCCATCCGAGTCGCTTCCCAGAATCTTCTCAGGGACCACACACCACTGGGCCACTAGAATGATCTCCAAACTGTAAATTGCAGGCTCTAACAGTCCCAGAAACAGACTTAAGGTGAAACACAGATGTAAAAGAAGCAAAATAGACATTTTTGTGGGGTATCTGGAGGATGTCAACTGAGGGAGCTTTGTCCGCTGGCGCCACCTTGACTGGAAAGTTAATTCCAATCAGTGGGGAGTTGATAGAATATAGGTAGAATGGAATTAATATAGAATTAGTGTAAATATGTCAGCTGATGTTCAATGTAGATCTAATGGGACTATTTCTATGCTGTATCTCTGTATGATTCTATGATTCCATAATTCAATATCCTTTATTGAAAGGAAGTATAATGCATGCCTGAGATCACAAGTTCTACTAAGCATTTACGAAAACCAATTTCCCCCGAGATCAATAAAGTATGACTATGACTATGACTATAATTGTGCACTCAGTGGCCACTTTATTAGGTACACCTGTACACCTGCTCGTTAATGCAAATTGCTAATCAGCCAATCATGTGGCAGCAACTTAATGTATAAAAGCATGCAGACTTTGCCAAGGGGTTCAGCTGTTGTTCAGACTGAACATCCAAGTGGGAAGGAATGCGATCTAAGTGACTTTGATCATGTGGTGATTGTTGGTGTCAGATGGGGTGGCTCGAGTATCTCATAAACTGCTGATCTCCTGGGATTTTAATGCACAGCAGTCTCTAGAGTTTACAGAGAATGGTGCGATAAACAAACAACATCCAATGACTGACAGCTCTGTGGCTGTAAGTGTATTGTTAGTGATACAGGTCAGAGGAGAATGGCCAGACTGGTTCAAATTGACAGCAAGGCAATAATAACTCAAAATAACCGCATGTTACAACAGTGGTGTGTGGAAGAGCATCTCTAAATGCACAACATATTGAACCTTGAAGTGGATGGGCTACAGCAGCAGAAGACCACGAACATACACTCACTGGCCACTTTATTAGGTACAGGATGTAGCTGATAAAGTGGCCATTGAGTGCAGCTAGAACACCATTAAAATCTCACATAAGCCTATGTCTAGCAAGGGTTTTCAGGATACTTTACAAAAGTGGTCTCAGTAACTTCCTCTCAGTTTGTATGATTTCCTTTGATTGCAGTGGTGAGGACAGTAAATGAAACTACCTATGAAGCAGCACTGGATTTTCAAGTGGAACGATGATTGTGGGAACTCCCACAGTTATCGGTGATTTTATTAAATAATTCTAACTCTGTTACAACTATTTCAACAAAATTGGCTTTGATGTATTTGTATGATATTCCTCTGCATCAGAATAAGCCAGATACTTTAAATGAGGTGATATGATAATTAAGCAGTTAAACAAAGTAATGCCTGCCATAAGGATGAGGACGATCACTAATGATCTTACTGCAACAGAACATCAGTGAAGTCGACATGGTTGGGAAGTTTTTCTAGTGAAGATCCATAGAGTTCATTGAGTGAGAACCTCTCACTCAATGTCAGCAAGACCAAGCGACTGATTATAGACTTCAGGAGAGGGAAACCAGGGGTCCATGAGCCAGTCCTCATCAGAGGATCAGAGATAGGCAGGATCAGTAACTTTAAACCCCTGGGTGTTACTATTTCAGGGGACCTGTCCTGGACCCAGCATGTAAATGTAATTGTGAAGAAAGCGCAACAGTGGCTCTACTTCCTTAGGAGTATGTGGAGATTTAGCATGTCATCAAAAACTCTGACAAACCTCAATAGCTGTGTGGTGGAGAGTGTATTGACTGGTTGCACCACAGTCTGGTATGGAATCACCAATGCCCTTGAATGGAAAATCCTACAAAAGGTAGTGGATTTAGCCCAGTACCTCACACGCAAAGCCCTCCTAACAACTGAGCACATCTACATGAGATGCTGTCGTAGGAAAGAAGCAGCCATCATCAGAAATCCTCACCACCTAGGCCATGCTCTAAACTTGCTGCTGCCATCAGGTAGAAGGTACAAGAACCTCAGCACATTCACCAACAGGTTCAGGAACGGTTACTACATCTCACTCATCAGGCTCTTGAACAAAAGAGGATAACTACACTCAATTGCCCATCCTAGATTTGCTGAATGTGCCCACAGGAAAATGAATCTCAGGTGACATACGTGTACTCTGATTTAAAAAAAAATTACTTTCATCTTTGAACTCCATTTGAAACGACGGCATGGTAAATATCCCAATGCTCCATGATTTTCTAATTTCAGGCATAAACTGCATTGCCCCTAATTTGCAATCTGGGAAGTTATGGCCTAGAATTATTTGCACATCCTAGCATTCAAGATTGCAGCAGTGAAGGAATGTGTCACTTTTGAAAGTTTAATCTTTGCAATTGATCTAATAGAGCAGGAAGGTGCCAAACAAACATTGTTAAAATGTGAGTGGCTGCAGAGTCTGCCACTGCACACGGCTGTTTTTCCTTTTCCTCCATTCAAAGAGAACTTCCTTGGAACCCATCTGAAAAAAGCAGATTGCTCCCACACCGTGTGTTGGATGAAGTAAATATGGAAGAACAATGGTTCTGCCTGTGGAAAAGATCCAGGACAGGAGGCCATGTAAGTCACCAGCGTAACCAGCTTCCAAACTCCGAGAATGGTTAGAATGTGGATCTCATAATGGTGGTTAGAGTAGTTAGAGTAGTACAGGATTGTTGAGGAGTGTGATGGGAGAAAGCTCATGTGGCCCACTTGGACTGCTCATAACAGAAAGCATTATAAAATATTCTGTAAACATAGCTACTGCTGGAAGACAGGCATAAAGTCCATTATGCCAGGATTTTACTTCAAAGAATTCTGACCTGAAGTATTAAGACAATCACAATGTTCATTTCAAGTAATAAAAAGTATTCCCAGTAATACTAGGCGTTCCCTGCCATTGGGCACAAGTTAATTAGATTTGACCTCATGCTTCACAGGACAATCAAAATGCCTTGAAATGATATTATCAGCTGCTTCAATTGTTTATTATACTCCATGCTCAAGGAAGTCACGAATAACTGAGGAAAGAAAAGCATAGAACATTATTGCAAACCACAGGCATTGTATTCCAGAATGTATTGTATATATTCTAAAAAGAAAACATAGTCAAAGCAAGGTCATTGGAGGAACTGGTTTCTTTGGAATAGTAAGTATTGAAAGCTTCTTGTGACCTTTGCTCCTTTCAGATTTGATTCTGGCACAATCTAGACAGAATTCAGCTTTGATTAGATTTGTCTCACTGCTCCCACTGTGCTCACTAAATTTTCATTGTACTAAACAAAACCATTCCACTGCGTTCCCATTGCAGCAGTTGGTATTTTCGAGTTCTACTTTTGGATTTCCAGCTTTGGTTCAATTAGTTCTTTTAATTAATTTTGTTTATGATTTCCTTTTGTGAATTGAACAATACTATAATTTTAATGGAAAGTGACATTTTAACCCTTGTTCCTTATCTACATGTTATCTGTCAATCATATTCCTAAAACTGGTAGGGAACACTGAATGGAGCATTAAAAGTGGAAGGGAAGGACATGAGTAAGATTTCAGACAGGTGGAAGCTGTTGCCTAGAACCCCCAAGACTGCATCCACAGGAAGCAGTGCAGTGAAAAGACATCTTATAGCCCGTGGGAAAGGAAACTTTGGGACATTGAAAGGCAAAGGTTTTCTTCTGGAACATAGAGCAACTTTCTAGCTTCTGCTTGCCCTTTAGATATTCCAATTTTGTGCTTTAACCTGACAGCTTATGCCTGCTATTGATAACCATGAGGATGTCTGAGTTACTATCAATCTTGTCCGGTTATGTAAAAGAGCAGTTACCTGCAGATGTCCTACTTGCAACGTAGAAGGAACAGTTTTATATTGGAACCCGGAATCAGGCAACAAGAATGGAAGGGAAAGGCTTTTAACCACCTGGCTGATTAATGCTAATTTCACAGCATTTAATTTGGAAGCAGATAATGTTCCTTGATAACAATTTCACTTTAGATGAAAAGAGAGATCTGTGCAGAGTGCACTGTAACTTGGCCAGTTATCAGAGTTTAGTGTTAGATATCTGATATTCCTCAAACTGTGCATCATCTGTACAGCAGGACGTTAGATGAAATATAAGGTCTTTAGCTCTTTCAATTTAATTCACTTGAATTTTAAGTATTTTAATGGCATTTGCCATTATGTTCTTCCTGTTATTGCTATTTGCTGAAGGGCTTTTAGACCTGGAGCAACTTGCACTGATTCGTTGATTATATGCAAACTATTATCATTCTGCAATTACATAGCAAGGCATTGTAGATCATTGGTACTTTGATCTTTGGAATGGCTTATGGATGGATAATTGCCTTTCTAGATAGCCTCTATGCAATATTCTTTTATGGTTGTATAACTTTTTCAATATTTTAATTGATGCCATTGTTGTAAATCTGTTGCGTATATACTTATATCTTATTGTTTCTAGATAACTGTTTTAAAAATCTTTATAATACAAGGGCATAAGAAAAGTCTGAGGTTGTCTTGGAATGTATGTTATGTTTCTTTAGGTATTCAGTCTGACATCATGTCCTCAGCTCAAAATAATGTGTTTCTCCAACTAACTCCTCTTCCAAATTATTTAGCAAAAATGAACTGGAAACAGAATTGAAAGTAAATCAGTTTGAGACCAAAAATCTCATGCTGCATTCAAGGCGATTCAGGGACTTCCCAAAGATAAGGGGTGGGATTCTAGATCAAGAATAATATGGTGCATGGTGGAATAGATAGGAGGAAATAATGGCTATACCAGACATCACGCAATATTTAAGAAAGCAATGAAAAGCACAGAAAAATAAGGAAATTTAAAAAGTAACAAAGACAGCATTGAAAAGAAGACTGGTAAGTCAAAACAAAGAAAATCCATGGGTCTATAATTACATAAAAAGCAGGACATTAAGGAAAGAGTAGGGTGCATTAGTGACTAAATGGGTAGGGGTTGTAAATGAATATTTTGTGGCAGTCTTCACAAAAGAGTGATATAATCTCAACCGAATAAGAAGAAAGTGAACTATTTCTATTATTTCAGTAACAGAAAAGGAAGAAGAAGATGTATTGAACAGTATATCATCTTTTTCAGCAGACGAGCCCCTTGCTCTCTTTCTGCCTATTATGTATTCCCATGCTATATGGATCTCAAACTTCCCTGGATGAAACATTTGGCATTCTTCTGCTCAAGTGACCAAACCATCTAAAGCCTTGGTCCAAAGCTTTCCTCCTCACCATCAATAACATAATGAATTTAAGTATCATCTGCAGACGTCCCAATTCATACCCCTACATTTAAAACTAAATCACTCATATACTCTCATTGGCCACTTCATTAGACAGCTTGTGTACCTAATAAAGTGGCCACCGAGTGTATGTTCGTGGTCTTCCCTGCTGCTGTTAGCCCATCTGCTTCAAGGTTCAATGTGCTGTGCATTCAGAGATGCCCTTCTGCATACCACTGTTGTAACATATGGTTATTTGAGTTATTGACACCTTCCTATCAGGTTGAATCAGGTTTCCACTAACCTCTCTCATTGACAAGGCATTTTTGTCCAAATAAATAGCTGTTCACTGGATGTTTTTTTGTTTTTCACACCATTCTCTGTAAACTGTGGGAGATCAGCAGTTTATGAGATACTTAAACCATCCCATCTGACCCCAACAATCATTCCATGGTCAAAATCACTTGGATCACATTTCTTCCCCCTTCTGATATTTGGTCTGAACAAGCACTGAACCTCTTGACCATGTCTGTATGTTTTTACGCATTGAGTTGCTGCCACATGATTGGCTGGTTAGATACCTGCACTAATGAACAGGTGTACTGGTGTACCTAACAAAGTGGCCATTGAATGCATATCTACTTTGATAATAAATTTACTTGTAACTTTTAACTTTTGAAAGCATAATAGTAGAAAAAATTCTTAGCATATTTGAAAAGCCCTCAGATTGGTACTTGAAGAATTATGACTTGCAGGGCTATGAACTTGGTGCTGGATGGCATGACCAGGCTTGGTGGCTCTTTATTCATTAATATGCACAGGATGAACAAAATGTCCTCCTCCCATATGGAAGAACTCCTCTGAATCTATGATGAATGCCCATTCTGAAGACTGAGTGTGGGGGCTGCACAGTGAGCACAAAGTTGATTGCGGACTGAAGTAACGATTTTCTAATCTGTCACCGAGAGGGAAATGTTGGGGATGTGAGGTTAGTCATCACAAGGTGAAAGTATGCCAGAGTCTGAGACTTCTTCAAAGTTTTTGCAGCCGCTGTCCACCCATATGGAGCATGCAAGAATTTCTGTCCCATGTAAAGGCCTTTAAGCTTTTAAAAACTGCATGAGGGCACAAGTGTTGATAGATATTTAGTGAAAACAATGCTAAATGTCCATCTGATGGTGTTGCCTGCATGGTAACCTCACATGAAGTGCTTCTAGTTAACGGAGACTTCAGAAGGAGAACTTTATCAGGGCCAGGTGAAAGAGACTGGACAGAGTTTATTTGGTTAGTGTAACTAATTATGTAACAGAAAAGAAAAACTTCTATACTGGATATCCAAAACCACATTAAAGCCAATTTAAAGTGCGGTCACTGCTGTAACGTAAGAAATATTGAGTCAAGTTTATACCCAATGAGCTTCTACAAGCAGAAATATGATAATGCCCACATAATCTGTTGTTATGATGTTGATTAGGGGATAAATCCTGATCAAGGCACCAGCTTTGGCTCCCATGTTTTGTTGGCATAATGCCATTTGACATTTAAGAGTAGATGGGGGTTTGTTTTAACATCTCATTGATAATGCACTAGAGTGTTTATCTAAATATTTTAGACTTGTATATCTGAGTGGACCTTGAAGTTGTAACCCAATGAGCAAGAGGCAAGAGTGTTCCAAACTGAACAAAGGCTGACCATACAACAAATAAAGGATTCTTCCAAATTGACAGAAAGGATAACTACTTTAAACTTCTCTGTCTTGGAACAAAAATGTGTGTCACGCAATTGTGGGTTTGTTCCTGAATTTTGCAGGAAAGTTCTCAAGCATATGGGAATGATAACTTACATTTAATTTAACAAACCTTTGTGTATTTACTTTAAGGGATTTCACATATGGCAGTAATGGAAAATAACAGATATGTTTTCTTGATATTTTCAGTGGCCTATAAATGCATAACAGTGGGCCTTAGTCAGAAAATTTTCATAAAGAATCTAACAGCAAAAAATTTTAAATGTGCAATTTAAGTACACATTATAAGGTAAAATATTGTAGGGACAAAAAGATTAGAAATTTGGATATAGAATATTGTCTTTTAGCTTACATCCAGTAAATATTTTCAAGTTAAATTGCCCCATTCCTGGAAATTTGACCAGGCACTTCCAGTCATCTCTGATCTTTAGTTTTGATAGTTTCTATATCAGTCACCCATGGAATGACATCAGTTCCTGTTTACGATTCATTTTGATGTAGAAAACTTTGTTCCAAGAAGCACTGGGATTATTTATTAGTTCTGGACCAACATACTTTCATTGATATGGGGAGTCTGGGAGCTGGACTCAACACACCAGTGGAAACTGACTCAACTGGCACACTTCAATTTTTTCTTAGCTTGTCCTCCTGTTTTACACAGTCCTCCTACACACTTCCATTCCATAATCTCCTCAAATCCAGAACCCCAATCTCATAACTCAATCTCACATTATACTGGGCCCATCTTACTCACCACACTACATTGCTACCTTTGTCACTACACTATTGGCTATTATTGGGGTCCCTTGACTGCAAACCCACCCTACCGTCCTTGATCCTTAAACTTAATGCCCCCATCAGTCCTAGTCCTGGACTAGCTATGTCATCTCCTGACTGAATGTTTGTTAGCCTCTGTTGCAACAACCTTTCAACATGTTTTTAATTACTCAAGTCAAATTCTAAACTAAAATACAACCCTGTTTCAGATGGTGAATTATTAGAAAATGAAAACAACAAAAACTGCAGATGCTGGATATGCGATGGAAAAACAGAAAATGCTGGAAATCAAAGTGGAAAATGAAGCAGGCGTAACTAATGAGGTCAAAGACTCTTCATCAGAAATGAGATTGGGATTCAGTTGAAGAGTCTTTAACCGGAAAAGTTAATGCTATTTTATCCTTCCACAGATGCTGCCTGATATGCTGTTTTTCCACCATTTTCTGCTTTTAGTATGGTGTTGTGTTCACTTGCATATTACTACTGATGAGACCCAAAACCAGGAGGTCGAACAAGCTAGAACTCAAAAGAAAGTTTTATTTAATAAAACCACACACCTACAAAAATCTCAAAACTCAACAGTGCATCCCAAAGCACGACTACCGAAGAATATTTGAGACATTCTTAGGAACAACGAACAGTCAGCCTGGGATTGGTTGTCAGCTGACCAATAGTTGTTGGTTGCTTCAGTCCGCTCCAACACTTCCCTCTTGAAGGTGAGCCGAGGGCTGATTTAGATTGGAACAATTGGTTTACACTGGCAATCAGTCCTTAGTGGCTGCAGGCTGTCACTTTCTCATTGCGACGTTGCTTACAGCTGTGCTAAGTTCGGTTGGGGTGGGCCACATGCTAGTCAGGGCAGGAATAGGATGATAGAATGAGTGGCTGAGGAACTGGTGCAGGAGGCAGGATTTCAGATTTCTGGATCATTGGGATCTCTTCTGGGGAAGGTATGACTTGTACAAAATTGACTGATTATACTTGAACCTAAGGGGGACCAATATCCTTGCAGGCTGGTTTTCTAGAGCTGTTGGAGAGGGATTAAACTAATTTGGCAGATGGATGGGAACCAGAGTGATAGGGCTGAGGATGGGGAAGTTGGTATACAAGTTGATGCAGTGTGTAGTGAGATTATCAGGAAGGACAGGCAGATGATAGGACAAATTGCTGTCAGTGGGATGAGTTGAAGTATAATATGGGGGAAATATTGAAAAAGGTGCTGAATGCAGAACTGAAGGTGTTACATTTAAAGGCATGCAGCATATGGAATAAGGTAGATGATCCTGTAGCCCATTTAAAGATTGGCGGGTACGATGTTGTCGGCATCACTGAGTCATGACTAAAAGATCATAGTTGGGAGCTTAACATCCAAGGATACACATTGTATCAAAAGGACAGGTAGGTAGGTAGCTGGGGTGGGGGACTGTTGGTAAAAAAAAATGACACCTAATCTTTAGAAAGTGATGACATAGATGTAGAATCCTTGTGGGTAGAGTTAAAAAACTGCAAGACTGAAAAAACCCTAATGGTAGTTACTGTATATACAGGCTTCTGAACAGTAGCTAGGATGTGGGAAATATGTTACAACAGGAGATAGAAAAGCATGTAATGAGAGCAATTTCATGATAATCATGGAGGATTTCAAAATGCAGGCAGATTTCAAAATCAGCTTGCTGCTGGTTCCCAGGAAAGGGAATTTTTTTAAATGCCTACAAGATGGCTTCTTAGAGCAGCTGTTCTTTGAACCCACAAGGGGAAAAGTCCTATTTTAACTTCATCAGTCCACAGGACTTGTTTACAAAATGCATCAGGCTTGTTTAGATGTTCCTTTGAACCTTTTGAATAGAACTTTTTGGCCACAATGAGCAAAGGTATGTTTGGAGAAAAAAGGGTGTAGAATTTCATGAAAAGAACACCTCTCCAACTGTTAAGCACGGGAGTGGATCGACCATGCTTTGGGCTTGTGTTGCAGCCAGTGGCACGGGGACCATTTACTGGTAGAGGGAAGAATGAATTCAATTAAATACCAGCAAATTCTGGAAGCAAATATCATACCATCTGTTAAAAAGCTGAAGGTGAAAAGAAGATGGCTTCTACAACAGGATAATGATCCTAAACACACCTCAAAATCCACAATGGACAACCTCAAGAGGCACAAGCTGAAGGTTTTGCCATGGCCCTCACAGTCCCCCCGACCTAAACATCATCGAGAATCTGTGGATAGACCTCAAAAGAGCAGTGCATGCCAGACGGCCCAAGAATCTCACAGAACTAGAAGCCGTTTGCAAGGAAGAATGGGTGAAAATCCCCCAAACAAGAATTGAAAGACTCTTAGCTGGCTACAGAAAGCATTTACAACCTGTGATACTTGCCAAAAGGGGTGTTACTAAGTACTGACCATGCAAGGTGCCCAAACTTTTGCTTCAGGCCCTTTTCTTTTTCTGTTATTTTGAAACTGTAAAAGATGGAAATAAAAAAGTTCTCTTGCTTAAAATATTAAAGAAATATGTCATCTTTGACTTTATGCCTTTTGGAAATCAGTTCATCTTTTACTCGCTTAGCTATTCACAGTAACAGAAATTTTGACCAGGGATGCCCAAACTTTTGCATGCCACTGCATATAAAGAATGAAAGGGAAGCAAGAGTGGATAATGATCCACTTGAAAATTATGCTGGAGAATTAGTAATGTGTGTGTGGGGGGGGGGTGGGGAGACAACGAGATGGCAGTCAACCTTTGTAAGTATTTTGCATCAGTCTTCATTATGTAAGACAATAGCAGTATTACAGAAATTTGAGAGAGTCAGGGGCAGAAGTGAGTTTAGTTGCTATTAATAAGAATAAAGTGCTTGGGAAGCTGAAAGGTTTGAAGGTAGATAAATCACCTGGACCAGATGGTATACACCCCGGGGTTCTGAAACAGGTAGCTGAAGAGATTGTGGAGGCATTAGTAATGACCTTTCAAGAATCACTAGATCCTGGAATGATTCCAGAAGACTAGAAAATTGCAAAGGTCACTACACTCTTTAAGAAAGGAGGGAAACAAAAGAAGGACATTATAGGCCAGTTAGCGTGACTTAATAATATTGGAGTCCATTATTAAGGATGAGGTTTCGGGTACTTGGAGGCACATGATAGAGCCAGCCAAAGTCAAATAGAATTCAATGGGGAAATAAAAGGCAGGATAGACAAAGGAGAGTAAGTGGATGTTGTTTACTTGGAATTTCACAAGGCCTTTGATAAGGTGCTGCACATGAGGCTGCTAAATAAGATAGGAGCACATGGTATTACACGAAAGATACTAGCATGGATAGAAGATTGGCTGACTGGCAGAAGGCAAAGAATGGAATAAAGGGGGCCTAGTCTGGTTGGCTGCCAGCGACTAGTGGTGTTCCATAAGGGTTAGTGTTGGGACAACTTCCTTTTATGTTATGTGTCAATGATTGGGTTGAAGAAATTGATGGCTTTTTGGCCAAGTTTGCAGATGTTACAAAGGTAGATGGAGGAGCAGGTAGCGTTGAGGACATGGAGAGTCTGCAGAAGGACTTAGATTGATTGGGAAAATTGGCAACGAAGTGGCAGATGGCATATAGTGTAGGGAAATGTGTGATCATGCACTATGATAGAAGGAATGAAGGTGAAGACTATTTTCTAACTGGGGAGAAAATTCAACAATCGTAGCTGCAAAGGGACTCCTGGGAATCCTGGTGCAGGCTGAGTTGGTGGGAAGGGAGGCAAATGCAATTTTAGCATTTATTTCAAGAGGACTAGAATAAAAGAGCAAGGATGTAATGCTGAGGATTTATAAGGTATTGGTCAGACTGCACTTGAAGTATTGTAAGCAGTTTTGGGCTTCTTATCTAAGAAAAGATGTGCTGGCATTGGAGAGGATCTAGAGGAGGTTAATGAAAATGATTTTGGGAATGAAAGGGTTAATGTATGAGGTGTGTTTGATGGCTCTGGGCCTGTACTCTCTGATAGAAACATAGAAACATAGAAAACCTACAGCACAATACAGGCCCTTCGGCCCACAAAATTGTGCCTTACATTACCTACCTTAGAAATTACTAGGCTTACCTATAGCCCTCTATTTCTCTAAGCTCCATGTACCTATCCAAAAGTCTCTTAAAAGACCCTATCGTATCTGCCTCCACCACTGTTGCCAGTAGCCCATTCCACACGCACACCACTCTCTGAGTAAAAAACTTACCCCTGACATCTCCTCTGTACCTACTCCCCAGCACCTTAAACCTGAGTCCTCTTGTAGCGACCATTTCAGCCCTGGGAAAAAGCCTCTGAATATCCACACAATCAATGCCTCTCATCATCTTATACACCCCTATCAGGTCACCTCTCATCCTCCGTCGCTCCAAGGAGAAAAGGCCGAGTTCACTCAACCTATTCTTATAAGGCATGCTCCCCAATTCAGGCAATATCCTTGTAAATCTCCTCTGCACCCTTTATATGGCTTCCACATCCTTCCTGTAGTGAGGCGACCAGAACTGAGCACAGTACTCCAAGTGGGGTCTGACCAAGGTCCTATATAGCTGCAACATTACCTCTTGGCTCCTAAATTCAATTCCATGATTGATGAAGGCCAATACACTGTATGCCTTCTTAACCACAGAGTCAACCTGTGCAGCTGCTTTGAGCGTCCTATGGACACGGACCCCAAGATCCCTCTGATCCTCCACACTGCCAAGAGTCTTACCATTAATACTAAATCTGTCATCATACTTGACCTACCAAAATGAACCACTTCACACTTATCTGGATTGAATGCCATCTACTAATTCTCAGCCCAGTTTTGCATCCTATCAATGTCCCACTGTAACCTCTGACAGCCCTCCACACTATCCACAACACCTCCAACCTTTGTGTCATCAGTAAACTTACTAACCCATCCCTCCACTTCCTCATCCAGGTCATTTATAAAAATCACAAAGAGTAGGGGTCCCAGAACAGATCCCTGAGGCACACCACTGGTCACCCAACTCCATGCAGAATATGACCTGTCTACAACCACTCTTTGCCTTCTATGGGCAAGCCAGTTCTGGATCCACAAAGCAATATCCCCTTGGATCCCATGTCTCCCTACTTTCTCAATAGCCTTGCATGGGGTACCTTATCAAATGACTTGCTGAAATCCATATACACTACATCTACTGCTCTTCCTTCATCAATGTGTTTGGTCTCATCCTCAAAAAATTCAATCAGGCTCGTAAGGCACGACCTGCCCTTGAAAGCCATGCTGACTATTCCTAATCATATTATACCTCTCCAGATATTCATAAATCCTGTCTCTCAGGATTTTCTCCATCAACTTACCAACCACTGAGGTAAGACTCACTGGTCTATAATTTCCTGAGCTATCTCTACTCCCTTTCTTGAATAAAGGAACAACATCCGCAACCCTCCAATCCTCCGGAACCTCTCCCATCCCCATTGATGATGCAAAGATCATCGCCAGAGGCTCAGCAATCTCTTCCCTCACCTCCCACAGTAGTCAGGGGTACATCTCATCCGGTCCCGGTGACTTATCCAACCTGATGCTTTCCAAAGACTCCAGCACATCCTCTTTCTTAATGTCTACATGCTCAGGCTTTTCAGTCTGCTGCAAGTCATCATTACAATCACCAGGATCCTTTTCCATAGTGAATACTGAAGTAAAGTATTCATTAAGTACCTCTGCTATTTCCTCTGGTTCCATACACACTTTCCCACTGTCACACTTGATAGGTCCTATTCTTTCACGTCTTATCCTCTTTGTCTTCACATACTTGTAGAATGCCTTGGGGTTTTCCTTAATCCTGCCCACCAAGGCCTTCTCATGGCCCTTTCTGGCTCTCCTAATTTCCTTCTTAAGCTCTTTCCCATTAGCCTTATAATCTTCTAGATCTCTAACATTATGTAGCTCGCTGAACCTCTAGTAAGCTTTCCTTTTCTTCTTGACTAGATTTATTATAGCCTTTGTACACCACAGTTCCTGTACCCTACCATAACTTCCCTGTCTCATTGGAACGTACCTATGCAGAACCCCACACAAATATCCCCTGATGTTCAGAAGAATGAGGGGAGATCTCACTGAATTGAATTGACATTATTGCTTACTTTCTTCACATACATGAGGAGTAAAAATCTTTACGTTATATCTCTGTCTAAATGTGCAATGTGCAATTTATAGTAATTTGTAATAAATATAATGTACAACAGGAAATAGAAATACATTTGTATCTGTGTGAATTAATGAATCTGATGGGCTGATGGAAGAAGCTGTCCCGGAGCCTGCTGGTCCTAACTTATAAGCTGCGATACCATTTTCCGGACGGTAGCATCAGGAACAGCTTGTGGTTGGGACGACTCAGGTCCTCAATGATCCTTCCGGCCCTCTTTACACACCTGTATATTTAAATGTCCTGAATAGTGGGAAATTCATATCTACAGATGCGCTGGGCTGTCTGAGGAGTTCAGTGATTGAGGGAGGTACAGTTCCCATGCCAGGCAATGATGCAGCCAGTCAGAATGTTCTCAATTGTGCCCCTGTAGGAAGTCCTTAGGATCTGCGGACCCATACCAAACTTCTTCAACTGTCTGAGATGAAAGAGGCACTGTTGCGCTTTTCTCAACACACGGCCGGTATGTACAGAGCACATGAGATCCTCGGTGATGCTTATGCTGAGGAACTTAAAGCTGTTCACCCTTTCAACCCTAGATCCATTGATGTCAATAGGGGTTAACCTGTCTCCATTCCTCCTGTAGTCCACAAGCAGCTCCTTTGTTTTTGCAACATTGAGGAAGAGGCTATTTTCTCGACACCACTGTGTCAGAGTTATGTCTTCTGTAGGCTGCCTCGTTATTATTTGAGATTAGGCCAATCAATGTAGTATTGTCAGTAAATTTAATCAGCAGATTGGAGCAGTCACAGTCATAGGTATACAGAGAGTAAAGGTGCCCTGAGGGGCACCTTGTTGAGAGTCAGAGGGGTGGAGGTGAGGGAGCCCACTCTTACCACCTGCCAGCAACCTGACAGGAATTCCAGGATCCAGCTGCACAAGGCAGGGTAAGGGTTGAGATTTCTGAGCTTCTTGTTGAGCCTGGATGGAATTATGGTGTTGAGTGCTGAACAATAGTCCAAGAACAGCATTTTCACATAATCATCCTTCTTCTCCAGATGTGTAAGGACAGTGTGTAGAGCTGTGACAATTGCATCATTTGTTGATCGGTTGTGTTGGTAGGCGAATTGTAGGGGGTCCAGTGGGGGTGGTATCATGCTGCAGATGTCCTTGACCAGTCCTTAACCTATCGAATATTGAAAGGCCTAGATAGAGTGGATATGGCGAGGATGTTTACTATATTGGGTGAGTCTAGGATCATTGGGCACAGCCTTGGAATAGAAGGACATCCCTTTAGAACTGGGATGAGTTGGAATTTCTTTAGCCAGAGGGTAGTGAATCTGTGGAATTCATTGCCATGGACAGCTGTGGAGGCCAAGTCATTTAGTATATTTAAAGCAGAGGCTGGTATATTCTTGATTAGTCAAGGTGTCAAAGGTTATGGGGAGAAGGCAGGAAATGGGATGAGGGAGATAATAAATCAGCTATAATGAATGGCAGAGCAGACTTCAAACGGCCTACTTCTGCTCCCACATCTTGTGGTCTTATGGTCTTAATCCCACTCAGCATGGTGTCCATAAGCTGTTCGAAAATTGAGGGAGCCTCCTTTACCCCGAAAGGCAGAAGGAGGAAGGATAACATCCCTGTGTGTTGTAATGGTGAGAAGCTCCTGTGAATTTTTCACCACTTCTACCTGGTGGTAGGCTTCAGGCAAGTCCATCTTCGCCAAGTAACAACCATGGTTCAACCTTGCAAAGAGATCTACTGTTATAGGTAATGGGTACCAGTGCATCTCTGGAGTTGCATTGAGACCAGTTGAGAAGTCTGTTCATAATCTCACTGTTCCTTTGACTTTCTTGATGATGGCTATTGGAGCCACCCAACATGAGTAGTTGACAGCTTTGATCACAACAGCTTGTTGCAGGTGATCGAGCTCTTGCTCCACGATTGGTAAGGCTGCATATAGTATCAACCTCTTGGGACAGAGAACTGGCTTTGCATCTGGATGGAGATAGAATTCTGCAGCAACATAAATCTTCTTGAAACACTGCTGTATAGCGTTATTGCAGTTATTGTTGTATGGTCTCATGTACTGATTGTGTATGGCATCGACTGAGATGATTTGAAGGCCAATGTCTTCGTACAGACCTCATTTAGAGGGATGCTCCGGAGATCAAGCTTGTCCATTCAGTCAATACATGTCGATTTTGTTACCAGTAAGCTTCATGCAGTTCCATTCACCACTCTGCTACAGTGTTCCACCCAATGTACTGCAGGCAGAATGATGAGTTGATATGACTGGCAGGGACCCAAGTGCCTACCATGTGCATTTGGAGGTAATGGTGAGGTCTGACACCGTATCAAGTTGTTGCTTGACCAATTTATTGTTGATAAATATATCAACTTTAAATGAGACCATAAAACTACTTGTAGATTTTGATGGCTTTTGCAACTTCTTGTCCTTGTGTTTCACTGGCCTGGAAAACAACGAAGGCTGCTGAAATCCTTCTTTGTGACCATGGAATTGGCATTTGCTGCAAATCTGTTTCTTGCATAATGCAATTCCAACAAGCCTGCTGAGTGATGATGTCTGGGCCATTGGAAACTACTTGGACATGGTTCTGTTTGACCAGGTTCAAACCATGCTTCAGGTTGATCAAACACTGACATTCTTGACTGACAGCTTGCAGAGTCATATCAGGGTCTTGCTCCAGTCTGACCAACAGCCGTTTGTCTGCCTCGTCAAGTGCCTGAAGTCCAAAAATAAAAATCAGACACTTGAACAGTGATTCAGTCACATTACACAGCTTGAACTTTTCATATTCATGACTGAGGACACAGGAACATGTGATGAAGTTATCACCGTCAAGGTTAACATGTTTTAGGCAATGCAGCAAGCACTGAAGAGAGATGACTGCCCTCCAAAAATGCTTGTTAGCTGTCAAACAGTTTCATCAAATGATAGGTCACACGGGTTGTTAGGCAGAATGAAGTTGCAATAACACTCATGTTCAGCAGTAGCCAATTTTCTGATTCAAGTGCATGTCTTCCATGAGTCATCTTCACTGGCAAACTCGAGCCTGCGTGTACATCTTCGTAATGTTTGAATCATGATTCAAACATAACTCCCATCAAACTGATAGTTGGTAATGGACACAACAAATGATTCACAAGAGTTCTATTTAGTGTTTGACACCGATGTCGTTGGACTCACTGACAACCTGCTGATCAAGTTTTCAATTAACTTCAGCTGGGCCACCTCAGTTTGAGCTTCCTGCTGTTGCAGAATTGCACGCAAGTCTTCTGCTGAAATTGCCATGTAGATATAATACAATACCTGGTTTCCAATTTATTGTGTTCACTCACCTATAACTACTGATGAGACCTGAAGCTTGGAGATAGAACAAGCTGGAACTCAAGTAGCCCCAGAGGAACGCTGTTTTGTTTGGCTGTACTCATATATGGTTGAATGGTAATTAAACTTCAATTTGATTTGATTTGATTTTTCATTTTTATTCAGTAGAACCATGCAAGTACAAATATCTTGAAGCTCAGCGGTGCATCCCAAAGTATGACTATTTAAATGACTTACCCAAAAACATTCAGGACATTGATAGGAACAACAATGAATCAGTAAAAATCAGCCTGGGATTAGTTGTCAGCTAATCAATAGGCGTTGGTTATTTCGGTTTGCCATAACATATGGAAAATTATCAGGGTTCCCAGCACTTGGTGATTTTTACAGAGAATGGGCACTTAGTGAATGTTGACTGTTGTCTGTTAATTTTCAGAACTGATATAATTGTTCATGGCAATTGCTTTTATATTGCAGAGACTGTATTAATTTGTGTTTTTTTTCTTGCTTTTTGCAGGAAATTTTGAAAAATGAAAATTAGCAAAATCAAAGTTAAATTTTGAACATTCTGTGCAGCCTTAAGGAGACCTACAGTAGATTTTCAATTATTATGCAGTATTTATTTTCTTTTCTTGTAGAGATCAAAACCTTGAATTTTGGAGCTCAAAGTTGTAAAAATATTGAGCTGTACATTATTGAAAACACACATTGTTCTCTGCCAATTCAATCAGAACTCTTAGGTTATCTGAGTTAAACTGAGTCCCAGTGCTTTTTGGGGTGACAATCATACCAGTGCCTAAGAGGAGCCAGGTGAGCTGCCTCAACAACTATTCCCCAATGGCACTCACATCTACAGTGATGGAGTGATTTCAGAAGTTGGTCAAGGCCAAAATCAACTCCTCTATAAGCAAGGATGTGGACCTGCTGCAATTTGCCTATCGCCACAATAGGTCTACAGCAGCTGCAATCTGACTGACTCTCCACTCAGCTTTGGATAGCAATACCCACACCAGGCTGCTGTTTACTGATTACAGCTCAGTGTTCAACACCATCATACCCTCAGTACTAATCACAAGCTCCAAAACCTGGGCCTCTGTACCTTCCTTTGCAAATAGATCCTTGACTTCCTCATCAGTGCAGATTGAAATAACATCTCCTCCTCACTGACTATCAACACTGGTGCATCTCAAGGATGTGTGATAAGCCCACTGTCCTCTCTCTATACCTACAACTGCGTGGCTAGGCATAGCTCAAACACTATCTATAAATTTGCCGATGACACAAAACTATTGTTGGCAGAATTTCCGTTGGAGGAGAGGAGGTGGACAGGAGTGAGATTGGTCAGCTGGTTGATGTGGTCTGGTGTGTCGCAACAACCTTGTGTAAAATGTCAGTGAGACTGAGGGATTGATTGTGGACTTCAGAAAGGGGAAGTCGAGGGAACACACACCAATGCTCGTTGAGGGATCAGCAGTGGAAAGGGTGAGCAGTTTCAAGACCCTGGGTGTCAGCATCTCTGAAGATCTATCCTGGGCCCAACATATTAATGCAATAATGAAGAAGGCACAACAGCATCTATATTTCATCAGGAGTTTGAGGAGACTTGGTATGTCACCAAAGACACTCGCAAATTTCTACAGATTTACCATGGAGGGCATTTTAACTAGTTGCATCACCATCTGGTATGGAAGGGCTACTGCACAGGATCAAAAAAAAATACGGCTCCATCATGGGCATTGGCCTCCCCAACATTGAGGGCATTTTCAAAAGGTAATGCTTCAAACAGATGGCTTCGATCATTAAGGTTCCCCGTCACCCAGGACATGCCCTCTTCTCATTGCTACCAATAAGGAGGAGGTACAGGAGCCTAAAGACACACACTCAATGTTTTAGGAACAATCTCTTCCCCCTCTGTCACCAGATTTCTGAATGGACAATGAATCCATGTACACTACCTCACAGGACATGTTGTACTCTGATGTGAATGTCTCAATCTTGCATCATGTTCTCTAATTAGCAGCACTACACAATTTGAACCTTTGAATGCCAAACTTGACTTGAAACATTCTCCACTTTGCCATATTACACTGTTTCTTCTAAGGTCCTTAAGAATATGATCACCACTGTGGCCGATTCCTTGACATAAACTCTGTAGCCCAGCGACTTATCCCACCCATGGGGCAGAAACAGAATAATCCTTTTACCTGGAAGAAAATATTATGTATTTTGCACAGATGATAAATCCATGCAGCAAAAGTACCCTCAATCACACTGAAGGAAGGTAAACAATGTCATTAAGGCACTAGAAATATTGTGGAAATTATCTGCAATATTAAACCACT
Source organism: Mobula birostris (assembly GCF_030028105.1). NCBI lineage: Eukaryota > Metazoa > Chordata > Chondrichthyes > Myliobatiformes > Myliobatidae > Mobula > Mobula birostris. Next base: position 46,695,646 of record NC_092375.1, on the reverse strand, counting down.
ATAAAAATAGACCCTGCCCCCACCTCCGAATCTCTGGCCTCCATTCTCAACCACACCAAGGTCCTGACCTTCCTCTCAGCTGTGTCCACAACTTGACCTGTACACAGCCAACCCCATCTGCGAACCTGCCACACTCTGTAGCAGACCCTGAGATCCGAACCGCTCACCTCCCTGGACTGGAGCAATGAGCAGAGTGTACTGAGGAGCATGTATTAAAAATAAAAAGATAATTACTAAAAGCACTTCATAAATTTGATGAAATGTAAAAGGTGTTTACATTGTTTAAACTGTGGCCCTCACCACAAGTAAGCACAAATTACCCCAATTATGGAAAGTAAACATTTTAGCACAACTTTACTGCTTTGTCTGCAACACAGCTGCAATTCTTTTTTGTTTAATTTATGCTGGAGTTTAATTATCAATAAATTTCAGGTAATTTGGTATGCTTGGGACTTTGGTGGTGCTGATCTGTCAGATTATCTGGACTAATGGACTTTATTCTAATGAATACACACTTTTGGCTGGGGGCAGAGAGAAGATGGCACAAACTGGAGGACAGGCGGGAAATGGAAAATACTTCAAGGCGGAAGGCTAACCTGAGAGGGATAAGGGACCTGAGTAGGATAAAGCCAAAAGCACAAGAGATTCTGCAGGTGCTGGAATTCCGGAGTAACACACACAAAATGTTGGAGCATTTCAGCAAGTCAGGCAGCATTTATGGAAATGAACAAATAATCAACAGGGAGGGGAAGGAGAAGAAACTAGAAGGTGATAGGTGAAGCCAGGTAGGTGGGGGAGAGGGGATGAAGTAAGAAGCTGGGAGGTGATAAGTGGAGAAGGTAAAGGGCTGGAGAAGAAGGAATCAGTTTGGAGAGGAGAGTGGACCATGGGAACGGGGTGGAGGGGCACCAGGGAGAGGTGATAGACAGGTGAAGAGATGAGATAAGAGGTCAGAGTGGGGAACTGAAGAAGAGGGAGGGGAAGGGGGGAAATTACCTAAAGTTGTAAAAATATCAAAGTTCATGCCGTCGAGTTGGAGGCTACCTACACAATTTAAGGTGTTGCTCCTCCAGCCTGAGTGTGGTCTCATTGTGGTAGAAGAGGATGCCGTGGACCAACATATTAGAACAGGAATGGGAGTCGGAATTAAAATTGTTGGCCACCAGGAAATTCCTCTTTATGCAGATGGAGCAAAGGTGTTCGACAAAGTGGTTCCCCGTTCTGCATCGGGTTTCACCACTGTGGGGGAGGCCGTATAGGGATCACAGTATACAGTAGAGGAGTCCAAGAGACTGGCAGGTGAAGTTTTGCCTCACCTAGAAGGGCTGTTTAGGGCCCTGAATGGAGGTGAAGGAGGGAGTGAATGGGCAGGGGTAGCACTTCTGCTTGCAAGGGTAAGTGCCAGGAAGGAAATTAGTGGGGAGGGACGAATGGACAAGGGAATCATGGAGGAAGTGATCCTTGTGGAAAGTGGAGAGTGAGAGGGAGGTAAAGGTGTGTTTGGTGGTAGGATCCCTTTCAAGATGGCGGAAGCTGTGGAGAATGATGTGTTGGATTCAGAGGCTTGTGAGGTGGTACATGAGGACAAGAGGAATTCATCTTGATAAGATCAAATATTAGTCTATAAGTATAATGAATGACCTTTAGAAAGCAGTTATTTCAGGTACAAGGTAAATATATTCCTTCAGATGAAAAATAGAGGGCTATGGGTAACCCCAGGTAATTTCTAAGGTAAGTACATATTCAGCACAGCATTGTGGGCCGAAGGGCCTGTATTGTGCTGTAGCTTTTCTATGTTAAGAGAACTAAAGCCAGATCGCCCAGAGTGATGAGAAGATGGAGAGGATGATGAAGGAATAAAAGGATCTGCAAGGCACACAGCAGGTGAATAACTCCATTTGCAACTAGACTGATAACCTGGAGAAGTGAAAAGGCAAATAAGGTGAGCACAGATACAAGAAGGGAATTGTAGTCAACACACAGAAGAATCTGCAAGTCTTTTCTGAGCACTTCAGTTGCAAGTAGAAAGTAAGAGAAGTAAAAACAATTTAACTCTTAAAAAAGGTGCTCTGTGCATAGGGGCAGAAGATATATCTGGTTGTCTTTACTAGACAAGAAGATGTGGTCATAATTGCAGTTGAGAGGTTGGGGATAGAAGAGGTGATGGATGGGGTGAAAACTGATGAGGAAGATTCAGAAAGATTTGGTGTGCTTAAAGTAAATTGGTTCCTGAGTTGCTGTGGGGCATGTTTTTTGGAGATGTGAAAGGGTTTGCCCTAATATTCTAATCCTCTCCCAACAAAGGAAAGGTGCCATTGGACTGCAAAATGGAAAATGGGCCAGTGCTTGGATCCTTGACGTACGTTGATGACTAGGACATGGGTGTGGATGGTAAATTTTTCAAATGTTCAGATATGTGAGTTGAACAGAATTGGATAGTGATAAACTACAACAGTGGCTAGTCTGACATTCAATCATTCATCTCTACCTCCTGATTTTTTTTTTAAATTGTAAGCAGCTTTTCTCCCATCTTGCTTGGGACAGGCAATTGTGAAGGAGTAGAACACAGGGCTTGGGGAAGGAATGGGGGAAATTGTGTGGAATCATTCTATAGTATCTAGCCTAGATTTGATGGACCTAATGGTCTCCAGTGGTTACATCATGATCCTATGACTGTTAGAAGCTGGGGGAAGAGAAGGTAGACATAGCAGAAGGAAGAAGACAAATCAAATACAGGTTCCTAAGTTTAATTTGAATAGACATTCACATATCCAAAGCAGCAGCAATGCCAGGAAATTCATAGTTTGGTGAGTCTCAGATGCCAAACTGGAATTAGTTCTCCCACCTGTGTTTAAAGTTTGTGCCAATGGACTTAGACATTATAAACATGGACGAGTACAAAAGAAGTCTGAAGGTGAGTATAGCAGAGTACACTCAGATCTGACATCTTATTATCGAAAACCTATGGAGCAGTCAGCCACCTGCAACTCAGTGCCAACCACATTCAATAAAGCTTATCTGTGCCTTCAAAAGTCAATGCTGGATCCTTTTACTCAGTACACTGGGGACGCCTCACGAGTGATCCATTTTGTGAGCCTTTTGAAAAACTGTTAGCTTCTTTTCACTTGAAACAGCACCACAGATTGCGAGATGCAGTGATAGATGTTCAATACATGACCTGAGCACATAATTAGCAGACTGGCCATCTCTAATGGAAACAGTCTGACTTTCATTATCATTGATCCATGACACAAGAAATGGTGTCATTTGATTAGAGGTACGTGTTAGCATCTGACCACTTCTGACAAAATGCTGCTGATGACAACAATGATAGATGGCTGTCCTCACTGCGGTCTATGACAACAGAGACTGGACACTTTCCACACAATTAAATTATGCACTAAAGTAAATGACTCCTTTGTCTTGGTCTGGCTCTTTTACAGCCTCTAGGTGAAAGTATATGTGTGAGGTCTAAATTCAAATTGCAATCCAAGAGCAGGATGCTACACTGTTTACGCTACATTAGTTGGTCTATTATTAACCAACTACCAACACCCATTCATGATCAATACCCACTCATCCTTTCTTGTCAATGCCACTGAGTTCTTCCGCACTTTTTGCATTTGAGGTAGGGACTGACTCAAGCTTATAATGCCTTAATAATAAAATGTTAATAATAATACTCAATTGTCTTATTGTCATCAGTCTGTAGGCAATGATCTGAAATGAGCAGGTCTTATGTTATAAGTGTTGGGATATGTAGAGGAAGCTTGACCCAAATGCAGAGCAACGGCCGATGGAAGATGGGGATGGCAATCAGGTTGACTGACTTGGAGAACCTGCTCACCACTATGATCACAGTGGCCCCATCGTAAGGTGGCAAACCCATGGGGATGTGGGACCCATGGGCGTCGAGGGACTGGTGGGGGCAGCAGGAGCCCAGAGGGGTGTTGGTTGGAGGAACTGGACTGGGCAATTTGAGGGGCAGGCAGCAATGAACTGAAATACATCTGCGGTCACAGATGGTCACCAGAAGAGGCAACGCAGAAAACCCAGGGTTCGTTGTGTGTCTGGATTACCAGAGGGGGGTGAGGATGGGCCCACTGGAATGCCCCAGAGCGCATGGTCACCAGCATGTACATGTGGTTGTCAGATGTGTAGGGCCTGGCGGATCTGGTTATCAAAGTCCCAGATGATTGGGGTGAGGATCTGGGAGGATGGAATGATGGATTAAGGGTCTATCTCCATTTCATCTGAACTGAACTGTCATGACAGAGCATTTTCCTTTGTCTTCTTGGAACCAGGTCAGTTGGAAATGGTGAAGTTGAATTGCTGGAAGAAGAGGGCCCTGTGAGCCTGATGTGGGTTGAGCTGGTGGGTCCGTTGAATGGATATCAGTTTCTAGTGGACAGTCCAAATCAGGAAGGGCTTGGTGTTTCCAACAGCCAATGTCTCCATTCCTACAAGACCAATTAAATGGTGAGTAGTCCCCTGTCTCCTACTCCATAATTGCACTGTGTAGGGTTAAACTTATGCGAGAAGAAGGCACAAGGCTGTGTCATCCTGAACAGTCCTTGCTGGGGAAGAATGACCCTGGCACCCATGTTAGTTACGTCCACTTCTACCACAAAAGGTCTGGAGGGGTTTGTCTGGTGGAAAGTGGCAGCAGTGGTGAAGAGCCTCTCGAGATCCTCGAAAGCGAGGTCCATGGCAGAAGACCAGGTAATCCATGTGGGAGGTGACTTGGCGAGGGAGGTGACAGGAGTGACGACTTAGCTGTAGTTTCTAATGTAACAGCAGAAGAGGTTGGAGAAGTCCAAGAAGTGCTGTAGCTGTTTGAGGGGCCAGTCAATGCTGCATGCACTTTCTCTGGGTCCACGGTTATGCCTTGGAGTGAAAGGGCATAAACCAGGAAGGAAATGACCAGGTGTGGAACTACAATTTTTCTAACGTGCCGTTAAGTTGATTTTCAAGGAGATGCGGAAGGACTGAATGGACTTGAAAGGCATGGACTTGGGGGTCCTTGGACAAGATGAGGATGTCGTTGAGATAAACAAACACACACCTGTGTAGCATGTCTTGGAGAATCTCATTAATGAAGGCCTGGAAAACAGCTGGACTGTTGGAAAGTCTGAAAGGCATCGCCAAGTATTCATAGTGGCCAGTGGGCATTATGAATGCATTATCCATCCAGGGGAGAGGGTAGCAGTTTTGAATGGTGATTATGTTGAGTCTACGGTACTCAATGCAGGGATGAAGATCCCTATCTTTCTTTTTGATGCTGGGGACTGGGGTGGTCAAATGAAGCCATGCTATATGCAAACACGAGGAATTCTGCAGCTGCTGAAAATTCAAGCAACACACATCAAAGTCGCTGGCGAACGCAGCAGGCCAGGCAGCATCTCTAGGAAGAGGTACAGTCGACGTTTCATGCCGAGACCCTTCGTCAGGACTAACTGAAGGAAGAGTTAGTAAGAGATTTGAAAGTAGGAGGGGGAGGGGGAGATCCAAAATGATAGGAGAAGACAGGAGGGGGAGGGATGGAGCCAAGAGCTGGACAGGTGATTGGCAAAAGGGATATGAGAGGATCATGGGACAGGAGGCCCAGGGAGACAGAAAAGGGGGAGGGGAGGAAAAAAACCCGGAGGTTGGGCAAGGGGTATAGTCACAGGGACAGAGAGAGAAAAAGGAGAGAAAAGAAAAGGGCGAAAAAAGAAATCCCCCCCAATTCACGAACTCTGCTCTCGCTCCATCCTCCCGCCACCCCACTAGGAAGAGGGTTCCCCTGGTCCTCCCCTACCACCCCACCAGCCTCCAGGTCCAACATATTATTCTCTGTAACTTCCGCCACCTCCTACAGGACCCCACCACTAGGCACATCTTTCCCTCCCCCCACTCTGCTTTCCGCAGGGATTGCTCCCTACGTGACTCCCTTGTCCATTTGTCCCCCCCACCCTCCCCACTGATCTCGCTCCTGGCACTTATCCTTGTAAGCGGAACAAGTGCTACACATGCCCTTACACTTCCTCCCTTACCACCATTTTCAGGGCCCCAGACAGTCCTTCCAGGTGAGGCGCCACTTCACCTGTGAGTCGGCTGGGGTGATATACTGTGTCCGGTGCTCCCGATGTGGCCTTCTATATATTGGCGAGACCCGACGCAGACTGGGAGATCGTTTTGCTGAAGACCTACGCTCAGTCCGCCAGAGAAAGCAGGATCTCCCAGTGGCCACACATTTTAATTCCACATCCCATTCCCATTCTGATATGTCTATCCATGGCCTCCTCTACTGTAAAGATGAAGCCACACTCAGGTTGGAGGAACAACACTTCATATTCTGTCTGGGTAGCCTCCAACCTGATGGCATGAACATTGACTTCTCAAACTTCTGCTAATGCCCCACCTCCCCCTCATACCCCATCCGTTACCTATTTATATACACACATTCTTTCTCTCTCTCTCCTTTTTCTCCCTCTGTCCCTCTGACTATACCCTTTGCCCATCCTCTGGGTCCCCCCCCCTTGTCTTTCTTCCCGGACCTCCTGTCCCATGATCCTCTCATATCCCTTTTGCCAATCACCTGTCCAGCTCTTGGCTCCATCCCTCCCCCTCCTGTCTTCTCCTATCATTTTGGATCTCCCCCTCCCCCTCCAACTTTCAAATCTCTTACTAGATCTTCCTTCAGTTAGTCCTGACGAAGGGTCTCAGCCGGAAACGTCCTTTGTACCTCTTCCTAGAGATGCTGCCTGGCCTGCTGCGTTCACCAGCAACTTTGATGTGTGTTGCATGCTGTATGCTTTGGTGATGTAGACATTTACGGCTTGGGTCTCAGGAGGAGAGAGGGGGAACGAACGACCTTGGAAAAGGGTGGAGGTTGATTGTGGCCTGCGAGTTGCAGGGTGCTGGCTTCCTGTTTACTGAAGTTGATTGCAAAGTCGTGACTTACTGAGGGAGTTTAGTGAGGTCAAGGGCTTCTTCTCTACCCTTGAGCTTATGGGGTGAATTCAAGTGAGGCTGCAGACAGGTGGGTCTCCAACTCAGCAGTGACCTGGATGAATAGGCGAAGTGAGGGTCATGAGTGGAGAGCCAGGGGTAGCACAGGACGAGAGGAGAGTTGGTGAGTCGATCAAGAGGAATTAGGTGGACTCACTAAGTGCTCCGATGCTCATGTGTACAGGCTGTCTGCACGCTCTGACCCTAAGGAATGTCTGTCAATGACTGTGATGCAGAAGGGGTGAGAGACAGGCTCAAGAGGGAATTCAAGCCGCACACACAGAGTCCAGTCCAGAAAGTTGTCTGCTGCACCGGAATCCACTAGAGCCTCCTGTGTGTGTCGAGCCGTTAGGACGCGGAGCAGGACAGAGAGAATCAGGTTATGGTCCTGAATGAGAAGCCAGGGACAAACTTACCAGGTAGACGGCCCCTTGTCCCTATCTGGTACTTCCGTATTGCGGGGCACGGGGACATTTGATGTGCTGGTGATCAGCTGCTCCAAGTAAGCTCGCAAGTTGTTTCTCCACCAACACTCGCGGTCTGGTGTTGGAGGAAGGGCAGATTAAGGGTGTTAACCACACGGGTTCTGGAGGTGTTAATGATGAGGGCCTAATGAGTGTTAATGACGTGGAATCCAGCACCAAGCATCAGCATTTGAAGCAAGCAATGTATCTGATCCACTGCCTCCTTTCCACTTCCTGATTGTCGATAACCCGGTGCGTCTCAGCGGCCTGTTGCAAACGGTGTCACAGTCAGCAGCGGCCCAAGTCAGAGCTCACCCAGTCAAAAAAGATATGCGGAAGGCAATCTTGGCTCGGTCCATAGAATACAGAGAAGGTTGGAGCTTGAAATGCAAGACATACTGGGACAGAAACCCCAAGGCATTCTACAAGTATGTGAAAAGCAAGAAGGTAAGACGTGACAGAATAGGACCAATCAAGTATGACCGTGGAGAAGTGTATATGGAACTGGAGGAGACAGCAGAGTTACTTAATGAATACCTTGCTTCAGTATTCACTACGGGAAAAGATCTTGGCGATTGTAGGGACGACACAGCAGATTGAAAAGCTTGAGCATGTGGATATTAAGAAAGAGAATTTGCTGAGGCTTTTGGAAAGCATCAAATTGAATAAGTCTCTGGGACCAGAGGGAGGCAAGGGAGGAGATTGCTCAGCCTCTGACAAAGATCTTTGCATCATCAATGAGATGGGAGAGGTTCTGGAGGATTGGAGAGTTGCAAATGTTGTTCCCTTATTCGAGAAAGGGAGTAGAGATAGCCCAGTAAGACTTACTTCAGTGGTTGGTAAGTTAATGGAAAAGATCCTGAGAGGCAAGATTCATGAACACTTGGAGAGGCATAATATGATTAGTAATAGTCAGCATGGCTTTGTCAAAGGCAGGTCGTGCCTTACGAGCCTGATTGAATTTTTTGAGGATGTGACTAAACACATTGATGAAGGTAGAGCAGTAGATGTAGTGTATATGGATTTCAGCAAGGCATTTGATAAGGTACCCCATACAAGGCTTATTGAGAAAGTAAGGAGGCATGGGATCCAAGGGGACCTTGCTTTGTGGATCCAGAACTGGCTTGCCCATAGAAGGCAAAGAGTGGTTGTAGACAAGGTCATATTCTGCATGGAGGCTGGTGTGCCTCAGGGATCTGTTCTGGGACCCCTTCTCTTCATGATTTTTATAAATGACCTGGATGAGGAAGTGGCGGGATGGGTTAGTAAACTTGTTGATGACACAAAGGTTGGGGGCATTGTGGATAGTGTGGAGGGCTGTCAGAGGTTACAGTGGGACATTGATAGGATGCAAAACTGGGCTGAGAAGTGGCAGATGGAGTTCAACCCAGATAAATTTGAGGTGGTTCATTTTGGTAGGTCAAATATGATGGCAGAATATAGTATTAATGGTAAGACTCTTGGCAGTGTGGAGGATCAGAGGGATCTTAGGGTCCAAGTCAAAGTTGCTATGCAGGTTGACTCTGTGATTAAGGCCGCATATGGTGTATTGGCGTTCTTCAACCGTAGGATTGAGTTTAAGAGCAGAGAGGTAATGTTACAGCTATATAGGACCCTGGTCAGGCCCCACTTGGAGTACTGCACTCAGTTCTGGTCACCTCACTACAGGAAGGATGTGGAAACCATAGAAAGGGTGCAGAGGAGATTAACAAGGATTTTGTCTGGATTGGGGAGCATGCCTTACGAGAATAGGTTGAGTGAACTCGGCCTTTTCTCCTTGGAGCGACAGAGGATGAGAGTTGACCTGATAGAGGTGCATAAGATGATGAGAGGCATTGATTGTGTGGATAGTCAGAGGCTTTTTCCCAGGGCTGAAATGGCTAGCCCGAGATGGCACAGTTTTAAGGTGCTTGGAAGCAGGTCTAGAGGAGATGTTGGGGTTAAGTTTTTTACGCACAGATTGGTGAGTGCGTGGAATGGGCTGCCGGCAACATTGGTGGAGGCAGATACGATAGGGTCTTTTAAGAGACTCCTAGATAGATACATGGAGCTTAGAAAAATAGAGGGCTATGTGTAACCCTAAGTAATTTCTAAAGTATATGTTTGGCACAGCATTATGGGCCGAAGTGCCTGTATTGTGCTGCAGGTTTACTGTGTTTCTATGTTAGAAAATTGCAGCATTGGGTTGGGGATCCATTGAAGTGCTTTGGCACTGGAATCTGGGCTCGGAGACAGGCGAGTTCCTTTTCCACTCATCCTCTCAGGAAATGTATAGGAGGCTTAACCCAAAAGCAAAGCAGCAGAGACCATCGAGCGGTGAGCGGTAACTTTAATAATAAATTGTAAAATAACAAGCTTTGAGGGGCCACAGAATAAGCGAGAGCAGAATTTTAACACAACAAGGTAACTGATGGCTAGGAGCTGGGTTGAATGGCTGAACAAGGGCAATGGGTGAGTTTTGGGTTTAAATAGGCTGCAGGTGAAGAGTTGGAAATGAGTGACAGGTGACTCCTGTTAGCTGGAGAATGGGAGCTGCCTGCCTGTGAAGGCCTGAGTAAGCACATAATCATGTACTTTTTGTGTTCAAAGTTCAAAGTACATTGATTATCAAAACATGTGTAAATTACACAAACTTGATATTCATCGCCCTACAGGCAGCCCCAAAACAAGAATTCTGAAAGAACCCCCCCCCCAAAAAAAGACAAACACTCAATGTGCGGAGAGAGAGAAAAAACACAAATCGTGCAAAGAATAAAAGCAAGCAACAGCATTCAGAACACGAAGCCCGGAACTGACAGAGCAAGCCAGCAACCTCAGCCTCGGTTCATCACACAGTGAAACAAATTGTCATGGAGCTCACAGACATGAAGCCCAGAGCAGGCCGCAGCCTCAGTGCCGTGGATATTGTCCCAGTGCAGCAAGCAGAGCCAGCCTGAACCTTGCCTCTGGTCCTGACACCCTGCCTTTTCAATCCATCTAGCTGGGGTTTAAATTGTCCCAACATTGGTTCATTCCCTGCACTGGGACCCAGGCCCTCCTGCATCGATCAGACCTCGCTCCTGGTTTAGTAGACGGGCTCCGAAACTCCTGCACGCTGCTCTGTTTGCTCCAACTCTGTCTCCAACTTTGACTGACTTGAACAGACCCCTTCGCTCTGACCACTTCTCTTTGAATACCCCTTGACCTTGCTCCGACTTTGCATTGCAATCCTCAACCCTCAAGTCAGCCTCGCCTTCGTTTGTCTCTTCATTATTTATGGTGATTATTTACCACAATTTTCCACAGAACAAGTGTCAATAATAAAGTATTTAGTAGTATATCTTGCTTTATGAATCGCCAGTAAGCTGTCACCCATCTTCAGTAGTGCCATCTTAAACAGGAATGTATTGAATGCATCGTTGCTGCATCTGGATATATTGGGTAAAGCACCATGCAAACCAGAATATATGAATAATATGGAGTACTTTTGGAAATCTATATCCCTTTCTAATTAAGCATTAACTTCCACAAAAGAGATAAATTGTTTTATTCCCGTAGCTCACTTGTGCAACAATTACATATTAGTTTAGCTGTTTGCCTCTGAAGCATAGTGATAGTGTGGGAATCCTATCCCCTCCACGATTGTAGTATCTCCCTACATTACAACCATGACTATGCTGTAAAGGTAAAAACTAACTGTGATGTGCTTTGGCATATCCTTTGAAAGACAACCATGTGAGTGCAGTTTATGTTTTTTAAAATACTCTGAATCTGTTCTTGATATACAAAAATGTGTTTTGTAATCATATTTCTACTTTTCTGTTTATACATTGTATCAAATATGGAACGATTTTGTTAGTTTTTTAATCAGTCATAGAGTACTGATTTTTTTTATCATCAATACCTAATATATGTGAGAATATATATTAATCATCAATGACATTGCATCTGGGCATTAACCCCAAACGTATCTTTGGGCTCAGAAATCAAAGGGAATTAGACTAGGATGCACAAATATAAACAATAGCCATTTTAAAGCTGAATGCTAAGTCACTTACATATTGTTATTGTTCTTATTTCTCTATAATAGAAAATGCTGAAACCCTTCCTTGGAGAAGGGACAGTATTATGATGGCTTTGCTAACAATTGGTGTAATGGTGCTGTGAATGGCTTATAATAATGACCTCCATTATAACTAAAGGCAAAGGGACTTGATTTACGATTTTAATATACTACAGTACAAGCTAATCCACCATTGAATTCAATTCAGTTAATATCATGTGCAGACTTGGGCTGCTGCTAGTAGAGATGAAGATTATTTGATAAGAAAGCAAATATAGTTCAGTAGCCTTTTCAAAATCATACTTTCTATTGTGTTTTTTACTTCTGTTATAAGCTCATATAGACAACTGGTTATAGAAACTCAGCGTGAAATAATTATACCTTCTCAGCACTGCAGTCTTTCTACAAGAGGGAGTAACTTCAATATGAAAAGTTTGCATAAGCTGCTTATATTTAAATAGTTTGGACTGAAATTTATAGTAGAAAACTTTGAGGATGTGTTTGCAAATCCATAGATGTCTCTATTAACATAATTAATTCTAATTGTTAAATATAATTATATTAAATTATGTAGATTAATAAATATATAAAAAGTCTTAAAAACCCCACCGAACAACATTTAAGCTGAAATTGTTGTCAGAATATTAGCTTTAAGAAAACAATTTATGTTAAAGATAATAAGATAGCTCAGCACTAGATTTTGTGTAAAAAATTATCTCACTGTGAGCAAACCATATGACTTTTAAGTAGATATTCAGCTTCACAAGTCTATGTGGCAATTTAATAATTGCTTTAAACTTTTGTTCAAAGGCAAATTCCTTAAGTATTTTTCATCTGTTCACCACACATCAGAATAGGAATATGAACGTCATCTGTACTCCAGTTGTTTCTTTCCTTAAGAGAAAAATAAATTCCTAAGTACCATGAGTGCAAATGTTGTCAGAGAACTATTTGCAAAGCCAGGATAGAGACCATTGTTGATTTTCATCCAATATTCCTGTCTTGGCTGCTTCAAGACAAGTGAAACTGGAACCAATCAAACAGTTTGGCATAGAGTAACATGAACTATTAACAATCCATAAGTGAGTGTAAATTTCTGCCTGTGATCATTACTTGGAATTGGGAGCAGATAATGCAAGAAATGGTATAAATTATATTAATTGTTTGATAGTTAACATATCAAGAAGAAATTTTCCATCTAAATATTTAGTAATATTAAACAGAACAGACCGGTTATTGCTTGAAGTTACTAATGTTTGCAGCCAAATAAAACATCACTTTTTTCCCAGATTGCACAGGCTGCCAATATTCACTGAGGGAGGATTTGATGGAGGTACGTATGTAAAATTAAGGTTCTCTGTAAATACAGTAAATAATTGGAAACTTTTCCTTATAGCAGAGGAGTCTTGCACCAGCGGGCATGGGTTTAAAGTGAAAAGTACAAAATATAGAGGGGAATGAAGGAAGGCTTTTTCACCCAAATTGTGGTTGTATTCTGGAATGCACAGCATAGTCATAGTCATACTTTATTGATCCCTAGGGAAATTGGTTATGAAGGCGGTAGAGACAGGTACTCACCACAGTTAAGAACTGTCTGCATGAGAACTTGAATTGTAGGCTGTAGTCCAAGTATTGGTAAATGATATGGTATAGATATGACGTGATGGTCGGTATGGCCATGGAGGCAGGGGAGTTTTGTGGTAACAAAAGTCCTGTTTCTATACTGTATGCCTCTTTGACTCAAAGTTTACAGAAGATCTGTAAAGTTTTACATAAAAGATTTATATTAAAAAAAACTCTATGACTTGCTTTATGTAGAAAGGTTCCTGAAAAACATTTGCACAAGGTAGTTATAATAAACTTGAACTCCTTCATGTAATTTTTCCAAATTTAATTTCAACAGAAAGAAATCTTGCAAGAAATATTCCTTTATAAGGGAGAGGTTCCATGGACCAGTAAACAGAGGACATTATAAATGCACAGGACGCAAATCTTTGGTGTGGGTGTGCGAGTAGGGAGAATGTAGTCCAGGTAGATGTACTCTTACACAATTAGAATGATAACCCAAATCTGCTAGGTAGTAAGTGAACATATCTCAGGCTTAGGTTTTGGGAGGAGTTGGGTCAGAGATAGTCAATATGCTGCTTGACCACTATTCCCAGTTTTGCTGGTAGCTTTGGCACCATGTACTTGTAGGGATGTCCTGAGTAATTCAGGGAATTTTGCGCACTGCTCTCTCCCAAGGACGTGTGCCAGTTGCATGGTTGGCAGACAAAATTAATCTCAGAATAGATTAAATAGTTTGGTGTGCAGAGCCGGTTGGTTTCAAAATACTCTAAATCTTTTATCTATTACTGAGAGTGGGGCAGCAGTATACCACCCTTGTACTCAATCTAAGTATGTAAATAAGTCATAGACTATTCTGGAAATTAGAATGCTGGGGCCATGAGCTCTCTACTGCCACACTTTCACTGATGGATAAAATGCCCTGAAATTCCATCTTCTAAATTTCATGCATTCGGAAAAAGATCAAAACACAAACAGTAAATTCAAAAGCTGAGCTACTCTGATGACTGACTATAATATGGTATTTAGAAAGGGTGAATGACAGTAGTTTATCTGCAATTAAAACATAATGCTAGGTATGTTCAGTAGGTCTGGCAGTATCTGTGGAGAGAAAAACAGGGCTAATCTTTCAGGTTTTCAGTAAAAGGTCATCAACTTGAAATATTAATTCTCTCTTCATGGGTGCTACCCAACTCGCTGAATATAGAAACATAGAAAATCTATAGCACATTACAGGCCCTTCGGCCCACAATATTGTGCCAACCTTTAAATCTACTCCACGATTTAGCACTTCCTTCCTACACAGTCCTCCATTTTTCCATCACCCAAGTGCCTATCCAAGATCATCTTAAATACCCTTAATGTACCTGGTTCTACCACCACCCCTGGCAGGGTGCTCAGATTGTCTCATTTTGCCCTTATGAGTTGTTGCTGCAATGAATGCATTAACAGACAGAGGAAGGCCTCAGAGCTATCATTGCTTGCTACATTACTTTCCAACTGGCAGAGGCGTAAAGTAACAACCTGCATTGTGAGAACTGATGATTTTCTTCAGCTGGGTAATATAAATGGACATCTTACACCCTGCCATTTACTTTAATTTAGCAATTTATATCTTCTCTAATCATGCTTTTCTCATTTTGCTTTGTAGTATTCCATGAGACTGAGAGATTTTGCATTTCCTCTGGAAGATATCTAACCTCTGTACGCCTGCCACAAGAGTGAGATGGCATCACATCTCAGGACTGCACTGCCTAATAAAGTACAGGTCCATCACTCATTTATCACACCCAAATCTATCTCCACTTGTTCCGACTATCCAATCTTTGTTGTCTTCCCCAAAATGGCTCAGTGATGTATTACAATTTCTCCAAATCACCCTACTTAGCTGCTAAGCAATTTTTAAATTGCTGGAATTTTACAATGATGAATCCAGAAAAATTGCATGACTCCTCATTAAGCACAAAACATGAATAAAAGCACCATAGCTCAGCGGCCGTGCCTTTCATCTGCTTGTGTAAAATGCAATTATGATAGGACTGAAAGATACTTTCCTAGGGTGTGTTGCTGCACCACGATATGGTTTCAGATCTGCAATTCCTTTCCCGGTGTGCTTTAAGATTGCAAAGGAGGAAGGCTCTCTCACCTCAGGCTGCCTCATTCCAGCTATTTTTTCTCGCACAGAGCAGTAGAAGAGAAATCGCTCAGCCAAACTGTAATAATTGATGCATATTTTCATGATGACTTCTGTTAATCATCACCAAACATATCTGTTATAGCAATGCCCTGGAATTTGAACTGCAGTAGTTAATGGTGTAGCAGCTCCTGCCTCTGTCTCTCTACCCAACACACCTCATTTCTCACATCAGAAGAATTAAGTGGGTTACAAAAATAAATGAAATATTGCTGGCTGCAGCAAAATAGCCAAACCTCAGGGAATGAGGTGACCTTTCCAACGATAGTCTTCTGTGACTTGTACAGAGTCTTCAGAAAAATCAGAATATAAATAGCTATTTCACCATAATAAACAATAGCAACCTAATTTCTCTGAGTAAATCACTGAAAAGCAATAGAAAAACCTTAATCTGAGACATTAACCCTGTTACTCTGTCCACAGATGCTGTCTGACCTTGCCAGTATTTGCAGCTTTGTTTTTATCTCGGTGAATAGGCGTTTAGCTTCCAACTAGAATATTGGAATTTCTGCTGGAGTCCAAATGACGTGGACAAGCTTTTGTAGTTTTAAAACTTTGCATGCAGGCCATAAAGGGTATTTCTTTAAAAACGGGAAACAGCTAAGGGATCAGAAAGCTTCTGTGTCGAGGTTAAAATGGTTAACTTTACTATGTCAGGCATTTTCTGCTTTTCCAGAAATTAGTGTGCAACACTTTTTAAAGTCAGCATCACGTTGCAGACGTAATGCGGAGTGGCTTTAGCTGGGTTTATGCAACAGTTTTGTCCCACATGATTCTAATCTCAGCCAAGAGACTGGAAGCGGCTATGCCTGAAGGACATTTGAAGGATGGTAGGCAACAGACGCCGTGTGCAGCCTTTCCCTAACTCTCCTCCCGCTTTTCACTGAGGGCCATCTTGATAATGATATACCGTAACCGGGGAATTTATTACTTACCTGCATGTTCAGGTAAGAAACAGTGCGTGGTTTAGGGCGACGCTACAGATAAAATAAAATAGGAAAATCAAACTTAAAGTTTTAGAAAAGTGGAGGTTTTATTGTAAAACATTAGGAGAGCGAGTTAATCATTTCGCCCCGACTTAAAGGGTGGTTGCAACAACATTTAAAATAAACCTATTGCTGTTCGACAGAAATCCAGACTGAAGAAAATCTCCGTCTAGTTCCCACGTCGTCGGGGCCAGAGGGAAAAGCTCAGAGCACCTGCCCTCCGAGCTGGGAGCAGCGGCCTCAGCTCTGGCGGTCGACGCTGCTTCAGAGAGACAGAGAGGACTAATGGAGAGGGGCGTTTGCAAAAGGAATGCAAGAGAGCTGTCGGTCCGACGCGCTGCTGCCAAGACAGAGCGTGAATTCATCTCCTAACTCTACTGGATGGACTCCAAATACTTCTGGTCTCGTCCAGTTCGCCACTCCTACAGTGTACTTTACGATGCATTCGGTGTGCTGGTTGGAACGAAATGTTATTCAGGCATTGTTATTCAAAACAAAATTCCTTGATAAACGAGATAATTTTACAGCGTCGACTTCCTTACGACAACAGCCTCTTTGGGCATTCTAGGATCTCTCCCCTGCTGGAAAAGCCAAGGCGGTTAAGAATGAAATGTCACCGCTCCGCCCTTGCGCAGAGCCAATGAGTTCCCGTGTGAGCGTGAGCTGTTTGTGAGAGAGCCAAAGGATGTTTCACTGGGATACCGAACTCCTCTCGACGCCAACTGCAGAAGCGGGCCGCCCGAACCGCACAGATATTCCTTTAAACAACCTGTGCACGCTTACATGCAGCACTCGAGACAAAGAGATCCAGACAGGATGAAACGAGCAGTTGTGACGCCACTAACTCAGAGCGCTTTACTCCTAGGAGGAATTGAGCCAAGACAGTTGTTTCTCGGCCATGCCACAATGACGACCGAGCGCCCATGCAAAGAGTGAGCCCCACAACAACCGCCCACCATAATTCACCAGCATTATTGACATGATTAACCTCCGCAAGGGTTGCATTTCCCAACACCAAAACACGCCATTCTGTTAGACTATAAATTAGGACACCTGCATTGTCCACTTCCACTCGCATGACTTCACATAATTTGACATTCCTCAAAAGAAACTCGTTTGAACGCAGAAGTAGCGCAAATTTAGCTGTTTCTTTTTTAATTTTCGGCATGTAGTTAACAAGAAGCTTGCACCTAGTCGGGGTTATTCTCAACACACACTACAGGGCAGGCGACGTCTGTACTGTTCAACTCCGAACATTCAGTTGACAGATTACCTTGAGAACAACTTCCCTGCTGCTCTCCTCAAGGTCACGTCAACGACATTCACTGAGTTGATTGTTTGCTTTGCCAAATTACATTTTCCACTCAGGCTGTTTTGTTTCGTTTTTCTGCTTGCTCGGAAGCATTTTCTTTTCCACTAAGATCTATCAGTGAAGAAATTTTTAAAGGAGAAATTAGATTTTCAGGAGTGTGCACTTTAATGTTCTCATTATTGTTTGCTCAGTTTAACTCTTTGATTATGGGATTTGACATTACTGCCAACCAAAAACGTTTTGTTTTGTGGATATTTCACAAAATATTGCCAATAAATCTACTGTACATATCATAAACATTCTGTTCCATTCATAAAGGAGAGGTTTGTATTTATAAATCAGCCACCCCAATATCCCAAAAATATTTCACAGCCAGTGAGTTACTTACAAAACATGGTCACTTCTGTAATGCAGCAGCCAAATTGCGTACAGGAGGGTGCTACAAACAAATCTCCAATAATGTCTTTGCTTTTGTACTGTTGATTGAGGGCTAAATATTAGACAGAACACAAGGGAAACTCCCTTCTCCTCCTCAAACAGTACTGTCACGCCTGAGAATGTAGATGGGGTCTTGGTTTAAGATCTTACCTGACCTTCCAGTGACACAGAATGCCATTGTTTGTTTAGTCTGGAATGTTGTGCTCATGCCTGTGCCCTGGGTCCTTTCACCTGCTGACTCAGAGGTGAGAATGCTATCATCTAAGGCACGTGTGCTGCAAAAAAAAAGAAAAGTGAGAGATCACAATGTTCGTCTTAAAAAAAATGTTACCTAATCTGGTTATATATTGTCACTGATGTGCGACTTATTTCACAATTTATACTACAGAAGCCTTTGTATTTATGTAACATCAAAGGAGCAGGACAAGTTAATCAATCTATGGGAATTATTTTAAGTATGTTATTGCCGTATCCAAATTTCTAATGATTATGATGATTTTCTGGTTGGACCATTTATAGAAGTGGCATTTTTAACTTAGTCTTGGTTCACTGGCATGATGATATGACCATTCTGTGACTGGTTTTGAGAAAGTGATAATTAAGAAGGTATCTAGAGGGGATGTTAAGGTTAAGGCTGTTGAAGATGATGAACTAAAGTGTTCTCTGAATGCCATTAACAGAAAGCCACCACTTCCTGTGGCAGCTCATTCCATGCATATGCACTACCTTTTGTGTGAAGAAGTTGCCCCTGTCACTTTCAAACTAAGACCTCAAGTTTTTGATCCTCCTTCCCTGGAAAAAAGATGGGGTGTGTTCACCCTCCGTGTGTCCCTTGTGATCTTATACACCCCTATAAGGTCACTCCTCAGTCTCCTGTGCTCCAAGAAGTAAAGTCCTAGTCTGACCGAACCCTTCCTATAACACAGGCCCGCACGACCCGGCAATATTCTTGTAAATCTCCTTTGCAATCTTTCCAGCTTAATAATGTCTTTCCTACAACAGGGTTAAGCAAAAAAAATAACACAGTACTCCAGGTGCAGCCTCACCAAAGCATCTGCAACATAACATCCTTTTTAATGCCCTGCTGATGAAGACCAGCACGCCATGCATTTCCTTCACCACCCTGCCTACCTGTGATGCCACTTTCAGAGAACCATGTACTTGTACTCCTAAGTTCCTCTGTCCTACAAACTCCTGAGGAGCCCTTACCTTCATTGCAAAAGTCCTACCCTGCTAATAAGATGTATATCCTAGGTGTCACGTACCCCGTGACGGGTTAAAGAACCAGCAGAGATGGAAAACACTTTGGAGTCCAGTATTGTTATTAACTAATAATATTTATTAGTAACTATGCAATACAGTAATATAAATGCAGATAAATCAAACAGGTTAGCAATGATTATATATAAGTAAGTGTGGAATATATATATAAACCAAGCTTCTTCAAGTCTAGGGGTAATTAGTCTTATGCTAATGAGTAAAGTTCAGTTCAATTCATGGTATTGAGTTGAGTAGTGATGGAGAGAGAGAGAGAGAGGGAGAGATTTGAGTCTTCAGATGAGCTGATGCCGTCGATCTTTCCATTGTCCTCCAAAATCCTTTAAAAGTATAAACAACCTGCCGAAAAATCATAACACCATCTCCAAGCAGTCTTCATCTCTCTCTCTCTCTCTCTTAAAAACAAGATGTCAGTGTTACATAACTCTCTCTTTCTCTTTTTAACAAGGTGTCTTGTTGAGCACCTCCCTCTCTCTCTTTTCAAAAGCACAGTTCATCGGGATGATCAAGCACAGTTTGTAGGGGTAATTCAGGACCCTGTCACAAAGGTGTCTAAGAGAAAAAAGATCTTTTCCTTTTGGCATTTATGCAAAATGGGCAGTGTTTTTCATCTGTGGCATTAAGTTATATTGGACCTTTGTGGCATCCATCAAAAACTCACACAACATAGAAGACCTGCGTACCTACCTTAATTCCTTGAAAGCTCTCCATCTAGTCTCAGTTCCCTATTGTTTCTTTGTAGCCTCATCAATTTAGCTCTGAAAAGTATTTATCAAATTCCTCTTAGAAAGATATTATTGAATGCTTTCTGGTTTAAGGTGGCACTGGTGTAGCACAGCGATGACTTGTTGGTGGCAAACAACACTATTAACTACTTTATTGATCATACTTTTTCTCACAAATGATCACCCAATCAATAGTTTGTAATTTCACTTTCAGAGTTGACCTTCTGAATGGTCTGTACGACTTGGCATTTTTGCAGTGTGAACTGAAGTCTCAAAGGTGCAGGATGGTTGCAGCGTGGTGGGTATGGGCTGAATCAGGGCCCGAGAGTGGGGAATGAGCCAATGTTTGGCCATTTCTGGAGCGGACTTAGAGGTGATTCAAAGTGGCTTAACCAAGGCAAGGCAGAGTTGGGGCAGTGGGGTACGGGCCAAAGAGCAAGAAACGATCTACTATTCGGCTGATTTAAGTGCTGGGCCAGATTGGAAAGGTCAGGTATGGATTGAGTTGAAGCAGCAAGGCCCAGGCCCAAGAACATATTGAAGAGGGAGGGCCCGAGTCCAGGACCGAGAAATGACCCAAGGTATGGCCGATTTATACACCAGGCCAAATTGAAAAGGTCGGTGTTGGGCTGGAGGTGAGGGTTGGGCCGGTGTCCATCCTGCTGCTCGTGAAGTTTACTCAGCTCTGCACTGAAATGAGGCTGTGGCCTGCAACTATTGGACTCCTGGACCAGCTGCAGTGATGACTGGCTTCATGACTGTGGACTCATTTTCATGAACTTCAGTTCAGAAGTTATTTGCTTACTTGTATTGTTTGCATGATTTGTTTTTTCTCTGTGTATTGAGTGTTTGACTGTCTTCTTTTTTTATTGGGTTCTATTGGGTTTCTTTGTTGTGTGACTGCCTGTAAGGAGACGGCTCTCAAGGTTATTTATAGTATACATACTTTGAACTTTGAATCTACTTTTATTGTATTTTTTGTCAGGTCAGACCAGATCATTCAACTCACTGGATTTAAAGGATATGAAAGAATCACGTGACTAGTATGCATTTTTTTACATTCGATTTGTCTGTTAAATGAATATTCATTGGATGTCTATGATACTAATTATTACCAAGGTGTAAACAATAAAATTCCAGCATAAAACAGAAGATAATTATTCCCAGATCTTTGTCTAAAGACAGCATGCCATTAAATAGACTCTTTGCTACTGTGCTATCAGAACCTTTTTTAAGGTATTGGGTAAGATGGAGTGTCTAGGACCATAAGACCATAAGATATAGGAGCAGAATTAGTCCATTTGGCCCATCGAGTCTGCTCTGCTATTTCATGATGTCTGATCCAATTTTCCTCTCAACACCAATCTCCTCCCCGTACCCCTGCTTATCCTGACCAATCAAGAACCTGTCAATCTCTGCCTTAAATATACATAAAGACTTGATCTCCACGGATGCCTGTGGCAAAAAATTCCACAGATTCACCATTCTGTGGGTAAAGATATTCCTCCTCATCTCCATTCTAAAAGGGCACCTCTCTATTCCGAGGCTGTGTCCTCTGGTCTTAGACTCTCCCACCATTGGAAACATTCTCGCCTCGTATCCCCATATCAAGGCCCCTCAATGAGGTCACCCCTCATACTTCTGAATTCTAGTGAATACCAGAGGGCACAATCTCAGAATACAAGGACATCCCTTTAGAACAGAGATGAGGAAGAATTTTGTTAGCCAGAGGGTGGTGAATCTGTGGAATTCATGGCCACAGATGACTAACGAGGTTAAGTAACTGGGTGTATTTAAAGTGGGGATTGACAGGTTTTGATGAGTAAGAGTGTCAAAGGTTATGGGAGAAGGCAGGAGGGAGTAGTTGAGAGGGATGATAAATCTGCCATGATAGAATGGCAGTGCAGACTCGATGGGCTAAATGGCCTAATTCTGCTCCTATGTTTTATGTTCTTAATTAGGTGCATTTCCTTAACTGTTCTGTGATTTACACAAATTAAAGTAAGGTATCCAAAGTGGATACATGGTTTACTGATATACTTTACTGTCGTACGTATCTATAAGGTAGATATTATCATGATGGATCATTCTGTTGCTTGCTCTTTATAATCATACTTCCATAAGTAGAGTAAGTAATATATTAACAGTGTTAAGTATTTTAATCTACCATCTGTGACAAAGCACTATGAATGCTCAGTAATATACGGTTTGTAGATAGATTTCTTTTCAGGGTGATTGAAAATAATTATTTTGCTTTAATGGTTTACAGGATTTCTGGCTAAAAGGTCATCAGTTACTCATTGTATTGGCTTTGGAGGCCATTGTTCTAGGATGTTGCAGGTTATAAACTGATTTCTACCATATCAAATATGGTCAGATTACATCATAAAGCTCTGGCTTCTAATTTTTTAGAGGGGTTATCTTTCTCTAAGTATTATTTACTTTGTTTACTTCTCAGTCACAAAAGCAATTAGGCAATTTAGGATAACAGATTATGAATATTGAACAATTATTTAACAAATATGTCTTTCTGCCAATGTACTAATGGCATCAATTAATTTAAGATAAGGGGGTTAACACCAGCACTAAAATATCAGAGAACAAAATCTCATGAGATTGCCAACTATTTTTTTCTTAGGAATGCATTAATTGTTTTGAAGGATTTTCACTTTTGCATCAACAGCATTGATTTCTAGTTTCTCACATAGAAAGGGAAATTAAGTTCTCTTTAAACCTGTTTCAAATAATCTACTAGACTACACTACCCTTGATCTTATCTGCATTGTAGGTTCCAGCAGTTTTCTAATTGTTTCCAGCATTTTCCCCTCAACCACCAAGTTTATCCCATATATTGATTACATGGTGAGGAAGTTCTTGTTCTCAGTCCTAAAACTACCTTTTAACAATTAGAACTATTCCTCCAAATTAATGTAAAATTTAGGTTAATTTTCTCTAAATCTTTAATGTTCTGATATATGTTTAAAATTTTCTTTCAAGTGCTTCTTCTCCAGCTTGAAAAACACAGATCTATCTAGTTGCTTGGCATCCCATTGAGCTTCTGCTATTAAGGAGCACTGATTTCACTGGCAATTGCCTGGAGAAACCAACTGCAAGTAGTATGGCTATGTAATTAGTAAGTGAGCCTTGAAGAGGTATCAGAGACCCTACAGAGTGGTAATCAGATGTATATCCTTTGCACCTAAGAGGAAAAAGCCTTTCCTAATGGTGTATGCTGCAGAATGGACTGCATTGCGCATTTGCAGCATTAAACTGTTTTCTTTCTGGCTACTTCAAAACTAGCCAGATAATTTTTCATCTAAGGACACAGATGTTCACTTTTTATCAAGGGTATGGGAAGGAACCTTTTTAATCTGATTCCTAAAAGCAATTTTCCAGATCAGTGCTTGATTTTGATATCTGCAATAAACTGGCAAAACAATAAACAGTGAGGCAATTGGAGCAATGAAGATGTTACTGGTGGAAGACTGGAAAGAGGTAGATAGTCAGTATTAGATAACCTTGAACTGAAAATGGAGTTTACATTTTTGATCTTAACGAGGAGTTGATTCCATGAAGTTAATCTTAAACCACAATATCTGTCAGTTCATCTGACAGCCAAAGCAATTGTTTCTAGTTGGAAAAGTTCTGAACCTTATGGTTTAACCTTATCGAAGCTGCTGTTGAAACAGTGTGTCCATTTATAAAACCTTAGCTTTACTTGATTCCATAGTGCTTAATGTGATAACCATTTGGTCATAAAAAAATTAATTTACATTTGTCAAATGTCATTTTCCAGTTCAGTTACTTTTTCTCTATTTATACTTTGCATTCATTAGATGAAAGCATATTGAAAGTCAGTTAATTTAATGCTGAAATGGTAAATCTACTTGTGTTTGCTGTAAATACTGCACATTTCATCTTTTTCTGTCGATGTATTTATTTCCAATCATCAGCTTTAATAACATTTGCACAGTTATAGGTGCTGGCATCAGATTCTACTGTTACATTTCATTTCTTTCTTTTCCTTTTGTTCACCTCATATGTTTATCAACTTTCCCATAAATATGCCCACTCTATTTCCTCTAGTCATAGGTTGAACAATCTCACCACTATAAATTAAAAATTTCTCATGAATTGTCTTTTTAATCTATCTTAGATTACTAGGTCATACCCAGTCAGCCCAATCTTTTCGATTCAATAGACAATAGACAATAGGAGCAGGAGTAGGCCATTCGGCCCTTTGAGCCAGCACCGCCATTCACTGTGATCATGGCTGATCATCCACAATCAGTATCCAGTTCCTGCCTTATCCCCATAACCTTTGATTCCACTATCTTTAAGAGCTCTATCCATCTCTTTCTTGAAAGCATCCAGAGACTTGGCCTCCACTGCCTCCTGGGGCAGAGCATTCCACATATCCACCACTCTCTGGGTGAAAAAAGTTTTTCCTCAACTCCATTCTAAATGGCCTACCCCTTATTCTTAAACTGTGGCCTCTGGTTCTGGACTCACCCATCAGCGGGAATATGCTTCCTGCCTCCAGCGTTTCCAATCCCTTAATAATCTTATGTGTTTCAATCAGATCCCCTCTCATCCTTCTAAATTCCAGCGTATACAAGCTCAGTCGCTCCAATCTTTCAACATATGACAGTCCCGCCATCCCAGGAATTAACCTGACGAAGGGTCTCGGCCTGAAATGTCGACTGTACCTCTTCCTAGAGATGCTGCCTGGCCTGCTGCGTTCACCAGCAACTTTGATGTGTGTTGCTTGAATTTCCAGCATCTGCAGAATTCATCGTGTTTATACAATACTCCAGGTGTGGTCTCACCAGGGCTCTGTACAGCTGCAGAAGGACCTCTTTGCTCTTATACTCAATTCCCCTGTTATGAAGGCCAGCATGCCATTAGCTTTCTTCACTGCCTGCTGTACCTGCATGCTGGCTTTCAGTGACTGATGAACTCCTGCAAATCTTCTTTGCTCCCTCTTCAGTGTCTCAATATTCATTTACAATACAGTGGACAGAACCTTACAGATTGCTCTCTGTGTGATCTAGGCAAGGGTGAACCCAAATTTAATGTAACTTTTCTACTCTTCAATTCTATTCCTTCCAAACGGAATCGCAGTGACTGATCTGCTTTTCGAGTGGCCACCTTAACCGAAATTGTGATTTTTCGTTATTTTCAGTTTTTGTTCCTTTAATCACTTTATTTAGACTTTTATTTTTTAATATGCAATCTTAGTTTTCTCACCAAAATGTGATCCCTCACACTGTTCTTCAAATATATTTATCTCCGAAATACACATACTTAAATCATCCTGAAATTGGTGCCATTTTCCTTTTTCCACATGTGCACAGAATTAAGAATTGCAGATGAGAAAATTCCCGTTCGTCACTTGTAGTAAAGACATCCAAGAGTATTAGCCATTGGTGTGCTCACCTCCTGGTATTTGATTCATAGGCATGAGCCAGAGTTAATTCCAAGTTCTTGGGTGCCACTTATTTTGGGCATTAATATTTTCCACATCCTCTGCTTAATGTGCCAACCTTTTGTT
The DNA here is from genome assembly GCF_030028105.1 of Mobula birostris. NCBI lineage: Eukaryota > Metazoa > Chordata > Chondrichthyes > Myliobatiformes > Myliobatidae > Mobula > Mobula birostris. The sequence goes on along the minus strand of NC_092375.1, from coordinate 46,670,094 downwards.
GAATTAATCTGGAAATAATCCCTTTAAAATCTTTCTCAAATTTGCCAACTTCATACAGGCACTTCTACTTTTATTCTCCTTTGCCTTTTTCTGCTTTTAAAATACGATTATGTTATGATCACTATAATGTGCCATTGCCCTAACTCTTAACATTGCCAACAACAGGTATTCTGCAGATGCTAGAAATTCAAGCAACACACATCAAAGTTGCTGGTGAACACAGCAGGCCAGGCAGCATCTCTAGGAAGAGGTACAGTCGACGTTTCAGGCCGAGAACCTTCGTCAGGACTAACTTAACATTGCCCTTGTGTTCCTCTAAATTGTTGCTCCATATTCCAGCAACTCTTGTGTCTCCATGTTATTAATGAGGTCTTTTATTTTAATGTTATAATTCCATTTTAAAGTATTGCCTCTTTTTTGTTTATTGAGTTTCTATTAAAAGTTCCATGCTAAGCATGCTTGGTCCTTATTTTGCATTGGCTATATTCAAGTGGTTGTTAAAGATATAATGCCATATTTTCACTGATCTATGAATGGTGCTTTCAGTATGCTGAGTTTTATTCCCAAAAATCAGAAGCGCACAATCCCAGTAGTTATACCAAGTTCACACCCTTTTGTGCCTTCCTGTATTGAAGAATTAATATTGTTTACAGGCCCAGTGGTATTAGCATAGTAGTTGCAGTTCATCCCTGCCCATCTGACGAGAAGCTGGTGGGCAGCCGTTGAAGGAGTGTAGCACGCCTTTCCTTGTTGGTCACACTTAGGAAGGTTCTACATACAGTATAAGATTTTTTTTAATTGTTGGAGCTTCATCAACTTCAGACAGAAAATTTTGGATGGAATTACGTAGAGTATGGTCTGTTGAGGACAAAACAGTTATGCTCAGAAAGCAGTCTGAGGGTATTGAGAAAAATGACCTGTCTGAAGAACTAACATTGACAAGGCCTTGTGTTTGTGTTCACCTTCAGCAGGACTCTACACTGCCTGTCATTTGAGGAAACTCCATCTCTTCAGCTGGGACTACTGTCAGCAGTGAAGGATGTAATCTATCTCAGTGGGATATGTGCTTGTGCGTCCTTCACAGTACTGAAAAATCTGTGCCAGACTTTTTTCTGCAAGTCTTGTGCTCTGTTAGATTTCAGGTTTTCTTTATTGGACCTCAGCTGTATGCCTGTGGGTCTGTGTCACCTCCTGAGTCATGTCATCTCAATGTCTTGCATTTCTCATTAATTAGCGACAGGAACTCTTGGCCGATTTCATAACACCACTGTTCTCATTTTCCATTCAAGTGCTAATTGTGGTGGACTTAGGGACTGTGAAAAATCTGGCACTCCTGAAGGCTGGGAACTATTAAGTTCCCACTGAGGCACTGATTAAGTAGAACTTTCTTCGTCAAGTGCTTAAGACCTTTGACAATGATTTTCCTAAAGCAGTATTTCAACACCTAGAGATCAGGTTGACGAAGAGGACAGGCTGGACTAGGTGCTGTGCAGTCTGGCAGTCATCAGCCCCCGTCAGTGTGAGTGATGTGGATATCCTAGTGGTTGCTCGCTTGGATCATGAAGAACCTGTGAGGTCATTGCCAAGAGGCCTCAAAATAGGAGGCCTCCTATTTTCCCCTGTGCTCTCAAGACCATCTATGTTCAAAACCCTCAAGGCTTGATTGCTCTCCACCCCACACTGCGTTACTTTACAGCATTGTCTTTGCTGCAGTCCTCGATTTCAATAGACTGTGAAAGAATGTTCGATGCCTAGCCATCACCAAGCTCCTAATCTACTGAGCAGCACTGACCCTCTGCACCATGGGCAATGAGTAGCTGCCCCTTCAAAGGACTGGTAATATGCCAATAGCATTGTCCCCCATGAAACTGGCCTATTCCACCATCTGTGTCCTCTCCAGGGCCAAATTCCCAGCACTGAGATTGGGTTGGACCTCTTCATAGAGATGCCGCCTAGCCTGCTGCACTCACCAGCAACTTTTATGTGTGTTGCTTGAAATTCCAGCATCTGCAGATTTCCTCGTGTTTAGGCTCAGCGAGCTCTGTTTGGGCAGGTCACATGTTCATAGAATTAGACAGTCCTTCACTGCAACTCTTCCACGCTGACCAAGATTTCAATCCAAACTACTTCCATTTGTCTGCATTTTGCCTATTTCCCAATAAGCATTTCCTATCCATGTCTTTTAACATTGTAATTATACCTGCCTTGACCATTTCCTCTGAGTACGTGCTTCATAACCTTATCACCCTCTTTGTGAAGATGTTTTTTCTTGGGTCTATTTTAAATCTCTCCCCTTCCACCTTCAGTATAAGTCCTCTGGTTTTAGACTCCCATCATCATCATTATGTGCGGTGCTGTATGACCTAGATGTTGTTGGCAAATTTTTCTGCAGAAGTGGTCTACCATTGCCTTCTTCTGGGCAGCGTCTTTACGAGACAGATGACCCCAGCCATTATCAATATTCCTTGGAGATTGCCTGCCTGGTGTCAGTGGTCGCATAAACTGGACTTGTGATATCTACCTCCTTCCATGGCTTCGCATGATCCTGATCGGGTGTGTGGGGGGAGGGAGCTAAGCAGATGCTGCACTTTGTGCAAGGGTGACTTCAGGCTAGCGGAGGGAAGGAGCCCCGAACACATCCTTTGGTAGAGATGTATCTCCACCCCGCCACCCTAGACTCCTGTGCCCTGTGGAAAAGGCACCTTCTCTTTGCCCCCTCATGACTTTATACGCCTTTATATGTTCACCAGTCTGTCTCAAAAGAGCCTTTACATAGTTTGGCAGTTATGGTTAAAAGACTGGCTGACTGGCAGAAGACAAAGAATGGGAATAAAGAAGGCCTTCTCCATTTGGCTACCAGTGGCTAGTGGTGTTCTGCAGGGATTTCAGAGAGTGTTAAGTGTCTGGAATGTACAGCCAGGGATGGTGTTTGAGGCCCTTCCATTAGAGACACTTAAAAGACTTTTTTAGAGACTTTGAGGAAAAAATTTAGAGACATTTAAGATGCTTAAGTGGGTGGCACGGTAGCATAGTGGTTAGCATAACGCTATTACAGAACCAGCTGTAAGATTGGGGTTCAATTCCCACCACTGACTGTAAAGAGTTTGTACATTCTCCCTGTAACTGTGTGGATTTTCTCCGGGTGCTCCGGTTTCCTCCCACATTTCAAAAACGTACAATTAGGGTTAGTAAGTTGTTGGCATCGGAAACATGGTGACACTTTCAGTCTGCCCTGCACAATCCTCAATGATTTGATTTGACGCAAACAATGGTATTTCAATGTACATGTGACAAATAAAGCCAGTCTTTTATCTTTAACCTTAGATAAGCACATGGATGAAAGAAAAATTGAGGGTTACGGGCTATGTAGACGTGAGGGATTGCATGGATTGTCAAGTAGTTTAAAACATCACAGACAGAAAGGCCTGCAGTGTGCTGCATTGTTCGATGTTCACTGTAGTAAGGAAGGTAAATACAATGTTAGAATTCATTTCAAGAGGTCAAGAATATGAAAACTAGGATGTAATACTAAGACTTTTTCAGGCATTGTTGGGATCACATTTGCAGTATTGTGAGCAGCTTTGGGTTCCATACCTAACGAGGGGTGTGCTGGCATTGGAGAGGATCTGGAGGTAGTTTACTGGAATGATCTTGGGATGAAAGGATTTATGGATAAGGAGCATTTAATGAGTCTGGGCCTGTACTTGCAGAACTTTGGAAGGATAAGGAGAGATCACACTGAAACCCACTATATAGTGAAAACCTTGGATAGAGTGGATGTGGAGGGAATGTTTGCAGTAGTGGTGGAGTCTAGGACCAGAGAGGCCAGCTTAAGAATAAAAGGCTGTGTCTGTGGAACAAATGTGAGGAAGACTTTCTGTAGCCATAGGGTGGAGAATCTATGGAGTTCATTGTCACAGATGGTTGTTGATGCCAAATTATTGGGTATATATAATGTGGAGATCGATGGACTCTTGATTAGTAAGGACATGAAAGGTTACAGGGAGAAGGCAGGAGAATGGAGTTGAGAGGAAAAAATAAATCATCCGTGATCAAATGGTGGAGCAGACTTGATGGGTAGAAAGGCCTAATTCCGCTCCCATGTCTTATGGTCTTATGATTTCATATGCACAAGAGAAAATATCTCAGTCTATGCAACCTCCCCTTATAACTCAAACTGTCCAGTCCCGGTAGCATCCTCATGAATCTTTTCTGCACTCTTTCCAGATTAATGAATTCTTTCCTATAGCTGGGTAACCAGAGCCTCACACAATACTCCAAGCATGATCAGTTGTAACATTACATTCAAGTACAGTTGTAACATGGCATTCCAATTCCTGTATTCAGTGCACTGCTGACAAAGGGTAGCATGCCAAATATCTTCTTCACCTCCCTGTTCACCTATGCCATCATTTGCATTGAGCTGTACCCCTAGGCATGTTTTACAACTATTTACTGTGTACATCCTTCCCTAGTTTAACTGAACAAATTGCAGCACCTCACACTTACCTGAATTAAATTACGTCTGCCATTCCCTGGCCCCCTTCCCCAGTTTATCCAAATCCTGTTGTAATCTTAGATAACCTCCTTCATTGACTACCATACGAACAATTTTGGTGTCATCCTTGAGCTTAGGAGGATTAATGGCGCCTAACGGCGACTCCTTTGCCTGCATCTTCGGAAACAGCTCTATTTCCATCCTTAATATCTCTATTTTTCCCTTTCTGGATTCCTTTGAAGACCCTGACCTGGAGTTACATGCTGACTACGGTTCTTTGCAGGAATGGGACCTGCTCTCGGGGTTTCACGACTGGCTGTTATTCGGCGCACCAAGGGCTTGGCTAAGTGCTCAGCTTGCCTTCAGAGGACTGAGATTTCGTGGCTCTGGAGACGGGCGGGTTGGCGGTCGGTGTCACGGCAGGGGATCGGTGTGTCATCAGAGGAGTCAGAAGATCTATTTCTATGTGCCCAGAGACCCGAAATCTTTGGGCACAGAGTTCGGAAAAAGCAATGCAACATACTTTTAACATCATAAACCAGTGAGTTGCTTGTTACGTCTCCCCTCCCACTGTAAAATGGAGACATCTCTTTCTCCCTTATTAGGGAGAGAGAGAAAGCCCGTGGTATGTCGAATACCAGGTGAAACGCGAAGTCTTTGGGGTAACTGCATGTCTGAGCCTTTGCTGTTGCTTTGCTCACACTTGAGTGCTTGGTGGCGGGTGCCGATGCGCATTTTTTGCCAGTGGGGGGAGGGGGGATTGTTGCTTGCTGCCGTTTATGTGCAGGAGGGAGGGGAGCTGGGGGGGACTTTGGGGTTCTAACATTTAACTGTCATTCATTCCTTGGGGGCACTCCTCTGTTTTTGTGGATGGCTCAGAAGAAAGAGCATTTCAGCATATATATTGTATACATTCCTCTGACATTAAATGTACTTTTGAAACTTATAAACCATGTTCATGCTTTCATCATATAGATGATGAATAACAACAGACCCAGGATCCAGCACCAATACCTGTGGCATAGCACCGGTGACAGGCCTCCATATCTCACGTGCTTAACACCAGTGCTCTTAAGCAAGCATCCTATTCTGAGCTCTGTTACTAACAACATGCCCTGAAGTCTCCGTGCAAAAAATGTGACATTCCCATTAACCATTGCAACTCAAGATGGGGAAGAGACATTCATGAAGCCATTAAGCACTGTTAGTCACTACAGCAGGATGATAGAACATAGAACATAGAATAGTACAGCACAGTACAGGCCCTTCGGCCCACAATGTTGTGCTGACCCTCAAACCCTGCCTCCCATATAAGCCCCCACCTTAAATTCCTCCATATACCTGTCTAGTAGTCTCTTAAACTTCACTAGTGTATCTGCCTCCACCACTGACTCAGGCAGTGCATTCCACGCACCAACCATTCTCTGAGTAAAAAACCTTCCTCTAATATCCCCCTTGAACTTCCCACCCCTTACCTTAAAGCCATGTCCTCTTCTATTGAGCAGTGGTGCCCTGGGGAAGAGGCACTGGCTATCCACTCTATCTATTCCTCTTATTATCTTGTACACCTCTATCATGTCTCCTCTCATCCTCCTTCTCTCCAAAGAGTAAAGCCCTAGCTCTCTTAATCTCTGATCATAATGCATACTCTCTAAACCAGGCAGCATCCTGGTAAATCTCCTCTGTACCCTTTCCAATGCTTCCACATCCTTCCTATAGTGAGGAAGGATGTGGAAACCATGTGAGAAATGTGGAAGGAGAGTACACTGTCCATCCTGGATGGGCTCCATTATGGTAGAGTATGTAGAACCTCAAAGGTACAATCAGCAATCTCACAACCTATAAAATATGACTGGAAGAAGTCAGTCCTGACTTCAAGGGAGTCCCTAAGGAGAAGTAATAATATAACTTAGATATGAGTATATGCAAATGTCTCTTCTGAAAACTCAAACAGGGAAAATAATTCTGGTTGATGTATACAGTTTTACTAAAATGGAGCCAGTGTAGGTTATGGAATTTTGGAGCAAAATCAAACTTGTTAGAGGAACTAAGCAGGCCAGGGAGTATTTGTGGAAGCAAAAGGATAGTTAACACTATATGATTGAGATCCTTCATCAGGGCACCTTTCTGTGGAGATTTTCTCAAGTATCTAGTAGAATCATCCATCCTGATGAAGGGTCTTGGCCCAAAACATTGACGGTTTACTCTTTTCCATAGATGCTGTCTGGCTTGCAGAGTTTCTCCAGCATTCTGTGTGTGTGTGTGTGTGTGCTCTTGCAGAATTATATCCATTTTAAAAGACTATGTTTGCTAGAAACTGAGGAACAGTGACATCAGAAATCCTTAACCTTGCATCAGTTGCCATGGTAAGTTCACATCTCCTACAATACATACTGTTGTAATTCTTAGTGATACAGAGACTTTAAAAAGCAACTATTCAAACATAATTATCTCCAATCCACTGTACTGTGATTTGCAGGAGACATTCGCTAGTGAGCCAGTCCATTTAAATGTGGTTATTTGGAGGATCAATGTTGATTGATTAGGCATGCTTCAAGTGGGTGTATCTAGTCGATGTTGAGCCAAATATGTTGTAAATCAGAAAACATTAACTCAAGGAATATTAATCAGGCTGAGATTGTCAATACTTTAGACACTGAATTGAACTGGAAAATATTCAAGGTAAATACATTACCAAAACTCAGATTATATGTAATGTTGAAAGCATACAGAGCTTTTTTTTTTGTATTTATTACATACCAGAGTTGTTGGCTAATAATTACACAGATGATCAAAGTCTGTTGAAATTTTGCCTACTCTATCCATCGCAAGACACTTCTATTTTCATGCATATGAACCTGTGTTATCTGTAGGAAGTCTAAATAATTTCTTTGAAAGAGATAATTAAAAGTTATTCCAGTTAATTGTGAAGGGGCGGTGTGTTCACCTAAATAGTCATGTTGTTCCTGAAAGGGCTGGGTTTGCTGTCTGTTTTTTTCAATGGAATGAGGAGTTATCCCTTTGATTTTACAATTCAAATTTATGTTAGTGTCATCAGTTTGTATTTACATTTTTAAAAAATTAATAGAACCTATCAACCCCAACGTATGCATGCTTTTCACATCAGGATAATGTCAACCTGATTATGCACTATAAATCACTTTAGGTGAGCCAGCACGGAGCCAGATTCATTCTGGATGGCGAGTTCTTGGACTTTATATAAATCAACCATTAGTGACATCAGTGACATTTGCCATAATAGGCAACACGACAGTTCACAGCATTATTGTTATTCTTGGCTGGGATTTGGAATTGATTAAATTGATCTGAGCTGCTTAATTGATTTCTTGGGTTTAACTTATTCACATTTTCTAGCTCCAAGAAGCACTATGTACAAACGTTTGTATTTGAGTATACTTGCGCTTCTTGTTTTTCTCATTGACATAGTTCCTGTGTATAAGTGGTATGTTCGTTCTTCCAGTATTCCTTCTAAATTATATGGCAGCAGTTTTGATATTTGACCTCATCATAGTCAGTATTTGATGGGAAACAAATAATAGTCTTTAGTGTTAGTTGGTTTTATTTGGCTCCTTTTCAGTCTGATTTTTAATATATTACCTGTCAGTTCTTGTCGTCTCCCAAAGTATACCTACAATTTTGCTATTCAGATCACGGCAGACTCAGAGGCTCCTGAAAAAGGAATTAAGATTGAAAGAATTAATTCATTCAGGAAAGAAATAGATGAACATTTGGCTGGCCATATGCTATAGGTGAATCCAAGTATAGACTCTCTTGAAACCGTATTACAATAGGCATATAGAGCATGCAAGGACAATTAAGGGATCATCATATCTGTGCACGTTTTTGCTTGAGCAATACCACACTGATTTATCAGGATAATGCTTTATCTTTATTGATTTCCAGTGTTTTTCAAATTTCCTCTTAAAATTTCTAACAGCTCTCTGAATAAAGAATCTTGTCTAAAGTTATCTCCCGTCTCCTGCTTTATTAGATAGGGTTTTAAGTAAAAACCACTGTCATTAACTTCACAAAAGCATTTCTTTACTTGTCTTAATTTTAAGATTTTCTTGGTTCCAGTACCAAGAATCTTAAATATCTTCTCATATATTTCATTAGTTCCTCTAATGAGAAAATAACAGAAATTGAATTAGAGATTCCAGTGGGTTTTGCTGATACTATTGGATCTAGTTGTTTTGTAAGTGAGTGCTTCTGCAGTCAATGTACTACAATGTAGGCACAATGTAATCTTACATAATGCTGATAATAGACTGACTACTAAGAGCTCTCATTTTCAAATCAATAGAAAAATAAATGGAAAAAGACTATACAGTCCTACCACTCTGTGTCTGATGTTTTTGCCTGTCACATAAACGAATAATTCTAATCAATTTTTTATTTGCCTTGTTGCCATGTTACTTTACTGCCTTTCCTGTTATTTCCCTATCAAATCAAATCTAATCTTGAAAGTTTGCATAACTTCTGCTTCAATCACTAATTCTGTAGGTAAAGTCCGAGCCTCACATTATAGTTCCAAACATTTGTGCACTGGTGAATCTCTTGCATTCAACAAACACATGAGATCCCATTCTGCTTCTTCACTGGTCCCTCCATAATTGATGTTGTTTTTATTTTACAAAGAGCTCTGAGTGTACTCACTGGCCATTTTATTAGGTACACCTGCTTGTTAATGCAAATATCTAATCAGCCAATCATGTGGCAGCAACTCAATGCACAAAAGCAAGCAGACGTGGTCAAGAGGTTCACTGGATGTTCAGACCAAATACAGAATGAGAAAGAAATGTGATGTAAGTGACTTTGACTGTGGGATGATTGTTGGTGTGGATTCAGTATCTCAGAAACTGCTGATTTGCTGGGTTTTTCATGCAAAGCAGTCTCTAGAGTTTACAGTGAATGGTGTGAAAAAAAATCCGGTGAATGGCAGTTCTGTGAGCATAAACACCTGGTTATTGAGAGAGGTCAGAGGTGAATGACCAGCCTAGTTCAAGTTGACAGGAAGGCAACAGTAACTGAAATAACCACACATTACACCAATAAGTGGTGTGCAGAAGAGCATCCCTGACTGCACAAAATGTCAAATCTTGATGTGGATGGTCTACAGTAGCAGACGACCATGAAGATACACTCAATGGCCACTTTATTAAGTACCGGAGGTACCCAATAAAGTGGCCACTGAGAGTATTTCTCCAGTTTATTCAGCAGGCAGCTACCCAATTACTGTTTTAAAATTCTACTAATGCAGAGCCCATTTGGCATACAGTGTCCTACCTGAAAACCTATTAATGTTTTGGCTGCTGTGTTCCACAGTAATTTCTTTAATGAGATTATCAACTAGGTGTTTGCCTTGAAAATACCAGCTCTTGATTATGATCAGTTGGTGGCACTCTCACCTCTTATTCAGAAAGTTGTTGGTTCAAGCCTTACTCCAGAAAGCTGAAAATGTGATATTTCTGAGCAGTTGGAACTCCAGCTACCCTCTAGGTTAGATGTAATAGCTCTACAGTATTTCATGATGGGGAATTCTAAATACAGTTTTCACTCTTGACCAGCAGCACTAAAGCAGCAGAATACTATAAACCCTTAGCAACACACACAAAATGTTAAAAGAAATCAGCAAGTTAGACAGCATCGACAGAGGGAATTAAACAGTTGACGCCTCAGACCAGGACACTTCCTCAGAACTGGAAAGGAAGGGGGCAGAAGCCAGAATAGGAAGGTGGGAGGAAGGGAAGGAGTACAAGCTGGCAGGTGATGGGCAAGACCAGGTGAGGGGTAAGGTGGGTGGGGGAGGGGAGATAAAGTAAGAAGCTGGGACATAATATGTGGAAGAGGTAAAGGGCTGAAGGAGAAGGAATCTGATAGGAGAGGACAATGGAATGTGGGGAACTGGAAGGAGGAGATGGGTAGGTCATGAGGGCAGGAAGGAGAGGTGAAGGGTTGAGAGGGCCACCAGAATGGGGGGAAAACTAAAGCACTGGAGGAAACTGAGGGGATTGTTTCTTGGCTAGAAACATCAACTGTTTATTCTCCTCCACAGATTCACCTTCTGAGTTCCTCCTGCATTTTTACGTGTTACTGAAGATATTTAGCACCTGTAGAATCTTTTGTGTCTCTTGTGACCATGACTCCTTAACTCCCACCTACCGTGACTAGACATCTTCTGTAAAACATTGCACCTCATCACTTTCTGCCTTCAGCACATCACGTTCGAAGATACTTCACAAACCTGCCTTCCTTTATCTCCTCAAGTAAAGGGCCTTTTCACACTTGAACGACAGGACCCTTAACTTTTCTATCCCATTTCCAGTTTCATCCTTTCCCTTCTTTTCCAGCACCAAGGTCATTCCCTCCATCAAGCACAATTTCTTCCTACCATCAGCTCTACCTTCTCCCCTTGTGGAATTTTGAAGGGACTTTAGCCTCCATAAGGTTCTAGTCCACCCTTTAGTCACCAGTAGCAACCCCTCATTTGCTTATAGCTCAGTGCCATCTTTGTCTCCCCTCTGCCGAGCACTCCAAACTGCCTTTCCAGATGAATCAGTGGTGTTCTTTTTTGATTAATGATGAAGACCTTCGCAGTTGGGTAGGATGGAAGGTCAGAAGGAGGAAAGGAGTTTGTTTTACTTTTCTGACAAAGGGTCTCGGCCCAAAACGTCGACTGTGCTTCTTCCTGTGGATGCTGTCTGGCCTGCTGCATTCCACCAGCATTTTGTGTGTGTTGTTTTGTTACCTGTTGTGTTCTGTGTTGTTCCGTGTTGTTCTGCTGAGCGCTGTGAGCAAGCTACGTTGACAGCAGAATGGGTGACAACACTGGCAGGCTGCACCCAGCGCATCCCCGGGTGTGTTGGTTGTTACAGCAAACGACGAATTTCACTGCTTGTGATAAATAAATTTGAATTTGAATCTATCTGGGACAGAGCAATAAAGAAATGGTGAACCATTTCTAATTCAGGAAATGTGTAACCGAGAGGCGGGTGTAGAGGTGGTGGTGCTACCATGCACTTGCTACCCTTGATCGTCCAGGTGGTAGCAGCATTTTGGGTTTGACATCTCAATCTGAGACGTAGACTTGCACCTCTGGTCCACAGATGCTGCTTGACCCACTGAGTTCTTTCAGTGTTCCCTCCTTTACTCCAGATTCCAACATCTGCAATCTCGTTAGTCTTCACAAAGCTGCTCAGGGATCTAATTGTGCACACTTTCACTGTAAAACATTGACACTTTTTGAATAGTTTCACACTTGTGGATGCTCACTTGGTGAGGGAGCAGTACTTGTAGATTAAAAGAATAAAATAAGGAATTGTTTCAACAAATGAATGACTGGGCATATTTAGCAAATCTTTAAGAGAGAGGGTATTCTCTGAAACAGACAACCCATATAAATAGTTGACTTTTATAGCTGCGTTTATAAATGCATGCAGGCCCATGCCATGGTTGATGGTGACAGTTCATGTGGAAACACAAACACGTGAGGGATGCAGGCGCAAATGAACTATGACGCCTTTCGTTGCTGGGCAACAAACTATCATTGCATCTTGTATTTGTGGTGACAGTTTATTTCAGCAGCATTCCTGATGAAGCTCTGAAAACATTCGAGATGGCAACTTAAAGTGTGAATCATAACACCTAGGAGCAGAATTAGACCATTGAGTCTGCTCTGCTATTCCATCATGGCTGACTTATTATCCCTCCCAACCCCATTCTCATGCCTTCTCCCTGTAACCTTTGACACCCTAATTAATTAAGAATCTATCAACTTCTGCCTTAACTATACGGAGAATTCCACGTATCTAGCACCCTCTGGCTAAAGAATTCTTTCCTCGTCTGTGTCCTAAATGGACGTCCCTCAATTCTGAGGCTATGCCTTCTGTTTCTAGACTCCCCCACTTTAGGAGACATACTCTGTACATCCATTCTATCCAGACCTTTCAATATTTAATAGGATTCATTCTCCTGAACTCCTCATATGTTAACCCTTTCATTCCTGGGATAATTCTCATGAACCTCCTCTGTACCCTCTCCAATGCCAGCACATCTTTTCTTAGATGTGGGCCCAAAGCTGCTCATTAATGCTGACTCATTGCAGTAATTAAGCTGATTTTGTATCATTAGTGAAGAGTGTACAAGGTGGTAGAAATGGAACTGTGACTATAAATGAAAATCAATAGGTTGGGTTGCCTTTCAATCACCCTCCCCCTTCCCCACCCCTTACCACATCTGCCATTCCTCCACAATCAACATGCACACATACACATATAGATACATATACTGTATATCAGATCACCTGTCCAGGGCATAGTACATAGATGCAATCATAGAGCCAAATAACACTAAAGCATAAAAATAGGTCCTTCAGCCTGTCTGAGCTGAACTATTAATGTGCTTATTCCAATTGACCTGCACCTAGACCATACCCCTACTGTCTATGTACCTATCCAAACTTCCCTTAAATGTTGAAATTGAACCCACATCCACGACTTCCACTGACAGCTTGATCCACACTCTCACCACCCACTGAGTGAAGAGGTTCGCCCTCATGTTCCCCTTAAACATTTCACCTTTCACCCTTAACCATGACTTCTAGATCCAATCTCACTCAACATCAGAGGAAAAAGGCTGCATGCATTTACCCTATCTATACCACTCATAATTTTGTATACCTCTATCCATGTGGTATAGGGAGTAACATCCTAACCTATTCAACCTTTCCCTATATCTCAGGTCCCTCAATCCTGGCAATATCTTTGTAAATGTTCTCTGCACTCTTGAAATCTTATTGATATCTTCCCTGTTGGGAGGTGACCAAAACTGCACATAATACTCCAAGTTAGGTCTCACCAATGTCTTATACAATTTCAACATAACATCTCAGCTCCTGTATTTAATATATTGATTTATGAACCCCAATATTCCTGAGACACCACTTTCAGGGAATTATGGATCTGTATTGCCAGATCCTCTGTTCATCAGTACCCTACCGCTCACGGTGTAAGTCCTACGCTGGGTTGTCCTCCCAAAGTGCAACACCTCACACTTGTCTACATTAAATTCCATAGGCACTTTTCGGCCTATTTTTCCAACTGGTCCAGATACAAGCTTTGATAGTCTTCCTCGCTGTCCACTACACGACCATCCACAAATTTGCCGAACCAGTTTACCACATTATCATCCATTTCGCTGATACAGATGACAATCATAAGAAAGGCGCACAGCACGTCTACATTCCCAGGAGGTTAGGGAGATTTGGCTTCTCACCAAACACCGTAGCAAACTTCAACTGATGTACTGTTCAAAGCTTCCTGACTGGACCAGTTCAACATAGTCTGAGATGGCAACGTGAATGCGTAGAAATGCAAGAAGCTGCAGTGAGTAGTGGACTGGGCCCAGCACATCAAAGGCACGTCCCTCCCTGCCAGTGGTAGCATGTACAAGAGCCACTGCTTCAAGAACACAACAAAAGTCATCAAACATCCCTACCATCCAGGCCGTGTCATATTCTTGCAGCTACAATCAGGCAGAAAGTACAGAACCCTTAAGTCCTACCCCACCAGGTTCCAGAACAGCTACTTCCCTTCAACCACTCAGTTCCTGAACCTGTCAGCAAAACCCTAATCACTACAGCTTAACAACTTTGATCACTTTGCACTAAAATGGATTTTGCTTTTTTCCTGTTCAGATTGAATTCTTTTCTCTTATAACCTACTTTTAATTTATATTTTTTATTGTAAATGCTGCTTATACGATGCTATGAGCCTGTGATTCTGCTGAAAATATTTTTTCCATTGCACCCATGCATACATATACTTACACATATGACAATAAACTCAACTTTGATTTTAACACACAGCTGGTATTTATACTTGAAAAGTAGCTGCTATCAGAGCCTATTTGATTTGATTTACTACCATTTTAGCCACTCGTTTCTTTCTGGATTGCTGAAGTATCTGTCAGAAGGAACAGATGTCATAAATATAAGTGAATAAATACCATATGATATAATATAGAATCCTAGTACACAATTAAGGCAAGTCTTTTGGATTTCCAACTGATATTTGACTTTGTCTTGCTTTTCTCTGACTGATTCAGCACTTTGCATTACCTCAGTGGTGATGAATGTCACTAATGCTACTTTGATCAACAGGAGGAAAGCTGGAGTGGAAAGCTGGGGGAGTAGGAATGCTCTATCTTACCCAGTCCAATCTGAGGATCAGGGTTTACAGAAGGCACCAATGGCTTTGGTATCCCCACCTCAGGTATGCTCCCGCGCACCGTACAGTGCACCTCTCTAAGCCTCAATCTGCTGCTAGATCTTAGTGTCTGCACTCCCATCAATGGACAGCCACAGTTAAAATGGCAGAGCTGTGAGTTTTCCATCAGCGCAAGTATTTTCGCACAGTTATTCTGGCTGCTGTATTTCATATGTTCCATCAGTGGTCCCTCTACTAAGATATTCAAGAGGATGTTAAGCACTTAGGAATGCTAATATAGAACATAGAACAGCACAGCACAGTACATGCTGTTCGGCCACTAATGTTGTGTCGACCTTTTAACATGCTCTAAGGTAATTCTAACTCTTTTCCTCCTACAAAGATAGAACATACCAAAACACTACAATAGAACATGGATCGCTACAATAGAACACAGAACACCACAATAGAACATACTGTAGAACACAGAACATCACAGAACTGTTCTGAGGTTATGAAGGGCCATATATAGATGGAATTCTCTTTTCTTTTCATGAAGTATTAAGAAGTCAGTCAGGAATGCCTATGAATCAGACAGGTTTTCACAGCTTTACTGTACAGCCTTGATCACACAACAATATGATATCGCCCACCTTGAGGCTGCAATGTATCTACCACAGCACCTTTACCCTGCAATGCTCAGCCACATCCCTTGTTTCACCTTCCAGCAGTTTTAGTGATTAACTGTTTCTGAAATGATGGCTACTCAATGCAAATATGACTGGCAACACTCCTCCACAAACCTACCCTGCCTGATCATCTGAGGTAAAACTAGTACTAGTTATGTTCATCACTGAGCAAGCAAAGGTACCTGCATATACTTGAATCTCCCACAAACATCCCGCTGAGAAGTTTGTGATTGTTGAAATGATTGCAGACCATCTAACTACAATATATGGCTTGCCAATCCAGAAAGGATTGTAAAAAGGAGAAAAGAACAGGCCCAATGGGCCGAGTGGCCTAACTCTGCTTCAATATCCTACGGTCTTACGGTGTTATGGTCTACGATGTGAAATTAGTTGTCTTACTGTGGCAGGACAGTGCAACGACATGGAATTACTATAAGTGACAAAAGGAATGAATAGGAATAAAGAGGTAGTATTCATGGATTCATGGACCATTCAGAAGTCTGATGACAGAGGGGAAGAAGCTGTTCCTGAATTGTTGAGTGTGGGTCTTCAGGCTCCCGTACCTCTTTGCTGATGATAGTAATGATAGGAGGGCATTTCCTGGGTGATGAGGATCTTTAATGAAAGATGCTGCTGCGAGGAAGAGATGTTTTCACCGATTTCTACTGACTGTGGTCTTCCGATGAGGAAGTCAAGGATCCAGTAGCAGAGGGGAGTACTGAGGTTTAGGATTAGAAGCTTAGTAATTAATACTGAGGGGATGATGGTGTTGAATGCTGAGCTGCAATCAATAAACGG
The DNA here is from genome assembly GCF_030028105.1 of Mobula birostris. Taxonomy (NCBI): domain Eukaryota; kingdom Metazoa; phylum Chordata; class Chondrichthyes; order Myliobatiformes; family Myliobatidae; genus Mobula; species Mobula birostris. Next base: position 46,653,883 of record NC_092375.1, on the reverse strand, counting down.
CAGTCTGACATTTGTTTTGCTGTTGTCTGGGTACTCCAAACCAGAGTGAAAAACCAGTAAGATTACACCTGTTGCAGACCTGTTGTAGTGGTGGGCAGTTTGTGCAAAGACCAGGGGGAAGCAGGAATATTGATTTACATTGTTGTCTGAGATGATGGGGCAGTACTTATGACAACTTCACAGTTAGTAACTTCTGTGGTGACTCCAAGCCTGCAACGTGCAGTTCTTTGGAATCCTCCAAGTAAACTTACCTCCCTGTCCTGATCTCCTCTGCTAGTTCACAGAACTTTTAGGCCAATTACATAATTCATTTTGGACTAATAATCCCCTTGGAGCATTGGTAGATAACAATCTACCAGAAAATCTGTAATCTTTCTTCAAATGGAGCACACATGGTTTTATTGTCTTGGAAGACCAATCAAACTCTCACCTTGGAAATGGGTGACATAGGTCTTAACATAACTAGTCGAACAATCTACAATCAAATGCAAATGAGGTCCTGATGTAAGAGTCATGATCGGTTGCCCTGAAGGTGACTTTGAATGAGCTTTAAGCGGAGTGAACACTTAACTCTGGTTACTTGAGTGTCTTTCTCGCTCCTCCTTCTTAAACTGTCTGCAATTCTTGCCAGGAACAGGCATATTGTCCTTGCTCCTGATTTTCTTCTATTTTTAGCTATTCTGTCATAGCATTCCAGCAATGCCGCACTTTCCCAGATCTCTTTTACTGTTTATCCATCTGACTAACCTGCAATGTCATTAAGCTTCAATGCATTGCGGTCAACTCACCAAATTCTTCACTTTTTAACTTCAGCTCGTCTGCAATATCTCCTTCATGTCTTATATCAGATTTCATTTACCCTCTCTTAGTCCATTAAAGACTAAATTCCTCCTGCATTTCACTACACACCATCTCTGTAATCCCTTCTAGTGCTAGAACACTCCATGGACATTTTTTTCTGTCTTAACTATGACTTCCCTTTGTGGCACTGCTGGCAACTGAACTTCCAGGTATGTGAGTTACAGACTTGTTAATTCTTAATTCCCTTGATCACTTCCCTCTCTTCCACTTCAACCATCAAGGTTTTTAGATCTCTTTTAACTTTTTAAATTCATTTTTGGGATCTGGTCATCACTGCTAAAGCCAATATATATTGTCTGTGTTTGAGAAGATGACAGTGAGACACATTCTTTAACTGCTGAAGTCCTTTGGGTGGAAGCTGTCCTAGAGAATTCCGCACAGAGTTCAGAGCATTTAGACTTAAAGACAATGGAGGACCAAGAAAATGCTTCCAAATCAGGGTGGTGTGTGACTTAGTGGGGAATCTGTAGATGGTGGTGTTCCCATGTGACAGCTGACATGTCACCTGTAAAGTTCGCAGAAACAGACATGGTAAATTACTGCAGTGTATTGTGTAGATGGTGCAGTCTGCAGCCACTGTACATAGATGGCAGAGGAACTGAGTGTTTATGGGGTGTTAATTAGGCAGACTGCTTTGTCTGGGATTGTGTCAATCTTCTTGAGAGTTGTTAGCTCTGCACACATCCAGACGAGGGAAGTGTATGCCACCACATGCCTTGTGATCACTATACTTCAGTGAGTGACTCATCACCTAACACCATGTGCCCTATTGTTGGCAAAAAGACATTGTGGTGTTCGGAGATAAGTCACTTTCTGCACGATACCCAGCCTCTAACCTGCTGCAGTGAGCATATGCTTAGACTAGTCAGGTTTCTGGTTAATGATGATCTCTGGGATGTTGTTAACAGTGTCGTAGAATGTCAGGGGTATTTAGTCATTCTTTATTGTTGACTGTTGCCTAGCGCTTTAGTGGGGCAAGTTTTACTTGCCACTTACACTCAGTGGCATCTTTATTAGGTACACCTGTACACCTGCTTGTTAATGCAAATATCTAATCAGCCAATCACGTGGCAGCAACTCAATGCATAAAAGCATGCAGACATGGTCAAGAGGTTCAGTTGTTATTCAGACCAAATATCAGAATGGAGAAGAAATGTGTTCGACTTTGACCATGGAATGATCTTGGTGCCTGATGGGGTGGTCTGAGTATCTCAGAAATCGCTAATCTTCTGAGATTTTCACCCACTGCAATCTCTAGAGTTTACAGAGAATGGTGCGAAAAACAAAAAAAAAACACCCAGTGAGCACAGTTCTGTGGACAAAAATGTCTTGTTAATGAGGGAGGTCAGAGGAGGGTGGCCAGACTGGTTCAAGCTGCCAGGAAAACAACAGTGGTGTGCAGAAGAGCATCTCTGAATGCACAACACATCAAAGCTTGAAGTGGATGGGCTAGAGTAACAGAAGACCATGGACATACACCCAGTAGCCTTTTTGTTAGGTACAGGAGGTACCTAATAAGATGGCTACTGAGTGTTTAAGCCAATGCCTAAATATTGTTTAGGTCTTTCTCCATGTAGGCATAGGCTGCTTCATCTGCTGACTGGTTATAAATATATTTGGACATTGTGCTGTCAGCAAACATCCTCACTTCAAAAGCAAGTGGATGATGAAACAACTGCTGATAGTCAGTTCTAGGACACTTCCATGAGGAATTCCTACAGTGATATCCTGCAGTTGGGAGTCAACCAAGCCCATCTTTCTTTGTCCTAGGTATGACTATAGCTCTGGGAGCACTTTCCTTTTGACTTCAGATTTACAAGTGTCCCTTGATGCTAATCTTGGTCCTGACGCTAAGGGCAGTCACATATCTTACTTCAGTTTCTTGCTTCATGTTTGAACTAGAGCTGCAATGTGGTCTGGAGCACACATTAAATTATATTCTGCTGCAGAATATGCTAGATAGTATCCTTGATGTGAAGAGTGGACTTCATCCCTATGCAACAATGCCATGGCCATTTCTTCCAACACTGTCATGGACAGATATGTGTCATGCAGGGAGATTAATGAGGACAGAATCCTGTAGGTTCATCCCCTGGTTTGGTTCTCTCTCTATGTGATGCAGACCCAACCTAAAGTCTTTGGCTTTCAGAGCTAGACTAGCTATCTAATATTTTCAAGTGAATTTGCTTGGAGACAGCAGATAGAAAGAAAAGGCAAGGGTCAAGAACAGATTCTTGAGGGGATTCTAGATATAATGGTGAAGATGCGCGAGGGTATGGCGAAGTAGCTTATTTTCTGTCCATAACTGATGGATGAGTTGGGCTGAAGGACGTGTTCCCTTGCTGTAGCTCTGTGCAGTTGATTGACAGTAGAAAGGAGGATGGCATAAGACGGAATAAAAGGGTGGGGGGTGACAGGGAGGAGCACAAGCTGATGGGTGATAGATGAGAGGGAGAGATAGCTTCCTTGGACAAAAAGAGCTTAGAGGTGGCACTGGAAAAGAAAAAGGAGAAAATAGATGAAGGTTGAAACTTAGGGCTGGAGACAGGAGAAATTTGGCCCAGTCAGTTAATAGAAGGGAGAGAAGAACCTTCTCAATGGTGAGGGAGTTCATGAGTTCTGCTGCTTGTTGCTGGAGGACATGGTGAGGGAGTGTAAAGGACATGTTTTGCAGCAGATGAAAGATAACCAGATTATGTTTATATTCTGAGGCAAAGTTGGAACAAGCAGTTCTGAAAGATGAGTACTGGACGGGATCATGTTTCATGAAATCCAGCCCGACCAGGCTAAACCAGTTGTCCTGCATATTTGTTGAAATCTGTTACCCTTGGGTGTCCCTGTGTCATCAGGAAGGATTGGAAGTTCACCTGCTTTTAAGCCATGGTCCCACCATTCTCGGTTACCATCCTGGCCAAGCTGCCCCTAGAACATCTCAGTGCTCTGCTTCTTCCACCATCACTCCCGCCCACCCACCCCAGTGTCTCATGCCTCCCCTGCCGCTCATCCCTCTTTCACTCCGCTGAGTTTCCCTTTTCCTCACACTCTACTTTCCCTGATGCCTCCAGCCCTCCACCCTCCTCTGACCCCCTCAAACACTCTACTGACTGCAGCTTTAACTAGCCACTGCTGTGTCACCACCATTCCCTCCATCGTTCATTTCTCCGACTGTCCTCAACTTTACATTCACCCCCTGTGCCCACACCTCGGCAAGTTCTGTGCTCGCCATGATGGTGAGCTCTGAGCCTACTTCTTCAGCAAGGATTCCCAACTCCCCGCTAATGACCCTTTGTCCCACCTTAATCATTCCTCTTGGGCACTTCGCTCTGACCTTCGGCCCACTCTGAATCTTTTTATCTCTAATTGCTGATGTGGCATTAACCATCTTGACTTCACCACTCCCTCATCTATTGCAACCTCAGCCTCTTTGAACACACTACTGTCTACTCTCTCCACACCAATCCTAACCTCACCACCAAAACCAACTGGTGCTGCTGTTCTAGTCTGGTGGGCTGACTTCTATCTTGCCAAGGCCAGACAGTAGCTCTAAGACACCTTCTCTTATTTACCCCTGAACCAGGACCCCACTGAGAAGCATCAGGCCACTGTCTCCAGCACCTTCACAGACCTCACTACCTCCAAGGATCTCAACTCTGTGGCTTCCATCCACAGTATTCCCCAACCCTACACTGCCAGTTTCTACCACCTACCCAAGATCCACAACCTAACTTCCCCGGTAAGCCCATTGTTTCCACCTGCTCTTGCCACACTGAGCTTTTGTCCTTGTATCTAGGCCCCACATTGCTTCTCTTGGTTCTCTTTCATTCCCTCCCACCTACATCCATGGCACTTCACTTACTCTCCACCACTTCAAAAACTTCCAGCTCCCCAGCCCTGACCGCCTCATTTTCCCTATGGACGTCCAGTCCCTGTACACTTCCCATCAGGCTCCCTGCTTCTTTCTTGATAATGCACCCAAGCAGTTTCCTCCTCCATTTGGTGGAGTTGGTACTCACATTTAACAAACTCCTTTTCAGTTCTCCCACTTTCTCCAGACCAAAGGTATAGCCATGGACACTCGCATGAGCCCAGCTATTCTTGTTTTATCGTTGGCTTTGTCAAGCAATCCATGTTCCAAACATACACCACTAATGCTACCCAATTCTTACCCCGCTACATTGACAACTGCAGATTGTGTCAATTCTATTGACTTCATCACCAACTTCCTTCCACCCTGCCTACAAACTCTCTTGCTCCATCTCTGACACCTCTCCCCCACCCCTTTGTTGATCTCTCTGTCTCCATTCCTGGAGGCAGATTATCTACCAACATCTGATACAAACCCACTGACTCCCACAGTTATCTTGATTACACCACTTCCCATGATGTCATTTAAAAGGATGCTATTCCGTTCTCTCAGTTCCTCTAACTCTGCCACATCTATTCTCATGACGAGGCTTTCCTTTCCAGGACACCTCCCGTGCCCTCTTTTTTTCAGGAACAGGGTTTCTCCTTCACTGCCTTCAATCCAGCCCTTAATTGCCACTTCTCTGTTTCGCACACATCTGCCCTCACCCCGAACACTCTTATTACAGGGATTGAGTTTTTCTTGTCTTCATCTACTACGCCCCCCAGTCACTGCATCCAATATACTATTCTCCACAATTTCCACCATATCCAGTGGGATCCCACCATGGCATATCTTCTTCCACTCCCTCCCCCTCTCTGTTTTCTGCTGGGATCACTCACTCTGTGACTGTCTTGTCCACTCGTCCCTCACCAGGCACCTAACCCTGCACCCATCCCAAGAGTTATACTTGCCCCTATAGATCCTCCCTCACCGCCATTCAAGTGAAGCAGCACTTTGCATGTGAATCCATCACAGTCATTTTTTTCGCATTCTGTATTCCTGATGCAGCTTCCTCTACATTGGTGAGACCTGACACAGACAGGGGGATCGTTTTGTCAAGCACCTTCGTCCCATCTCCCAGTGGTTAGCCATCTTCCCATTCCCATACTACATATCTGTCCACAACCTTGTCTACTGCCAAGTAGCGAGTAGATACGAATTAGAGGAACAACAGCTCAGATCCCCGCTTGGTAATCTCCAGCCTGAAAGTCTCAACATTGATTTCTATAACTTCTGGTAACCACTCCCCCCTGTAACCACTCCCCTCTGTAAACCCTCCCCTCTGTAACCCTCCCCCTGTAACCCCTCCCCCCTGTAACCCCTCCCCCCTGTAACCACTCCCCTCTGTAACCCCTCCCCCCTGTAACCCCTCCCCCTGGTAACCCCTCCCCTGGTAACCACTTCCCTCTGTAACCCCTCCCCACTGTAACCACTTCCCTCTGTAACTCCTCCCCCCTGTAACCATTCCCCTCTGTAACCCCTCCCCCCTGTAACACCTCCCCCCAGTAACCCCTCCCCCTGGTAACCACTCCCCTCTGTAACCCCTCCCCCTTTGTTTTCACTTATCTTTTCTGGCCCCATTACCCCTCTCGTTCCCCTCCCCACCTTCACTACCTGCCCATCACCTTCCCTCTGGTTCCTCATTCCCCCTCCGTTATTCCACGGTGCGCTGTCCTCTTCTTAATCAATATTTTTCAGCCATTTGATTCTTCCACCTGTCACTTCCCAGCTTCTCATGTCATCCCTGCTTTTTACCCCTCTCCCTCCAGCTACCTACCCCTCTTACCCGGATTCACCTACCACACACCAGCTCGTGCTCCTACCCTTCCCCCTCCCCCTCTCCACCCTTTCATTCTGGCTTCTGTCTCCTTCTTTCAAGTCCTGATGTTAGTTCTCGGCCAGAAATGTCGACTGTTCATTTCCTTCCTCAGATAGTGCCTGGCTCTCTGAGTTCCTCCAGCGCTTTTTGCTTGCTGCCTCATCCCAGCATCTGCAGTCTTCCTCATGTCTCCTTGGATTTAGAGGTTGGGATGAGGGTGCTAACCCATGGGTCTAGCCAATGGTTTTACACACTCCAATCACAGCATCAACATAACATCTGGTTACTTATGTCACACCTATTGCATTCTCTCTGATACAACAATAAATAAAAATCCATTAGCCGTGAAGCGTCATGGAATGCACTTTCCTTACCTGGGTAACCATAATGAATATTAAGTGCAAAAAGTGATTAAGTTGTTCCATGGGAACAAGTTATGCTTGCGGTGCACATGAATAAATTAATTCCAGTTTAAACTTGCAGAGCTTACTTCAAAGTCACTTCAAAACCTAGAAAATAAATGCTCAATTATGTAACCAGGTGAGTTTAAGTCTCTCATTTTCATCACAAGTTTAAATTATTTACAACTGAAGGTGCTTATTTAGGGAGTCCATTTGTGTATAATATGTAAAAATAAAACATCTTTAATGTTTTTCTTTGCTCTAATGTGGACACTTTCAGTGAATCGGTATCCATTGGGTACCTTTGGAAAATTGACACTGGTCAGATGGACACTCATAAAGAAACCCACCTGATTTTCTGAAACCATCTATGTGTGGGCTAGAAATTGCCCCATATTATTTAAATGCTGTTGAAACACACAGGGAAAGTCATACATCCAGCCCTCTCATCAGTGAATTGGAGTTGAAAAGTGAACATTTCCTTAAATCTTGTTTAGAGTCTTAATATTTTAGGAGTATTTCAGCACAGAGGCCATGGTGTCTTGTTAATCATTGTAAGCTTAGCTGTAAATGATTCTCTGGAATGCTGAAGTCATGTATATTTTAACGGAGGTCAAAAGTGAAACTCCGCCCTTGATAATTAGTGAATGTACAGCTGAGGGAAAGCAAATTGTTCACGTAGGGTCACAGTCCTGGCATTTTATCATCCTTAGTTTTTTATTAATTATTATTTTATCTCGTGCCTCTTATTTGAAATACTGTAGCTACAGTATATATTGTCCTTTTCTAGATCTGAATATTGCTGATATTTTTCAAGCATGAATGTTTTCTGATTGAGTGACTATTACAATTCACGAGAAAGAAAAAAAACGTTGGCTTTTGTAAGGGATACAGTGTACCTGTATGCATTTTTCAGATAACTCAGATTTAGCATAGCAGCTGGACAGAGCTGCCTTATTTTAACTCTCCATGGTTATAAATTTAACTGACTCGGTTAGCAGTTCCGGACCTGAGAGGACAAAAACGCATTTGAAGTATATTTTGTACGACTTGCTAAAAATAAAATTTTATCCTGTAGTTGCTTTCAACATTAATGTGATTTAATTTCAAAAACTTAAGTGGTGCATGGTATTTTCTTGGAGCATGTTTCTATAGGCAAAAACATAGAAAATAGAATAAAGACCCCAGAACAGTTACGGCATAGGGACAAGCCCATCAACACATGATTTTATACCAAACTATTAAACTGATGACATCTAATTAAACTAATCGCATTTGCCTGTCCATTCTCTGCATATTCATGCACCTATCTAAAAGTCTCCATCACCAGCCCTGGCTGCCTGTTCTAGGCACCCTCCACTCTCTCTGTAAAAAAAACCTGCCTTGCACATCTCCTTTGAGATTTCCTCTTCTCAACCTCAACATTTACCTTCCAGTATTAGACATTTCGAACCTGGAAAAAATACCCTGCTCTTTCCTCTATATATGCCTCTCATAATTTTATATACTTCCTTCATGTCTCCCATCAGTCTCCAACATTCCAGAGAAAACAACCTTGTCCAACCTCTAATCTCGGCAGTATCCTGCTAAACCTCTAATGCACCCTCTCCAAAAACTCCATATCCTTCCTGAAATGGGTCAACCAGAAATAAATACAGAACTCCAGATGTGGCCTAACCAGAGATTTATAAGCTGCAACGTAACTTTCTGACTCTGGAACTCAAGTTACTTGACTCACAAAGTCATGTAGGGAAATATAAAAAATAAGATCTCTAAATTAACATTAACCAAATTGGAGCAGTTGATAATTGGTGAACAGAAACTTCCTTCAACTAACTACTACAAAAGCAGAAGTCGATGCCATTGTTATCAGCCATTCCCTTGTCAGTGACCTTTTTCACTTCTGGCTGCTCTCCAAGACTATTCGAGTTGATGCAGCACTTTCGTTCTGAGGTACTTAGCAGGAACATTATCAAGCTGGGATTTGACACTGAGCCATATAATGTGATACAGGGTAGGTTCACAATCCTGACAGCTTATTTAACCCTAACCTCAGTTTTCAAGTCTGGATCTATTCTATCATCATGTGCATAGCATTGCTTTTGTTTGCCTTGTCTCAAATAATCTGTTATTCATCCCTTTTAAAATGTTATACTGCCATAAAAACAGTACAAATTATTGCTTTTGTTTGGTTCATGTTAAATATTGTCTCTGAATAGTAGAAATTGCAGTAAAAAAATTGAACTGGAAATTTGAAACACAACCAGAAGATGTTGGAAAAACTCAGAAGGTCGGGCAGCAACTGTGAAAAGAAAAGTTGAATTAGCGTTGACTCTATTTCTCTTGCCATGGATATTTCCTGATGTAGTGAATATCCATTTTTTGTTTCAAAATGGCAACCTTTTAAGTGTACAAAATCACAGACTCAATATGAGTGTCGAGGGCCATCTTTATCAGCTATGTGATAAGTGAAACTAACATTTCTCTAATTTTAGAACATGTCCTCTTCGAAAATCTGCACCTGACATGCCTCCATATCCTATTGCGCGCCCCCCCCCACAGCCAAGAGGAAACTACCTCACCAATGCTCCAAAATCAAACCACAAACACACACACACACACACACTTGAACAAATTTACCCAGTGATTTTACCCAATGTCCAACCCTATCCTCTCCACTCAGTTTCCACTGTTGCTCTTCATGGCTACAATTTGTATCCAGGTCCCTGGTGCTAGATTGCTAATTCTTCCCCAGGATTTACTGCTCCTTCCTCAGTACTGTTGTTATCAGAGGGATTTTCTTAAAGTTCTGTTGCACCTTGCTGGGGATTTCACCTTCTCCTTGTGACCTGGCATGAAATACCCGAATATTGGGAACGAACTGAGAATGTTAGATCCATGAAATCCCTTGTAGCTATAATAGCAGAAGGCAAAAAAGCCAATTGATTCTCCCCAGAACATAGATCCCATATGCCCTGATGCTCACTAGGATACAATTCCACAGCATTGTTGCTTGGTACGTATTTCATAGACACTGAGTCTCACTGGGTTACATTTCCACACTCTGATTCTCACTGGATAATCGAATTACAGGCACCAACTCTTTGGAGTGTAGGTCCCACTGACTCCAATTCTCAAAATTTCATATTTAACCATAATTGGAAATTATTCAGTAATACTCTGCCAGTCAATTACTCCATTCACTTCTCCTTGTAAATCTAGTATCTGATAATGTTAACAAAGTTGGAGTACCCAACCACATAATGTACCCAAGGACTATGGACTTTGCTCTCTGTATTTCATCAACATAAAACATACCTGTCCTGGAGTGCATAGTATATCTAAATCCTGATATCGTGGGGTGTGTTAGAGCAATATTGCACAGGATATGCTTTTCCACTAAGCTGGTATAGCCAATGAAGGAAAGCTTAATCTGCCTAGACAGAAGATTGAAGGCACAATAATTACAAACTGGCATTACACAGAATAGTTATTTGCCTTGCTCTTTGTAATCATCCTGTCCAATGGGAGTTAATCTTTCATCATTTGGAAGTTAATGAATGAGGTGCTTTGAAATGAGACTTACATATCAAGTTATCTGTTTTGCATTACAAGATCAACTGAAATCCAGGGACTGAATTTCCTGCCTTGTAGTTAAAATGGCATTCTATTTACCTTCAGCAATGAATGTGATGCAGTATTTATGAAATGAACTGTTTTTCCTTAGGCTATATGAGATCTGTGACAAACTGGTGAGCGAAAGCTCTAATCAGTAAATTAAGTCATTTTTCATTCTGAATGCTGTTGTACACCTGTTCCATGCCTGACATTTTTTTAAATTACCTGATGCAGGACTGAAAAAGTCAAGGGAAAGTTGCCTTAATTCAATAATTTTTTTTAATGAAGTAGACTTCAATTTTTATACACTTGAATAATTGAATTTGTTGCAAATTGGCTTCATACCATAAGCAAAAACTTAAGGTCATGATAGGTGTGGTGAGGCAAAGTGTTGCCAAGTAGTCACGAAGGCCTTTCTGCCCTTATAGCTGGAACTTGTCATTGTTTGTTGGGTTAAATTTTGCCCAGACGGACACCTCTGCTGGAGAGCGAGTGAATGGGGGAACCTTGTGGATGACGCCCAGCATTTGGCCAAGGGTGCAGTTTGGACCTCGGTAAATGGAAGGGTGTGATTGGTTGTAGGTTTGTAAATTAACTAGCTGCTGTAGACTATCCTTCTGTACGTTGATGGTGAAGTTGTTGGTTTGGTGAGAGAAGACTACAGGGAAATTCAATGCAGTACATAATCTAGCAGAGAAAAAAAATAATAATAATAAATAAACAAGTAAATCAATTACATATATTGAAAAGATTTTTTTAAATGTGCAAAAAACAGAAATACTGTATATTTTTTAAAAAGTGAGATCGTGTCCAAAGATTCAATGTCCATTTGGGAATCAGATGGCAGAGGGGAAGAAACTGTTCCTGAATCGCTGAGTGTGTGCCTTCAGGCTTCTGTATCTCCTACCTGATAACAGTGAGAAAAGAGCATGCGCTGGGTGCTAGAGGTCTTTAATAATGGACACTGCATTTCTGAGACACCGCTCTCTGAAGATGTCCTGGGTACTTTGTAGGCTAGTACCCAAGATGGAACTGACTAGATTTACAACATCCTGCAGCTTCTTTCGGTCCTTTGCAGTAGCCCCTCCATACCAGACAGTGATGCAGCCTGTCAGAATACTCTCCATGGTACAACTATAGAAGTTTTTGAGTGTATTTGTTGACATGCCAAATCTCTTCAAACTCCTAATAAAGTATAGATGCTGTCTTGTCTTCTTTATAACTACATCATTATGTTAGGACCAGGTTAGATCCTTAGAGATCTTGACACCCAGGAACTTGAAGCTGCTCACTCTCTCCACTTCTGATCCCTCTATGAGGATTGGCATGTGTTCCTTTGTCTTACCCTTCCTGAAGTCCACAATCAGCTCCTTCATCTTCAAAAACACCACCTCACAATGATGGGGCATTCATGCAAGATTTTAACCTCTGATGTAAAGTAGCAACCAGCACGTGCACTATAGTTCGGATCATTGCACCTGTTGTTTTCCTGCTGTGTGTTAATTATCAAGGATTAAGGGATACTTCATTGCAGATATAGACTTCTAATAGCTCCCATTAAGAAAATGCAGCCAATTGTATCTGTCTGGGTAAATTTTCCTGGTGGTAGGATCCCAAGTCTGCTACCCTTCATTACATATTCTTCTTCACCTTGTGCCTAAAGATAAGGTAATCCATTTATTCCACAATTTGTGCCTTGATATTAATACTGAGATGTCTATGCCACTGGTCAGGCTTATATTTATGGCTGAAAACTGATTGCACTTGATTTCAAAGTTGAAAAGTTGAAAGTAAGTTTATTAATGAAGTTTGTATATATCACCATGTGCTACCCCAAGATTAATTTTCCTGCAGGCATTCACAGTAGGCCAAACGTATACAACAGAATCAATGAAAACCTACACAATAGCAAAGATGGACAAACAACAATGTGTAAAAGACAACAAACTGACAAACTGTGCAAGTGCAAATAATAATAATAATAATAAATAAGCGAACAAACAAATAAATAACATTCAGAATATGAGTCGTAGAGTCTTTGAAAATGAGTCCATAGGTAGTGGAATCAGTACAATTTTGAGGTGAGTGAAGTTACACACGATGGTTCTGGAGCCTGATGATTGAAAGGCAATATCTGTTCCTAAACCTGGCAGTGTGAGACCTGAGACTCCTGTACCCCCTTCCCAATGGAGGCCATGAGAATAGAACATGGCCTGGATGGTAGGAGTCCTTGATGATGGATGCTGCTTTCTTGTAGTAATGCTCCATGTAGATGTGCTCAGTAGTGGGGCAGGCTCTTCCAGTGATGGACTGGGCAGTATCCACTATATTTTGTAGACGTTTCTGTTCATGGGAAATGATGTTTCCATACCAGGCTTTGATGCAATTGGTCAGGATACTTTCCACTGTGGATCTGTGGAAGTTTTAGATAACATGCCAAAACTTAATAAACTTTGCAATAGCACTTATAGCTGATCCCAGGACATATCCCCTGAAATGATAACACCAAGGAATTTAAAATTATTGACCCACTCCACCTCTGATCCCCTGAAGAGGACTGGCTCATGGACTTCCCGTTTCCTCCTCCTGAAGTCAATAATCAGCTCCGTGGTCTTGCTGACATTGAGTGAGAGGTTGTTGTTGTGGCACCATTCAGCTAGATTTTCAATCTCCCTCCTAAATGCTGGTTCATCACTACCTTTGGTACAACCAACAACATTGGTGTCATCAGCAAGCTTAAATACTGCATTGGAGTAGTACTTAACCTCACAGTCATAAGTATAAAGTGAGTAGAGCAGGGGGCTAAACACACAGCTGTGTGGTGCACCTGTGCTGATAGAGATTGTGGAGGAGATGCTGTTGCCAATCCAAACTGACTGAGATCTGCAAGGAAGGATATCAAGGATCCAATTGCACAAGAAGGCATCGAGGCCTGGGGCTTGGAGCTTATTGATTAGTTTTGAGGGGAAAATAGTGTTGAATATAGAGCTATAGTCAATGAAAATAATCCTGATGTATGAATCCTTCACTGTTCAGACGTTCCAGGGCTGAGAGAAGAGCCAGTGAAAAGGCGTCAGCTGTTGAGCTGTTGTGACAGTAGGCAAATTGGAACGGATCCAAGTCACTCCTCAGGCAGGAGTTGATATGTTTCATGATGAATCTCTCAAAGCACTTCATCACAATGTATGTAAGTCCTGCTGGAAGATAGTCATTGAGGCAGATTACCATGTTCTTAGACACCAATATGATTGAAGCCTGCTTGAAGCATGTGGGTCCCTCAGTGACAGGTTAAAAATGTCAGCTGAATCTCCAGCCAGTTTATTAGCATGAGTCTTCAGTACTGGGCCAGGTACACTGTCTGGGCCAGATTTTTCCGTGGGTTCACCTTCAGTACTTGGCCAGGTACACCGTCCAGGCCAGATGTTTCCATGGGTTCACATTCCTGAAGGATGCTCTCATATCAGCCTCAGAGAATGAAGTCATCGGAACTTTGGGGACTGTGGGAGTCCGTGAATGTGCCTCCATGTTCTGTTGGTCAAAGCGAGCATAAAAGGCATTGAGCTCATCTGGGAGCAAAACCTTGTTGTCACCTATGTCGCTTGCCTTGTAGGAGGTGATAGCATTCAAGCCCTGCCTTAATTATCGAGTATCCTTTTGTGATTCAGTATTGGTCTGGAATTGCCACTTCGCATGTGAGATGGCATTCTGGAGGACCTACCTAGACTTCTTATACTTTTCTTGGTTGCCATAACTGAAAGCCACCAATCTAGCCCTCAGCAGATTGTGGATTTCTTGGTTTATCCAGGGCTTCTGGTTTGGGAAGACTCAGATGGAGGTAATCTTTCTTCTCAAACCATTCTAATCCATGTGGTGAAGCTGCTCACTCAATGCTGTTAAATTGCCCAGAGATAGTGAGCAAAAGGTATGATATATCCAAGATATGAGTGAACCAGAGATGATGCACATCTGTTGTTCTCCTCTCTCAGGATGGTGAAGATTTGAAATGTACAGCCAGAGAAGCTAGTTGTTCTCTCAGCTGTTTCTTTAATAAATATTTCTCTATTAAGAAGTTGAGCAGAAAACAGTATGTATTTAATGCAAGGCCACTGTTTCCCCACAGTGTTGGATGCAAGTAAGTATGGTTTAATAACTTAGAGACCAAAACTCTTCCTTTGCTGGGTGACAGCCTGTGGCAGCTCAAAATGAGCTCAATAATCTTTGCTCCTCAAAAAGTTAGACACTAGACCCCTGCCTGTAGAATACTTGGTTAAGATAGACCTTTCTGGTCAGAGTGCCTTGCCTCTTCCAGCTATTTAGCTTGGGGCCTGTCCTCCTCCCCAGCCACTGTTTTCTCACTGACACACCGAAGGCCCAGTAAGCTGGCCATCAAACACACTTGTTTTTGCAGGCAGAAGGGATCATTGCATCACAGTCACAGCACCCTCAGAAATGACAGATGTTCTCCAAGAGCATCTTTCACCATAGTTATCTTCAGCTCTTCTTCCAATCACTTCCCAAAAAACCTGCAGGCCATGTCAGGGTGTCAAATAGCTCAGGTGGGTGGATTTTCTACGCACATCCACATCTCGATATCGTCTGTTAATTGTACAATACACAAAAGTCACTCATTATGTTGAGTCACTACTTCCGCACGTTGCAATGAATGGCATCTAAAACAGAGAAACTGGTAAGATCATTAGCAGAAGTGAAGACAGAGAGAGAGAGAGAGAGAGAAATGTTTGTGTACAGGACAAATGTACATACATAAGACCTTTGAATTTAATATTATGGAAACTCATTCATGTAGAGAGGCATCCACAGGGCAGGTGTTCATAACCCATTGTCAGCCTTTTCTTCCAACTTACAATCAAAATTGGAAACTACTTGGTACATCGAGCATCACGTAAGAAAAATCCCTAGGCAAAGACTTAGCAAACTATATACATACTAACAAATGGAAATTTTTTTATTGGAACTGACAGCTTCTATATTTCCTAATTTTATGAGTTATGATTTTAGAAGAAAATTTGGTTTGTACAGAGAAAGATGTATTAAAAGCTCAAAAAAACTCAGAATAGTTTAACTGTTTTCATTTGACCACTCCTAGTTATTTCAACATGTGCATGTCTCATTGTCACAGTATGAAGTACAGCCATATTTGAGAACAAACACTTATGTGCCTAGGGTTTAGCTACACAAAGCTTCCTCTCATCACTGGGTTGGGCAAACTTAGGCTGACCGGTAATGGCTTTTCCTGTTACTGACATCATAACTAAATTTGTCGACTACGATGCATGAGAGATGAAGTAACACTTAGAAACAAAGACAGCAATCATACTTAAGGGAAATTATGCACCACTCAGATGGTCCGTGGCTTCCACAATATGTAACCAATAATATACACCAAATTTAAAATGTCATATTGGATGGTAGATAAAAAGTCTTTAATAACTAAACAAAGATAATGGAACGAGAAAGATGTGTGGTTTGCTCAGCTTAGTTACTCTCATTTTATATGAGAATACTTTTGTGGGTGAGAGGGAGGTAAGGGGTTTGTTTTGATGTTGGTTTGTTGCTGTTACTTGTGTGTTCTGCCAACAGGGGGCATGCTATGTTGCCACTGGGATATGTAACAACATTTGTGGGCTGCCCTCACCACTTCCTTACGTGTGTTAGTTGTTAACACAAAGCATTTCATCGCATGTTTCGAAGAAATCTGAATGATTTGCCTTTGGTGATTATTTTAAATTGAGTAAACAAATGAAGGGACCTTTGGGAAAATGGGGAAATATTATGAAAGAGTAGAATAGTAGGCTCTGTTTAGGAGCTATATTTATGTTGAAATGTTTCTTAGATTAATGCAAAAGCATTCTTGTGACTTCTCTGTGGTACATTTGGAGCTGATTTATGTGAACCCAGAGTCAGTTTAATGCTTAAATATGAGCTAATAGATAGACCAAATGAACAGCATAATAAAAACAATAGCTTTCACATTACATTCACCCTATGCTAATTTTTCTAGCAAATTCAATCCAGATTAATACAGTTTATGTTGGAAATAGGAATAAATCTCATTAAAAATAAGGACTGGAAAGCCAAGGGCTAAGCATATTTTTCATTCTTACCAGTAATGTTACTGCTTCTGCTCACAGACTAATGATGCTGTAAGTTAAAAGGTAAATAATCAATATTGAACCCCAGAACAAGTCTGAGTCATTCGAAGCAACTCACACAAAATGCTGGAGGAACACGACAGGTCAGGCAGCATGTATGGAGGGTAATAGACCGTCAAAATTTCAGGTCAAGAGGGTCCTCAAGCATTTTGTGTGTTGCTTCAGTTTTCTCACTTCTGTAGTCTTTCTTGTGGTTCCGTGTCAATTTACGTTATTTCTGTGCAGTTATACTGTACACCTTTTCTGACAATGTTGAAAATTCATTGGTTACGTCTTGAATACAAATGACAAGTCCAGTCTGGCTACCTACTACCCAATCGATTTACTCTCAATCATCTGACTGGCAGGCCACAGTACGTGTGCTTGCAACACTGTGTGTCTGACAGAGTGATCAGCAGCACTGAGGCTCCACAGGGGACTGTCTTGTCTCCCTTTCTCTTCACTATTTACACCTCGGACTTCAACTACTACACAGAGTCTTGTCATCTTCAGAAGTTTTCGGATGACTCTGCCATAGTTGGATGCATCAGCAAGGGAGATGAGGCTGAGTACAGGGCTACGGTAGGAAACTTTGTCACATGGTGTGAGCAGAATTATCTGCAGCTTAATGTGAAAAAGACTAAGGAGCTGGTGGTTGACCTGCGGAGAGCTAAGGTACCGGTGACCCCTGTTTCCATCCAGGGGGTCAGTGTGGACATGGTGGAGGATTACAAATACCTGGGGATACGAATTGGCAATAAACTGGACTGGTCTAAGAACACTGAGGCTGTCTACAAGAAGGGTCAGAGCCGTCTCTATTTCCTGAGGAGACTGAGGTCCTTTAACATCTACTGGACGATGCTGAGGATGTTCTACGAGTCTGTGGTGGCCAGTGCTATCATGTTTGCTGTTGTGTGCTGGGGCAGCAGGCTGAGGGTAGCAGACACCAACAGAATCAACAAACTCATTTGAAAGGCCAATGATGTTGTGGGGATGGAACTGGACTCTCTCACGGTGGTGTCTGAAAAGAGGATGCTGTCTAAGTTGCATGCCATCTTGGTCAATGTCTCCCATCCACTACATAATGTACTGGGTGGGCACAGGAGTACATTCAGCCAGAGACTCATTCCACCGAGATGCAGCACTGAGTGTCATAGGAAGTCATTCCTGCCTGTGGCCATCAAACTTTACGACTCCTCCCTTGGAGGGTCAGACACCCCGAGCCAATAGGCTGGTCCTGGACTTATTTCATAATTTACTGGCATAATTTACATATTACTATTTAACTATTTATGGTTCTATTACTATTTATTATTTATGGTGCAACTGTAACGAAAACCAATTTCCCCCGGGATCAATAAAGTATGACTATAACTATGACTATCAGCAAATTGATGGAAGATGTCACCAACAGATCTTTTGAGCTTAACCTATTCTCAAATAAACTGTTCACTGATGCCTAGTTTGGATTTTACAGGAACTGACTTGGTTACGCCTCATCACAACCTTGGTCCAAACCTAGAGCAAAGAGGCAAATTCCAGATGTGTGTCAGCATTTGAGTGAAGCAACAAAAAGAGCCATTAAAATATATCTCAGTGGACAGTCAAGAGTTGGAGTTGATTGGGAATTGATTGTTGCTGTTAGAGAGCTGATGTCCCACCCCCAGGACATTGCTGCAGGAGTTTGTCAGGACTTCACCTTCAGCTGCTTCATCAAGGTTCATCCTTCCATTGTCAGGTCAGAGGTGGGAATGTTTGCTGCTGATTCACAATGTTCAATGCTATTCACAACTAATTAGCAAATTAGATTGGAAAAGTAAACTAAATGGAGGGACGGCAGAGCAGAATTGGATGAAATTCCTACAAGAAATAAGGAAAATGCAGGAAAAATATATTCCAAGAAAAAGGAAAATCATGAATGGAAAAATGGCACAAATGTGGCTAACGAGAGAGGTTAAGGCAAAAATAAAAGCAAAAGAAACGGCGTACAAGGAAGCAAAAATTAGTGGGAAAAATAAGGACTAGAAGACCTTTAAAAACTTACAGAAAGAAACTAAGAAAGTCATTAGGAAAGAAAAATGAATTATGAAAGGAAGTTGGCGATTAACATAAAAAAGGATACTGAGAGTTTTTTTAAATATATGAAGAGTAAAAGAGTGACAAGGGTAGATATGGGACCGATTGAAAATGATGCTGGAGTAATTATAATGGATAACAAAGAGATGGCGGAGGAACTGAATGAGTATTTTGCATCAGTCTTCACAGTGGAAGACATGTGCAATATACCTGATAGCCAGAGGTATCAGGGAATAGAATTAGGTACAGTCAAGATAACTAGAGAGAAAGTGCTTGGGAAGCTAAATGGACTAAGAATAGATAAGTCTCCCGGCCCGGATGAGGTGCACCCAAGGGTTCTGAAGGAGGTGGCTTTGGAGATTGTGGAAACATTGGAAATGATCTTCCAGGAATCAATAGACTCTGGCATGGTTCCGGAGGACTGGAAGGTCGCAAATGTAGTTCCGTTATTTAAGAAAGGAAGGAGGCAGCAAAAAGAAAATTACAGACCTATTAGTCTGACATCGGTAGTTGGAAAGATATTGAAGTCAATCCTCAAGGACGAGGTTATGAAATACCTCGAGGTGCATGACAAGATAGGCCGAAGCCAGCATGGTTTCATGAAGGGAAGATCCTGTCTCACCAACCTATTGGAATTTTTTGAGGTAATCTCGAATAGGATTGACAAGGGAGAGGCTGTGGATGTTGTGTATTTGGATTTTCAAAAGGCCTTCGATAAGGTGCCGCATGTGAGGCTGTTTAATAAGATGAGAGCCCATGGAATTATAGGAAAGTTATTGAAATGCGTGGAGCATTGGCTGATAGGCAGAAAGCAAAGGGTGGGAATAAAGGGATCCTATTCTGATTGGTTGCCGGTTGCCAGTTACTAGTGGTGTTCCGCAGGGTTCGGTGTTGGGGCCGCTTCTTTTTACGATGTATATCGATGATTTGGATTATGGATTAAATGGTTTTGTGGCTAAATTTGCGGATGACACCAAGATAGGTGGAGGAGCAGGAAATGTTGAAGAAACGGAAAGGTTGCAGAGAGACTTAGTCAGTTTAGGAGAGTGGGCAAAGAAATGGCAGATGAGATACAACGTTGACAAATGTACGGTTGTACATTTCGGAAGAAGAAATAATCGGGCAGATTATTATTTAGATGGGGAGAAAATTCAAAAATCAGAAGCGCAAAGGGACTTGGGGGTCCTCGTGCAGGATACCCTAAAGGTTAACCACCAAGTTGGATCGGCAGTAAGGAAAGCGAATGCTATGTTGGCATTCATTTCAAGAGGAATAGTGCATCAGAGTAAGGAGGTGTTGATGAGGCTCTATGGGGCATTAGTCAGACCTCATTTGGAATACTGTGTGCAGTTTTGGGCCCCCTATCTTAGAAAGGATGTACTGATGTTGGAGAGAGTTCAGAGAAGATTTATGAGGATGATTCCTGGAATGCAGGGGCTAACATATGAGGAGTGTCTGTCAGCTCTTGGATTGTATTCATTAGAGTATAGAAGAATGAGAGGGGATCTCATAGAAACGTTTCGAATGTTGAAAGGGTTGGACAGAGTAGATGTGGAAAGGTTGTTTCCCTTGGTGGGTGAGTCCAGGACAAGAGGCCATAGTCTTAGAATTAGAGGGTACCCAGTTAAAACAGAGATGAGGAGAAATTTTTTTAGCCAGAGGGTCGTGGATTTGTGGAATTCATTGCCACATATGGCTGTGGAGGCCCGATCATTGAGGGTGTTTAAGGAGGAGATTGACAGGTATCTAATTAGTCAGGGTATCAAGGGATATGGGGAAAAAGCCGGAAATTGGAACTAGATGGGTGAATAGTTTAGCTCATGGGGGAGCTGCGGAGCAGACTCGATGGGCCGAATGGCCTACTTCTGCTCCTTTGTCTTGTGATCTTGTGATTATGATAACACTCAATCCTCTTTTATTATCATTTAGAAATGCATACATGCATTAAAGAATGATACAATGTTCCTCCAGAGTGATATCACAGAAAACAGGACAAACCAAAGACTAACACTGACAGAACCACATAATTATAACATATAGTTACAGCAGTGCAAAACAATACCATAATTTGATAAAGAACAGACCATGGGCAAAGTAAAAGAAAGTCTCAAGTCCCAGTTGACTCCCGAGACCCCGGTAGCAGGCAGCAAAGGGAGAAACTCCCTGCCATAAACCTCCAGACACTGACAACTGCTGATGCATTGGAAGCAGCCGACCACAGCCGACACCGAGTCCGTCCAT
Source organism: Mobula birostris (assembly GCF_030028105.1). Taxonomy (NCBI): domain Eukaryota; kingdom Metazoa; phylum Chordata; class Chondrichthyes; order Myliobatiformes; family Myliobatidae; genus Mobula; species Mobula birostris. Next base: position 46,632,808 of record NC_092375.1, on the reverse strand, counting down.
CCGAAAATTTCGAGCCTTCGACCAGCCCCTCCGATACAGTCTCCCGAGCACCATCCTTTGCTGAGCGCCTTCGACCTTGTCCTGGCCGCCGAAACAAGCAAAGCCGAGGATTTGGGGCCTTCTGCTCCGGAGATTCCGGTTACCACACAGTAGCAGCGGCAGCGAAGCGGGCATTTCAGAAGTTTCTCCAGATGTTCCTCCGTGCTCTCACGTCTGTCACCATCAAATCAGAATTGTGCCCTGTCCCCTACTTGACAGATTACAGATATCATTCACCGGAGAGACCGCGCATGCTGCGTCGCGCCACCATCTTCTCCTCCTCCTCCGCAATGAGGCAATCTGAACCTGCATGAAACAAGACCTAGACAACATTCACTCATGGGCTGATAAGTGGCAAGTAACATCAATGTCACACAACTACCTGCTTAAGACTCTGTCCAACAGAGAGACGTAACCATTACGTTCGTATGTATAGTTTCACCATCATCTGGTTCTCCACCATTGAGACCCTGGGAGGGTCACTTGTGACCAAAGTGCATCTGGACAGCTACATAGACACAGTAACTCCAAGAGCAAGTCAACTGCTGGCTCTCCTTTGGCAAGTGATTCACTTCCCAATGTCCCAGAGTCTTTCCATCATCTTCAAGTCATAGTTGAGGGTTGTGGTGGAGTAATCTTCATTGCCATGGGTTAGCGCAGTCAAACAACAGTCAGGCCTTCACACCACCCAGGACAAGACACTCCACTTAATTAGTACCCCATCCACCATCCAAAACAGTCATTGCCTACTCTAGCACAGCACAGGTGCATTATGTAACAGGTACTCACCTTAGACTTGCCAGCAAGAAGGACAAGGGTTTTCTCACATGACACACCGCCACCTGAGAGCTTCTTTGCCGAAGTTGGAAATATAACAGTATTCCTTCATCATTGATGGGTCAAGACTTTGGGACTCCCTACTCGATAGAACTGATGGACTATCTTCACATGAAAAATTGCAATAGCTTAAGAAGGTAGCTTACCAGCACATTCTCAAGGACAATTAAGGATGGGCAATATATGCTGGTCTTACCAACAAAATCTAAATTTCAAATGTACTAAAATATTTTCCAATAAAACTGTTAAAAGTTTTTCCGGGCATTTTGATGTCATTATTTTGTTTATTTTGCATAGTGTGCAGATATTAATTATCAGCTTGATGAGAACCATGAATTCACGAAGTTGTTTCAAGGTAAGGGGTTAGGGCTGGGCGGTGCGTAAGGGAGCAAGTAGACCTACATACTCAGACAGACACCCATGAATTACTAAGGAATGGCAGGCCTTTGCAGCTTGAAGCTCAGAGTGCTTGGTGGCAAGGAGTAACAACTTGGTAAACAGCTGGCAGTCTGCTCAGTGAGTTTCCTGACAATAAGGTGTGTCGGTTAGTGAATTAACATGATCACAGCGCCAGTGATTCAGGTTCAATTTTGCCGCTGCCTGCAAGGAGTTTGGATCTTCTCCTGGTGACTGCCTAGGTTTCCTCTGGGTGCTTAGGTTTCCTCCCACAATACAATGACGTATTGGTCATGAGGGTGTAATTAGATGGCCTGTGCTCATTGGGTTGGAAGGGTCTGTCCCATGCTGTATCAATAAATAGATAGATAGGCAGGCATTAGTTGATGGTTCAGTCAGGTCCCAATATCCTATCACCTATTCTGAATGCACAACTGTCTGGCTGTGGCTGAACGGGAGTAAACTCTGAATTGCTGCATGTTCCGGGGTGGGTAAGAATGGGATGCTATGGCAAGTGAATGTGTGGCTGAAGAATTGGTGTAGAGGGCAAGGTTTCAGACTTGTGTATCATTGGGATCTCTTCTGGGGAAGGTATGACCTGTACAAAGGGGACGGGTTACACGAACTTTGTGGACAGGTTTGCTAGAGCTGTTAAGGAGCGTCTATCCTAGCTTGGCTGGAGGATGGGAGCCTAAGTGATAGGTCAGAGGATGGAGCAGTTGGTATAAAGGTTAATGCAGCGTGTCGAGAGACTGTGAGGAAGGATAGGTAGTGAATAGGGAATAATTATAGTCATTTCGATGGGTTGAATGATTTTTTTAATGCAAGAAGTATCAGGAACAAAGCTGATGAGCTTAGAGCATGGATCAGTACATGGAACTACGATGATGTGGCCATTATAGAGACTTGGCTGTCATAAGGGCAGGAATTGTTGTTGTATGTTCCAGGGTTTAATGTTTCAAAACAGACAGGGAGGGAGGTAAAAGAGGCGGTGGAGTGGCATTGCTAATCAGAGAGAGTATCACAGCTGCAGAAGGCAGGACATCATGGAGGGATCACTCACTGAGTCAGTGCATTTGGAAGGCAGAAGCAGGAAAGGAGCATTCATTCTATTGGAAGTATTGCATAGTCCCACCAATAGCAACAGAGACACGGGGGTCGGGGAGCGGGGGGAGGCAGACTGGGAGGCAGATGTTGGAAAAGTGAAAAAATAACAGGGTTGTTGTTACGGATGACTTTAACTTCCCCAATGCTAATTGGCACCTCCTTAGTGCAAAATGTTTAGATGGGTCAGAATTTGTTAGGTGTGTCCATAAAGTATTCCTGGCACCATATGTATACAGGCTGACGAGAGGAAGGACCATACTGGATCAGGTCCTAGGCAATGAACCTGGTCAGATGATAGATGGATGGGTGAGCATCTTAGAGACGGTGACCACAACTCCCTGACAGTTTTGGACAGGGAAAGCAGCAGGCAGTATGGGCAACTATTTAGGTGAGAGGGTGCGAATTATGATGCTATTAGGCAGAAACTTGGGAATGTAAATTGGGAACAGATGTACTGAGAGAAATGCACAATGGAAATATGGATGTTGTTTGGAATGAAAATATATAATTACGTCACCACGTCAGACCACCATCTTAAAGTGAACCTCAACTCAATGTGAATTATGTACATTTCCACCAATTACATTACCCTACACAGGCCCCCCTTGAATTCACTGAAACCTGCATTGTGAGCCTGGCCGGAGGTCGGATACACTGCCCAGTTTGGGTATGATGTTGCATGGCTGGAGGAACAGCAGAGGCCACTGGCTCATCTGGAGACGTATTGAATTGCTCGTGGTCAAGTCCTGATGGCAGAGGCATGGTCGTAGAATCCTCCAAATTTTGGCGGGCCAGTTTAAGGTGATCTACCGAAATATATTCAGGTTTACCCCTCTTATCTATGATAGAAGTTTCTTCTCTCCATTTCAAAACACGGAACGGGTCATTGTAAAGGGGCCTAAGGGGATGTTGGTGTGCACCGTGGTGGATGAAAACAAACGAGGCGGAATGTAAGTCAAAAGGAACCCAAGAGTGCTGTACACCATGATAGGAGGTAAGAATAGGTGCAAAGGAATTGAATTTACTGAGGAGGGTGGGATGCTTTTGAGAGCCCGACCAGGCGGTCGTGGTATCAGGAATAAAATCATCTGTAAAATCACTTGTAATGACTGCCTGAATACCAACTCAGCCACTGATGATTGCAGGTGCACTTTTGGAGCTGTTCTGAGCCCCAGCAGGACTCATGGAAGACCATCATGCCAACACTCATCGGTCAGGGAAGCCCTCAGAGCAGCCTTTAAGGAGTGGAGAAACAGCTCGCACAGGCTATTGGACTACAGATGATACGCCGTGGTGTGATGTAGCCTAATACTAAGATTCTGCGTCATCGCAATACAGAGGTCTGATGTGAATTAGGGACTGTGATCAGAGGAAATATAAGATGGGATGCCAAGCCAAGCACCCCAGGTGCTGAAGAATGCCCGAGCCACATATATGGTCATCATCGATGCTAGAAGGATGACCTCTGGCCACCTGGTGGTATGGTCCACCATGGTAAGGAGGTGTGCGAAACTGCGGGGGGGGGGGGGGGGGGGAGAGGACCAATAAGGTCCACATTGACATGGTCAAACTTTCACTCAGGAACTTCAAAGTGCGCTGATGGCACCTGAACATGACGGTTAATTTTTGCCCATTGGCACTCCACACGGGCTGCGGTCCAATCACGCTCATCCTTTCTGAGGCAATGCCACACAACCTTTAGTGCAACCAGTTTCTGTGATGCTGTCCAGCCCAGATGGGAGATGCCACGTATGGAGTTAAAAACAGTCCACCTCCAGTTTGCGGGCACGAATGGGGTCCAGGGCAACTGGTTGAGACATCGCACAGGAGGGAAACCCCAGCTTCCTGAAACTTAGTGTCAGCCAACCACTGGCCCGCGACTGCTGTTCTGTAAGCCTGGACCTCTGGGTCAGTAGCTCAGTCGGCTGCCTTGCTGGCAGAGTCAACCCTGATGTGTATGACCTGAGTGGCTGGCCATGAGAGGCAATTAGCCACGGCATTACTTTTCCCCTTGGTATGTTGTACATCAGATATATAAGCCAGGTGGGTTGCTGCTGTGCAGACCAAGGGTCTGATATTTCGGCCATCGCATGCACGAGGGGCTTGTGGTCAACAAATGCTGTGAAATGGCGACCCTCTAGAAGAAAACGAAAATGACGGTCAGCCAAATAGAGACCGAGAAGCTCACGGTCAAGCGTGTTGTACCTCCATTTGGGGGGACAGAGCTGTCAACTGAAGAAAATGAACGGCTGCCACACGCCTCCGACCAACTGTTCGTGCACAGCACCTGCAACTTACACTGAAACATCAGTAGTAATGGCTACGGGTGTATTGGGGAGCGGGTGCGCCAGTGGGTTTGTATTGGAAAGAACCTGTTTATTGTCATCAAGTGCCCTGGTCATGTCTGTTGACCAGTCAAGCACGTGATCAGGGGTATTGCCTTTAAGTGCACTACACAGGGGAAGCACAAGTTCAGCAGCTCACAGAATGAAGTGGTGAGAGAAATCCACCATGCCTAAAAACTCCTATGGTTTTTCAGTAGTGTGCTGTGGTGGGAAATCCACAATAGCAGATAATTTTGATGGAAAGGACTTTGCCCCTTCTATGATGGCCAAGAAAGTCAATGGTTGACAATCGAAACTGGCATTTAGCAGGGTTAATAATCAACCTGTGCTGGCAGAGATGAGATACTCATTTGGATTTGGATGCACTGGGGACAAGTATGTCATCCAGGTAATCCAGTCTAAGTTTTTTAATACAAAGTCTTCAGCCTTTGGAAAGTCTATGTTGCGTTTATCAGCCCAAACAGCATGCGCAGAAAGTAAAAAAAAACAAACCAGGTTATCACAGCTGTTTTGGGAATGTCCTCCAAGCACAGACACCTGATGGTAGCTCCTAACCTGACTTACTTTGGAAAAATAAACTTTGCGTCTAAATGTGCCGAGAAGTTTTGTATGTGTGAGACCAGGTAGCAATCGGGGGTGGTGGCCTCGTTAAGGCATTGGTAATTGCCACATGGGCGGCAACCACGATTAGACTTAGGGACCACGTGGAGGGGTGAAGCCCAGTGATTATTCGACCGGTGTATAATGCCAAGTCTTTCCACATTAGCAAATTCAGACTTCATGGTTGCCAGCTTTTCTGAATCCAATCTACATGCATGGACACGGATTGCCAGCCAGTTGTGTAAATGTGGTGCTCGACCTCATGTTTTATGACTGTAGTGGAGAATGTGGGCTCGGTGACGTTTGGGAATTTGCCCAGCAGTTAAATAAACTCACATGCAGTGGAGCATGTGCTTGACAGAGTCGTTATGGGGAACTTACTGGGGGAGCAGGGTAGCAACACAAAGTCCTTGACATTCACAAGCCGGCATTTTTTAAGATAGACTAACAGTCCTTGGACACAGAGGAAATCTGCACCAAGCAGAGGTCTGGCCACATTAGCCAGGATGAAGTCCCATGTGTAATGTCGCCCACTGAAGCAGAGCGTCACCTGCCACGTCCCATAAGCTTGGATCTTGCTGCTGTTGGTCGCCTCCAGAGAGGTTTTGTCATTTTGCCTTCTCATCGGTAGGCGAGAGGTGAGCACCCGTGTCACACAGGAAGTGTTGCCCTGAAAGGGTGTCCATAATGAACAGTAGACATCCCTGGCAGCTGGAACCCACTGTGTTCACAGACCTCTGATGTCCCGATGCACTGGTAGTGTTGAAGCTACAAGATGGTTGACACTTCCTAGCATTCCTACCAAAGCGAGCATGGTAAAAGCACAAGCCCAGCGTTGTCTGTTTCACAGGCATGGGTGTCCTTTTGTTGGGGGCCTTGCTGACTGGGCTTATGGAGGCAGTGAAAGGAGGAAGAATAATGCACTGCTGCCTAACTGAGTGTAGACAATCAGCCATTTTAGCAAGCTCCCTATAGTCCTTCACAGGTGCATTAGCGAAGGCTATGTGAACTTGATCGAGCATTTCAAAGGTTCAAAGGTACGATTTAATGTCAGAGCAATATGTACAATATACATACTGAAATGCTTTTTCTTCACAACCATCCATGAAAACAGAGGAGTGCCCCAAAGAATGAATGACAGTTAAATGTTAGAATACCAAAGTCCCCCCCAGCTCCCCCCTCCTGTGCATAAGCAGCAGCAAACAACAATCCCCCTCTCCCCACCAGCAAAAAAGACAAGCATTGGCATCACCACCAAGCACTCAAGCGTGAGCAAAGCAATAGCAAAGACACAGACTGGCAGTTACCCAAAGACTTCGCGTACACTCAGTATTCGACATACCACAGGTTCTCTGTCTCCCTAATAAGAGAGAAAGAGATGTCTCCATTTTCCCAGCGAGTGGGGAGACATAACAAACAACTCGCTGGTTTACAATGTTAAAACCTCTTCATGCTTGCTGCATGAAGGGTTTTTTAAAGATTAAAGAAGGCTGGTGATTTCCCAGGAGAGACAGCATGTGGTCCATTAACTCCGATGGCTTAGCCTCGCCAAGGAGAGCAACTGCTTGGCACGCTCAGACTCCAATAGTCCAAAAACCTGTAAAAGGTGAGTTTTCAGTGATCGATATTTATTTTGTTCAGATGGGTGTTCTATAGACTCACCACTCTTGCAGCTGTGGAATTGCCGAGCGATGCAACCACATAGAAATACTTGGTGTTGTTGGCGGAGATTTCTGGTGGAGTGAATTGGGGCCTCGTCTTGTACAAACCAAGCAACAACATTTGGCTCCCCAAACTCCGGCAGCTTCAAAGCGACTGCGTTGGCCGACATGTTCAATAACTCTGGAATTGTCCTAGTGCATCGGGGTCACCAATGTAGGTTTTTGCAAATAAAAACAGCAGAAGCGTTTTATGTTTAAGAAAAACCATAACATCTCACTCATTGTACTCCAAACACTAAACATAAAGAGCGGTAAAAATACTTTATGTAATTATATCATCATGTCAGAGCAGCCTCTTAAAATGAAGGCCAATTCAAGGTCAGTGTCTGTGAATTATGTACGTTTCCACCAATTTTATTACCTTACACCTTTGTACAAGGAAGGTAATAGGGAAATCCTGGGAATTGTAGACCAGCGAGTCTTGCATCACTTCTGGGCATTCTATTAGAGAGGATTCTTATAGGCAGGACTTGGAGAGGCATAATCTGATTAGGGACAGTCAGCAGGGCTTTGTAAAGGGCAAATTGTGACTCGGGAGCTTGTTTGAATTCTTTGAGGAAGTGGCTAAACAAACTGACGAAGGTAGAGCAATGAATATGGTGATAACAGATTTTAGTAAGGCGTTTGACAAGGTTTCCATGGTAAGCTTATTCAGAACATCAGGAGGTATGGTATCCAGGGAAACTTGGATTTGACTTGCCCACAGAAGGCAGAGGATGGCAGAAGATCAAGAATATTCTGCCTAGAGGTTAGTGACCAGCAGTGTTGCACAGGGACCCATGCTCTTCGTGATTCTTATAAATTACTTGGACGAAGAAGGTTGGTTAGTAAGTTTGCAAATGGTACAAAGGCTGGTGGTGTTAGTGTAGAAGGTTGTATGTTAGAACAGGATTTAGACAGGATGCAGAACTGAGCTGAGGAGTGGTAGATGGAATTCAATCAGGAAAAGTGTGAAGTGATACTCCTTGGAAAGTCAACTTGAAGGCAAAGTACAGAGATACTAGCAGGATTTTTAGCAGAATGGAGGAACAGAGGGATTTTGGGGTACACATCATTAGTTCCCTCAAGTTGCCGTGCAAGATGATAGTGTGTTGGCCTTCATTAATCAGGGATTGAGTTCAAGAGTTGCGAGTTCATGAGAACGTTCTGGTTAGACCACACTTGGAGTATTCTGTTCAGTTCTGGTCGCTTCATTATAGGAAGGATGTGGAAGCTTTTGTGAGGGTACAAAGGTGATTAACCAGGATGCTGTCTGGATTACAGACCATGTTTTATGAGGTTAGGTTGAACAATCTAGGGCTTTTCTCTGTGGAGTGCAGCAGGATGAGAGGTGACTTGATAGAGGTGTATAAGATAAAAAGAGACATGGATAGATTGCACAGCAGAGACTTTTCCCCAGGGCAGAAATGGCTAAGATAGGGGGCATCATTTTAAGGTCATTGGAGAAAAGTATAAGGGAGATGTCAGAGGTAGGTTTTATATAGAGTGGTGAGTGTGTGGAACGTGTTGGCAGGGTGGTAGCTGAAGCAGATTCGTTATTGGCACTTAAAAGTTTCTTAGAGGCACATGGATGATAAAAAACTGGAGGCCAATGTGGGAGGGAAGGGTTAGAGAAGGTTAAAAGATCAGCACAAAACTGTGGGCTGAAAGCCAAGGGCCGGTACTGCTCGATGTTCTACATCTGAAGAAAAGCAGGTTGCTGATTCCAGTTTGTCAATGTCCCTGTGCAAGCACTGATTGATTTTGAAAAGAATCCATTTCACACTGTGTGTGATCTTATCTAACCCTTGTTGAATTCCAGTTCACTCATTAAAACATACCACCTGTGTACACCACCCAAGGTTCTGTCTGTTGTGTTAATCACTGCCATTTAGAGATTTCCACAGCTACTCTTGCAAGGCTTGTAAAAAGAATGTTCTAGGTTCTAATTTGCCGCAAGAATTTCTTATAATTCCAATTCTCTCTTCTGTTATAGCCAACTGAACTCAAAAACAGGAAAAATTAATTGCATGTAAACTTGTCTGAGATGTCTTCGCATTTCCATGAAATAGTGAAGCATTTCCAACCAAGTAAATTGTTTAAAGATCACACTATTTACATTATTCAAAGAAACAGACTCGTATTTTAATTATGTTGTAGCGGTGTGCTACACACAGCGCTAGAATAACCACACGGAGTCGGTGAGTTAGAGTTGCGATGAAAGAGATTTATTCAAACTTCGCGGCCCGCTTTAAAGCCTTCCCGTTCCCACCCTCCCTGGGCGGGATTGCTGTGGGGAATGCATATTCCTAGATCCTTTCTGCGCGCGGGATTTTCCCCGTGCTGGTGAAGATAGCCTGGCGCCCTTTTTGGGGACGGCCCTCTGCCTGCGCACGCTGTTGTGAGCCGGTTCGTGTGTGCCAGAAAGTGGGTCGCCACATAACCCCCCCCCCTAGAACCGGCGATACCTCCCCCAATGTCCACAGTCTGGATCGGCCTCTGTTTGGGAGGTCTGCCCCTGCGCTGCGGTGCCTGAGCCTGGACCGGCTGCGCCAAGTCCACATGGGCTGGTTTGAATCGGTCCACCGTGAAAACCTCCTCTCTCCCCCCAATGTCCAGCACGAACATGGACCCATTGTTCCTGATCACCTTAAACGGTCCCTCGTAGGGCCGCTGTAGCGGTGCCCGGTGTCCGCCCCGTCGTACAAAAAGAAACTTACAGTTCTGCAGGTCTTTGGGTACGCAGGTCGGGCTCTGTCCGTGCTGTGAAGTGAGTATGGGGGCCAGGTTACCGAGCCTCTCCCGTAGTCTGTCCAGGACTGCTGTGGGTTCTTCCTCTTGCCCCCTTGGGGCTGGTATGAACTCTCCTGGGACGACCAGGGGCGCGCCGTACACCAACTCGGCCGACGAGGTGTGCAGATCCTCCTTGGGTGCCGTGCGGATTCCGAGCAGGACCCAGGGAAGCTCGTCCACCCAGTTAGGCCCTTCCAGGCGGGCCATGAGAGCCGACTTCAGGTGACGGTGGAAGTGCTCCACTAGTCCGTTCGACTGTGGGTGGTAGGCAGTTGTGTGGTGTAGCTGTGATCCTAAAAGGCTGGCCATAGCCGACCACAGGCTGGAGGTGAACTGGGTGCCCCTGTCGGAGGTAATGTAGGCCGGTACCCCGAAGCGGGCTACCCAGGTTGCGATCAGTGCTCGGGTGCAGGATTCAGAGGTGGTGTCGATGAGCGGGACTGCCTCTGGCCATCTGGTGAACCGGTCTATCATCGTTAGGAGGTACCGCGCTCCTCGTGACACTGGCAGGGGCCCCACGATATCCACATGGATGTGGTCGAACCTCCGGCAGGTGGGTTCGAACCGCTGCGGCGGAGCCTTGGTATGCCGCTGCACCTTGGCCGTTTGGCACTGCATGAACGTTTTGGCCCATTCACTGACTTGCTTACGCAGTCCATGCCACACGAACCTGTTGGCGACCAGCCGGACGGTTGTCCTGATGGAGGGGTGCGCTAAGTTGTGAATGGACTCGAAAACCCGCCGGCGCCAGGCTGCTGGGACGACAGGGCGGGGTTGGCCGGTAGCTATGTCACATGGTAGGGTCCTCTCACCTGGGCCTACGGGGAGGTCTTGAAGCTGTAAACCGGAGACTGCAGTCCTGTAACTGGGGATCTCAGTGTCTGCCTGCTGTGCCTCTGCCAGCGCTGCATAGTCCACCCCCTGGGACAGGGCCTGTATGGTAGGTCTGGATAGTGCGTCCGCCACGACGTTGTTCTTTCCAGAGACATGCCAGATGTCCGTCGTGTACTCGGAGATGTAGGACAGATGTCGCTGCTGGTGGGACGACCAGGGGTCGGACACCTTAGTGAACGCAAAGGTAAGCGGTTTGTGGTCTGTGAACGCGGTGAAGGGCCTACCTTCTAAGAAGTACCTGAAATGCCGGATTGCCAGGTATAGTGCCAATAGCTCCCGGTCGAAAGCACTGTATTTGAGTTCGGGTGGTCGTAGGTGTTTGCTGAAGAACGCCAGGGGTTGCCAGCGACCCTCGATGAGTTGTTCCAGCATTCCACCGACTGCTGTGTTGGATGCGTCCACCGTAAGGGCAGTAGGAACGTCCGTTCTGGGGTGCACTAGCATCGCGGCGTTTGCCAAGGCTTCTTTGGTTTTAACGAAAGCGGTTGCGGCCTCTTCGTCCCAGGTAATGTCCTTGCCCTTACCCGACATCAGAGTGAACAGGGGGCGCATGGTTCAGGCTGCTGAGGGGAGGAAACGGTGGTAAAAATTCACCATACCCACGAATTCCTGCAGGCCTTTGATTGTGTTGGGTCGGGGGAAGTTGCAGACCGCGTCTACCTTGGCGGGCAGTGGGGTTGCCCCGTCTTTAGTAATCCTGTGGCCCAGGAAGTCGATGGTGTCGAGTCCGAACTGGCATTTGGCTGGATTGATCGTAAGGCCGAATTCGCTCAGGCGGGAGTAGAGCTGGCGGAGGTGAGACAGATGCTCCTGCCGACTACTGCTGGCTACGAGGATGTCGTCCAAATAGATGAGTTGAATGCAAAGTCCAGGTCGCGTCCCACCACGTCTATTAGCCGCTGGAAAGTCTGTGCGGCATTCTTTAGACCAAACGGCATTCGGAGGAATTTGAAAAGTCCGAACGGGGTGATAAGTGCTGTTTTGGGGATGTTGTCCGGACGTACTGGGATTTGATGGTATCCTCGGACGAGGTCTACCTTGGAAAAGATCCTTGCACCGTGTAGGTTTGCTGCAAAGTCTTGAATGTGCGGCACAGGGTAGCGGTCTGGCGTTGTAGCCTCGTTCAGTCTGCGGTAGTCACCGCATGGTCTCCAGCCACCCGTTGCCTTGGGCACCATGTGAAGGGGGGAGGCCCATGGGCTGTCGGACCGTCGTATGATCCCTAATTCCTCCATCTTCTTGAACTCCTCCTTCGCCAGTCGGAGCTTGTCCAGGGGAAGCCTTTGAGCACGGGCGTGGAGGGGTGGTCCCTGGGTCGGGATGTGGTGCTGTACTCTGTGTCTGGGCATGGCTGCCGTGAACTGCAGTGTCAGTACTGATGGGAAATCCTCCAGGACCCTGGTGAATTCATCGTCGGACAGCGTGATGGAGTCCAGGTGTGGGGCTGGCAACTGTGCTTCACCCAGGGAGAACGTTTGAAAAGTCTTGGCGTGGACTAATCGCTTCCCTTGCAGGTCGACCAGCAGGCTGTGGGCTCGTAGAAAATCTGCCCCCAGCAGTGGTTGGGCCACGGCGGCCAGTGTGAAGTTCCACGTGAACCGGCTGGAGCTGAACTGTAGCCGCACCGTGCAGGTGCCATAGGTTCGTATTGTGCTGCCATTAGCGGCCCTCAGGGTGGGTCCCGTTTCTCTGTTGCGGGTGTCGTAACTCGTTGGAGGTAAGACGCTGATCTCCGCTTCAGTGTCGACCAAAAAGCGGCGCCCCGACTGCTTGTCCCAGATGTACAGGAGGCTGTCCTGATGGCCAGCCGCCGTAGCCATCAGCGGCGGCTGGCCCTGGCATTTCCCGGGAATTTGCAGGGTGGTCTGCAGCGGCGGGCCTCTGTGCTCCTCACTCCCGTCGCCGGGTTTTGTAGGCTCTGCTGCCGGGCCTGGTCTAGTCTGTCGTTGGGCACGCGGCTTGGTGATCTGTGCGACGGACGCCCCTCTCTCCTTCCTGGCATTCCACAGCACATCTGCTCGGGCCGTCACCTCCCGGGGGTCACTGAAATCTGCGTCGGACTGCAGCAGGCATATGTTCTCGGGCAGTTGCTCTAGGAACGCCTGCTCAAACATGAGGCAGGGTTTGTGTCCTTCAGCCAGGGCCTGCATCTCGTTCATTAATGCTGACTGCGGCCTGTCTCCCAAACCATCCACCTGCATTAAGCGGCGTGCTCGTTCACGCCGTGAGAGTCCGAAAGTCCTTATGAGCAGGGTTTTGAATGCTGTGTATTTGCCGTCCTCTGGGGGCGACTGTATAAACTCCTCAACTTGTGCAGCTGTCTCCTGGTCGAGTGAGCTCAGCACGTAGTAGTAGCGAGTGGACTCCGGGGTAATCTGCCGAATGTGGAATTGTGCTTCTGCTTGTTCGAACCATAATTGGGGTCGCAGCGTCCAGAAGCTTGGCAGTTTTAACGAAACTGCATGAACAGATGCAGTGTCGGTCATCTCTGGTCCAAATATCGTTTGGGTCGTCGGGGGTCACCAATTGTAGCGGTGTGCTACACGCAGCGCTAGAATAACCACACGGAGTCAGTGAGTTAGAGTTGCGATGAAAGAGATTTATTCAAACTTCGCGGCTCGCTTTAAAGCCATCCCGTTCCCGCCCTCCCTGGGCGGGATTGCTGTGGGGAATGCATATTCCCAGATCCTTTCTACGCGCGGGATTTTCCCCCTGCTGGTGAAGATGGCCTGCTGCCCTTTTTGGGGCCGGCCCTCTGCCTGCGCGCGCTGTTGTGAGCCGGTTCGTGGGTGCCAGAAAGTGGGTCGCCACAATATCTTTAATGACCTCAGGATTCTTCTATCAGCTTTACAGGCAATGAAGTACAATTGAAACATGCAGATATTTTAAATATCAGCAGATATGAGAGCCAGTGTGCATACTGTAAGGTCCCAGGATGGATAAACACTCAGAAAAGTCACCCTTTCACATAGCACCAGTGACTGAAATGGATGGCGGTGTTTAAAGTTTCAACTGGAAAATGGCAGTTCTGAAAATGTAGCGCTGCAGGAGTACTGTAATGAAGTCCAAGCTCCAGTAGGCAGTAGAACTTGAAATTATAGCCTTCGCACTCATGAGTGAGACCACTGTCAAGTGAAGGCAGACAATTCAGGGTTGGTGTTAAATTCCAGACGGGAGCACACACTTTATCTGAGAAAGTAAACGAGACCTGCTAATTTCAAATTTTGGAACTGATTATCTTGTCATTATTTATAATGGGCTCCAGCCTCCACACTTGCTGTGTTTACCCTAAAAGGTAATGGTGGGTTTCTGCTTCAGACAGCAGTTAATAATACGTTTGTATATCATGAGTATCTTGCTAGGCCTCAGTGGTAAATGATCCTCTGTTAAAAATCGATGAGTTTGGACACCAGACACTAATCAGCAGCACCACAGGAAGTCTTCAACTCTTTTAGTGGGACCTGAATCATGTACAAACCAGACAGGGCAGAAAATACATTGATGGATCATTTGATTTTTTTTTTGCACATTCTGATAGAATCAAAGCCATATTCACTGATATCAGATAATTATTTCCAGTTTCTTAAAACTAATTTCAAATTCTTAAATCAGCATGGTCTAATATCAACACACATCTTCAGGACTTCAATTCTGTCTGGGTGTATAGATAAGCATTCAGCTATGAATCAGAATCAGGTTGTTTATCACTGTCTTATGTGATTTTTTTAACAAAATAAATAAATAGTGCAAAAATAATTGAATAGAAAGGAAACAATGTTCTTTTTGTGAGAAAGACACAAAAATGGGTTTAATCTACAGCTATTGTATAATTCAGAAAATACACCCAATTTGTAAATATGTGTACTTTAAGAATTTTACTTTAATTTGTAAATTTTAAACAATGGTAAGAAGCTGGGTAGATTATAATCCAATGTTGTTATCATTTTGTCAGGATTGGTCAGGGTGTAGTTTGATTTCAAACTAGTTATGTTGTCAGTTATGTACACAACACCAGGCTAGTAAACTGCATCTTAAATTATCACCATTATTTGATAACGATATAACAGAAAATCCATTGCTAATTTGAATATTCATTTGTGCGACTAAAAAGACAATAACTGGTTATGCGTACTTTTTGTAAACTGGTTGTTAGAGCAATTTGGATTGTCAGTCTGGCCCTTGCTGCCAAAACCATTGCAGACCATTCATTTATAGCAAAAATACAGCCTTTAGCACTCACAATGAATAGTACCAAATCATAAAATCTGATTTTAAAATTGACCAAGCCCACTACTTCTCCAGAATGACAATTTTTTAAGGTTGGAAATTCCACAATATGGCATTAATCTCTACTGCTAGGTGAAGCAACTGCTGAAGATCCTCATATCGAAGTGACAGGTACCTTGATCCCTGTAGTCATAAAGCAAATCTACAATCTCTTCCCTGAAAATCTAGATTTGCACTCCCCTTGCACTGATTTAAATTGATGAACAAAAGATGCAAGAGGGGTATGAGGAGAAACTATTTTCCATGGATTGTAGTCATGATCTGCAGGTTAAAAACAGACTTGAAGGGATAGTCAATGCTTTGGGTTGAAACCTGGAAAATGGATTCAAAACCTGCATCACCTCCACCTAAAATGTTACTTGTTGCCTTGCCTCCACAGACGCTGCTTGTCCTGCAGAGTTCTTCCAGTAGTCACTTGTGTCTCCATGATCTGGAGGTCATTGCCTCCAAGGCTGTGAGAAACAGGCAATCTGATGTTTCAAAATTTGCAGGGCTGTGGGGATGGAACAGAGAAAAAGAAATAACTGGATTGTTCAACAAAGAGCCAGTATAGTTTCAAAGGGCTGAATGGCCACCATCTTTGTTGCTATTAATCTATGATTTTGAGATCCTGCTGTCTTCTAATAAATAGCCCTCCATTTGAAATATTGAAACATCACCTATGTTTAAGAGACATCTTCCACTTTAATAAGTCTTGGGGGGCATATATAATTGAAATTGGGGATAACTCTTTATTGAAAATTGAGTAGTTAGTTCACCATGCAGAGCTAAAGGTTTAAGTTCATTTAGGCAGTGAGAATATGCGGTTCTTGCTTCATGCAACGGCACCTTTCCAAAGTTTTCCAGTTGAAACTGTCTGCCAGAACCTAAACTCCAACCACTGACAGTTTCAGCTCAGAAGTATGAAAAAGCACCAATAATTATCTTTAACATTTTTGATGTAATAACCAGCATATTTATGAATCAAACATTTAAATTTCAAGTGCCTGCTTTTCACTTCAGCTGCAGTTTACCTTTTACTGGGGTCCTTAAATAGTTCATAACATAAGCAATAGAAATAGTTGACTTTGATCCAAATTTACCCTTCAGTTTCTGGTTAATACTGGCTTCTATGTTGGTGTATTTCTGTGTCTATTACTCACTTTTCCTGAAAATGATAGGTTTTGATTGTCAGCTATGTATTTAGGTACAAAATGTTGCAATTCCTGAAAACAGAATTTGTAACGAGAACGGAAGTTGAAGAAAGGTCAACTGTGATTCACAAATAATAACTGGATATAATCTGTATGAAAATGTGCTATATAGCAGTAGATAAGTAGAAATGGTATTATTTAATCTATATGTACAGGTAAACTTAAGGACTTTGACGTAAAAGACACAGGATTGTTTGAGACCAGAGTTCCAAGTGTTCCGTCTCTTCACAGAAACCTGGGGAGTATTATTGATCAGCAATACCTTGAGGTACAAGTACTTAATTTCCTGACAGAAGCAACACAGGAGGGTGGTGAACACATATGTGATGATTTTTTACGTCAGCTGAGGCTCCAGTTATAGAAGTTAGGACATCATGTTGCAGTTGTGTAAGTTGTTTGTGAGGTCACACTTGTGTGCGGGTCTGCTTGCCACACTCCATAATGGATGTGATTAAGCTAGGGATGGTGAAGAGAAAGGTTCACAGGAAATGGCATAGACTGGAGGGCTTGAGATGTAAAAACTATTGGACACATTGGGAGCATAAACACAAGAGATTCTGCAGATGCTGGAAACACACAAAATACTGGAGGAACTCAGTGTGCCAGGCAGCATCTATGGAGAGGAGTAAACAGTTGGCATTATGGGCTTTGGATACATTGATTGGTACTGTGTTCCCTTGAACAAAAAGGAGGTTGAGGAGAGTCTTTGTGGAAATTTATAAAATTATAAGGGTCAGAGAAAGAGTAGATAGCCATGATCTTTTACCCTACATAAGGGAGTCTGAACTAGAGAATGTGGGTTTAAGGAGAGAAGGGTAAGAATTAAAGGAGATCTAAGGGGCTTGATTTTCACACAGGGGATGGAGGAATGAGCTGCCAGAGGAGCTGATAGATGCTGGTATGATTACATTGTTAAAGAGACATTTGGACAGATACATGAATAAGAAAGGTTTAGAGGAATTTGGGCCAAACACAGGTCAGTGGGATTAGCGTACATGGGCATCTTGAGCTGAGTTGGGCTGAAGAGTTTGCTTCCACATTGCATAACTTCTTGAATCTGTGAAGAACCATTTTCAAAAAACAGAAGTCCTGATGCTCAGCACCACCACCAATCTTAGACAGCTATAGTTAAGCCTTCTGGAAAATATAGGACATTTTAAGTATTGAAGTCAAACATTATACAAAATGTTTGGGGGAAAGAGAGAGAAAGAAAAAAAGAAAGTGAGAGGGAGAGAGAGAGAGAGAGAGAGGGAGGGAGAGAGGGAAGGGGTGAGAGAGAGGGAGGGGGTGAGAGAGAGGGTTGAGGGAGAGGGGTGAGGGAGAGAGAGACAGAGAGAGAATCTTTACTCTTCGTAACACACCACATGGAAATGGAAGAAAATAGAAAGGGGTTCAATCTCAACTTGAAGAATAAATGTAAGAATATGTCAGAGCTGTTCAAGTCAAAGTAGAATGTTATTTTATCACCTACTTCTCTTAAATATCTCTGCATCCCTTCCCAAAGCAGAATGACAGCTCTTCCTTAATGGTGCAAACACAACAAAAACCTGACAAAGGGTCTCGGCCCGAAACATTGACTATACTTCTAACTATAGATGCTGCCTGGCCTGCTGCGTTCCACCAGCATTTTGTGCATGTTTCTTTTCTAATGGTTTCTGGTTCTGGAGCTCACAGGCAAAAGTGAATTACCGTCTACCCTGTACTCTTAGTTTTAATTTTAAGGTCAGTAGAATGAAGGTGGACAAATTTAATATTGCCTTGTGCTATTGAGATAGTTTGATAGTCAAGAAAACCCCTCCAGATTGTAAGATCATAAGACTGTAAAATAAAGGAGCGGAATTGGACCATTTAGTCATCAAGTCTGCTCTGCCATTTCATCATGGCTGATCCATTTTTTCTCTCAGCCCCAAGCTCCTGCTTTCCCCCATATCCCTTCATTCCCTGACCAATCAAGAATCTATCAATCTCTGCCTTAAATATATATACTGTAAAGATTTGACCTCCACAGCTGACTGTGGCAATGAATTCCACAGATTCACTACTCTCGGGCTAAAGAAATTCCTCCTCATCTCCATCCTAAAAGGTTACCCCTCTATCTTGAGACTGTGTCCTCTGGTCTTAAGCACTCCCACCATAGGAAACATCCTTTCCACATCCGCTCTATCAAGGCTTTTCACCATTCGACAGGTTTCAATAAGATCGCCCTCATTTTTCTAAATTCCAGTGAATACAGGCCCCGAGACATCAAATGCTCTTCATATGACAACCCATTCAATCCTGGAATAATTTTTCTGAACCTCGTTTGAACCCTCTGCTGTTTCAGCATATCCATTCTAAGATAAGGGGCCCAAAAATGCTTACAATACTCCGTGAGCCCTCATCGGTGCTTTATAAAGTCTCAACATTACATCCTTGCATTTATGTTCTAGTCCTCTTGAAATCTTGAATGAGTCTTCCTCACCACAGACTCATTCTACAAATTAACCTTTGGGGAATCCTGCACAAGGTCTCCCAAATCCCCTTGTGCCTCAGTTTTTTGTACTTTCTCACCATTTAGAAACTAGTCAACCCTTTCGTTTCTTCTACCAAAGTGCATGAACATACATTTCTCGACACTGAATTCTATCTGCCACTTCTTTGCCCATTCTCCTATTCTGTCTAAGTCCTTCTGTAGTCTCTCTATTTCCGCAAAACTACCTGTCCCTCCACCTTAGTATCCTCTGCAACTTTGCAACAAAGCCATCAATTCTGTTATCCAAATTATTGACATATAATGTAAAAAGAATCAGTCCCATCAGAGACTCCTGTGGAACATTATAAGTAACCGGTAGCCAACTAGAAAACATAGAGCATAGAAATCTACAGCACATTATAAGCCCTTCGGCCCAAGACGTTGTGCGACCATGTAACCTACTCTAGAAACTGCCTAGAATTTCCTTACCACATAGCCCTCTATTAGTCTAAGCTCCATGTACCTGTCTAAGAATCTCTTAGAAGACCCTGTTGTATCCACCTCTAGCACTGTCACTGACGGTGCATTCCACACACCCACCACTCTATGTGAAAAACTTACTTCTGACATCCCCCTTTTACCTATTTCCAAGCACCTTAAAACTATGCCCCCTGAAGTTAGCCACTGGGAAAAAGCCTCTGGCTACCCACACAATCAATGCCCTCATCATCTTATACACCTCTATCAGGTCACCTTTCATCCTCCATTGCTCCAAGGAGAAAAGGCCAAGTTCACTCAGACTATTCTCATAACATACGCTCTCCAATTCATGCAACGTCCTTGTAGATCTCCTCTCCACTCTCTCTATAGTATCCAGATCCTTCCTGTAGTGAGGTGACCAGAACTGAACACAATATTCCAAGTAGGGTCTGACCGAGGTCTGATACAGCTGTAACATTACCATAAAGGGCTCCCTATATTCCCACTCTTTGCCTCCTACCAATCAGCCACTGCTTTATCCATGCTGGAATTTATTGTAATACAATGGGCTTGTAGCTTGTTAAGCAGCCTTGTCAAAGGCCTTCTGAAAATCCAAGTTAAATTATAGACTTAGGTCAAATAAATACAGCAAGGCTGGAGTTAATGATGTGCCTATTACATTGCTGCTAGCTAACTATAAGCTATTTCTATGAAAATAGTATTTCTTGAAAGATATTTTATTGTTCCTTCACATTACTTTCAAAGACAGTGTAAATATTAGGTGCACAATGCCAATGATTGCATTTCATTAACAAGGTTAATGGAACAATGCCACAAATATTTTGATGATTGATCCAGCATTTCATGTTTTCACTAATGGGGAAGAAAGTAAACATAATTAGTTTGTGATTGGAATAAAAACTTTGCAACCGCAGTAACCTAGTTATATTTAGGTGCATGAGCCATATGAACCATATTAAATATCACATCTGATGAAAACAATAAAACCTAGTGTATTTGCGGTAAATCTGAAATAAAAATAGAGAATACTGGCAATATTCAGCGGGTCAGGTAACATTTGTGGAAAGAGAAACAGAATGAATGTTTCAGGTCCAAGACAGCTCATCAGATAATTTATATATTGTTTACAATCTCTCTAAAAATAGTACAATATCTCATAATCTCTGTTTACTTTCTGATTGGTAAATGAATAATGTTTTAGCAAAGTGAACACTTTGAGTTGTTCACCTTAATACAGAGATATCAAATGATCAGACATGAAAAATCTCAAGTCAATGATGATAAAAGATAAAATCCTTTGATTTATTTATGATTATATGAGTGACAGTTCATGTGTGAATTAACAGGGGAGTGTACCACTGGGAAAGTAGTAGGAAACATTGATCAGATGGCTGTAATGTCAACATCACTGTAACTTCCCTGAAAGGGCAGAGGAAAATCCATTTACACCCATGAACGAGGTTTCTGTTCAAAGGCAGTACTATGAGAGCAGCCCTGAGGTAGTTCCTGACTATTACAATGGGCCAAATGTACCTCTTCACAGCATTGATACTCAAACGGAAAACCAAAGTGCATGTTTTCACAAAAGAGAAAAATTATCAATAATGTCATTAAAGAGGATAGCCAAACTAGCAGATTTTTTTGAGTGTAATGCAAAAACTCTTCTCCAGGGCAAAGTTGTGGGGTGTGGAAAAGAGCCAGGACATCGCAGTCTAAACTTTCCATGATTTTAGCACCACCACCAACACCCCCCCACCCCCCCGCCATCACCCTTGGAGTATTATAGACACACACGCATATGAAGAAATATAGATTTATTTTTACAGGGGAGATTGATATCAAGGCAATGCAATATGTTTGCGAATATGAAGAGTTGGGAAATAACTTGTCCCACGCAAATACATTGAGGCATCAGCCTCCAACAAATTGGATACAAACTAAACTAAACAGCAGCTGCCAAAATGTTGCAAAAATTGAGACATAGGACCAGAATATCAACGTGCCCCTTCTTGATCTCCGTGTCCTTCTCTCCTGTGAAATGCCCTTTACAGACTTCTCCCACTTCCTCTGATTCCAGGCATAATTTCCCTCCATTGTCCCTGAATGGACCTGTTTTTTTTACCAACCCTTTGGCTTCTAAAATACATATAAAATGCCTTATGATTCTACTTAATTCTACTTGCAAAGGACATTTTTTATGGCCCAATTTAGCCTTTACAATTTCTTGTTTCTTTCATGATTCCTTTACATTCCTCAGAGGACTTGCCAGATTTCTGGTAAACCAGAGGGATCTGGGAATACAGATGCATAATTCCTTGGTTGATCGGGTGGTAAAGAGAGCTTGTAGCTCATTGGCCTTCCTACTAAGTACAGGAATTGGGATGTTATGATGAAATTGTATAAGATGTTGGTGAGGCCTAGTTTGGAGTACTGTCTGCAGTTCTGGTCACCTACCTACAGGAAAGAGATCAATAAGAATGAAAAAATGCAGAGAAAATTTACAAGGACTTGATGACCTGAGCTATAGGGAAAGTTTGAAAAGTTTCGGACTTTATTCCCTAGTGTGTAAGACAATGAGGGGAGATTTGATAGAAGTACACAAAATTATAAGGGTATAGTTGGGGTAAATGCAAGGAGGCTTTTCCCACTGAGGTTGGTGAGACTGAAACTAGAGGTTATAGGTTAAGCGTGAAAGATGAAAATTTTAAGAACATGAGGGGGAACTTCTTCACTCAAGAGGGAAGCTCTGAGTGGTACAAGCTGACAGTGGAAGTGCTGGATGTGGGTTCATTTTCAATATTTAAGAGAAATTTGCCAAGGGTGGATGAGAAGGGTATGGAGGGCTATTATCCGGGTGCAGATCGATGGGACGAGGCAGATTAATACTTTGGCACAGACAAGTGGGCTGTGTCATTTCCCCAATACAAGATCTACAATGGCCCCCTTACCAAACTGCTGTCCCATCTAAACCCCTGTCACTAAGGGAATCCAGATCTATTTAAGGAAGTTAAAATAGTCAACTACAACAACCCTGTTGTTTTTATATCTTTCCACGATCTGCCTACTTTTTGTT
The DNA here is from genome assembly GCF_030028105.1 of Mobula birostris. Lineage (NCBI taxonomy): Eukaryota > Metazoa > Chordata > Chondrichthyes > Myliobatiformes > Myliobatidae > Mobula > Mobula birostris. Next base: position 46,610,591 of record NC_092375.1, on the reverse strand, counting down.
GGGCTTGAGATTACTTGTGGTGAGTGAGCACAAGATTTAAAAAGCGAGTGGGGCTCATTGGGGCTTCTTGGTGGGCATGAGATTGTTTGGCTTATTCTGCAATTGTCAAGGGCCAATAAAGACATGTTAGCCTTAAGCAGATTGGCCATTGTGGGAGAGACTATTGTTTGAGTGGAGAGCTGAGGCTTTGGCTCAGGAGGCCTCAACAAGAAGAGGAAGAGGCTAAGGTAAGCTTTTTTATTGTTTACTTATAGATCCAGCACAGTTACCAGCTCTTCTAGCCCACAAGCTCACACTCCCAAATTACATCCAATTTGCCTACTAACCCATACATCTTTGGACTGTGGGAGGAAACCAGAGCACCCAGAGGAAACCCACGTGATTATGGGGAAAATATGCAAGCTCCTTACAGACATGGGTGGGGATCGAATCCAGGTTGTCAATCCTGTAACATAATTACGCTACCGGCTACACCACCATTCCCATTAGGGCAGTGGGAATAACAGTCAGGACAGTGGAATGCTGGAGGATGGATAAATCCTCAGGGCCTGACAAGGTGTTCTTTCGGTCCTTGTGGAAGGCTCGTGCAGAAATCACAGGAACCCTGGCACAGGTATTTAAAATGCCTTTAAGTACGGGTGAAGTACCGGAGGATAGCTAATATTCAAGAAAGGCTCTAAGTATAAGCCAGAGAACATGGCGTATATAGTGGTTAAATTGCTGGAAGGTATTCTAAGGGACAAAATATGTAAATATTTGGATAGACAGTGCCACATTAGGGATAGTCAACACGGCTTTGTGCATGGTAAGTTGTGTCTAACCTATCTAACAGAGTTTTTTAAGGAGGTTACCAGGAAAGTTGATGAAAGAAGAGAGTGGACGTTGTCTACATAGACTTTAGCAAGGCCTTCGAAAAAGTACCATATGGGAGATTGTTCAAGAAAGTTCAGTCATTTAGCATTCAGGGTGAGGATTCGACAGTGCCTTTGCAGGAGAAGCCAGTGTGGTAGTAGATGGTTGCCTCTCTGACTAATGGTGTGCTGCAAAGAAGTGTACTGGGTCCCTTGCTGTTTGTCATCTCTATTAATGATCTGGATGATAATGCCACAGCAAAGCCAAGTCAAAGCAAATTTACCGAAGAATGTATATGTCCATAAGACTCTAAGACCATGAGACATAGGAGCAGAATTAGGCCATTTGTCCCACCAAGTCTGCTCCGCCATTCATCATGGCTGATCCATTTCCCACTCAGCTCCAATCTTCTACCTTCTCCCTATATCCCTTCAGCCCCGACTAATCAAGAATCTATCAATCTCTGCCTTATACATATCAAATGACTTGACTTCCGCAGCCACTTGTGGCAACAAATTTCACAGATTCTCTGCTCTCTGACTAGGGAAATTCCTCCTCATCTCCATTCTAAATGGACATCCTTCTATTCTGAGGCAGTGTCCTCTGGTCTTAGACTGCCTCACCACAGGAAACATCCACTCCACATGGACTCTATCTAGGCCTTTTAACAATCAATCAGTTTCAATGAGATCCCCCTTCATTCCCCTGAATTCCAGTGAGTACGGGCCCAGAGCCGTCAAACACTCCTCATATGATAAGTCTTTCAATTCTGGAATTGTTTTCACGAACCTGCTTTAAACCCTCTCCAAAGTCAGCACATCTTTCCTTAGACAAAGGGCCCAAAAATGCTCACAATACTCCAAGTGAGGCCTCACCAGTGTGTTATAAAGCCTCAACGTTACTTGCTTTCATATTCTAGTCCTCTCAGAATTAATGCTAACATTGCCTTTGCCTTCCTCAGCACTGACTCAACCTACAAGTTAACCTTTAAGGAATCCTGCACAAGGACTTCCAAGTCCCTTTGCATCTCTGATTTTTGAATTTTCTCTCCATTTAGAAAATAGTCAATCCTTTCATTTGTTTTACCAAAGTGCACGACCATACACTTCCTGGCATTTCCATTTGCCACTTCTTTGCCCATTCTCCTAACTTGGCTTAGGCCTTCTGTAGCCTGCCTTCTTCCTCAACACTACCTGGCCCTCCACCTATCTTCATATTATCCGCAAACTTGGTCCCAAAGCCATCAATTCCGTCATCCAAATCATTGACGTAATGTAAATAAAATCGGTCCCGACACAGACCAGCCAGAAAAGGCTCCCTTCATTCCCACTCTTTGCCTCCTGCCAATCAGCCACTGCTTTATCCATGTTAGAATCTTTCCTGTAATACCATGGGCTCGTAGCTTGTTACGCAGCCTCATGTATGGCACCTTGTCAAAGACCTTCTGAAAATCCAAGTTAAATTATAGACTAAGGTCAAATAAATACAGCAAGGCTGGAGTTAATGATGTGCCTATTACATTGCTGCTAGCTAACTATAAATTATTTCTATGAAAATAGTATTTCTTGAAAGATATTTTATTCTTTCTTCACATTACTTTCAAAGACAGTGTAAATATTAGGTGCACAATGCCAATGATTGCATTTCATTGACAAGGTTAATGGAACAATGCCACAAATATTTTGATGATTGATCCAGCATTTCATGTTTTCACTAATGGGGAAGAAAGTAAATGTAATTAGTTTATGATTGGAATAAGAACTTTGCAACTGCAGTAACCTAGTTATATTTAGGTGCATGAGCCATATGGACCATATTAAATATCACATCTGATGAAAACAATGAAACCTAGTGTATTTGCGGTAAATCTGAAATAAAAACAGAGAATACTGGCAATATTCAGCGGTCAGGTAACATTTGTGGAAAGAGAAACAGAATGAAGGTTTCAGGCCCAAAACAGCTCATCAGTTAATCTATATATTGTTTACAATCTCATTAAAAAATTACAATATCTCATAATCTCCATTTATTTTCTGCCGGGCAAACGAATAATGTTTTAACAAAATGAACATTTTGGGTTCTCACCTTAAAACAGTTATCAAATAATCAGACAAGAAAAATTACATGTCAGTAATGGTAAAAGATAAAAATGCTTTTATTTATTTAATTTATGACACCCTCTTTGAAAATGCACTGCCTAATAAATAGAAAGAATAGATATGAATAGTGATTATATGTCTGCCTTCTCAAAACTACCTGCCCCTCCACCTATCTTCATATTGCCTGCAAACCTGGTCACAAAGTATCATCCAAATCATTGACGTATATAACATACAAAGAATCAGTCCCAACACACCACTAGTCACTGGCAGCCAACCAGAAAAGGCTGCCTTTGTTCCCAGTCTTTGCTTCCTGCCAATCAGCCAATGATCTGTCCATGCTCATATCTTTTCGGTAATACCATGGGCTCTTAATTTGTTAAGCAGCCTCATGCGTGGCACCTTGTCAAAGGCCTTCTGAGAATCCAAGTACACAACATCCACCAATTCTCCTTTTTCTGTCCTGCTTGTTATTTCTTCAAAGAATTCCAACAAATTTGTCAGGCAAGGTTTTCCCTTGAGGAAACCATGCTGACTGTGGCCTATTTTATCATGTCCCTCCAAGTACCCTGAGATCTCATCCTTAGCAATTGACTCCAACATTTTCCCAACCACTAAGGTCATACTAACTGGCCTATAATTTCCTTTCTTTGTCCTCTCCCTGTTTGAAGAGTGAAGTGACATTTGGAATTTCCATTGCTCCAGAACCATGCCAGAGTCTGTTGATTCTTGAAGGATGATTACTAACGCATCCACAATTTCTTCAGCCACCTCTTTCAGAACCCTGGGGTGCAGACTACCTGCTCCCGGTGACTTACCCACCTTGAGATCTTTCAGTTTCTCAAGTACCTTCTCCCTAGTAATGGCAACTTCACTCACTTCTGCCCCTAACACTCTCGAACTTCTGACATACTGTTAATGTCTTTCACAGTGAGTACAAATGCAAAATATTTATTCAGTTTGTCCGTCATTCCCTTGTCTCCCATTGCTACCTCTCCAGCATCATTTTCCAGTGTTACTCTCGACTCTCTTTTACACTTCATATATCTGAAGAAACTTTTGGTATCCTTTTTAATATTATGGGCTTGCTTTTCTTCGTATTCCATTATTTCCTTCTTTGTGACTTTTTTAGTTGTCTGCTGTTAGTTTTTAAAAGCTCTGTAATCAATTCTGGTTCATTGCACACTACCCAGTCCAGAAAAGCTGATCCCCTACTGGGCTCAATCACAAGCTGCTCTAAAAAGCCATCTCATAGGCATTCTACAAATTCTCCCTCCTGAAATTCAGCATCAACTTGACTTTCCCAATCTACCTGAATATTGAAATCCCCCATGACTATTGTAACATTGCCCTTTTGAAATGCATTTTCTATCACCCATTGTAATTTGTGGGCCACATCTTTGCTACTTTTCGGCAGTCTGTATATAACTTCCATCAGGGTCTTTTTACCCTTGCAGTGTCTTAGCTCTACCCACAATGATTCTACACCTTCCGATTCTATGTCATCTCTTTCTAATAATTTGGTTTCATTTTTTACCAACGGAGCCACCCCACCCCTCTGCCTACCTGTCTGTCCTTTCACTGCAGCTCGATACACCTGGTGCAGATGTGGTTATCCAGAAGGCTGGAGGTCACCCAGAATTCCTTCATCTTGCATACAGAACAAAACATAGCTCCTGGAGCCATTCTCACTGCAGCAACGATGCCCTAACAGATGAGGAATAAAAGATAAAGAAGAAGAAGAAGAAACTTACCAGATACTTACCTGACCGAAGCCTGATGAGCTAAAGCCTCTCTAACTCTGGCCCACTCACACAATAACCGCTCCAACAATGGCTGTTCTGTTTGCCCCAGCCTTATTTTTATTCACTCTTTCTAATGAATTCTGCTCATGGATTGGGCACAGTCCAACTTCAAAAACTTCTGCGAAGCGCTGCCTTTTTTCATCTTTAAGCTGCAAACGTGAGTGAAATCGTATCTTCTGCTTGTGTTCCCACTCACTGGTTGGGCACCGTCCAATGCTGTTACTGTGTACTACCTTGAGATTCATTTATTTGCAGGCATTTACAGGAGAATAAAGATATACAATAGAATTTATTAAAAACTATACATAAATAAAGACTGAGAAACAACAAATGTGCAAAGCAGACAGACTGTGCAGTAAATAAATAAACAAAAACACTGAGATCGTGAGTTGTGGAGTATACTTGGAAATGAATCTGTAGGTTATGGAATATTCAGAATTGAGATGAGTGTAGTTAAAGTTATCCAGACTGGTTTAGGAGCTTGATAGTCGGAGGATAATAACTGTTTCTGAACCTGGTCGAGCACCTCCGCTCCATCCGCCAAAACAGACAGGGTCTCCCAGCAGCCACCCACTTCGACTCTGCTTCCCATTCCCATTCAGATATATCCATACATGGCCTCCTCTACTGCCATGATGAGGCTAAACTCAGGTTGGAGGAGCAACACCTCATATACCGTCTAGGTAGTTTCCAGCCCCTTGGTATGAACATAGAATTCTCCAACTTGCGGTAATTCCCTCCCCCTCCCTTCCCCTATCCCTATGTCACTCTGCCCCCCTCCCCCAGCTGCCTACCTCCTCCCTCTTGGTTCCGCCTCCTTCTACTACCCATTGTGTTTTCCCCTATTCTTTCTTCGCCTTTCCTGCCTATCACCTCCCTGCCTCCCTTCCCCCACCCCTTTATCTTTCCCCTTACTGGTTTTTCTCCTGGAACCTACCAGCCTCCTCCTTCGCACCCTCCCCCGACTTTCTTTATAGGGCCTCTGCCTCTTCCCCCGACAGTCCTGACGAAGGGTTCCAGCCCGAAACGTCAACCGATCTTTTCCACTGATGCTGCCCGACCTGCTGAGTTCCTCCAGCGTGTTGTGAGTGTTGCTAATTAATTAGGTGTCGCCCGGCACGTAATTAATTAGCTTGTTTATTTTGGCTTTTTTCTTAAAGATGTGCTGTGTGCCTCCTGGCTACTGCTGCATTCTCTGCGAATCGGTATCTGTCCGCGGCCTGGGGGTTGGGGTGGTGGGACACTGGGGTGTCATCTCGTTGTCGTCTGTTTCCATTAGAGCAGGCAGCTCATCTTCTCCTATGACTGCCCGCCTCGATGTCGAAGGTCGAGGTTCATCGTCTGCTGTGGCTGATGTGGAAGGCTTGCTTGACTGCTGAGCCTCGCGTATTTTTCTATCATACAGTTCTTTGTAAGCACTCAAACCATCCTGCAAATATCCCCTAAACCTACGTACCCTTTCAAAATTAAAGTTGTACTTTATCATTGCAGCGAAAATCTCACGCAGTTGCTTCACATTCAGTTCGCTACTGCATTCGATTTCGATTGTTATTCTTTCCTCTTCCAATTGCATCAGCTCTTCATCTATCAGTTCTTGCTCATGTGATGCCAAAACCTCTTCAACATCATCTTCGTCAACTTCCACAAGCCAAACTCACGTTGTCCTTACTTCGTTCACCATGATCAAAATGCTTAATTGTGTCTAGTTTTCCGCTAAGTGTAACACTCTTACGAGCTCTTTCAGGCTTTCCTGACACCTTAGAACTCATCTTGCAAATGGCTGCTCACAGGCACGTGTTTAAGCAATGCCGGTGAGAATGCCGTTCCGAATCCGGGGAGAGCGGCTGCTCGGGACGCGCGCTGCCTTTTATTGCACGCTGATTTTTTTCGTAACAGTGAAAACACCTTCTGTTAGAGAAAACAGGGAACTAATTTAGGTCTTTCGTAACAGTGAGGTTTCGTAAAGTGAACGTTTGAAAAGCGGGGGACACCTGTAGTATGAATGGCAGCAATATTTCACTACCAGATGAACTCAATGCCTTCTATGCACACTTTGAAAGGGAGAACACAACTACAGCTGTGAAGATCCCTGCTGCACCTGATGACCCTGTGATCTCTGTCTCAGAGGCCAATGTTAGACTGTCTTTAAAGAGAGTGAACCCTCTCAAGGCAGAAGGTCCTGATGGATTACCTGGTATGGCTCTGAATACCTGTGGCAACCAACTAGCGGGAGTATTCAAGGACATTTTCAACCTCTCACTGCTACAGCAGAAGTTCCCACTTGCTTCAAAAAGGCAACAATTATACCAGTGTCAAAGAAGAATAATGTGGGCTGCCTTAATGACGGGTAGCCCGGTAGCACTCACATCGACAATGATGAAATGCTTTGAGAGGTTGGTCATGACTAGACTGAACTCCTGCCTCAGCAAGGACCAGGACCCACTGCAATTTGACTATCACCACAATAGGTCAACGGCAGACGCAATCTCAATGGCTCTTCACATGGCTTTAGACCACCTGGTCAACGCAAACACCTACGTCAGGATGCTGTTCATCGACTTTGGCTCAGCATTTAATAGCATCGTTCCCACAATCCTGATTGAGAAGTTGCAGAACCTGGGCCTCTCTACCTCCCTCTTTGATTGGATCCTCGACTTCCTAACCGGAAGACCACAATCTGTGCAGATTGATGATAATATCTCCTCCTCGCTGACGATCAACACTGGTGCACCTCAGGGGTGTGTGCTTAGCCCACTGCTCTACTCTCTGTATACATATGATTGTGTGGCTAGGCATAGCTCAAATACCATCTATAAATTTGCTGATGATACAACCATTGTTGATAGAATCTCAGGTGGTGATGAGAGGGCATACAGGAGTGAGATATGCCAACTAGTGGAGTGGTGTCACAGCAACAACCTGCGTTCAACGTCAGTAAGACGAAAAAGCTGTTGATGGATTTCAGGAAGGGTAAGACGAAGGAACACATGCCAATGTGTAGCATAGATATTGGGTGCAAGTTGAATAGGGAGTTAACAATGGCATGTGGCAAAGGAAATGTCGCAGTAGTTATGGGGGATTTCAACATGCAGGTGAACTGGGAAAATCAGGTTGGTACTGGACCCCAGGATAGGGAGTTTGTAGACTGCCTACGGGATGCATTTTTGGAGCAGCTTGTACGAGAGCCGACCAGGGATAAGGCTATTCTGGATTTAGTGTTGTGCAATGAACAGGATTTGATAAGTGATCTTGAAGTAAAGGAGCCATTAGGAGGTAGTGACCATCATATGATAAGTTTTTATCTGCAAGTTGAGAGGGATAAGGGCAGATCAGAAGTGTCAGTATTGCAGTTGAACAAAGGAGACTATGGAGCCATGAGGGAGGAGCTGGCCAAAGTTGACTGGTCGGATATCCTAGCAGAAAAGACAGTGGAACAGAAATGGCAGGTATTCTTGGGAATAATGCACAAGGTGCAAAATCAGTTCATCCCCCGGAGAAGAAAGGATTCAAAGGGGGTAAAGTGGCCACAGTGGTTGACAAAGGAAGTCAGAGATAGCATAGCATTAAAAAAGAAGTATAACAGAGCTAAGGTGAGTGGGAAGATGGATGATTGGGAAATTTTTAAGGAGCAACAGAACTTAACTAAAAAGGCAATACGGGGAGAAAAAATGAGGTATGAACGCAAGCTAGCTAGGAATATAAAGGAGGATAGCAAAAGTTTTTTTTAGGTATGTGAAGAGAAGGAAGATAGTTAAGAACAATGTTGGGCCCTTGAAGAATGAATTGGGAGAAATTGTTATGGGAAACAGAGAAATGGCAGATGAATTTAATAAGTACTTTGGATCTGTCTTCACTAGGGAAGACACAAGCAATCTCCCAGATGTATGGATGGGCCAAGGACATAGGGTAACAGAGGAACTGAAACAGATTGACATTAGGAAGGAAATGGTGACTGATGGGACTGAAGGCTAACAAATCTCCAGGTCCAGATGGTCTGCATCCTAGGGTACTAAAGGAGGTGGCTCTGGAAATTGTGGATGCATTGGTGATCATTTTCCAATGTTCCTTAGATTCAGGATCAGTTCCTGAGGATTGGCGAATGGCTAATATTATCCCACTTTTTAAGAAAGGAGGGAGGGAGAAAACAGAGAACTATCGCCCTGTTAGCCTAACATCAGTAGTGGGGAAGATGCTAGAGTCCATTATTAAAGGTGAAATAACAGCATATCTTGATAGCAATGATAAGATTGGGCCGAGCCAGCATGGATTTACCAAGGGCAAATCATGCTTGACTAATCTATCGGAGTTTTTCGAGGATGTAACCAGGAAGATAGACGCGGGAGATCCAGTGGATGTGATGTACCTTGACTTTCAGAAGGCATTTGAAAAGATACCACATAGGAGATTGGTGGGTAAAATCAGAGCTCATGGCATTGCGGAGAGGATATTGACATGGATAGAAAACTGGTTGGCAGATAGAAAGCAAAGGGTAGCAGTGAATGGGTGTTTCTCGGAATGGCAGATGGTGACTAGTGGGGTGCCACAGGGCTCGGTATTGGGACCACAGCTGTTTACGATTTACGTCAATGATTTAGAGGAAGGCATTGTGAATAACATCAACAAGTTTGCTGATGATACTAAGCTGGGTGGCAGTGTGACATGTGATGAGGATGTTAGGAGAATTCAAGGTGACTTGGATAGGCTGGGTGAGTGGGCAGAAACCTGGCAGATGGCGTTTAATGTGAATAAGTGTGAGGTTATTCACTTTGGGAGCAAGAACAGGAAGGCAGATTATTATCTGAACAGTGTGGAGTTAGGTAAGGGAGAAATACAAAGAGATCTAGGAGTACTTGTTCATCAGTCTCTGAAGGTGAATGAGCAAGTGCAGCAGGCTGTGAAGAAGGCTAATGGAATGTTGGCCTTTATTACAAAGGGAATTGAGTACAAGAGCAAGGAAATCCTTTTGCATTTGTACAGGGCCCTGGTGAGACCACACCTGGAGTATTGTGTGCAGTTAAGGAAGGACATCTTGGCTGTGGAGGAGGTGCAGCGTAGGTTCACTAGGTTAATTCCTGGGATGTCCGGACTGTCTTACGCAGAGAGGTTAGAGAGACTGGGCTTGTACACGCTGGAATTAAGGAGATTGAGGGGGGATCTGATTGAGACATATAAGATTATTAAGGGATTGGACAAGATAGAGGCAGGAAATATGTTCCAGATGCTGGGAGAGTCCAGTACCAGAGGGCATGGTTTAAAAATAAGGGGTAGGTCACTTAGGACAGAGTTGACGAGGAACTTCTTCTCCCAGAGAGTTGTGGAGATGTGGAACGCGTTGCCTCAGAAGGCAGTGGAGGCCAATTCTCTGGATGCTTTCAAGAAGGAGCTAGATAGGTATCTTATGGATAGGGGAATCAAGGGTTATGGGGACAAGGCAGGAACCGGGTATTGATAGTAGATAATCAGCCATGATCTCAGAATGGTGGTGCAGGCTCGAAGGGCCGAATGGTCTACTTCTGCACCTATTGTCTATTGTCTATTATCAATCCTCATAGAGGGATCAGAAGTGGAGAGAGTGAACATCTTCAAGTTCCTGGGTGTCAAGATCTCTGTGAGGATCTAACCTGGTCCCAACACATTGATGTAGTCATAAAGAAGGCAAGATAGCGGCTATACTTTATTAGGAGTTTGAAGCGATTTGGCATGGCAACAAATACACTCAAAAACTTCTACAGTTGTACTGTGGAGAGCATTCTGACAGGCTGCATCACTGTCTGGTATGGAGGGGCTACTGCTCAGGATAGAAAGAAGCTGCAGAAGGTTGTAAATCTAGTCAGCTCTATCTTGGTACTAGCCTACAAAGTACCCAGGACATCTTTAGAGAGTGGTGTCTCAGAAAGGCAGCATCCATTACTAAAGACTCCCAGCACCCAGGGCATGCCCTTTTCTCACTGTTACCATCAGGGAGGAGATACAGAAGCCTGAAGACACACACTCAGCAATTCAGGAATAGCTTCTTCCCCTCTGCCATCCGATTCCTGAATGGACTTTGAAGCTTTGGACCCTACCTCACTTTTTTTAATATACAGCATTTCTGTTTTGGCAAATGTTTAATAATCTATTCAATATACGTAATTGATTTACTTGTTTATTTATTGTGATGTTTTATTTTATTTATTATTATTTTTTTTTCTCTCTCCCTGCTAGATTATGTACTGCATTGAACTGCTGCTGCTAAGTTAACAAATTTCACGTCACCTGCCAGTGAAAATAAACCTGATTCTGATTCCGATTCAGATTCTGGTGTTTCTATAAATATACTCTGCACTGCACAGCTATAGAAGTTTGTCAAAGTTTTAGTTGTCATGCCAAATCTTCGCAAACTCCCAAGGAAGAGGGGGTGCTGCCATGCTTCCTTTGTAATTGCACTGTCATGCTGGGCCCCGGACAGGTCATCCAAAATGATAGCAGTGAGGAATTTAAAGTTACTGACCCTCTCCACCTCTGATCCTCCATTGAGAACTGCCTCATGGACCTCTGGTTTCCTCCTCCTGAAGTCAATGATAAGCTCCTTGGTCTTACTGACATTGAGTGAGTGTTGATATGACAACACTCAACCAAAGTTTCAATCTTTCTCCTATATGCTGATTCATCACCACCACCTTTGATTCAGCCTACAACTTGAATATGGCATTGGAGCTGTGCTTAGCCACACAGTCATAGTGTAAAGCGAGTAGAGCAGTGGGCTAAGCACAACATTCATGCTCTCAGTAGTATTTATTCTTTTATTTGCACTTCTTTTTCTTTTGTATATTGATTGTTTGTTTGTCTTTGTTTGCGTACAGTTTATCATGGATTCTATTCTGCTTCTGTGCTTTTCTGTAAAACCCTGCAGGAAAATGAATCTCAAGATAGTGAATGATAACATTTACGCATTTTGGTAATAAATTTACTTTAACTTTGAACTTTGAACTTTTGGCACATTGGCTTCCATAGTTTGGAGTATTGAGTGCAACAGTTGGGATGTTATGTTGAAGTTGTGTAAGATGTTGCTGAGGACAAATTTGGAGCATTATGTTCAGTTCTGGTTACACGCCTACATTAAAGATATCAGTAAGATTGAAAGAGTGCCGAGGACATTTCCAAGGATGTTACTGGGACTTAAGGATCTGAGTTATAGAGAAAGGTTGAATAGGTTAGCACTCTAACCTATTAAGTTAATAAGCTAATAGTTACAGTAATGTAATGGTTAGTCAAACACTTTAGAGTGTAACATGGGGGTTTGATTCCTGCCGCTTTCCGTAAGGAGTTTGTACGTTCTCTCCGTGACCGCGTAGGGTTCCTCCCACAACAGCATGCAACGCTGGCGCCAGAGGCGTGATGACAGCTGCGGACTGCCCAGCACAATCCTCGCTGATTTGATGCAGAAAATGACGCATTTCACGGTATGTTTCAATGTACACCTGATAAATAAAGCCAATACTTGTCTTTATCTTTATTCCATGGAGAACAGAAGAATGAAGGGAGATTTGACAGAGGTAGGCGGAATAGGGTAAGTGAAGTGCAGGCTTTCCACTGAGGTTGGGTGGAACTAGAACTAGAGGTCATGGGTTAAGGGTGAAAGGGGAATTATTTAAGGGGGGACTTTCTCCTCTCAGAGGATGGTGCAAACTGTCAGCAGAAGTGGTAGATGCAGGTTCAATGCAATATTTAAGAGAGGTTTGCATAAGTACGTAGATGGGAGGGTTATGGAAGGCTATGGTCTGGGTGCAGGTCGATGAGACTAGGCAGAATAATGACCTGGCCTGGTCTAGATGGGCTGAGGGGCCTGCTTGTGTGGTGTATGACTCACTCTATGATCTATTTCTCAATCTCCCACTGACTGCTGGGAGACTTACAGTATTTACCCATCGTAGTGACTACAGCTTTCTCATTCCTGAGTTCTACATTATGACCAAACCGTCTTTCTGTTCAATCCACCCAAGGATGCAAAACACTCTAGCAAAAGAAACATTTCACAGAACAATAGTAGCACGTTTGAATGCCTTAGCCAAGAGTGTAACTTAGCAGTGATTGTTATTTTGGCCTATTTATAAAAGATAAGATTATGTTGTGCGAAATTTTGCAAGCTTTACTTGGACTGCACAAACTGCACCATCGGGATGAATGGGAATTTGTAATTATGCTGGAATTCCATGTTTACGTCAGGTATGCTTTTATGTGGAGCTGACTGTGTTTTATTAATTGAGAGAATATTACAGGCTGTCATCCAGCAGCTGCAGAGTGATGGAAAACATGCTTCGTGCTCCAGAGTGTAATGGAAAATGTGATGGTCAGAGCTTACACCAGCCAAGACGTGACAGTAGTTGCAAATCCTTCCTATTAATCAAAGATGTTTTTCAGTCTCACATTAAAAAAAACTCTGCACAACTTAGTGGTAATCCTGTAGAGCTAAAATTTAGAGGCAACAATGCAGTTGATGTCATATCTTCTGCATAAAAGAAGATGCTGTTAGATTGTCTCCAATTAATTTAAGACTAGATTCTCCAATAGATTGGCATGCTGGTGTATTAACCTGTATGACAGCTACATCACACATGAAGGCCCCAAAAATTCTGATCTCTTGGAATTACACTACCCGCTTTCAACTGGGGCAATAAGACATGTGGTACAATTTAAGTCAATTCATCTGGGCTAGAAATAGAAGAGAAGTAGCAACTGAATACCCTTTCTTAAGAAATGAAGGAACTAATTTCTAAAATAATGACATCCCAGGTCCGTCGATGAAGAAAGACCATTTGGGAGAGCTCCCACACAAGGCTACAGTTTCTGTAGAGTCATACCATTACAAGGTACTACCTGAAACAGAAAAAGAGAGAGTAATTGAATGAATGAAGAATATTACAGATTGTGAACTGTCGAAAGTTGAAAGTTCAAAGTACATTCATTATCGAAGTTTGGGTACAGAATACAACTGTGAGATTCACCTTCCCATAGGCAGCCATGCAACAAAGAAACACCATGGAACCTGTTCAAGGAAACATCAAACCCTACGTGTGAACAAAGAACAAATTGCGCAAATGGCAAAAAGTGAGTGAACACTACATATTGGATCAAACATCAAACCAGGAGTCCAGTGGAACTCAGCACTGTGTTGCTAGCCCACTGCAGGCTGCACATGGGGCCATTCTTTGCTGAAGCGCCGCAGTCCACATCAATTGCCCTGATCAAACCGCTCAAAAGCAGCAAAAGAAAAGAGTAACCAGAATCTATAATCACATGCACCTTGAATTTCAACACCCTCCAAAACGAGTCCACAGCCTCGCTGATCAATCCTTGCAGTACAGAACCCAAGCTTACCGCACAGCACAGCGGTAGGCTAAATTACTTCAATCTTTCACACAATGGGTTCCTAATTGGATCTGGAATAATCTGTGGGGGTACTGAGCAAAGGCTAATGAGTTTGACCGAGAAGTATTCATGGGCACAGCCATCCCCTTCCCATGTGACATGTGTCGGATGCCATTTACAGAGGCTACCTACCAATTCCGGCTGCATTTGTCTTGGCTGAAGATAAGAGCAAAATATAGGTCTTTTAAATAGAATGTTAATTATCTTTGGACCACATAATACAAGACTATAACTGGAAAAATGATACACTATAAAGAAACTAATTGTGAGTTTTAGCAGAAAGTAATTATGATTCCAGATAAAAGGTCTCAACCAGAAATTTTGTCTGTCCATCACCATCCATTGATGCTGCCCCATTTGCTGAGTTCCTTCAGTGTTTTGTGGGTTGCTCCAGACTCCAGCATCTGCATTCTCTTGTGCCTCCTCTTACCAGTGTGCATTGCCCTGCTTGGTAAGGTAGCATCCAGTGATTTTCATGTCTGGTGTCTCTTTGGAAAGGGGTCTAACAGTCTACAGAATATCCAGCTGAGCTATCAGTAGAATTGACCTGGCAATGAGATGGGGTAAATGAAAACTTCAGCCCTTGCCGGGTCAAGCAAGAATTCCCAAATTAGACTGCATTTTAGCACATCAAAATCTTGGCTGTTTTCTGAGACACTGAGTCAGAAGCATATCAACTAGACCAAATTGTGGCAGAGCAGTTATGCTGATTCAGGCCTATTTTGCTTGTCATTTAAGGAATCCCACTGCCCTATTTAAATGGTTTGATTGTTGGGTATTATCTGTTCCTATGATTAAAACAAATTCTGAAAAATAAAATATTTTTGAACCAAATAGCTTAAAGATGACTTAATAGATTTCAAAAGCATTCAACACCATAATTCCATCCAGGCTCGACAGGAAGCTCAGAGACCTCGGCCTTGACCCTGTCTTGTGCAGCTGGATCCTGGACTTCCTGTCAGCTCACCAGCAGGAGGTAAGAGTGGGGTCCCTCACCTCCACCCCTCTGACTCTCAATACAGGAGCACCTCAGGGCTGTATACTAAGTCTTCTCCCTTATTCCCTGTATACCCGTGACTGTGTTGCCACCCACAGCTCTAATCTGCTAATTAAATTTCATCTCTCTGACAAAGTGGTGTAAAGAAAAGAACCTCTCCTTCAATGTCGCAAAAACAAAGGAACTGGTTGTGTATTACAGGAGGAATGGAGAGAGGCTAGCCCCTATTGATATCAATGGATCTGGGGTTGAGAGGGTGAACAGCTGTAAGTTCCTCGGCATCCACATCACCGAGGACCTCACATGGTCTGTGCACACCAGCTGTGTGGTGAAAAAGGCACAACAGCACCTCTTTCACCTCAGTCGGCTGAGGAAGCTTGGTATGGGCCCCCAAATCCTAAGAACTTTCTACAGGGGCACAATTGAGAGCATCCTGACTGGCTGCATCACTGCCTGGTATGGGAACTGTACTTCCCTCAATCGCAGGATTCTGCAGAGGGTGGTGCAGACAGCCCAGCTGATCTGCAGTTGTGAGTTTCCCATGATTCGGGACATTTACAAAGACAGGTGTAAAAAATGGGCCCAAAGGATCATTGGAGACCCGAGTCACCCCAACCACAAACTGTTCCAGCTGCTACCATCCAGGAAATGGTACCACAGCATTAAAGCCAGGACCAACAGGCTCCAGGACAGCTTCTTCCACCAGGCCGTCAGACTGAAGAATTCATGCTGATTTGAGTGTACTCTATATTGCATCGACTGTTCTATTTATTATAAATTATTATAAATTACTATGATTGCACATGGCACATTTAGTGGAGACGTAATGTAAAAATTTTTATTCCTCATGTATGTGAAGGATGTAAAAAATAAAGTCAGTTCAATTCAACAGTCCAACTTTCAATGGGTTATTTAACATGCTAAACTTGTTCACCATTTAATGAGACCACAGCTAATCTGTGAATTAACTCCAGACTCCCTGCATTTTCCCCTTCTCCCTTAACTGACGTGGAGAGGATATTTCCTATAGTGGGGGTGTCTTGGACCTGAGAGCACAGCTTCTGAATAAAAGGACATTAGGAGGAATTTCTTTAGATAGTGAATCTGTGGAATGCACTGCCACATACAGTTGTGGAGGCCAAGTCACTGGGTATATTTAAAGTGGAGGTTGATAGGTCCTTGATTAGTAAGGGTGTCAAAGGTTACGGGGTGATGGAGGAGCATGGGTTTGAGAGGGAAAATAAATCAGCCATGATGGAATGGCAGAGCAGACTCAATGGGTGGAATGTGCAAATTCCACTCCTATATCTCTAATTCCTGTGGTTAACATATCTACCTGACCCAGATTTCAAATCATCATCTGACACATCAGTTTCTGTGTGTGGAAGAGTTCCAAACTTCTACCAATATTTGTATGCAAAGGTGGTTTGTTTGTTATCATGAGCAGTATGTTTCACAGGGCACTTGTCATGATCTATTAATAATGAAACATGATGCATTGTATTACTATAAAGAAATTTTAACAAAGTCCAAATATGCCAAAACATTTCACAGCCATTCAAATACAATGCAGTCCTAAAATTTAATCCTGTATAAATAAAAAAAAAGATGATTACAGTCATTTAACTTAGACTGCAATGTTTTTTTTTCTAGGAACCAGAAACTAGTACTGTCTTTGTGGCTTCTTATAGAAAAGGAATAAATAGTGGATTATTTTAAATACAATTTCCATTCTTTGGCAGGCTTGTCCCATGAGAAGATTTCTGTTATCTAGTTTTTTAAGTAGTCACAGGGGCTTGTTTTCGCAGCAGCCTTAAACTTGTGTAGGTGTCTTATCTGAAAGAACATTTTTTTAAATTTGGAAAACAAGCAATGTGGAGGAAACAGATGTTACAAGAAAGGGAACGGAAGAAAAAGATTATCTTTTATGTCACACTTCAACACAGAGTGCTTCAGAATTACTTTGGAAAAGGGCCAGTGTTCCTTTTGTAGGTAAAAGAAAGCGGCAGTCTCAATCCTGCCCCCAGGCACCACCCAGGCCACAGTAGTATGCTGAATTTAACCTCTGTATTTATATAAATGATTCAGTTCATGTACTTGATAAAGACAGAGACATTGGTCCTGGTGGGAGATTTCGACTGTAAAATGCCTTTGTAACTGTGCAGACTCATTGTAAATAATGGCTGCTTTCTTTATTGCCACATACTAGGTAAATAGCTTGCTGACTTTCAGAGACAGCAGACTCTCAGTGATATGTTAGACACCTAGATCAGATGAACTGTGCTTAATCGGTCAATGTACGTTTGTAGATTTCTACTTTAAGTTCAGGTTTATTGCTGTTATAGGCACATGTGCACACAGCATAAGTGCCATGAAAATTCTCTTTTTGCAGCAGCAAAGTACATTATGAGAACAAAAGTAATCTTAAATTAGCAAAAATTGTACAGAACTTACACGTATGCAAATTAAACAATATAAAAAGGGCAGGAGCAGTGATATCACCAAAGGGTTGGACAGAGTAGATGTGGAAAGGTTGTTTCCCTTGGTGGGTGAGTCCAGGACAAGAGGCCACAGTCTTAGAATTAGAGGGTACCCATTTAAAACAGAGATGAGGAGAAATCTTTTTAGCCAGATGGTCGTGGATTTATGGAATTCGTTGTCACCTACAGCTGTAGAGACCCGATCATTGAGGGTGTTTAAGGAGGAGATTGATAGGTATCTAATTAGTCAGGGTATCAAGGGATATGGGGAAAAAGCCGGAAATTGGAACTAGATGGGAGAATAGTTTAGTTCATGATGGAGTGGCAGAGCAGACTCGATGGGCCGAATGGCCTACTTCTGCTCCTTTGTCTTGTGATCTTGTGATTTGAGGACAGTGGATTTAGGTTCATTATAGTATAATTGACTAGCTGTTCAGCCGACTGAGAAACATTTCACCCTTTTGCAGCTCAGTTTCTGTAAAATCCCGACTCCCATCCTGATTCTGGAGTCAATGTTTTCCAATAATTGTAACTACTTGGATCTTAGATTTTTTAACATCACTGGCACAGGCATAATTCAGCTTCTGAGTGGGAAACAAAAACATTCTTAATCCATAAGGCTGTTATGACAGAGAGTTATCTTCTTCTAGTCAGGACTCAACAGCAGAAACAAAAAGATTTCTATTCCCTGTTTCATTCTCCTGAGACCTTTAGTGCTACTCATATGGTACTTGAGAGCTCTGCCATTCAGACCATATCTGCTGCAGATGAGGTCTGGAACCTGCTCCACTCCCAGTGTCGAATCACCTGTTGACACTTGCTGTCAATACTCATTAATAAGGACTAAAAGAACCAATGCAATAAGTTGCAGCTTTAATTAATGCCTTCTGAAGAGAAATCCAGGAAAAAGGATGGTTCTGTTTTACATTAAAATCTTTTCAGATTATATTGCAGCTCAAACATGCTGGAAGGCACCAATACTGACAAATTGAAGTGTGAAGATTTTAATAGCAGTATTGCAAGTAACTGCAATATTATTCAAAGCCTTATTTTGCAGAGAAGGAGACAGCTGTATTTTTATACTGACATTTTTATTTGGTTAGTAATCATTAATATTTCCACTGTTTAAGCCTTGACAGCTGAAAACATGATCGCCAATTGCGGCACATAGAAGCGGGTGGGTGTGGTTAAGTGGCAGGGGTGCACAGCAGGCAGGGATCTTAGAACGTTTCAGAGGTGTAGGTAGCTGGAGGTACAAAGCAATAGGTAATGGGATGTGATTTCTGTGGAGATATTCCTGATGTCCTCCTATAATTTTGGCAGGCATTTGTTGGGACCCAAGAACAAATGGTGCAAATAGTTCAAGCTCTTTCTCCGAACATTATAGTGATCTTCTGTTAATATCTAAAAGAAATGAAAACATTGAATTTACCTTTTCCAAAGAAATTACTCATACATCAACTTGCTAATATGTTGAACAGCACTATAATATATGTACAAGAAATTTAATTTGCTGCTCTGTAAACAGGGAAATGAAAGATAGAAAATACTGTGTGCAATTTCAAGAATCCAGAGCAAATTAAATGTTAATACTCCAGAGGGGGTCTTATGTAAAAACCCCTTTCATCTTGGTGACATAGTTCATTCTAGCATTGGTCTCCAACCTTTGAGCCTTGCCTTCTTGGACTCTGCAAGATACTTGTTGGTAACCTCTTAATGTAGTAAGATAGTTTCTACTTGTATTTTTAGTTTTTTTATTGAGAAAGCTTGCTGACTTCTGATCCCTGCCTTCTGACACTAAGCAATTTCAATCTGCTGCTAAAGTTGAGAAACTTCATCTGGTAATCTCCTTGGTAATACTTAGAAGGCTTTCTTCTCTTGCAATGCCACATGACTAAAAGTTTCAGTCAATTATGTTATAAATAAATCCTCCTTCTGTAGCCCACCCCCGCCACGCCAACCCCCATCCTTCTGGCAATTCCTTATCCATTCTTCCTCACAGAGGAAATAGTCCAGAAGTAAGGGGGAGAAAGTACTACCAAATACCAAGGAAGTATCTGAGTACTTTGTTACTTTTATGGATCCATGGGTTTGGAGTTACTGCTTGCCACATTCAGGCATAGTAAATTGGTAACTTGGAAATTTTGCAAATTAATCTCCAGAACTGCAAGTAATTCCAAGAATAATAAGATTATGACATTATCCCATAAGATTATGGGATTACATTATTGCTATTATTGAGACTTGGTTGCAGGAGGGGCAGGACTGGCAGCTTAATGTTCTGGAGTTCTGTTGTTTCAGAAGTGATAGAGGGGGAAGGATGAAAGGGGGAGGAGTGGCATTACTAGTCAGGGAAAATACCACTGCTGTGTGTAGACAGGACAGCCTGGAGGGCTTGTCTACAGAGGCCATATGGGTGGAGCTGAGGAACGGGAAAGGTGTGACCACACTAATAGAGTTGTATTATATACTGCCCAATAGTCAGAGAGAATTGGAGGAGCAAATCTGTAGAGAGATAGCAGACCAATGTAAGAAACAGAAAGTTGTAATAGTAGGGGATTTTAACTTTCCACATATTGACTGGGACTCCCACACTGTGAAAGGACTAGATGGCTTGGAGTTTGTCAAATGTGTTCAGGAAAGTTTTCTAAGTCAATATATAGAGGTAACTACAAGAGAGGATGCAATACTTGATCTCCTATTAGGGAACCAGACAGGTCAGGTGACAGAAGTATGTGTAGGCGAACATTTTGGGTCCAGTGACCATAATGTTATTAGTTTCAAGTTAATTATGGGTAAGGATAGGTCTGGTCCTTGAGTTGCGGTTCTAAATTGGAGAAGGGCCAATTCTGTGGATATGAGAAAGGTTCTAGGAAAAGTGGATTGGGATAAGTTGTTTTTTGGCAAGCATGTGTTCAGTAAGTGGAAGGCCTTCAAAGGTGAAATTTTGAGAGTGCAGAGTTTGCAGGTTCCTGCCAGAATTAAAGGCAAAGTTAACAGGCATAGGGAACCTTGGTTTTCAAGGGATATTGGCGATCTGGTTAAGAAAAAGAGAGAGGTCTATAGCAGGTAAAGGCAACAAGGAACAAATGAGGTACTTGAAGAGTATAGGAAATGTAAGAAAATACTAAAGAAGGAGATCAGGAAGGCAAAAAGAAGACATGAGGTTGCTTTGGCAGATAATGTGAAGGTAAACCCGGAGGGTTTCTACAAATATATTAAGAGTAAAAGGATCGTAAGGGACAAAATTGGTGCCCTAGAAGATCAGAGTGGTCATCTATGTGTGGAGCCTTAGGAGATGGGGGAGATCTTAAACAGTTTTTTTGCATCAGTATTTACTCAGGAAACTGGCATAGCGTATATGGAAGGAAGGGAAACAAGCAGTGATGTCATGGAACATATAGGGATTAAAGAGGAGGGCTTGCTGCCTTACAGCGAATAAAGGTAGATAAATCCCTCGGGCCTGACATGATATTTCCTCGGACCTTGAGAGAGACTAATGTAGAAATTGCAGGTGCCCTGGCAGAAATATTTAAAATGTCCTTAGCCATGGGTATGGTGCCGGAGGATTGGAGGGTAACTCATGTTGTTCCATTGTTTAAAAAAGGCTCCAAAAGTAAACCAGGTAATTACAGGCGGGTGAGCCTGACATCAGTAGTAGGTAAATTATTGGAAGGTGTTCTGAGAGATTGGATATACAAGTATTTAGACATCCAAGGGCTGATTAAGGATAGTCAGCATGGCTTTGTGCATGGTAGATCATGTTTAACAAATCTTGTAGAGTTTTTCGAGGAGGTTACCAAGAAAGTAGGTGAAAGAAAGGCTGTGGATGTTGATTACGTGGACTTTAGTAAGGCCTTTGACAAGGTCCCACATGGGAGGTTAATTCAGAAGGTTCAGACACTAGGTCTCCATGGAGAGGTTGTAAACTGGATTCAAAATTGGCTGTGTGGGAGAAGCCAGAGAGTGGTAGTGGATGGTTGCTTCTCAGACTGGAGGCCTGTGACTAGTGGTGTGCCTCAAGGGATCTGTGCTGGGACCATTGTTGTTTGTGTCATCAGCAGACTTGCTGATCCAATTTACCACATTATGATCTAGATGATAATGTGGTAAATTGGATCAGCAAGTTTGCTGATGGCAATAAGACTGGAGGTGTTGTGGACAGCGAGGAAGGCTTTTAAAGTTGCAGAGGGATCTGGACCAACTGGAAAAATGGGCCAGAAAATGGCAGATGGAATTTAATGCAGACAAGTGTGAGGTGTTACATTTTGGAAGGACAAATTAAAGTAGAACTTACACAGTAAGTGGTAGGGCACTGAGGAGTGCGGAGGAACAAAGGGATCTGGGAGTTCAGATACATAATTCCCTGAAAGTGGCGTCACAGGTAGACAGGGTTGTAAAGAAGTCTTTTGGCGTCCTACATTCATAAATCAAAGTTTTGAGTATAGGAATTGGGATGTTATGGTGAGGTTGTATAAGACTTGGTGAGGCCAATTTTGGAGTATTGTGTGTAGTTCTGGTCACCTAACTATAGGAAGGATATCAGTAAGATTGAAAGAGTGCAGAGAATATTTACTAGGATGTTGCTGGATCTTCAAGAGTTGAGCTACAGGGAAAGATTGAACAGGTTAGGACTTTATTCCTTGGAGCGTGGAAGAATGAAGGGGGGATTTGATAGAGGTTTACAAAATTGTGAGGGATATAGACAGAGTAAGTGCGAGTAGGCTCTTTCCACTTAGATTAGGAGAGCTAAATATGATAGGACATGGCTTTAGGGTGAAAGGGGAAAGGTTTAGGCGGAACATTAGGAGGAAATTCTTCACTCAGAGGGTGGTGGGAGTGTGGAACGATCTGCCACCTGACGTGGTAAATGCATGCTCACTCTTAAGTTTTAAGAATAAATTGGATAGATACGTGGATGGGAGAGGTCTGGAGGGTTATGGACTGGGTGCAGGTCAATGGGACTAGCGGAATAAAGTTTCGGCACAGACTGGAAGGTCCAAATGGCCTGTTTTCTGTGCTGTAGTGTTCTATGGTTCTATAGTTCTATGATTGATTATTTTTAATAACAAAACTGACAACTATTATCACAATTTAAGTTTACTATTGTTGACTACTTTTGTAAATTACTTCAATCCAGCTAACTGTTTGTCTTGAAGAAAGAGATTCACAGTTGACTGATAAACTCTTCACCACCAACTTCCATTTCCACAGTGCAGCAAAAACATCTTGAAAATGTTATCAGACAAAAATCAAACAAAATTAATCATACTAAGGGCTTAAAGGCAAAGAACAAAAAGCTCAGTGTTTTGAGCATCTTAAAGGGAGGAGTATTGAGATCTGGACGTTTTCGGATGAAATTGCAGTGTATAAGACCTAAGCAATTGAAGTTATGAGTGTCAATAGTAAAGTGATTAAAATGGGAATTGTCAAGAAAATGCAACATTGATGAAAATGAATCTTGTGACCATCAGGCGCTGCAACATAATTGCATTTTCCTCCTCCATCTTCAGAGGTGCTGCAGTCCATTATAA
Source organism: Mobula birostris (assembly GCF_030028105.1). Classification (NCBI taxonomy): domain Eukaryota; kingdom Metazoa; phylum Chordata; class Chondrichthyes; order Myliobatiformes; family Myliobatidae; genus Mobula; species Mobula birostris. The sequence continues at coordinate 46,587,416 of NC_092375.1, read as the reverse complement.
ATAAATATTAAAGATTCATCGAGGAAATGGTATACCTTCTTGATTGTTTATCTCTGCTTGAAAATAAAATCATTTCCACTGAAATGAGGAAAATAAAACAGCAGGTGTAGAAGGTGTAGGCAAAGAGGGCATACATTGGTTCTGCTGTACATGACTGAGGGAATTCCAGTGAGAGCTGAAACCTAGAAAATGGTCCTGGTGGCAAAGTTCAAAGATAAAATTCAAAGCAAGTTTATCATCAAAGTACATATGGTATATCTCACCATATAGAACCATGAGAGTCATTTTCTTGTGGGCATATACAATAAATCCAAGAAACACAATGGTATTGATGAAAAACCGTTGTTCCTCTCCACCTCTGATCCCCCAATAAGGACTGACTCATGGACCTTCAGTTTTCTCCTCCTGGAGTCAATAATCAGCTCCTTGGTCTTGTTGACGTGAGTGAGAGGTTGTTGTGATGACACCACTCAGCCAGATTTTTAATCTCCCTCTTATACTCTTATATGCTGATTCATCACAATCTTTGATTGTGCCAATGACAGTGGTGTCATCTCCAAGAGACATGTGTAATGCCCTGTTTCACATCTTTACTCCTATGCTTGTGGTATTTCATTTAGCAGTTCTGTAAGAGCAGTCTGTACCGCTTTCAGCCTGTTTGGGTTGTTGTTGAACATAAGGGATGTGAGAAATGTGTGCCATCCAATTAGGATGGTGGAACTGGGGCGGGGGGGAGAGTTTTTCTGGTGAGGAAAAATAAGATTGGTCTTGAGGCTTTTGTGCGACGAGAGATGAAAAGAGAAGACACTGGGGAGAACCGGTCGTAGGATACAACCCAGTTGCAGGCGACATTCAGAAGGCGGTGTGTGCGTTCACATTGACCGAGGGCCCAGCGTGTGAGTGACAGAGAAGTTCAAGATGAGCTCCAACTTGTGCACATTTGACTGTTTAATTATATTGGGCCCTTTTTGATTTTCTTTACTAACCCTTTAGTTAAGAAAGTTTCATAAATATAATTCCTTTAGTCGTATGCAGTTGCTGTTTGTTATTTCTTGGCACTGAGTTGTGACAGGGTAGCAAATTACACAACGTCCACACAAACCAGGGTTTGCGGTGGGAGAGCCATCTCAATCTCATGAGTCTGGCAAGACCGGAGAGTGTCTTCCCTAGACTTATGCAGCCAAGGAAACCAGAGGGGTTAAACCAACCCATGTTACCTCATCAAAAATCTCAATCAAGTTAGTAAGACATGACATGCCCTGCACAAAGCCATGCTGACTGTCCCTAATTAGGCCATGGTTTTCCAAATGCTCATCATTCCTATCCCTAAGAATTCTCCGCAGTAACTTCCCTACTATTGATGTGAAACTCAACAGTCTGTAGTTTCCAGGATTATCCCTGTTCTCTTCTTGAACAATGGAACAATATTAGCTTCTCGCCAGTCCTCCAGGACCTCACCTGTGGCCAGAGAGGACACAAAGATATTGGTCAAGGGCCCAGAAATCACTTCTCTTGCTTCTCTCAATAACCTGGGGTTTATCCCATCAGGCCTTGTGACTTATCCACCTCAATGCTCTTTAAGAGATCCAACACTACCACCTCCTTTACCTCAAAGTGCCCTTGTGTTTCAATACATTCAGCACTGATCTCCATATCATCCAAACCTTCTTCTTGGTAAATACTGCTGTAAAATACAATTAAGGACCTCACCCTTATCTTCCACACCCAAGCAAATGTTCTCCCCTTTATCCTTGAGTGGTCCTACCCTCTCCATAGTTATCCTCTTGCTCTTGATATATGCATAGAACACCTTTGAGATTCTCCTTAATCCTACTTGCCAAGGAAATTTCATGGCCCTGCCTGGCTTTCCTAATTCCCTTCTTGAGTTCTTTTCTGGCTTATTCATAATCCTCAAGGGTTCTGTCTGATTCTAGCTTCCTAAGCTTTACATGCTTTTCCTTGTTCTTCTTGACTAAATTCATCACCTCTGCCGCCATCCAAGGTTCTCTTACCTTGCCATCTTTGTTCCTCCTTCTGTTGGGAACACCCCTGTCCTGTACTCTAGTTGGTCTTTAAACAGACTCCATATAACAGATGTGGACCTGCCCAGAAACAGAGCAACACACCCAAAATGCGGGAGGAACTCGGCAGGTCAGGCAGCACCTATGGAGATGAATACACAGTTGATATTTCGGATTGAGACTCATCTTCAGGACTGGAAAGGAAGAGGAAAGATGTCCAGATGAAAAGGTGGGGGGAGGGGAAGGAGGACAAATTAGAAGGTGATAGGTGAAGCCAGGTGGGTGGGAAAGAAAACGGGCTGGAGAAAAAGGAATCTGATAGGAGAGGAGAGTGGAGCACGGAGAAAGGGAAGAAGGAGGTCACCAGGTGAGAGGCCAGACTGGAAGAAGGTAGGGGGATGGAAGACATTACTGGAAGGAGAAATGGATGTTCATGCCATCAGGTTGGAGGCCACCTAGACTTAATATGAGGTGTTGCTCGTCCACTGAGTTGTTCTAACAGCTTAATAGACAAAATTTCTAAATTAGTCAAAGAAAGAGAAAGAGGAAGCTATAGGATCTAAAATAATTAAACAATGAGCAGAAAAAATAATTTACCGTAAAGACATAGAAAGCTATATATACATGGTTGCCAATGGCGCAAGGGAACAGGTGTAGATTAAACATTAATTTACAATTGTCTATACTTGTCTAGCTATACATCACAAGTCAAAGCAGCCAACCTAATCAAAGACTCCACCCACCATGAACATTCGCTCTTCTCCCCTCTCCCATCAAGCAGAAGATACAAAAAGCTGAAAACATGTACTAGAGGCTTGAGGACAGCTTCTATCCCACTGTTATCAGACTCTGGAACCCCTTGTATTTTGAGATGGACCCTTGACCTCATAACCTATCTCGTTAAGATCATGCACTTTCTCAGTAGCTTTTACACCATGTTTTGCTTATTTATTGTTTCACCTTATTCTCCCATGTAGTGGATGTCTTCCATCCACTACATAATGGACTGGTTGGGCACAGGAGTACATTCAGCCAGAGACTCATTCCACCGAGATGCAACACAGATCATCATAGGAAGTCATTCCTGCCTGTGGCCATCAAGCTTTACAACTCCTCCCTTGGAGGGTCAGACACCCTGAACCAATAGGCTGGTCCTGGACTTATTTCATAATTTACTGGCATAACTTACATATTGCTATTTAATTATGTATGGTTTATTATTATTTAATTATTTATGGTGCAACTGTAACGAAAACCAATTTCCCTCGGGATCAATAAAGTATGACTATGACTATGACTAGCTCAATGCACTGTGTAATGATTTTGATGATTGAATAAAATGCAAATAAGGTTTTTCACTGTATCTTGGTACATGTGACAATAATAAACCAATATCAATACCAATACTATTACTGGATTAAACAAATGGGCTGAACCATGTAAATTGAATTTCATATTAAGTAAATGAGAGTTAAAAAAGAAATGAAGGAGTACATACTAAATGGTGAAAACCCATACACCATTAGGTCTGAAATGATTTGGAGGATCCAAGGACCCAGGTAATTAATATATCATGCAAAGGTGTTGAAAATAATCCAAAGAGTTAATGAAATGCTGAACCTTATATCTGGTGAAATGGGGTGGAAGAGAATAGAAGCTGTGCTATGGATATACTGTGCCTACAATAAATAAAACACAGAACAAATTAGAACTCTACCGATGCCAATGCTGTAAAACTGTCTATTAGTTCCTAATAGTTACTGGCAGAGGCATTTGTCTGCCATGTTCTTTTGATTGTCCCTGGCCTGGACTGGTAGGCTTGCAGACATCCGGGCATTAGCAAAAGTTACTGTAATAATAGTAAGACTGTAGGCCTGCATCTGATCCTGTATTCAAGCATAACATATAGAGAGATAGTCTATACCTGTTTATATTAAAGGAAAAATGATAAGCCAAAATACTCTGGGTGTTGGTAATCTGAAATAAAACTAGAAAATGCTGGAAATACTCAACAAGTCAGGAATTTCTTGCAAATTTAATAATTCAGGTTGATGACCTTTTACGACAAGAGGTTGCTATGGCTGAGTGTTTGGAATAAAGACTAGTGAAAAAGCCTGCGGTACTCAAATGGAGTGACACTATCTGTAATGGATTGGAGCCTCCTGTAAAAGATTTGGCGAAGGACTTTCATGTTCTTCCTTTTTACTATCAGACCTTCTAAACATTAAAATGGTTGTGTTCATGGTTGGAAGACAACATTGGTGACTCCTGTGCAGTGTCACTCTTGGTTATGTATCCAATATAAATGATGGTGAGCCAGAACTCTGGATTTTCCTGTAATACCATTCTGTTAAAGCACATGGTTGTACAAAAAAAATTAAATGCACAGTCTTCCTTAAAAAAAGAATTAGATTTAAAACATCTGCATATTTTCATGTCAGGTCATAAAAGTTTTTGGATGCAGGCTTGGAAACATCTGTTTGCCAAATGTTACGTTCCATATAAAAAAAGTGGATGTGGTAAGTCGCAGGCAGTGCATTCAGGCATCAGAAATGCATCTCCAGTGTTCCTACTTGCTTATGAGCCTGATCATTGTTGTTTATGGTCAGAATTATCCACCATCTGATGTGTATTGGATCAATCAATATCGGCAAGGTTTCAACTTCCAGTGCCCTGCAGGGGAAGCTTTGGTAGTAATACAGAGTTACTATGATAAAAGTGAAGGATCTGACAGACTTTGGAGTTTCGAATGCCAGCCCACACCCGAGGATATGGGACAGCCGACCGCATGCTGGTGGGATGATATTATGCAAGCTGGTTTGGAGTGGTAAGTCAGCTGACTTCTCTGAAATTACCCCTGCATTTTTTTTACAGGTACATTTATTAGGATTTTTATTAATGAATCTGATTGTATTCAGATCTGTATGTGATTAGGAAATCTGATCCGCTATACCACTGAATGAAAGCAGTGAATGTCAAATTGTAAGCAAGTGACTTGTCAGTGCTAATTTCCTGAGCTTAAATATGCTTGAAAATAGCAAACAGCCATGTGAATCAAATGTTTCTGCAAGAGTCGTATATTCTAGTCCCACAAGCACTATGAGACTTGTTCTTTGTGCGTTGTAAACTGAAGTGAAATGAGTACAGCATGGAATGCTGGAAAGTTTGAAGTACATTTGTCCTTTCTGACCTAAACCTTAAAGGAATTTTAATCTTTGTTTGATAAGAAATTACAGCTTTAATGGGCACTGTTAAATGCTTAAAAATTAACTGCAGTGCAACGTACATGAAGAACATACGCACGTTTCCTTTATTTCTTCCAATTTTATCCTGGAATTGTTTGATTCAAACAGCGTCATATTTATATTATTTAATACGGCACGGTGCTGGTACTTCTGGCCCTGCAAGCCCACGCCATCCACTTACACCCTCGTGACCAATTAACCCACTAAGCCTCTATGTCTTTGAAATGTGGAAGTAAACTGGAGCACCTGGAGGGAATCCACGCAGTCACGGGGAGAACATACACACCCCTCACGGGCAGCGGCGGGAATAGAACCCGTGTTGCTCACTCTGTAATGGTGTTACATTGACTGCTACGCTGTCTGCAGTGACATTCTGTAAATGCTGGAGCTCTCTACTATTAAACCCAAGCAGCTCATGAGCGAAGCCCAAAACATTTCTGTAAACGCTTTCAATTGTGAACACTTTCTCTTTGTGGAGGGTGAAGTGAGATGTAATTTGGAAGTGCAAGATGGTTTTGTGATTCAGTGAACTGATATTTTTTATTTGCTCACTGGACCTTCAGACATTATCCTGCTTGTGTGGGTGGAAAATGATTTTAAAGAATATATAAAAGAACAAATGAGAAAAGCTAGGCAGAGGAAATGAGAAAGACCACATGAAAATAACTTTCCATCAGAGCAGATATAGAATGGAATAAAGAAAACAGAATTCCAGAGAGAGAGAAATTGATTTGCAGAAGCTGCCAGACTTACAAAAGATCCGGAGAGCAATTAACAACATTCTGTGAAAACTGTAGAGGCTTTTGTTCATGCATTAAACACACAAACAGAATGCAAAGCTATCCTTTGTGAACACAGATTGAAGGATGAATTTATTCTCTCAAATGGTTGGAATTGCCAGCCTCTAGCAAATTGAGAAAACGGAGTTATTGAGGCTCAGTTAGAATTTTGGACATAAGGGGAATCCAGGTTTATGTTACTTTGGTAATAAGATGGAGTTAAGACAAATGATTAGGTCAGCCATGATCTTATTGAATGGTGGAATAGGCTGGAGGGATTGAAAGACCTGTTTCTGATGAATGAGTAACATCCTCCTCTCCACAACCACTTACTGCTCTCGGATTACCTTGGATCTCAAAGATAACCACCAACTTTTGCAGCTGGTAATTGTTTCTTTAGTGCCTCTTTCCATCTCTGACCGTCTTCGTACAATGGGCCAGCTCGTGCTTTTCTTCATGGGCTGCATACTTTCAGGCCTATGGCTACACTAACCTTCTCCTGCAGTAGGGCTCCTGACAGCTTCAAGGTCTGTGTTTTGTGGATGTCCCGTGAGTTGAATAGGTGATGGCCTGGATTAATAAATGACATGGTAAATCCAGCGATGGATAGGAGGTCTGATGGGCTCCCATCACATCCCATCACATGACTCCATGGTGCTGTGGTGCTCACAGGTACAGCAGAGCCCCCATCTGACCTCCAGTCCATCACATGATTCCGTGGTGCTGTGCACACGTACAGCAGAGCCCAACCACAGGGAAGCTCCAGGGACTTCTTTATGGCACCGCGGAATGCAATCTGGCTCCAGATGTGCAAGGACATCAAGGATTTTTTTTGGCACCCACTCCGAGGTAATCTACTTCTGTTTTCTCTGTTGTTGTTAAATCATCCCAGTTCCTGTTCCATTCTAGTTTGACGCTGGTCATTGACTAATTACAGCACAGAAGGAGTCATTTAAAGAAATACAGCATGATACAGGCCCTTTGGTATAACCAGTCCACGCTGACCATGCTGTCAATCCAGCTGGTCCCAATTCCCTGTGTTTGGCCCATAGCCCTCTAAGCCTCACCTCTCCATGTGCTTCTTAGTTATACTAAGGTACGTGCCTCAGCGTTTCATATACTCACCATGCTCTGCATGAAAAAGTTGTCCCTCGAGTCCCTTTTAAAGCTTTCCCTTCTCACCCTAAGTCTATGCTCTCTAGCTTTGATCTCCATCTTATCTAAGCCTCACATAATTTTAAGCTTTTCTGTGGACTCACCCCTCATTCCCCTGTGTCCCAAGGAATAAAGGAGTAGTCTGGCCAACCTCTCCATATAACCCAGGCTTCTAATACTGGCAACATCCTCATAAGTCTTTTCTACGCACTTTCCAGTTTAACCACATCTTTCCTATAACAGGGTGACTAAACTGTGCACAGTACTCCAAGTGTGGCCTCCCAGTGACTTAGAGAACTGCAACATAATATCCCAACTCCCATACTCAGTGCCCTGACCAATGAAGGTCAGTATGCTAAACGCCGTTTTTTTACCATCCTGTCTATCTGTGACACTGCTTTCAACAAACCAAGCACATGTACTCCTTAGTTCCATTACAGCCCCCCATGTCCACACTAGCTCCCTCCCAGGGTAATTCAGTAGTTCTACCCACAGGCCCCTTCTCCAAAGCCATGTGGACTTTTCCTCAATCAGTTCATTCAATTCCCCTTTGAAGACCACGGCCAAACCAACTTCCATCACACCTGCAGGCAATGCACCCAGATTCCAAACTCATCATGTCTAACAAGGGTTAGCTTCCAGTCACTTCTAATTCACTTTCCCTTTAATTGATAACTATGACCTCTGCTCCTCAACCTCTCCACCAGTGGGAACAGCCTGCCATCATCCACTTTGACTGGCCCTTCATTTTATACTGTCCTATCAAATCTCCACTCAGCCTTCTCACTTTAAGGAAAACAATCCCAGCCTCTCCAATCTATCTTCATTCCAAGAACCATTCTTTTAAATCTCTTCTGGAGCCTCTTGTCCTTCCTATGATGCCTTACTTGCTTCTTCAAATCCCCCACCCACCTTCATCATATTCACGAGTCCCAATTCCTGTATCATGAAAGCCACCGAACACCTACTTTCCCCTCCTAGCCTTTGCTTCCAACATTTTACGGGCTATTTCCCTACTTTAAAAACTTGATACCCACACAACTTTCACCAAAAGTCACCCCACACTCTTTGGTTCCCATTTAATATTCCATCCTCCCCAGGGCTTTGATCATGCTGCTTCCAAGATCAAGATTTTGCTTCAGTTAGATTCCCATTCTTTCCACTGGTTCAAAACAATAAAAAACAATGAAGAAAATCTCTGTTAATGAAAAAAAGTGAGGAAGAAATGGCGGGTGGTGGGAAGAGGGAGCGAGAGAGGGAGAGGGAATGAATATAAACCATAAGATGTAGGAGATCAGAATTTGGCCATTCAGCCCATTGTCTGTTCCACCACTCAGCCATGGCTGATATGTTTTCCCTCTCAACCTCATTCTCCTGCCTTCTCCCTGTAAGCTTTGATGCCCTTACTAATCAAGAGAGAGAGAAAGAATTAAAAATGAGTTAAATAGAAGTCTGAGGGGCAAAGAACAAAAAAAACACTGGTGAAGACAAGCTTTACAACATGATCTCTGTAAGCGTTTATTTGCCAGATAGATGTGAGAAGATGACTTAGTCTGACATTGAACAAGGTTTGTCGACCATTAAATCAAATATTAAAAATTCTTGTGGTTACCTAAAATATGAAATAAACTCAATAAATGCTGGAAAAACTTAACAAGTCAGACAGTAGTTATGGAGAGGGAAACAGTTAATGTTACAAGCCAATGATCTTTCATCAGAATTTCCAGATTGGAGAGGTCACATTAGATTCCTTTTAGTTTCTCTCTAACCATCACCAGGCCACAAATACTTTTACTGGGTGATGCAGCATTTTCTTCTGCTTTCAATTACTGTACTTGTTGCTCAGTGGTAAGTTCAAATGTAGACTGGATGATCACTTCACTCAACACATCCATTCAATCCACAAGTGACAATCCTTGGTTTCCAGCTACCTGTCTCTCTCACTCTTACCCCTCTGCCTCAGCTTCTAACAATCTCAAGAAACAGCACTTCATCTGCAATTTTTTTCTGATTTTAATTCAGGTTTCTAACATCCTCGAGATTTTTCCCAATTGGAGGGAAAAGTCATCAACCTGACATGTTCTGTCTTTCTCTCCAAAGATGCTGCCTGTCATGTAGAGTATTTCCACTTCTTTGCTTCATTTCTTATTTCCAGTGACTAATAATTATTCTACTCCTCCCACTTACACTTCCAATAGACCATTCTTTTTCTTTACCTTCTACATTGCCACATTTTTGCACCCTGATCATCAATCCATTTTTGCTCCATTCTGATATTTTTCAGTCTCCAGTCACCCTTCCTGCTTGTGTCTTTTCTGTATGAGCTAGTGTCATCAGTCACCCTGCAACCCCTCAAATGGCTACAGAGAATTAGAGTATGCCACTCTGACAGAACAAGGTCTAATTAGAGCTTCTTTCTTTCCACCTAAATTAAGCAGGCACTCTCTTCCAGCCTATTGCTCAGAACCTGAAATGCACAGTTCCCTTTAATTCCACTACTTCCCTGCCCTCCTTGAACTTCTGCCACCTCCCAAGCTGAGGTTCCATCAGTGAAGGACACAGACACAATAAGGACCAGTGAGTCATGTCACCTTGGAGGGTCACCTATCCCTGGTGTTATGGATGGGCCCGGGCTTTCTGTTGAACAATGGTCCTCTCAATTGATCATAGAAAAGTCTGCACGAAGACACCTGTAACCCGAATGCTAGACCAGCACCAAGAACATGCTTATCTGGTGATAAGGAAGAGCCTACCTCTCAGATTCTTCATGCACAGACAGATTCACTCTCATCACATGTTGCCCTTGTGGTGGCAGTTATGTGGATGAGATGGTTGTCCATCTCCTTGTGGCCTTGTGTTGATGAGGTCTGGAAAGCAATATAATTGTTTTTGTTGAGGTTCATCCCAATCAGCCACATAACACAGGACACAGACTGTTCCCAGGGTCACTGACTGATTCAAACATCTATTTCCTGTTGGAAGATCAAGTCAGTAAATGACTCACTCTGCAATTGGATCTTTGACTTATTCATTGGGGGACCACAATCAGTGCAGGTGATAATCAACACCTCCTCACTGACAGTCAGCAGTGGCACACCTCAAGGATGCGTGCTCTACTCTCTCGAACACCGTGATTGTGTGGCTAAGCACAGGTCAAATGTCATCTATAAATTTCCTGCTGACTCAACTGTTGCTGACAGAATCTCAGGCGGTGATGGGGAGGTATGCAGGAGTGAGAGAGACTGACCGGTTGAGTGGTGTCGCAACAACCTTGCACTGTGCATCAGTAAGACCAAGATATTGATCGTGAACTTCAGGAAGGGAAAGTCAAGAAAACACTCCTCAGTCCTCGTTTAGTGGTCAGCAGTGGAAAGGCTGAGCAACATCAAGTACCTGCACGTCAACATATCTGAGGAGATATCCTGAGCCCAATATGTTAATGAATTATGAAGAAGGCAAGCCAATGGCTATATTTCATTAGGAGCCTGAGGAGAATTAGTATGTTAGCAAAGACTCACAAATTTCTACAGATGTATCATCAAGAGCATTCTAACTGGTTGTGTCACCGTCTGGTATGGCGAGGCCTCTGATCAGGATTGGGAAAAAAACAGCACAGGGGGTAGCAAACTCAGCCGGCTCCATCATGGGCAGTAGCCGCCCCTTCATCAAGGACATCTTCAAAAGGCAATGCCTCATAAAGGCGGCATCCATCATTAAAGACCCCATCGCCCAGGACATACTCTCTTCTTATTACTACCATCACAGGGGAGGTACAGGAGCCTGATGGCACACACTAAATGTTTTAGGAACAGCTTCTTTCCTTCTGCCATGAGATTTCCGAACACATAGTGAACTAACCCATCAAAGCTACCTCACACTTTTTGCTCCCTTTTTGCACAACTGATTTAATTTATTTATATATATACTATATATTAATGTAATTTATAGTATTTTAATGTATTGTACTTTTTTAATGTACTGCTGCTGCAAAACAGCAACTTTCATGACGTATGTCAGTGATATTAAACCTGATTCTGATTCTGATTTACAATGGCTTCTCTGCAACAATTGTGTCTTCCATTCCAAGGAGACGATGGCAAATTTCAAGGTGCAGGAGTACACAGAATCTGGTGCAGCTGCCACAAAGTACTATTTGCTCTACTGTATACTATATACAGTTCCCTAGAGCATAGCTTAGGGAACTGTACTCTATAAGACCATAAGACACAGGAGCAGAATTAGGCCATTCAGCCCATCGAGTCTGCTCCACCATTCCATCATGTCTGATTTATTATCCCTCTCAACCTCAGCCTTCTCCCTATAACCTTTAACACTCTGACTAATCAAGAACCTATCAACCTCCAATTTAAATTCTCTGAATGGCTTGGCCTCCAATGAATTTCACAGATCCACTACCCTCTGGCTAAAGAAATCCCTCCTCAACTATGTTCTACATGGACACCCCCCTACTCTGAGGCTGTGCCCTCTGGTCTTAGACTCACCCACTATAGGAAATATCCTCTTCCACATTCACTCTATCCAAGCCTTTCAATATTTGTTAGGTTTCAATTAGATCCCTCTGTATTTATTTAAAGACCAGTGAGTACAGCCCCAGAACCATCAAACACTCCTCGTATGTCAATCCTTTCTTTCCTGGAATATTTTTTAACACCCTCTGCACCGTCTCCAATGCCAACACATCCTTTCTTAGATAAAGGTCCCAAAACTGCTCACAACACTCCCACGTGCAGTCTGACCAGTGCTTTATAAAGCCTCAGCATTACATCCTTGCTTTTATATTCTAGTCCTCCTGAAATGAATGCTAACATTGCATTTGCTTTCCTTATCACTAACTCAACCAGCAAGTTCACCTTTACATAGTATATAGCAAATGGTACTGGCTCTGAGGGGCCAGATCTTGTCTAACAGCATCTCAAACTCTTTACTGAGCTAATAAAACTATAGTAACATTGAAATTTCATATGTGCATTTAAGTACTTGGTACTGTAAGTGATGAAACTATCTCTAGATATTTTAACAATAGGTGGGATTTCCTTGTGGTCAAATATTTTAATTCTGCTTCCTGTCCCTATTCTGACATGTCTGTCCATGGCCATTTCTACCACCACAATGAGGCCACGCCCAACTGGGAGGAGCAACATCTCATATTCCCTCTGGGTAACGTCCAAGCTGACAGCATGAACATTGATTTCTCTGATTTCCAGTAATGTATCCCTTCTCTTCCTTCTCTACTTTCCATTCCTGGAAGGCAGCTGGTCTGGATGGAATACCTGGCCGTGTGCTCAGAGTCTGTGCAGGGCAGTTGGCCGAGGTTGTCATGGACATTTTTAATCTGTCCCCGGCCCAGGCAGTTGTCCCCACAAGCTTCAAGATCGCCACCATTGTGCCAGTGCCAAAGCATTCCACTGCCACGGGCCTGAATGACTTCCGTCCAGTTGCACTCACCCCCATCATTACAAAGTGCTTTGAAAGACTGGTTCTATCACATCTGAAATCCTGTCTGCCCTCTACCCTGGACCCCCATCAATTTGCCTATCGCACCAACAGGTCAACAGAGGACGCCATCTCCATGGCACTTCACTCTGCCCTGACCCACCTGGACAGCCCCAACTCTTACGTCAGAATGCTGTTCATTGACGTTAGTTCGGCCTCCAAGCTGATCGCCAAACTTCGCCACCTTGGTATCAGCTCATCCCTCTGCAATTGGGCCTTGAACTTTCTGACTAACAGACCCCAATCAGTTAAGTTAGACAACTTCTCCTCCTCTACTCTCACCCTGAACACCGGCAGGCCTCAAGGCTGTGTGCTGAGCCCTCTTCTGTACTCCCTTTTCACCTATGACTGCGTTCCTGTACATGGTTCTAACTCTATAATCAAGTTCGCAGACAACACCACGGTGGTTGGCCTGATCAGAGAGGCCTACAGGGACAAGGTCCAGCACCTGGCCGCGTGGTGTGCCGACGACATCCTGGCCCTTAACACCCAGAAGACCGAGGAGATCATTGTGGACTTCAGGCATGCTAGGAGCCACACTCACGTCCCCATCTACATCAACGGAGCTGTAGCGGAGCGTGTATCAAGCTTCAAATTCCTTGGTCTCCACATTTCCGATGATCTCACCTGGTCCCTGAACTCCTCCATCCTGATCAAAAAGATGCAACAACACCTTTATTTCCTGCGGAGCATCAAGAAAGCTCACCTCTGTCCCAGGATACTGACGGACTTTTACTGCTGTACCATTGAGAGCATACTCACCAACTGCATCTCAGTATGGTATGGCAATTGTCCCGTATCAGACCGCAAAGCACTCCAGCATGTGGTGGAAACTGTCCAGCGGATTATCGGCACCCAGTTGCCCACCATTGAGAACATCTACCATAAACGCTGCCTGGGCAGGGCGAAAAGCATTATCAATGATGCATCTAACCCAAACCATGGACTTTTTACTCTCCTCCCATCCGATAGGCACTACAGGAGCCTCTGCTCCCGTACCAGCAGGTTCAGGAAAAGCTTCTTCCCTGAGGCTGTGACCCTGCTGAACCTCACATCATAGCGCTAAGCAGTATTGCACCCATATTGGACCGTCTCAGTACTTTTATATTTGTGTGCTGTGGCACTTATTTTTTATTCACAGTTATTTTGTAAATAACATTATTCTTTGCATTTCTGGTCAGATGCTAACTGCATTTCATTGGTTTTGTATCTGTACTCGGCACAATGACAATAAAGTTGAATTTAATCTAATCTAATCTAAATTCTGGGTCCTCTCTTACCCCTCCCTTTCTCCTCATTTGCCCATCATCTCCCTCTCATGCCCCACCCCCTAGTTTCCCTTTCTCCCATGCTTTACTCTCCTCTCCTAACAGATTCCTACTTCTTCAGCCTTTACCTCTTCCACCTGTCACCTCCAAGCTTCTCACCTTAATCCCCCCTCCCCCACCCACCTACCTTCAACTAACACCTGCCAGCTTGTACACCTTCCCCTCCCCCCCCCCCCCCCACCACCATCTTATTCAGAATTATTCCCCTTTCCTTTCCAGTCCCAATGAAAGGCTCGGCCCGAAACATCAACCGTTCCAACCACCCCCCCCGCCATAGTTTTAAGATGAGAGAAAGAAGTTTTCAAGCGGTTTTGAAGGGAACATTTTCACACCTGAGTGGTTGAAAACAATAATGATGCAGACTTAATGCAAGCAAATGGGAATTAGTTAGATGGGCAAAAATGCCACCATGAAGATGGTGGGTTAAAACTTATTTTTAGATTAATATACTCCTGTGGCTAAAGACCCTTTTTGCCTTCTGTTTTGTTCTCCATTGAATTCTAGAGTTCAGTTTAAATTCATTGTTGTAAAGGATAATTGGTTCAAACAAACTTTGGGTTAAAACATAAGCACAGATTATAAGCGTTGTCCTCATCTTTATTTTAATGGCTGACCCTTTATGTTGGGAGGATAAAAATCATCAATTTCTAATGGGACGGAGAAGAGATGGGTGCAAAGCAGTGGCATTCCAAACATTTAGATATACAAGTTATAATTGAAAGTTAAATGAAATATGAAGTTCACATTCTTACATGATTTTAACATTCACAGGCTGTGTTTAGGCAAAATGCTGGAGATCTTAAAATTTGATGTCCGAGTGAATAAAGGAAAATCCACACAGCATTATTACAAATTGCCCAAATCAATGAACTCTAATACTGAAACTCACCTGCAGCCAGTGGAAACACTTCTGCAATATAAACATATAATTATTGAAGCTTGGGATGCCCTTGCAACAAGATATCTCACATGCTATCTCCCTTACTGTTTCTGCAACAAGAAGATTCACATACAGTCTTTCCAGGAGAGGTAACAGCTGCCGGCTGGCTGGGGTGGTGGTGTAAATTTGGCAGGTGTCAGTGGAAAATGCGAAGTTGTAACTCCACCAAAATTAAATTTTGTGCAGTTTCCAGGAATCCTACAGTGTTGGAAATGTCACTTGGCACAAGTGGCCATTTTGAGCTGGGGAATATATTTTTGCTCAGTACTTGCACATGCAGGGTTTTATATCTAAGGTATGCTATATGGCAGTGACGTCCTATCTCTGATCAGATTTGTATCTCATTTCCCTTTCTAAACAACACTCATGTAGTTCTGCGGAAGTTAACTGGATTAAGTAAATAGTCTAATGAGAAAAGCCAAGACAGGTATTACTTTTGTCCACTAGCGTTTTACAGAGTGGAAAGGGATTTTATTGAAACACTTAAGATTCTAAGGAGTTCTGCCAGAGTGATTGTGGAGAGGATGTGGGGGAAATCTAGAGATACAGGTCACTGTTGCAATGAGCGAATGAAGCAAACCCAAGTGCAGGACCCAAGTACGGAGATTGAGTTAGGATGCTTACGTGGACGTGAACGTTGAACAGCAAACAGGAGGGATCTTGACACGGAGAGACGGAGTTTCATAGGTAAACCTTGAAACTGGAGCAAAACTTAGAACACACGGGCCTAAGCGGCCGGGAAATGTTAATTACCACACAGTCAAAACCAACGATCCGGCGACTAGTAGTTGTAAAGCCGGGGTTCTTATGCTGCAGGTCTTGATGGAAACCAGGTGTGCCGTAATCAAAGAGAATTAGAAGCAAATGGGAAATTAGCGGTGGGAACCATGGCACAATTAAAGCAAATTAGGAGAAGGATAGGGAATTAACGATCGGAGCCGTGACAGTCACTATATAAAATCAAAGGGTCATCCGTTTAAGACAGGGATGAGGTAAATTTTTTTAGACAGTGGTGAAAGTGGAGTGTTTGAATATCATTAAATCAGAGGGAGTGAGGTACTTGACAAGCAAGGGATGAAAGATTACTGCAGGTGAACAGGAATGTGGAGTTCAGATTACAATTGTATCAGCCATGGCAGTGTAAGTGTTGCAGTGGACTGGAGAGCCTGAGTAGCTTCGTTCTGCGCCTACTTTATTGCATCTTCACAAGCGTTTCAAACATCCATATATTACTCAATATCCAGTACATTTCCATTTAATAAACTACTGTTTATGGTTTTCCTAAAAATGTAATTTATTTCAGCAAGCACAGTCTGTCTTTTAAAAATCCAGGCTGTTCACTAAATGCATTACATAACTTAATCTTTGTCTTGGCCTTAAAATATCTAATTTTGACTTTATCTGACCTTCCTTCAATTGTTTGTCTTTTCAACAACCATAGGAACCTTCTAAATGTGCTTCACCTAGATTTCACAATCTTTTAAAAAAGTAAACCTTCAATAAAAATGTATATTTTTTGAAATTAATTGTATTTTGGATAAATCCAAAGCTTAGTTATTTTCAAAAACATGCATTATTATAAACTTCATATCGGATGTCCAAACCTGCCTCCAGCTTCAATAAACTAGGGCTGAAATTTTCAGATAGGAGAAAGGACTCTCCTTTCTCTGTGCACTAGGCACAATAAGGAGCCCTGGGGGAAACCCCAGTTGAGAAAAATCATTAGGGTGTTTTTTTTTCACTCCAAATCCATGTAGCACAAAAAACTTCCATGATTCCTGTAGGGAATGGCTGAGTTCCTCAATAACAAGCCCCATGGCAGCCACTGTCCACTGCTATAAAAAAGTGCCATCGAAGTGATGGAAAGAGGGCTTAGTCTTGAGGTCTCTCCCCCAACAAGACAACGTGAAGTTGACAGATTGTCATGTGTGGCAATGGTCCAAACCATTCCAACCTATGAACTCATCAAGGGTGCAGTGACCGCAACACCTTTATAAAATTAACAGGAGGCATAATTAGTGAAGAGAGTCAGAATCCTTTCCCAGAGTAGAAATGTTAAATACTAGAGGGTTTAGATTTCAATTGAGAGGGGCAAGGTTTTTTTTGTTAAAACACAGGGAGTGTTGGCTGCCTCAAGCACTATGCCAGGAGTGATGATGGAAGCAGATATGATACTGGCATTTAACAGACAGACACATGAATCTCCTAATATAGAGATGCTGTGATCTTTGTTAGCATTCCTTTCGGATGAAAAAGAAGCATGTAAAAATATATCTGACAGAGGTTGTCAGCATAAGGCCGATTTAATTTGTGTTACCTTGCCAACGTGTGGCGGACTTTAATCACAGGTTTACTGTGAGTGATAAGTGCGAGTTATAGTTGTACCTTTTAGCAGCCCGTTTCTATCCATAAATGTGCAAGTACAGCTATAACACCAGATGATGTCACTGGATGGTCTCCTAAGACTTTGCAGATTCAAGGCATCCTTCATCTTAATGCATTTGACGTCAGATACACCAAGGTAAATGATACCTAAAAATGCCAGCATAAAATTCCCAATGGTTGCCAATTAACTTGGAAACAATCATTATCATAATCTCACATTCGTAAAATGGTTTTACATCTGCTAGTCAGGCATAAAATACGCATACAAATAAGTCCAATATCTATGCAATAAATTTTCTTCAACTGACAAATCACTATTGTATCTGAAAAACAGCTTTTGAGGTTTTGTACTTTTAAGTGTCAGTTTAGTTACAATTAAAATCTCGCCGAAGTTGTACTGGAATCTAATAGAATAGTGGCCCAAAAAATCCAGAGACAGGCATCAATGATTTGGAGACATAAGCTTCAAGCCCATAACAGCAGGTAAAGAATTTGAATACAACTAATTGGTAACCATGGAATTAAAATTCCTGCTTTAGTTTCATTTAAAGGGAACTCTGATTTACCAAAATGCTAAATTATCTAAGCCTCTATATGACCACACCACTGTATCATAGTTGACTCTTTGGTATTGAAGTTGGTTTGTTATTATCACATGTAAAAAGATACAGTAGGAAGCTTGTCTTGCATACTGTTTATAAAGATCAAATCATTACACCGTGCAGAATAAAGTGTAAAAGGGACCAAAAATAGCGCTGCGCAGGTAAATGAGAAAGTGCAAGATCATAATAAGGTAGATTGTGAGGCTAAGAGTCCATCTACTACATGGAAACTAAAGCACCAGCAACATTATCTAGAACAAAGAAATCTGACTGAGATGTCCTCCCCATATCCTACCTCCATTCTCCCACCACCAACACATGGCTATAATATGCACAAACAAGAGAAAATCTGCAGGTGCTGGAAATCCAAGCAACACACACAAAATGCTGGAGGAACTCAGCAGGCCAGGCAGCATCTGTGGAAAAGAGTAAAGAGTTGATGTCTCAGCCTGAGACAGTTCATCAGGACTGGGGAAAAAAAGTGAGAAGTTAGTGCAGAAAGGTGGGGGGAGGGGGAAGAAGTACGAGGTGGTAGGTGATAGATGAAACAAGGAGGGGGAGAGGGGTGAAGTAAAGAGCTGGGAAGTTGATTGGTGAAAGAGAAACAGGGCTGGAGAAGAGGGAAGCTGATAGGAGAGGACAGAAGGCCATTGAAGAAAGGGAAGGGAGAGGAGCACTAGAGGGAGGTGATGGGCAGGTAAGGAGATCAGGTGAATCTCCTTACCTACTCTTCACCTTCCTTTGGTTCTCCTGCCCCTTCCCTTTCTTCCATGGTCTTCTACCCTCTCCTATCAGCTTCCCTCTTCTCCTGCACTTTATCTCTTTTACGAGTCAACTTCCCAGCTCTTTATTTCACCCCTCACCCTCTCCCGGCCCAAAACGTTGCCTGTTTACTCGTTTCCATAGATGCTGCCTGGCCTGCTGAGTTCCTCCAACATTTTGTATGTGTTGCATGGACCACTGACAAAATGCACTACATTAACTCACCAACGCTTCTTTGAAAGTATCCCCACACTTTTCTCCCACCACCTCCCATCACCCAAGCCCAGAATCAGATAACATGACAACTTAGGTCCAGAATCTGCCATCAAATTACTGGAAGGTTAGTTCTTTTTCACTGAATAATAAGAATAAACCATTCAGACATTTTATTAACCTTTTATTTGGATATCATTATTATTGTTCATCATAATACACACAGAAAGGAGACCTTCCATTTTAGGTTCATTTATAGTCTAATTTAATGAACTGTGTATGATATCTATAAGTTTGCTTTTAGTTTGTTGATTCAACTGTGCTTTGAAAATGACCCAGCTGATGATTGTTTATTTGAGGTACCATACTTGTACAAACAATGGTATTGTGACGGGAGTACAGAGTCGATACTACGAGAGTGTTCTGGATCGGGACTGGCAGTTTCTGTGCTGCAAGTATAGCAGAAGATGCCCATATGCATGCTGGTCAGTTAACAATCTTTATTTTAAGCTCTTTTCCAAATGTTCTCTCTCGTTACATTTGTATTAATTCTGGTCACTTGATCTTCCAAAATGGTGCTTTCCTTACAGATGTGTAAGGGAAGAGAGGGGGAGAACAGAGATGCAGAAAGGAAATGAGGTGCCGTCAAGCTCTCTGTTGACTGTGGTAGGGGAAGCTGTGGTTCAGGGAGAAGAATAGGCATCTCTGTGTGGACGACTTCCTCATCGGATCAGAAATGGTGATCACGACAGAAAAGGAAAACATGGCCCTGGCTAACTTTTCCTCTTTTTCTCAGTAAGACCAAGAACAATATCCCTCTCTCCTCCACTTGAGATGGCAAACTTTACCTAATTAAAAAACTTAGAATGCTTGTTTTTCTCCCCGATTAACCACCAAGAGAGTTTCATTTTTAAATTCAATATCTTTCTCATATTACTTCTGTTCTTGAGATTTCAGCAGCTAGCCGAAGTAAGACAGGATGAAAACAATCCTTTCAAGGGTCTGTTTAAAAACTATGGAAGACCACTCTCTGAAACGATGGTCACAACTTCACAATTTGCCCATGCCTGGCTTCCTGGTTACTTCTCAGTTTTGAAAGCTATAAACCTTTATCATGAGAAGGGTTAAACTGACCAGAACAGTATACGTTATTAATCTGATTTTCAGCATCAGAGTCGTAACATTGGTGCAGTAAATAGCCTTTATCTGTTTGCTGTACAGGCTATGTTCTTGTTTGCAAGGTCAGACAAGTTGATCTTTGTTTTAATATAGTTTGCTAGAAGGTCTGTTGGAACAATAATTAGTCCTTCCAACATGATAAACAAAATGAGGGGCAATTTGGGGAAAATATAGAGAGGGTGCTGTGCTCAGCAGAGACAACTGTTGAAAATCAGGATTTAAGCTCTAATTCTGATTGAATTACCGATTGCTTTGATTTTAATGTGGAATAAATAAACAAGGAGCCCACTGTACAGAGCTAACTAATGCAAGAGGAAGTTGGAGAATGACCTTGAGCAGCACACCCAATTGTGTAAAGATTTCTCATCTGTCGCAATATACTTGGCTCATTTGAATGCTACTGTATAGGGGAGATTTGTATTATTTACTGCACTAGTGGTGAGATTAAAGTACCTAATCTAAACTCAATTTAGTTGTTAATCCATTGAAGAGACATGATCCCCATCTTCAATAAGTTTTGCATAATTATCTTGCCAGAGTAGATCAGGTCTTTGCCACAAACTGAAGCTTTTCCTTTTAACTTGCATGATTTTCCAGGATAGAATTTAATTCTTTATAACTTTTACAATAGACTGAACTATTTTCTTGTGTGATTTTAAGGCTCACAACAGATGTACCGGAGTCCTATGAAGAAGAAGGACATTTTGTGATGCCTCAGTATGGCTATTTCATCAGGGGAGCCTCAACCACCTTTAGTGGTGTTCAGAGGTTGGTATTATTTGGACTTCATAATAATGCTCTCACTTCTGATTTTGTTTTTCGAATGATCAGGACAATTCTACCCTATGGTTGAAGATAGTCTTGCATTAAGTGTGATACTGACAGAATTGAGAGAGAAAATAAAATTAGTAAACAAGAAACTGAATTGTGAAGGTATTGTTTTCTAACTAATTGTCTGGTACTAGTGTTAAGGTACTCATTTATTAGTTCTGTTTGATATTCCACAGAAATATTCTTTTCTTTTGAGGAAGCAACATCCGATCCCTATTTACAAAAGTTTTCAGAGTCCCTCACTTATAACAGGATAAAAATCCCCTTGCCCTTACTTACTACCCCACAAGCCTCCACATCCACCATGTTATTCTCCATAACTTCTGCCACCTTCAAAGGGATCCTACCACTAATCTCATTTTCCTCCCCCTGCTCCCACTCTCCACTTTCCACAGAGTTCGCTCTCAATGCAGCTCCATTGTCCACTTGTCCCTCCTCACTGATCTCCCTCCTGACACTTACCCCTGTAAGCAGACAAGTGCTACACCTGCCCCTACACCTTCCCCTTCACCACCATTCAGGTCCCAACGAGTCCTTTCAGGTGAAGCGACACTTCATTTGTAAGTCCCTTTCCCTTTCTACTGAGGTTGGCTTTGTACTCAGTGCTCCTGATACAGCTTCCTCTGGATTAGTGAGACTCAACATAGATGAGGGGAGCACTTCATCAAGCACCTTCGCTCCATCTGCCTCGAAAGGAAGGCTTTCCCAGTGGCCAACCATTTTAATTCTACTTCCCATTCCCATTCCGACATGTCAGTCCAGGGCCTCCTCTACAGTCCCGAGAGAGCCACTCTCAGGTTGGAGGAGCGACACGTCATCTTCCACCTGAGTAGCCTCCAACCTGACGACATGAGCATAGATTTCGTTAACCAAGTAATTTATAGCCCCTCCCCCTTCCCTCTTTTTCCATTCCCCATTCTGGCCTGCTCTTACCCCTTTTCTTCCTCTTTCCTCCCTCAGGTCCCCCTCCTCCTTCCCTTTCTCCCATGGTCTACTCTCCTCTCCTATAAGATTCCTTCTTCTTCAGCCTTTTGTCTCTTCCAACCTATCACCTCCTAGCTTTTCACATCATTTCCTCAATCTCCACCCACCCACCTTCCCCCTCTTCTATCTTCACCTTCCACCTGCCAGTTTGCATCCCTTCCCTTCCCCCATCTTCGTTCCCCTTCCTTTCTAGTCCTGATGAAGGGCCTTGGCCCAAAACATCAACTGTTTATTCCTCTCCATAGATGCTGCCTGACCTGCTGAGTTCCTGCAGCATTTTGTCTTTGTTGCACTCTATTTACAAATTATTTGCTTTATTTTCAGGGATCGCCAATGGAAATATGTAATCTGTCAGATGACAACATTTAACTGCAAATTTGAAAACCTGTAGAAGTTACAAGCTGAACCCTGACATTGTCTGTGGAACAAGATGTGTTTACCTGAGATATCTCCTATTAAAAAAAACCCTCTGTTCTCTAAACTATAGTTTCTTCTAAAAAAATGCAATTATACAAGAACAGGACTGTAAATGACAGTACTTTCTAGTAGTAACTTGGTTAACATAGTTAGCATATGATCATCCTCAACTGGAGAAAGCAGGCGAGATTTTCTGAAGCATTGAATTGTCTGAACACAATGAATTATGAGACAACCATGTTGATCTGAGGACTCACCTGTAAAGGAATCCACCTAATCTTTCTCAATTACTTTAAATGAAAGGAAATTGGGTCTGTTGCAATTTCCCCTGAGTACACTAACGTACCCATCAACTCTTTCATTGTACCCAGGACAATTGAATAAATCTAGATAGACACCTACTGATTTTAAGAGCCAGTGTTTGGAAGGTATTGTAGTAATGGATGTTCAGTTCAAACCAGAAATATGTAAATCTTTAGTTAGCGCTGATGACCTACGAGTCTGACATGATTTTTTCAATGTTTTCAATTCCGAATGCAAACAATATTATGTGTAAATCAAAGCTTTCCTATCTCCTGAGAAAATAATTTGGAAGCTTTCTCATTCTCTCACCTTGTGTTAAAGATAAATCCAGCCATACTCACATACACAGCGAAAATATTTATACTTCACCAGATGCCTTGATAGGGTTGTATGAAGAATACACAGTGTACATTGTGCAAAAGTAACCTCAGTAAACACTTAGGACTGATTATGACTGCTCTCCTGAGACAAGCTGTCCCCATTTCAGATGCAGGGAGGCTGACTTACAATCTGCAGATCGTGTATACAAAAGAGCAAATCCTAAATTGCCAAATGAGGTAAAAATCCAATCTGGATATTAGCAATGAACATATTAAATCATTTCTGAGTAACTTTTTCACTCACTGGAATTCTGATTTCATTGCTGTTACTTATGGTTTGATGGATACTACAATTAGTAACACAGAAATACATTTGCCATTGAAGTATTTAATTCAAACCCTGCTCGCCGAATTCAATGGCCTGAAATTCCAATTTGAATTCAAGCCAAGATCCCAGAAGGTTATTGTGGTTCAGTTTGCTGCCCCTCCGTTTTCCAAGGAGAACCATTTTACAGTTTCTAGAGCCAGAGACAGAACATTGGCTGAAATCAATGGAATGCTCCTGTGAGAATTCTGACTATTATACAGTGGCATGCAAAAGTTTGGGCACACCGGTCAAAATTTCTGTTACTGTGAATAGCTAAGTGAGCAAAAGATAAACTGACTTCCAAAAGGTATAAACTTAAAGATGACACATTTCTTTAATATTTTAAGCAAGAAAACTTTTTTATTTCCATCGTTCACAGTCTCAAAATAACAAAAAAGGAAAAGGGCCGGAAGCAAAAGTTTGGGCACCCTGCATGGTCAGTACTTAGTAACATCCCCTTTGGCAAGTATCACGGCTTGTAAACACTTTTTGTAGCCAGCTAAGAGCCTTTCAATTCTTGTTTGGGGGATTTTCGCCCACTCTTCCTTGCAAAAGGCTTCTAGTTCTGTGAGATTCTTTGGCCGTCTTGCATGCACTGATCTTTTGAGGTCTATCCACAGATTTTCGATGATGTTTAGGTCAGTGGACTGTGAGGGCCATGGCAAAACCTTCAGCTTGTGCCTCTTGAGGTAGTCCATTGTCGATTTTGAGGTGTGTTTAGGGTCATTATCCTGTTGTAGAAGCCATCTTCTTTTCATCTTCGGCTTTTTTACAGACGGTGAGATGTTTGCTTCCAGAATTTGCTGGTATTTAATGGAATTCATTCTTCCCTCTACCAGTGAAATGTTCCCCGTGCCACTGGCTGCAACACAAGCCTAAAGCATGGTCGATCCACCCCCGTGTTTAACAGTTGGAGAGGTGTTCTTTTCATGAAATTCTGCACCCTTTTTTCTCCAAACATACCTTTGCTCATTGTGGCCAAAAAGTTCTATTTTAACTTCATCAGTCCACAGGACTTGTTTCCAAAATGCATCAGGCTTGTTTAGATGTTCCTTTGAACATCTTGAATAGAACTTTTTGGCCGCAATGAGCAAAGGTATGTTTGGAGAAAAAAGGGTGCAAAATTTCATGAAAAGAACACCTCTCCAACTGTTAAGCACGGGGATGGATCGATCATGCTTTAGGCTTGTGTTGCAGCCGGTGGCACGGGGAACATTTACTGGTAGAGGGAAGAAAGAATTCCATTAAATACCAGCAAATTCTGGAAGCAAATATCACACCGTCTGTAAAAAAGCCGAAGATGAAAAGAGGATGGCTTCTACAACAGGATAATGATCCTAAACACACCTCAAAATCCACAATGGACGACCTCAAGAGGTGCAAACTGAAGGTTTTGCCATGGCCCTCACAGTCCCCCGACCTAAACATCATCGAGAATCTGTGGATAGACCTCAAAAGATCAGTGCATGCAAGACAGCCCAAGAATATCACAGAACTAGAAGTATTTTGCAAGGAAGAATGGGCAAAAATCCCCCAAACAAGAATTGAAAGACTCTTAGCTGGCTACAAAAAGCGTTTACAAGCTGTGATGCTTGCCAAAGTGGGTGTTACTAAGTACTGACCATGCAGGGTGCCCAAACTTTTGCTTCCGGCCCTTTTCCTTTTTTGTTATTTTGAGACTGTAAAAGATGGAAATAAAAATGTTTTCTTGCTTAAGATATTAAAGAAATGTGTCATCTTTAATTTTATACCTTTCGGAAATCAGTTCATCTTTTACTCGCGTAGCTATTCACAGTAATAGAAATTTTGACCGGGGTGCCCAAACTTTTGCATGCCACTGTATCCCCAGCACTGACATGAGTTTTTCTGAAGCATCCTAAAGGAACAAAATCTTTAACATGCAAAGATAATAAGTTCTAGTGGGAATCAGTTATCTTAAACATCTTTTGGAGAAATTTTAGATCTAGGCCTTCGTGTAGGTCTCAGACATAAAAGATTTCAGTCACTCTGGCACCTGCTGATCATCTTGGCATATCACTTACAAGATTTAGTGGTGAACAGATATTACTTAGATTAATTATCCTTGCATTATAGGGTGGGATTCAGGACATGGATTGGTCCACTTTAGTCTCATCTTGTTCAACTTCACCTGGTGGAGCATGTAATGGGAATGGCATCGGAGAAACATCTCTGATTCCACAGCACATTTTCTGAACTCTTTACACAGCTGGCAGTGACATAAAATACACAGAGTAGTTAGTCATCTAGCATTCTCCTTTAAATGAATGTCTACACGAACAACAAGATTATAACTGTTCAAACCTATTTCTGACTGTAGTTTATATATGTATATCTAATATGGTTCTCTAATATTTGCTTGCTTCTGCTTAATTAAAGAAACATAACTGGTGTTTGTTTTCAGTGTATGTTGATACTGATTATCATCATTATGATAGGCATTATATGCTTTCATTGTCTCTGCTAGCTCTGAAATATACTTTTCCATGGGATTACATTCATAATTAAGTAATTTTTCATCACTTAAAGAATTATTTAATTTTAAAATGAAATATTTTGTCACCATTTGCTAATATGATAAGGATCATGTATTCTGTTTCTACCAAGTAATCCTCCCTCTTTCCAGACAGTTCCTTGAGATCGAGGAAGACTTCCTTCCAGTTTGGTTAAGAGGACTGAATGAATTCTATTACAGTGGGTCGAGGCTGCATCCCAGCTGCCACACAGGCCTGACTGAGTGGGGTCTTGCTCCAACAGCAAAAAGCTCCAAGAGAATTGAGATTCGGCACAGATTTAGCACACAATCACAAAAATACACAGACACACAAATATACACACGCAAACAAATGTACACAGACACACGAATATACACACACCAGCATATATACTTTTCTTCGACAGGACTGAAGAAAAAAAGCTGAGGAGTAGATTTAAAAGGTGGTGGGGGGGGAGAAAGAAAAACCAGGTGATAGGTGAAACTTAGAGAGGTAGGGATGAAGTAAAGAGCTAAGAAGTTGACGGGTGAAAGAGATAGAAGGCCAAGGAAGGAAGAAAAAGTGGGGGAGGAGGAGCACCAGAGGAGGTGATGGGTGGGCAAGAAGATAAGGTGAGGGAGGGAAAAGGGGATGGGAAATGAAGAAGGCGGTGGGTGGGGGGCAATGTTGGTGGGAGGCATTACCAGAAGTTTGTGAAATCAATGTTCATGCCATCAGTTTGGAGGCTACCCAAATGGAATATAAAGTGTTGTTCCTCCAACCTGAGTGTGGCCTCATCATGACAGTGGAGGAGTCCATGGATGGACATATCGGTATGGGAATGGAAAGTGGAATTAAAATGGGTCGCCACTGGGAGATCCCACTTGTTCTGGCAGACAGAGCATAGATGCTCGGTGAAGCAGTCTCCCAATCTATGTCAGGTCTCACCGATATACAGGAGGCTACACTGGGAGCACCGATCAGAGTATATGACCCCAGCAGACTCACAGGTGAAGTGTCGCCTCACCTGGAAGGACTGTTTAGGACCCTGAATGGTAGTGAGGGAGGAGGTGTAGAGGCAGGTGTAGCACTTGTTCCACTGCAAAGGTAAGTGCCAGTATTGTGTGTTATACACACACAAATACAAAAATGTATACACACACAGCAACAAGTATGCACACCAGCACAACTATACACACAAACACAACTATACACACACAAACACAAAATACACACACAAATACAAAATACGCACACAAAAACAAATATGCATGCACAAAAACAAATATGCACGCACAAACTGAAATACACACGCTCAAACATGAGTATACAGACACAAAGATAAATATACACATAGAAATACAAATATACACACACAAGCACAAATATACACACACCAACAATATACGCAAACAAACAAAACTATATACATGCAAATACAAATATACACACAGAAGCACAAGCATACAGAAAGAAACAAAATATACACACACACAAATATGCACACACAAACACAATTACACACACAGTCTGAAATAAACACATGCAAACCCAAATGTGCACAGACAAGCTTAAATATACACACATAAACACTAATATACAGACAAATACATATATATGCAAAAACATAAGTATACACATTGAAACACAAATATACAGAGAAGCACAAATATGCACACACAAGCACAAACAGACTCAGAAAAACTACACAAACACAGAATACACACACAAGTACGAGTATACACACAGGAACACAAATAGACACACAGAAGCACAAATACACACACGTAAACGTAAATAGACATACACAATCACAAATATATGCACAGAAACACAAATATACACACAAACAGAAATATATACACACAAACACAAATATAAACCCGCAAACACAGAAAACACACACAAACTCAAATATACACACAATTATGAGGATAAGTACAATTACATAAATGCAAACACAAATATATACACACCAACACAAATATGCACAAACACAAATATGCATACAGAAACACGAATATACACACACAAAACACAAGTATATGCACACAAGCACAAAGTTACACTCAATCATAGACACACACAAACACAAATATACACTCAGAATCACAAATACACACACAAACAGAAATATACACACTCAGACACAAATATATATACACAAACAGCGATATACACAGGCAAACACAAATCCATACACACACAAACACAAATATATATACACAAGCACAAACACACACACACACAAACACTAATGTGCTTGGAAGGACCGAAGAAGGAAAAAATGAATTATGAAAGGAAGCTGACGACTAATATCAAAGAAGATACTAAAAGCTTTTTTAAGTATATAAAGGGTAAAAGAGGGTTGAGGGTAGATATAGGACCAATAGGAAATGACGATGGAGATACTGTAATGAGAGACACAGGGATGGCAGAGGAACTGAATGCATATTTTGCATAAGTCACAGTGGTAGACATCAGCAATATTCCAGACATTCAAGTGTGCCAGGGAAGTGAAGTTTGTGCAGTGAAAATAATGACTGACTCAGGAAGGTCTGAGGGTGGATAAATCTCCTAGGCCTGATGGAATGCACCCTCGGGTTCTAAAGGAAGTAGTTGGAGAGATCATGGAGGCAATAACAATGATCTTTCAAGAATCGCTAGAGTCTGGGCATTGTACCAGATGACTAGAAAATTGCAAATGTTACTCTAAGATTTAAGAAGGGTGGGAGGCAGCAGAAAGGAAACTATAGACCTGTTAGCTGACATCAGTGGTTGGGAAGTTGTTGGAATCAATAGTTAAGGATGAGATTACGGAATACCTGGAGGCACATGTCAAGATAGGCCAAAGTCAGCATGGTTTCCTGAAAGGAAAATCCTCCCTGACAAACCTACTACAATTTTTTTGAGGAAATTACAAGCAGGGTAGACAAAGGAGATGTAGTGGATGTTATGTATTTGGATTGTGGTGTACATGAGTGGAGCATTGGTTTTTTGGCAGAAAACAGAGAGTGGGAATAAAGGGATCCTATTCTGGCTGCCAATTACCTGTGGAGTTCCACAGGGGTCTGTGTTGGAACCGCTGCTTTTTACGATGTATGTCAATGATTTGGACTATGGGATTAATGGATTTGTGGCTAAATTTGCCGATGATACAAAGATAGATGGAGGAGCGGGTAGCATTGAGGAAACAGAGAGCCTGCAGAGAGACTTAGATAGTTTAGGGGAATGGACAAAGAAATGGCAAATGAAATACAATGTTGGAAAGTGTATGGCCATGCACTTTGGTGTAAGAGATACATGGGAAGACTATCAGATGGAGAGAGACTTTAGATGGGGAGAGAATTCAAAATGCAGAGATGCAAAGGGACTTGGGGGTCCTTGTGCAGGATACCCTAAAGCTTAACCTCCAGGTTGAGTCGGTGGTGAAGAAGGCGAATGCAATCTTGGCATTCATTTCTACAGGTATCAAAAATAAGAGCAGGGATGTGATGTAAGGCACTTGTGAAACCACACTTGAAGTATTGTGTGCAGTTTTGGGTTCCTTATTTTGGAAAGGATATACTGACATTGGCGAGGGTTCAGAGAAAGTTCACAAGAATGATTCCAAGAGTGAAAGGGTTACTATATGAAGAACTTCTGGCAGCTCTTGGGCTGTATTCCCTGGAGTTCAGGAGAATGAGGAGGGATCTCATAGAAACATTCCGAATGTTAAAAGGTCTGAACAGATTAGATATGGCAAAGTTATTTCCCATAGTAGGGGAGTCTAGGACAAGAGGGCATGACTTCAGGATTGAAGGACATCCATTTAGAAAAGGGATGCAGAGAAATTACTTTAGTCAGAGGGTGGTAAATCTGTGGAATTTGTTGCCACAAGCAGCTGTGGAGGCCAAGTCATTGAGGGCATTTAAAGAAGAGATAGATAGGTTCTTGATTAGCCAGAGCATCAAAGGGTATGGGGAGAAGGCAGGGAAGTGGGGATGACTGGAAGAATTGGATCAGTCATGATTGAACGGCGGAGAAGACTCGATGGGTTGAATGGCTTACTTTTGCTCCTATATCTCATGGTCTTATGGTCTAATGTATCCACACAAATACAATTATAAACACACAAACACGAATATACACACACCAACAAAATATACACACAAATACACACACGAACATAAATATACACACACAAATATGCACACAAAAATACAAATATACACAACCAAGGACGAATATACAGACGCAAACACAAGTATACACATAGAAACAGAGGTATACACACAAGCACTAATATACAGATATAAACACAAACTTACACACAAAAACTCAAATACTCAAACACAAAAGACAAATATACATACAGAAGTGCTAATATACACACAGAAATACAACATAAATACACAAACATAAGTACACAGACACCAACACAAGTATACAAACAGAAACACAACTTTACGCATACAAATACAACTATACACACACCAATACAAATATACACACATAAAAACTAATACAGACACATAAACACAAATATGCTACACACATACACAGGCACACACATACAATTATACATGGACAAACATAAATTTACACACACAAATACAAATATAAACACAAAAACACAGATACACACACACCTCTCACAAAACTCTGTTGGTGGAACTGGAAGGGAACTCGGTCTTCAGGGTTGACAGAGCTGCAACAGCGACAGGTAAAAGTAGGGGAGGTGGTTTATGCATCTACGTGAATCGATTATGGTGTACTAACTCTACCATTGCTGACACTTATTGCTCTGCTGATCTGGAATACCTGATTATTAAGTGCAGACCTTTTATCAACCACGAGAGTTTACATGCACCATTGCTGTCGCAGTTTATGTTCCACCGGATGCTAATGCTAAAGTAGCCATGAAATACCTCAGTGCTGCTATTAGCAAGCTGCAAACATTGCGTCCAGATGGAGCCTTTATTGTCGCTGGGGACTTTAATCATTGTAACCTACATACCGTGCTTCCAAGATTTTACCAAAATGTATCATGTACCACAAGGGGAAATAAAACCTTAGATCATGTCTACACAAATGTGGCTGACGCTTACAAAGCCACTACCCTCCCCCACCTGGGACAGTCTGACCATCTTTCATTGTTTCTGCTTCCCAAGTATAGCCCGGTCATTAAACGTGTGAAGTCCACAATGAAGACTATTCAGATCTGGCTGGAGGTTGCTGACTCTGCTCTTCAGCACCAATTCCAGCACACAGACTGGAGTGCATTTGCTGCCCATGCCACCACAGACTCTCAGATTAACATTGATTTATACACCAACTCTGTCTTTGAGCACATCAACAAGTGTGTAGGTAGTGACATCACAAAGACAAATAAAAGCTTTCCCCAGTCAGAAACCATGGATGAACAGAGAAGTTCGCCTCCTGCTCAAAGCCAGAGATTCAGCCCTCAGGTCTGGAGACCGGGAGGCTTACAGCTCAGCCAGGGCCAACCTGAGGAGGGGAATCTCTCAGACTAAACACATATACAAACAGAGAATCTCGGAGCATTTCAACTCCTAGGACCCCCGGCACATGTGGCATGACATACTTCATGTGGTCATTACAGACTTCAAACCACCTAGTACTGTGCCCCTTCCAGCTCTGCTTCCCTCCCCGATGAGCTGAATTACTTCTATGCTCGCTTTGACCGAGGGAACAAGGAGGTCACCCTCAAAGTGGATCTCCCACCTGGTGAACTGCCTCTCTCACTTTCCACCTCCGATGTTTACGCCACCCTGAGCAGGGTGAATGTACGGAAGGCAGCTGGTCCGGATGGAATACCTGGCCATGTGCTCAGAGTCTGTGCAGAGCAGTTGGCTGGGGTCTTCACGGACATTTTTATCCTGTCCCTGGTCCAGGCAGTTGTCCCCACAAGCTTCAAGATCGCCACCATTGTGCCAGTGCCGAAGCATTCCACTGCCACGGGCCTGAATGACGTCCGCCCAGTTGCACTAACCCCCATCATTGCAAAGTGCTTTGAGAGACCGGTTCTATCACATCTGAAATCCTGTCTGCCCTCTACCCTGGACCCCCATCAATTTGCCTATCGCACCAACAGGTCAACAGAGGACGCCATCTCCACGGCACTTCACTCTGTCCTGACCCACCTGGACAGCCCCAACTCTTACATCAGAATGCTGTTCATTGACTTTAGTTTGGCATTCAGTACTGTGATCCCCTCCAAGCTGATCGCCAAACTTCGCCAGCTTGGTATCAGCGTATCCCCCTGCAATTGGACCTCAGACTTTCTGACTAACAGACCCCAATCAGTTAAGTTAGACAACCTCTCCTCCTCCACTCTCACCCTGAACACCGGCATGTCTCAAGGCTGTGTGCTGAGCCCTCTTCTGTATACCCTTTTCACCTATGACTGCATTCCTATACATGGTTCTAACTCCATAATCAAGTTTGCAGATGATACCATGGTGGTTGGTCTGATCAGAGGGGATGACGAGACGGCCCACAGGGACAAGGTCCAGCACCTGGCTGCGTGGTGTGCCGACAACTATCTGGCCCTTAACACCCAGAAGACCAAGGAGATCATTGTGGACTTCAGGCATGCCAGGAGTCACACTCACATCCCCGTCTGCATCAACAGAACTGTAGCGGAGCGTGTATCAAGCTTCGAATTCCTTGGTGTCCACATTTCCGAGGATCTCACCTGGTCCCTGAACTCCTCCATCCTGATCAAAAAGGTGCAACAGCGCCTTTATTTCCTGTGGAGCATGAAGAAAGCTCACCTCTGTCCCAGGATACTGATGGACTTTTACTGCTGTACCATTGAGAGCATACTCACCAACTGCATCTCAGTGTGGTATAGCAATTGTCCTATATCAGACCGCAAAGCACTCCAGCGGGTGGTGAAAACTGCCCAGCGGATTACCGGCACCAAATTACCCACCATTGAGAACATCTACCATAAATGCTGCCTGGGCAGGGCGAAAAGCATTATCAGGGATGCATCTCACCCTAACCATGGACTTTTTACTCTCCTCCCATCCGGTAGGCACTACAGGAGCCTCTGCTCCCACACCAGCAGGCACAGGAAGAGCTTCTTCCCTGAGGCTGTGACCCTGCTGAACCTCACATCACAGCGCTAAGCAGTATTGCACCCATATTGTACTGTCTCAGTACTTTTATATTTGTATGCTGTAGCACTTACTTTTTATTCACAGTTATTTTGTAAATAACACTATTCTTTGCATTTCTGGTCAAATGTTAAATGCGTTTCATAGGCTTTGTATCTGAACTCAGCACAATGACAATAAAGTTGAATCTAATCTAATTTGAATCTAACCAACACCAAGTTACACACAGAAACACAACTATATTCACTGATACACAATCATACACGCACAAATACAAATAGATATGCCAACTAGTGGAGTGGTGCCACAGCAACAACCTTGCACTCAACAGCCATAAGACCAAAGAGCTGACTTCGGGAAGGGTAAGACAAAGGAACACATACCAATCTTCATAGAGGGATCAGAAGTGGAGAGAGTGAGCAGCTTCAAGTTCCTGGGTGTCAAGATCTCTGAGGATCTAACCTGGTCCCAACATATCAATGTAGTTATATAGAAGGCAAGACAGCGACTATACTTCATTCAGAGTTTGAAGAGATTTGGTATGTCAACAAAGACACTCAAAAACCTATAGAGGTACTGTGGAGAGCATTCTGACAGGCTGCATCACTGTCTGGTATGGGGGGGTGGGGAGGCTACTACACAGGACTGAAAGAAGCTGCAGAGGGTTGTAAATTTAGTCGGCTCCATCTTGGGTACTAGCCTACAAGGTACCCAGGACATCTTTAAGGAGTGGTGTCTCAGAAAGACAGTGTCCGTTAATAAGGACCTCCAGCACCCAGGGCATGCCCTTTTCTCACTGTTACCATCAGGTAGGAGATACAGAAGTCTGAAGGCACACACTCAGCGATTCAGGAATAGCTTCTTCCCCTCTGCTATCCGATTCCTGAATGGACTTTGAACCCATGAACACTATCTCACTTTTTAAATATATATTATTTTGGTTTTTGCATGATTTTTGACCTATTCAATATACGTACACTGTTATTTATGTATTTATTTATTTACTTACTGTTTATTTTCTTCTTCTTCTTCTTCCTCTTCTTTTTCTTCTAGATTATGTATTGCATTGAACAGCTGCTGCTAAGTTAACAAATTTCATGACACATGCCAGTGATAATAAACCCGATTCTGATTCTGAATCTGATATACACACAAACACAAATATAACACAGGAACACATATATAGACACACAGTATGAAATATACACAGGCAAATTGAAATATACTGATACACACACAAACATAAATTCAAAAGCACAAATATTCATACACAAAAGACAATATATACACACAGAAACACAAAATAAATACACTAGCATAAGTATACACACACCAACATGTATACAAACAGAAACACCACTATACACATGCAAGTACAAATATGCATGCAGAAGCACACACATGCACAAGCAAACAAAAGCATCCACACATAAACACAGGTATGCCACACACAAACCAAACTATACACACACAAACACAAATATATCCACACAAAAACAAATATAAGCACAAAAACACAAATATACACACAGAAACACAAATATACACACTCAAACACAAATATACCCATAAAAATAAATATAAACAGAAAGACACAAATATACACACACATATGCAAATATACACATGCAAGCACAAAAACATATACACAGAAACACAAATATACATACAGAAACACACAGATGCACATACAACCATATATATTCGCAATCAAACACAGCTGCACAAACACAGGTATATACACACAGGCAAAAATATACACGTACAATCAAAATTATGCACACACAAACAACAATGTATACACACAAACACAAATATGCAGACAAATACAGAGAACACACAGAAACAAGTATACACTAGAAAAACAAATATACACACCAAAACAAATATGTGCACACAAGCAAAAATATACACACAAACACAAATATACAAGCACAAGCACAAATATGCACACACAAATAAAAATATGCACACACAAATACAGAAAACACACAAATAAAAATATGCACACACAAACGCAATATATACACAGAAACTCAAATATATATGAACATACACAAATATGCACACAAATACAAACACACAAGCATAGCAGGCAGCCGTCAATCCCAGGAGATTATGGGTTTGCGCCTCTGGTGGACTGTATCCTCTCCAGGGTGAAAGCCGGTGAGGGAAGATTTGAAGAACCGGCTGATGACCATGCAGCAGGTTCCTCCTCTCCATGTCACTGATGTAGTCCAAGGGAAGGGCAAGCGCTGATACAGTTTGGCATCAGTGTTGTCGCAGAGGTTGCCAAAGTGAAGTTGTAAACAACATCAAACTGCCTTTGGGTTTGCTCCTGAAGCTTTTCCCATGGGCGGGTATGCCCGCAAGGCAGCGGAGGTAACATACAAATACAAGCACAAATATACACACACGAACACAATATATGGACAGAAACCAAAAATACACAATCATACATAAATATGCAGAAAAAACATAAATATACACACACAAACACAAATAGGCACACAACAAATTATAGACAGAGAAACACTAATATACACATACACATCTCATAGTCATAGTCATAGTCATACTTTATTAATCCCGGGGGAAATTGGTTTTCGTTACAGTTGCTCCATAAATAATAAATAGTAATAGAACCATAAATAGTTAAATAGTAATACGTAAATTATGCCAGTAAATTATGAAATGAGTCCAGGACCAGCCTATCGGCACAGGGTGTCTGACCCTCCAAGGGAGGAGTTGTAAAGTTTGATGGCCACAGGCAGTAATGACGTCCTATGACGCTCAGTGCTGCATCTCGGTGGAATGAGTCTCTGGCTGAATGTACTCCTGTGCCCACCCAGTACATTATGTAGTGGATGGGAGACATTGACCAAGATGGCATGCAACTTAGACAGCATCCTCTTTTCAGACACCACCGTGAGAGAGTCCAGTTCCAACCCCACAACATCACTGGCCTTACGAATACATCTATACACACACAAGCATAAACATACACACAAACACATACACACACAAACAGGCATGCACAAACACTATATACACACGTATATATAAATATACACTCAAGTATAAATATATACACAGATAAACACTGGCAACAGATACAAATAGAAATATAAACACATAGATATGCACACACAAGCAGTATTATACACAGAAACACAAATATACACATACCAACATATGTATATACACAAACCACAAAAATACTCACACAGAGAAAACACAAACACAGTTATACACACACACAAAGAATACACAACATCTACACAAATGTACACAGACAAGCTCAAATACATACACACAAAAACAGAAAACACACACAAACACATACATACACACTGAAATACCAATATACACAGACAAGCACAGAGCACACGCACAAGCACAAATGTGTAAGCATTAACACAAATATACACACAGAAACACATACATACAGACTGAAACTCAAATATACACACACAAGCACAGAAACCACACACAGACCTAAATATATACACAATCGCCAAATATATACACAAACACAAATATATATGTTTAGGCACAAACATAAATATATACACAGAAACAAAAGATATGCACACACAAACACAAAGAGCACACTGATAGAAATATACACACACAAACAAAATTATACACAGATAAACACAAATATACACACAGAAAAACAAATATAAACACACCAAAATAAATCTACATGCTCAAACACAAATATACACACTAAGACAAATATACACACTGACAGATATATACACACACAAGCAAAAATATACACAAACAAACAAAATTAT
The DNA here is from genome assembly GCF_030028105.1 of Mobula birostris. Lineage (NCBI taxonomy): Eukaryota > Metazoa > Chordata > Chondrichthyes > Myliobatiformes > Myliobatidae > Mobula > Mobula birostris. Next base: position 46,550,649 of record NC_092375.1, on the reverse strand, counting down.
ACACATACCAACAACAATCTACACACACAAGCACGGAAAACAAACACAAAGGTAAATACAACTATACGCACAAACATTGCTCTACACACAATAGCACAACTATATGCCCATAAACACACATATACACACAGAAACATACACATACACTCACAAACACAAATACACACACTAACACAATTATACACACACAGATAAAAGGTATACACACACAAACACTTATGTACATACAAACACAAATATATACACTCAAACACGAATACACACACACCTACACAAATATACACACAGAAGAACAAATATACACATAAATACTAATATACACACAAACACAACTATTCACACAGACATAGAAACACAAAACTACACACACACACACACACACACACACACACACACACACACACACACAAATATACACACACTAACACCAATATACAGACAAAACACACAGAAACAGGGAAATCATGCACAAACATAAATACACACACACGAACAGAAATATACACATATCGTCGCCATGGCTATCCCTCGAGGTCGAGGATGATGGTCTTCGTTCTGAAGAAGTGGCCCACAGAGTGAAGACGCCTGTGCGTGTATTTGTTTAACGTGTACTTGATGTTGCACTCCAAGAAGCACACGATACTTCACAAATCAACCAACTGATTCCAATGGCATGGAAACCATGACGATTGGAGCTGATGGATTTGTCGCAGCCTTCATCCGCCTTTACAGCCGTTGAGTTTGAAGTAACTTCATCCGCCTGTTCCACCGTTGACGTCTTGGTTGGATGTAAATACCAATGTACACCTACATACTCAAGTACACACAAAACACAGATATACACACACAAATGCAGAAAACATACATAAACAGAAACAAACACAATTAACGCACACAACAACAGTAAGAAACAAATACCAACCCACACACAAATACAAAATATACACACGTAAAAACAAATATACACACAGACACAAGTATACATATGCAGATACAAATATACTCAAACACAAATATCCACATGCAAACATAAATAAACACACACCAAAAATATACCCACACAAACACAAATGCACACACAAAAAACATAAACAGAGGGGAGGAGATGATGGCGGTGCGAAGCAGCGTGCACGGCTGCTCCAAAATGATATCGTATTTAAGTAGGAGCCATGCAAAATCCTGATTTGATGGAGAAAGACGTGAGAAGCACGGAGGAACATCTGGAGAAACTTCTGAAATGCCTGCTTCGCTGCTGTGCGATCCAGAATCTCCGGAGGGGAAGGCCCCAAATCCTGGGCTTTGCCTATTGCCTGTTGTTGGGACCGGGGTCGAAGCGCTTGGCAGAGATGGTGCTTGATGCTCAGTGTCGGAGGGCTGGTCAGAGGCTCGAAGCTTTCGGACGGACTCAAGAATCGGCTGTGGTCGGGTGTTTCCAGGGTGATGCATCAGCAAGTTTGCGGCGCTGGAAGCTCGTGGCAGGGAGAGTTTTTCTTCCTTCTACCGTCTGCGTGAGATGATGGGACTTTCCAGAGACTTTGAGACTTTTTTTTACCGTGCCCATGGTCTGTTCTTTATCAAATTACGGCATTGCTTTGCACTGTTGTAACTATATGTTATAATTACGTGGTTTTTGTCAGTTTTTTAGTCCTGGTTTGTCTTGTGTTTCTGTGATATCATTCTGGAGGAACATTGTATCATTTCTTAATGCATGCATTACTAAATGACAATAAAAGAGGACTGAGTGTCCTCATAATCTAATCTACTCCTACTGCTACTACTATGTAGTAGTAGTAGTAGTAGTAATCTAATCTAATCTAAATATACAGTCACAAACATATACATGCACCCAGCAACACAAATGTAACACACAAACACAGATAACACAGACAGACCTAAATATACACTCACAAACACAAATATACACAGACAAGCACAGTGAACACATACAAAGCAAATGTACAAACACAATCACAAATATACAAGTAGAAATGCAAATAGCCACACAAATACAAATCTTTACAAACAAGCAGAAATATGGACAAACAAGCACAAATATATGCACACAAACAGATATATACACACAAACACAAGTATACGCACATAAAGATATATATACACACACACACACACAAACTCTGAAAACACACACAAATGCAAATATACAAATAGAAACACAACTATACACACACAAATACAAATATACACACAAGAAAATACACACAGGAATACCAATATAAACACATAAACAAAAATAAGCACATGAACATAAATATACACACGCAAACCCAAATAAACACTCACATTCACAAATACACACACACACACACACACACACACACACACACACACACACACACACACGCATACACACACAAATACAAATATATACACACACCAACACAAATATACACCCAGGAACACAGAAAAACACAGAGACAAATATACACACTGAACCACAAATATACATTCACAAACAAAAATAAACATACACACACATAGAGCAAACACAAATACACATACACACATATACAGAGTAAACACAAATACAAATATACATACACATATACACACACACACAGAGCCGACATAAACACACATACACACACACAGAGGAAACACAAATACAAATACACACACACACACACACACACACACACACACACACAGAGTAAACACAAGAACACATACACACACAGAGTAAACACAAATGCACACACACACACACATAGAGTAAATACAAATACACATACACATACACAGAACCAACACAAATGTGGATACACACATTCACAAGCACACAAAAAATATACTGAGCAGCCTAGACACAAATCACACAAGGGTATACGCACACACACACACACACACACACACACAGACACACACACAGCCTCCCTACATATGCCCTTTTGTTCTCCAGCTCTCAGAAGCTGGCTATCTGCTGTCTCCAAGAATGAGGCCATCCAGGCCCTCATGCCAATCAACCGCTCCCTGGTTGCAGATCACCCTTCCAGAAATCCACTGCCATGCCACTCGGTGCCCATGGCCTTGACAAGAGCTTCGGCAGCTTTCAGAGAATATTGCGGGAAACCTTCAACTGTAACCTGGCTGGTGGTCTGTGGTGGTCTGAAACTTGGTCAATCTGGAGGATGGTGTGTGAGCTCCTCACTAGGCCTGACCATCACTCAGCACATGCAGACCATAAATGTACAGGGACTCTGTCTACAACACATTTTAACCAGAGGGACCCTGAGTCTCATCTTCCAATTCATGCTGCTTTCACTTCAGACGAAGTCTGAGGTAGCTGAGTAAAGTCATAATCACAGTGTCCCACTGTTAACCCTAATATTGTAATAGCATAACACAGTAATTATATACAGGATGCAGCAATAGGAAACAAAACCGCAGGGAAAATTGTTTAACTGCCTCCATCTACAAACAGTTCGCAAGCTCCTTCCATTCTCTGAAACTGGGAAGTGCCAATATTTTTTAAAGGCACAGCTGTATTAAAAGCAGAAAGTTTAACACTTTAATCTCCTTGAAACCTTCAGTTCTCACGGTGCCTCGTCAACAGGACTTCAAAATTCAATTAAAACAACCACTAGTGATTACCTAACAGATTATAAATCTAAAACAAGAGAAAATCTGCAGACGCTGGAAATCCAAGCAACACACAGAGAATGCTGAAGAAACCCGGCAAGCCAGGCAGCATCTATGGAGAAAAGTACAGTCGACGTTTCGGGCAAGGTGTTGTGCATAATGCTGCTAAACCAGTTAAGAGCCCATGGTACTACAGAAAATTGTATATATGAAGCTTGATTGTCTATACCAGACACTGGAGATTAATCCAGGTGGGAATCAGCATTCTACTTGAGCCTGCACTTTTGGCAAATGAAGCCATCACAATGAAATGTTAGGAATGTGGAAGCTGGATAAGCCAGGTGCTTAAACCAAGTCAAGATCTGTAATAATGATGATTTAGGACAAATAGGTCTTTTTAGTCCTAATCTGTCAGTCCCCAGTTTGGATCTTGTCTGGTTGAAGTAGAATACAACAGATATTACTACCACTGTGTTTATAACTCGCCTCCCCTCCACTGACATTTGGATAAGTGTATGGATAGGAGAGGTCTAGATGGATGCGGTCTGAATGCAGACAAGGGGATGGGCTTAAATGGAACCTTGGTTGACATGGATGACTTGGGTCCACTTCCCGCCGACTTGGAAAAGCGGACAGCGTAAACAAGAGAGAATGGATCATGACCCCTCCCGTCCTGATCGTTCTCTCTCCTCCCCTCCATCTGTATGTGCATCTTTAGTTGTTATGATACTCCTGAATATTTTTTTTACCCAAAATTAATCAATTCACCTTTTCCGCAACTGGTTGTTTCTTCTGTTTTGCCAGTCCAGTGATTCCTTTTAAAGATATGCAACCATCCATGGGTTTGTTACATTTTTAGATTTCATGACAACTGCAAATTGCAATTATGTCCCCCATACCCAAGTGCAGTTCATTAGAAAGAGCACTGGCCCTTATGCTCAGCCCTAGGAACGTTGCTGTATGGCTCATCTCACTTCAGCGAACTGTCACTTGGCCAGCTTTGGAACACTACAACCTACCTCTTCAAACTCTTTCTATAAGTCACAGTACATAAAACAACATGCACCATCTTCATCAGCTTCCTCTATTCCTGCACTAAAGATCACAATCAAGTGTGTCAAAAAAGGGTTAAATTTAATAAAGATCTGATAACTGACTTGGGATTTGAGATCAATAGTTAACCCATGCACATTCACCATGCTAGATCTATATTGATGCTTCTGGCTGATTTCAGGTATTCCTATGTTAAGGTAATATTATTCATGTAGTTTGTTGACTAAATGATTTAGCAGTTCACTCAAAGCATTGGAGGAACTCAGAAGGTCAGGCAGCATCTACGGAGAAGAATAAATATTTCACGATTCAATCATGATGAAGAACCACGGCCGAGACATCAACTGTTTATTCATTTCCATAAATACTGCCTGAACTCTTCATGCATTTAGTGTGTGCTTCTGGATAGCCAGCATCTGCAGAATTTTGTGTGTTTATGCTTTAACAGTTTGCCAAAAATTGCAATTAGTCAACACTACTAAAAGGCAGCCTTCATCTCTTAAAAGGGGGGACGCACCATGGAGGACTTAGCACAGTAAGTGGCGAAATATCCTGTTCTGAAAATGCTGATAGCTTTGCTCTCAGAAAGTGGATGAAAAAAAGTATAAGAATCCAACAATAATGTCAAAAGAAAACAAACACTGTAAAAATAAGTCAATTAATCTACTGTTCCTATGCAGTAGTTCCCCGATTGGCTCTGGGGTGGTTGGCAGAAGACTACTAACAAGCCACGACAAATAACCTCCAGCAACGCATGGCCTGGGGATATTTATGTTCAACTGCACTCTCTGGGTCTGCTGGTGGAGGCAAAAAGCAGATGTATTGAAGGACAAGCAGACAAATGCTGTCATCCTGAAGGAGGACAAAAGGTTAGTGGACCCCAGAGCCACTAGCATTCACTTGGGAACAGCACATCATCAATCTTAGCTACCCACTGGAGAACAGATTTCTGAATTGATGTTAAATGCAATAATAGCAAATCATTGAGCTACAGTAAAGACAGGCAGATAAATCTCAAGGATATAGATTAAGGGGTAAGAGATTTAGAGGGGATTTGAGATGGTCATTTTTCACTCAAAGAGTGATAAAGATATGAAATGAACTGCCTGAATGCGCAGTGTAGTGCTGACAGGATTTGAGAAGTATCTAGACAAGTTCTTGACTCACCTTGGCACAGAAAACTATGGGCCAAGAGCTGAAAAATGGGATTAATACGGATGGGTATCCATTGGTCTGCATGGCAGTGGTGGATCGAATTGTCTGTTTCCATGACAATCCATTTTTTATAAAAACTGAATTATATGGACACCACTGGCATGACAAGTATTTAAAGAAGGCTGTCTCATTCAGTTGTATCTATGTATGGTTGGAATGATAATTAAACCTGATTCAATTTGATTTTGATTTAATCCTACCACTAACTGCTTTTGAACTCAGTGGTTTGTCTGGCCATTTTAGAGAGAGTTAATGATCAATCACATTACCACTGATCTGGAGTAATGTACAGGTCAGACTGACAAGGATAGTGTTGTAAACAAAAGAAGGTCTGCAGACCTTCAACACACTCAACTGCTGGAGGAACTCAGCAGGTCAGGCAGCATCTATAGAAATGAATTAACTGTTGATGTTTCGGGCTGAGACCCTCCTTCAGAACTGAAAAGGAAGGGGGAAGATGCCAGAATAAAAAGGTAGGGGGAGGGGAAGAAGGATAGCTGAGAGCTGATAGGTGAAGCCAGGTGGTTAAGAAAGGTAAAAGGCTGGAGAGGAAGGAATCGGATACGAGAGGAGAGTGGACCACAGGAGAAATAGAAGGAGGAGGGAATCCAGGGGAGGAGATAGGCAGGTGAGAAGTGGTAAGCAACCAGAGTGGGGAAGAGAAGAGGAGAAGTGGAGGAAAAATATTTTCTTACCAGAAGGAGAAATCTATATTCATGCCATTAGGCTGGAGGCTACCCAGACAGAATATAAGGTGTTGTGCCACCACCCTGTGAGTGGCCTTATCGTGGCACAAGAGGAGGACATGGACCAACATGTTGGAATTGGAATAGAAACTGGAATTAAAGTATTTGGCCACCTGGGATGTTCCCCTTTTGGCGGATGGAGAGGAGGTGCTCAATGAAGTGGTCATCCAATTTACAACGGGTCTCACCAATGTAGAGTTGGCCACATCAGGACCACAGGTGAAGTGTTGCCTCACACGGAAGGACTGTTTGGGGCCATGAATAGAGGTGAGGGAGGAGGTGAATGAGAAGGCGTAGCACTTTGGCTGCTTGCTGGGATGACTGCTGCAAGGGAGATTGGTGGGATGGGGCAAATGGACAAAGGAATTATGGAGAGAGCGATCCCTGTGGAAAGCAAAGAGAAGGGGAGGTAAAGATATGTTTGGTGGTAGGATCCCTTTGGAGACGGTGGAAGCTGCAGAGAATGATGTGTTGGTTGTGGAGGCTCATGAGGTGGTAGGTAAGGACAAGAGGAATTCTATCATTACTAAGGCTGCGGGAAGATGGGGTGAGCATAGGTGTTTGGGGAATGGAGGAGATGCGGATGAGGGCAGTACATTCTATGTATCTATGAGTGTAGATATATTTTAATCCAGTTGCACAGGACAACAAAGTAACATTGATTGAGGGATGCAACCTGTAGGAAGAACTTAAAAGCACGCATTCATATGTATATGGTGTCCTGCCTTGCCTGTAACTCTCTGCTTCCTTTCATGTATATTTATTGCAAGTTAATCTATTGATGAAGCTATCACTGGTAGCAATTTGTTTTATTTGAAAGAGTGCTGAATCATTTATTTACTACAAGTAGCAGCATATTCATTTTCAATATATTATTGTAGGCTTTATATATTTAGACCATCCCACTGGGTTACTTGCCCAACCATAATGCTACAGCACCCCGTAATATTGTCCAAACGATGCATGTTCCACTGATTCGAAGGTCTGAAAGAAGGGGAAAGTAGATCACTAGCTGAATGAGTTACCAGCATTTGTACATAATTGGCATTTGTTTGATTTAAACATTAACATGTGGCAATCATTTTTGAGTCAGGAGATTAAAACAATGTCAGTTGTTGTGCAATAAGCCGCCTTTCTGACATTCCTTTTCAGCTACTTTATTCATTTATGGGCTAAGTGTAGTTTGCATAGCTGTCATTTATTGCCTATTTTACTTAAAGGACATCACTGTTTTTTTGTCGTTGTCTGAAGGTATATACACATTTCCACAGTTCCTTTCTTCCTTCAGTTAACTGATCATGAACTGCAGCCTGAAGAACTTTAGTCAATTTGCCCTTTCTCAACCAAAAAAAAACTAGTTTTAGACCCTCAATGATTATCAAAGCGAACTGTTGCCTGATGTTGGCCTGACCTTCAGCCACAACATTATAGCTCAGCAGAGTGGTGCAGCTGATAGGGCCTCTGCCTCACAGTGCTGGAGACCTGGGCTCAATCCTGACCTTGGGAGATGTCTGAGTAGTGTTTGCATATGGTCTTGTGGGTTTTCATAGGCTTCCCTCTGGGTTTTGTCCCTCATCCCAACCACAGGAAGGTTGGGAGGTTATTTAGCCACTGCACATTGTGCCTATTGTGAAGGCAGAATCCAGGAAGGAGTTAATGAAAATGTGGAAGAAAGAGATAAAAGAGGAAAGAGTAAATGGCTATTTGATGGATAGGAAGGAGAAGGTGCCTAGGAAGCTGAAAGGTCTAAAGGTGGATAAGTCACCTGGACTACATCCCAGAGTTCTTAAGGAGGCTGCTGAAGAGATTATGGAGGTATTAGTAGTGATCTTTTTAAAAACACTACATTCTAGAATGATTCAAGAGGACTGAGAAATTACAAATGTTACTCCACTCTCTAAGAAAAAAGGAGGGCAAAAGACTGGAAATTGTTGGCCAGTTATGGCTGGCTTCAGTGGTAAGCAGGATGTTTGAGTCTATTGCTAAGGTTGAGGTTTTGGGATACTTGGAGGCACATATTAAAAAGTCAGCATGGTTTCCTTAAGGAGAAATCTTGACTAAGAAATCTGATAGAATCCTTTCAGGAAAAAAAACAGGCAGCATAGACAAAGGAGAGTCAGTGGATGTTCTCAGCAGGCCAGGCAGCACCTATGGAAAAAAGTACAGTCGACGTTTCAGGCCAAAAACCTTCAGCTGGACTGGAGAAAAAAAGCTGAGGTCAGGGGAGGGGAGAGAGAAACGCCAGACAATAGGTGAAACTTGGAGGGGAGGAATGAAGCAAAGAGCTAGGAAGTTGATTGGTGAAAGAGATAGAAGGCCATGGAAGAAAGAAAAAAGGGGAGAGAAGCACGAGAGGGAGGAGGGGGCAGCCAAGGAGATAACATAAAAGAGAGAAAAGGGGATGGAAAATGGTGAAGGGGCACAAGTTTGAGAAATCGATGTTCATGCCATCAGGCTGGAGGCTGTTCAAACGGTATATAAGGTGTTGTCCCTCCAACCTAAGTGTGGCCTTATCCTGACAGTGGAGGTGGCCATGGACTTCTCATTCCCATTCCCATATGTCCATCCATAGATCCCATAGATGCTGCCTGGCCTGCTGAGTTCCTCCAGCATTTTGTGTGTGTTACTCAGATTTCCAGCATCTGCAGATTTTCACTTGTTTGTCAGTGGATGTTGTTCGCTTGAATTTCAAACGACCTTTGACAAAGTGCCATGCATATTGCCGCTAAACAAGGTAAGAGCCTATGGTACTACAGGAAAGGTACTGACATGAATAGAGCATCGGCTAATTGGCAGATGTAAAAGTGTGGGAATAAAGGGGGCCTTTTCTGGTTGGCTGCCAGTGACTAGTGGTGTTCTGCAGAGAATAGTGTTGAGTCCAATACTTCTTACATTTTATGTCAATAACCTGGATGACGGAATTAATAGCTTTGTGTCAAGATTGGGATGATACAAAGATAGGTGGAGAAAATAAAGAGAAAGTAAATAAATAAATTTGCTTGCATTATACAGCTGGGTAATTAATTGATGAGGTAAGTTGGCCAGCAGCTGATGTTGTCAGGTGGTGCCCAATCTTCAGAGAGTGTTTCAACCCTTAATCACTACACCCTCCACCTGGTGGGTCAGTAGTGGTGACCAAGTCACTGCCCATCTGCTCCTGACTTCCAGCTCAACTCCTCTCGCCTGCTCCACATCCAGCAAGAGGCTCTTTCTGCTTCCTACCCCATCCTGCGAGCTGCTTCCTTCTTGCAGTTTTCACCAAGGCCCAGCGCAGACAGCAACCTCCATGCTGGCCTTCCCGGGAACCCTCTATCGCCGATCTCCACGGGGAATAGAAACGTTTGCCATCATTTGTCCCTGCACTCCTGGACTAAGAACTGGTACTTCAGGGCTTTCCTCTCGTGAGCCTCCTCATATCCTTCCTCCCATGGTACTGTGAGCGCCACCAGAATGATTTTCTTGTCTTTGGTGGACTACGGTATGATGTCTGGTGGAAGTATGGCTTGTACCACCTCGGGAACTGCAGCTTCCTTCCCACATCGAGCCTCATCTCCCATGATGTGGCAGTTTGCAGACAATTGGATTTAGGCCCTGTCCTTGATGAAAATGACTGCCTGTTTACTTCTCTGCCAGCTGGTCTCTTTTTACAGCTTTCCCACTCCAGTGTGTCAGCAAGACCTTGCCATGGGACCACCTATACCATCCTTGTGTTAAAGCTGCTTTGTATCCTGACAGTACGTGTGCTGGTGAACCCCACTGACCACAAAGCTTGCATTTAGGGTCCTCTCTCAGCCCTCTTGCGTGCAGCTGTGGTGCTGTAGGGAGAGTGTCATACACAGACTGCAGGAGGAAAGAAGTGTGGAAGAGCTCCAGTCTCCAAAGCTCTATCCAAGTGATCTCGTGTTTGGAAGATCCCATTTCATCCAGGTGCCCTGTAACCCCAACTGCACTGCCTTCGATAACCGCATTTCGTCCTTGCAGCTCCGTACCTCTGCCTGCACCTTGCACTTGCACTCCCCCATCATTGGAAGTGGCCTTGCCATCCCAGGCATGGGTTGTCAATGATGTCTCTCAATTGCAGGGAGCTCACTGCCTGGTCTGTGGCCAAGCTGGTGGCTCACTTTCAACTCGATCTTGTTGTGACCCCTGCTTGGTTTATTAGCTTGTCATTGGAACTCCTCAGAGTTAACACAGCTCTATGCTTTGCCACCTTGAACTTCTCCACTACCGATGACAACGGGAGCTGTAGCTAGCCTGATCTTATGTAGAGCCCACTGAAGAAAAACTTGAGCGGATCCCTAGCCACCTCCGCAGGTGCTTGTTGATTCTCCTCTCAGTATTTCTACAGTGGTCATGGGGAAGTCGTACACTGTGAAAAGCCAGAGCAGCCTTGGTAGAAGACCAAGTTGGTACAAACATGTCTTAAACTTACCAAGGAGTCTGGTTTTGTTGAACTTCTTCAGCCACTCTTCAGTCTGCTTTACAGTCTCGTTGATACTGGTGCTGTCCGCCATTGCTGTAATTGACCACTGTCCAAGACACTTTCCTGGGTTGTCCTCTATGGATGGAATGACTTCTCCCTGTACTTGAAGACTGAACTTGCTGGTAACCTTGCCCTTTTTGATCAGCATGCAACTGGACTTCCTGGCCTTGCAGGTCATCCTAGCCCAAGTGGCTACATTGTCCAGGATTTCCAATGCCCATCTTGCTTGGACGTGGGTTATAGTGGTTCCTGTGATGTCATCCATGAATCCCCGTATTGCAGGCTGTCAGATGCAGGCTCCAGCGCTGGGCCTTGGGTTACGTCTGCTGCTGCTGATATGAGGAGGTTCATACCCACGATAAACAAGATGGGGGAGATGGTACAGCAGATTTGAATCCCTTTTTGGGGGTCTTGCCACCTGGTTGTAAAGTGGGCTGAAATGAAGCATAGCTTGAATCCTCCTAGGTAGCTGGTGATCATGTCTCACGTTACTGGTGGGATATGGTAGTGGTCCAGGTCAACCTGGATGAGGACGTGTGGAGCAATAATATCAAGAACTTGAAATGAAGAGTCCTTGAAAGTGAGTCCATAGGTTGTGGGAACAGCTAAGTAATGGGACAAGTAAAGTTGAATGAAGTTAACCCCACTGGTTCAAGAGCCTGTTGGTTGAGGACTAATAACTGTTTCTGAACCTGGTGGTGTCGGTCCTGAGGCTCCTGTACCTTCTTCCTGATGGCAGCAGCGAGAAGAGAGCATGACCTGGATAGTGGGAGTCCCTGATGATGGATGCTGCTTTCCTGCAACAGCACCTCATGTAGATGTGCTCAATGGTGGGGAGGGCTTTTCCTCTGATGAACCGAGCCATATTCACTAATTTTTATAGGTTTTTCCATACAAAGGTATTGATGTTTTTATGCCAGGCCTTGATGCAACTACAGTAGTTAATGTACTCTCCATCATACAGCTTTAGAAGATTGTCGAAGATTTTAGCTGACACACTGAATCTTCGCAAACTTCTAAGTAGAGGCACTGCCATGCTTTCTTCATAATGGCATTTATGTTCTGGATCCATGACAGATCCTCTGAAAGTGTTTACTGTGAATGCCCATTAGAAAATGAATCTCAGGATTGTATATAGTGACATATATGCACTTCGATAATAAATTTACCTTGAAGTTTAAACTTAGAAAGCCTTCCATCTGCCAGTTGTCAGAACTGAAGAACCCATAAAGAATTTAGTTGCGATTCGAAGCAGGATCACAGAAACAAAGTTTGAACTGGGGTAGAAAGCAGACTGGGCATGCAGATACAGGATTGAGAGGGGGTATGGTTGTGGTGAGGCCAAGGGGCTTTGGTCAGACAGGAAATGTGGCAGTAGGAGTTCTCCATCAGTCTGAGATATGATTACACTCGGACTTGTGTGAGATTGGGATTGGTTCAGAAGATTAATAGATGCAGAAAAGACATGGGTATTTGGAGAGATGTTGAGAGCTGGTGGTGGAGATGCCTGAGGATAATATCAGTGAGTTAGAGTGAATGAGAATCTGCATGGAGACCTTGGAAACCCATGGAGTGGACTGATCTGCCAAAGCCAGGGCACGCCTCAGCATTCCAGCTTATGCAATGGAGCCCATAGCATCAGGCTAACGTAGCCATAGATGTGCTTAATTATCAACTAGGAATAAAAAGCAAAGGATAGAGTCATAGAAAAATACAACACGGATACTAGGCCTTCAGCTCAACCAGGCTATGCTGACGATAGTGCCCGCCCAGCTAATCCCAATGTCCTGTGTTTGGTCCATATCCCTCTAACCCCAAACCACCATGTACAATACTTAACCAAGTGCTTCTTAAATAATACTACTGTACCTGCATCAACCACTTCCTTTAAAAGCTCATTCCACATACTCAATACCTTCTGCATGAAAAAATTGTTCCACAGTTCCCTTTTAAATTTTCCTCCCCCACCAGCCTAAACCGATGTCCCCTTGTTTTGTACCTCCCTACCCTGGGGAAAAAAAACTATTACCAACCACCTTCTCTAAGCCTCTCATAATTTTAAACACCCCTCATTCCCTTTTGTTCCAAGGAATGAAGGAGTAGTCTGGCCAACCTCTCTATATAACCCAGGCTTCTAATACTGGCCACATCCTCATAAGCCTTTTCTACACACTTTCCAGTTTAACCACATCTTTCCTATAACAGGGTGACCAAACTGTGCACAGTACTCCAAGTGTGGCCTCCCCAATGACTTGTACAACTGCAACATAATGTCCCAACTCCCATACTCAGTGCCCTGACTGATGAAGACCAACAAACTAAACACGTTTTTTCATCGCAATGCTGTCTATCGTGATGCTGCTTTCAATGAAATATGCACATGTACTCCTACGTCCCTGTGTTTCATTACACTCCCCAGTGCCCTACTATTCATAGTGTGAGGCCTGTGCTGATTTTATTTTCCAAAATGCATCACTTCATACACACCTGTTTTGAAATCTATTTTACACTTCCCCAACTGATCAGGATCCCCCTGTACTCTATTTCTTTACCTTCTTCACTATTAACAGCCTAATTTTATGATATGCACAAACTTACTTATCAAGCCTTGTGCATTTGCTTCCAAATCATTTATATAAATAATGAATATGTGACCTCCAAAGGCAATCTCGTTTAAATAATGCCTTCGAGCTTGGTGTCCATGGCCTGCTGGATAGCCTTGAACAAGTAAAGCAACTTTTCACAAGTCATGTCAAAAGTGTAATGCATACTGTTTGAGAATATCGTCACGTCTGGCAGCTCCATGTTTTTAAGTATATTTTGCATTGAGGACCCAGAAAGAAAAAACTGGATCGCATTATTGATGTGTGTGATCTTATGGTCTATGCACCAAAACTAATTGTCTCTCCTTATCCTCAATGAAGCTAACCAAAGACAACTATCTCTTGGGCAACTTTACAGTAATATTAAAAATTGACCAGGCAGGTCATGCATAAAATAGGCATTTACTGTATCTATGTAACAGCCTCTGGTCAATCATCAACAAAGTGATTCTGTATATTTTTTTTGTTGTTTTTGTGTCACTAGGACAATAAATGACAGGAAATGTGCACATTACAAACACATATTGAGTTGTGAATGGTTGTTGATGAATTGCAAGCCAACAGATTGGATGGCTTCAGTCTCTCTGTGACAAGCAAGCTCAGGGCAGGATCTGGAATATGGACCATTGACTTGATATCTTGCATACATGTTTGCTGAGTTAAAGTATATCTCATTTGTTCCATTAGTTCACCTTCTTTGAGCCATTCAAATACAGTTGTGCAGCCAAGTGTTAAGGTTTCAGGCTGAAAGCTAAATACATGATATGACATTTTCAATTACATTTTGCTGACACTAATGCTGCAGACCTGATTTTGTGTGGTTGGTCTCGGCATCCAAACTGACAAAAGTTGGAGAAAGAATCATTAACTTAAGTTTATTTGGTGGCTGCCACTATTTTAATTTATCAGTGTCAGCAACAGGTTATTGATCAGATATGTTTCCCTCTCCACAAGCACTAACTGGCCTGCTGAGTATTTTCAATACATACTGATTTTGTTTCATATTTCTAGTTAAGGTCATCCCCGGATAATGAATAGGTTCTGATTTAAAGATGTATTTGGGTTGATTTTATCCATAAGGCAGAAAATATATTCAATATGGTCTCCATACCTCCACAGTGTTGAACGTTTTAAGAACAATATCTTCCCTTCCACCTTCAGATTTCTGAATGGCCCATGGACCCATGAATACTACCTCACTATTTTGATCTTTTTTGCACTATTTATTTTGCTATATATTCTTATTGTTATCTATAGTAATTTTTACATATTGCACTGTACTGCTGCCACAGAGCAACAGATTTCGTAACACATAGAATATCAGCAATAATAAATCTGATTCTCACTCTGATCAAAGCATATAAACTGATAAGAAAGAAAATTACTAAAACAGGAGAGAAAGAGGAACTACTGCCATTTGCAGGAACAAAAGAATATATGCACAGTACATCAGACTTCTGAATTGAATTGAATTAGTTTTATTTCTTACATCCTTCATGTATATAAGTAAAAATCTTTGTGTTACGTCTCCGTCTGAATGTGCAATGTGCAATTTATAGTAATTTGTAATAAATAGTATGCACAACAGGACAGTCAATACAGCATAGAAATACAATTGTATCAACATGAGTTGATCAATCTGATGGCCTGGTGGAAGAAGTTGTTCCGAAGCCTGTTGGTCCTGGCTTTAATTAATAATATATTGGGGGGGCATACATGTGTACAGATGTCCATAATTCAGGCGTCTGTATCCAGAAGTAGTCTGTATTTTTGTTCTGTTTCCATAACAACTTATTCAGCACAGACCGGGTTACAGCACTACTTATAAACTTGGTTTGTGGAAAAGGGAGTGAGGGAGAATTCACTCTCATTACAGATGTTCACGGTTTTGAGAGATCAAGGTTATAAATGAACAACTGTGACCATTTTGCTCATGATTTTATGGGATTCATTCCAAACTCATCCAAAAATGAAACAGACCAGATCAACCTGCTGCAATACGAGGAGATAATTTTGGCCTGGTTGTCAGGAAGCCATGCAGACATCAACACCCTAGCTTATCCCTGCTTTGCAAAATATCTCCACTGAGCTCAAACTGTACCATTGTAGATGGATCGACCACCATCAATATTTTCAGGGTCAACTCTAATGGACTGACTATATCAAAACTTTGGACTCAGGTGGAGAGAGAAATGGTTTTCTCTGAGGTCAATTGTTCACTTCAGTTAAAGCTTCTCCACCAACTATAAACCCTCATGTCAAAGGATTGTACCACTTGCCTAGATGGTTGGTCATGTACCAGTCCTCCAAAAGCTGATGAGTTCAGAGCAGCTGGCTGAACCAGTAGCTTAGGTACAGGATACATTATTTACCCTCTCATTAATATTTCATCACTGTAGCAGTCTGTATAGAACAGCAATAGTACCTAAATGGCTAGTTTTAGAAAGTGGCATCTTGAATTCTGAGGAAAGACAGTATTTCCAGACTCTGTGGGTGCACTGTCAATTCCATTATAATGCTTTCCTAATAATATGAAAGAAGTACCATTTCCATAAGAAACGTCTCGACAAGAAGGCTTACTACTGCCTTGTTATCCAGCTTGAGTTGACCAGAAAAGGGTATCCTTGCATCTGGTGACCCTTGGAGGCGGAGGTGTAGCAGGAAATTCTCTATAAAACGCATAAATTGCTGCACTAACTTCAACCATAAAGCTCACAATTTTGAGTAGAGAGTTACAAACTGAAACAGCTGCTGTGACAACCTCTGAATGTTTAAAAAAACACACACAGAACAATGCCTCAACTTCGAATGAACCCACTGGTGCAAATGAGGTTTGTTCAGTTTGTACATCGGTTTATATCTAGCCGATTTCTGGTATTAAACTTGACCTTTTGTCATCAGATACAAAGGTTAAAACAGAGCTTAAAAATCTAATTGGGTGGAATGCTACCTTTTTTTTTGATGCCATCCAAAGTATTTTGTGATCCTTGAATGTCAAAATCATCTAGAAGAGGCACAAATCTAGCTCATAGACTAGCTTGATTTTTGATATTGCTGCTTTAATGGTCAGGCTCGGGTGATAATGATATGACTAGCTGCAGTACTCTTATTCTGTGTTCAGAATCACTGAGAATGACCTTGCAGTGTGGCTGATGACTGCAGAAATATTATTTGGACAAATCTTTCAGACATTGTGCTGTGAAGCAAAACCCAGAAGGTCAGTTTGCCTTAGAAGGCTGTCTACAAAACAAAAATATAATACGTAAATATGAAAAGTGAAAAAAAAGCAAAAAAAAGGGTCAGAAACAAAATTCCTGGTCACAATGAAATGTGACTGAGTAAATGTCTGAAGTCCTCATTTAAGCAAGCGATAGAGAGGGAAGATACAGTTTAAGGAGTTGGGGCATATGGAATAATGCAGACAGTTTTACACAAGAAGGTCATAAACTCATCCTGTAATATTGATATATACATTGGTATTCATCCTGACTCAAAGCTACAGATAAAGGCCTTAGTTTAGCTATTGACCTTCATTGCTTTTAGTTGCTATATCAACAATAAACTGCCCCAGGAAGCTGCGGAAACACCACTTTGAGAATTCCTGACTTAATTGGGTCAGAATTTGTTGTAACCAATTGATAATTATCAGATGACTACCCACCTACAGTATTGAATTAATAGAAATAGAGTAATATGAAATCCCAGCCTCTTTGTTCATTACACCTTTTGACATATGAGTATTCTTGCAAGGTCCCATACAAAATGAATAAAATATTTCCAATATGATTATGAGAAGGTTTAATAAACTGTGCAGAGTCACAGGAGATTCTGCCGATAATGCAAATCTTGGTGACACACACAATATTCTGGAGGAACTATAGAGATTCTATGGCGAGAAATGAACAATTGATGTTTTGGGCCAATACGCTAAATCAGGCCTCTAGTACATGTTTAGCGTTAGTAACCAAAATACGTTTCTCAAGATTTGTTATGATTCTAAGTAAAGAAATATTTTTAAAGCATATCATGTACATTAAGTCTTGGTACTCTTCATACAATGTTTTCTTACAATTCTCTTGGGTTCTCACCTGACCCATCCATGTCCCTGCTCCAACACGTCACTACACCTTCCTACTTTCCAAATGTCACCCATTCTGCCATTATTCTTGGCTTGAACTTCCAAAGAGTCATTCATTTGTCCGTTATTATGAGTAAAACTTTGGTTTATAGATGACCTTCCCTCACAAAGCCAAATAAGATTTCCATTATTTACAACTCAAGCTGTGTGTATAACAGTTATGTGTAATGGAAAATAATTCACTTTCTCATATTCCCTCCATCAAGATGGCTTATGACTTTGCTATTATATTACTTTAATTGAATTATTTGATGTTAAGTTGCTGGAAATTAGTTTTGATCTTTCAGTATCTAGCTGTATTGTTTGAAACCCATGCAACAATACCGAATAATAATGTGTTGAATTTTAGCAACAAAACATATCAACATTGTTCTATTGTAGAACTATATTAAGACAGAATTAAACCATTTGGCCCATTGAGTCTGCTCTGCCGTTCAATCATGGTTGATCTTCTCTCCCAACCCCATTCTCCATCCTCTGTAGCCTTTGACACCCAACCTAATCAAGAACTTATCAAACTGCTTTAAATATTATGGCTCTAGCTCATGATAAAAGATATCAGGAAAGGGAGAACTGCCATTGAGATTATTCTTTCCATACTACAACTAGGACTCAAGTTTCATTTACTGTACTTCATTGTGTACAAAGAAAGGCATAACATATTTACCGATATGTACCCAAACATTTAAGTTGTCTTTAATCTTTGAAATATAGTACAGGTTTTGCTTTATAGAGCATAAGATCTTGGCCTCCTCCACCATGACTTGGATTGGACCTCCTCTCAGTTTACAGTAATTACTCACCTGTATCAGGAGTCAGCAGATTTTGTATCTGTGAGCCAGTGATTAATCAAATCAAACACACACAGGGAACTCTCACAGAAAGAATCATTTTATCAGAAGCCGCATTTTATTTACAGAAAACAGAAGGCCTGCCAGTGCAGGGTGATGTCAACCAGAAGCTTGAGGATGCAACAAGAGTTAATTTCAACTGCCTGCTGCCTGCCTCCCAGCTGAAACACAGGTGCTGAAAACCAGAATGAAACTTTGGGCACCCTTTAGAAAGCCAATGTCTTTCTGGTGCAATTTTCAGGCAAAAGTCTAAATAGTCACTCTGTAGAGCACCTATCTGTTTTGCGGAACAGTGCTTACAGATACATATTGACATCTTATTGGCTACCAATCACAAATGGTTGGAACATGAGGTGATCTCCTTGTTCCTTCCCCTCTCTCTCCCTCCATGACATCAACCTCTTGATCAAGCATTTATTCACCTTCTTTGGTTGAGAGGCTATTATTGTCCAATCAAACCTCTGTGAGGTGCTTTCTTCATTTTTCTATTCTAAAAGTTTTATGCCAATGCAAATTGTTGTGAATCAAAATGCACCAAAGATAACTTTTCAGAACATGTGCATCATTAGTGAACTGCATTGTCTTTTATTTTAGAGATACAGCGCAGAACAGGCCCTTCCAGCCCAATGAGTTGTGCCCCCAGCAAGCCACCTGTTTAGCCCCAGCCTAATCAGAAAGCAATTTACAATGACCAACTAACCTACGAACCAGTACATCTTTTGACTGTGGGAGGAAACCAGAGCACCTGGAATGAACAAACTTTCTTACAGAGGGCTTCGGAATTGAACTCAGAACTCCAACACTCTGAATTGTAATCATCAGCAAAAATAATTAACCATTAATTTTATGAAAATTTAAAGAAATTACATAGTTCTTGCTATAACATAATTTAAGAGAATGCAAACTATGTCAGCTGTTCTAGGTTTTGGCTCTGTGGACTCATTTTCATTCTGAATGCTGTTGCTTGCTTTTATTGTTTATGGGATTTGTGTCTCTTTCTCTGTCTGCACATTGGGAGTTGGTTGTTATTCTAATGTGTTCTTCTGAGTTTCTTGTTTTGCGGCTGCCTGTGTGCAGATGAATCTCAAGGTTGTATAATTTATACATAGTTTGAGAATAAATGTACTTTGAACTTTGAACTTTAAGACTTATAGGAACTTGCTTTGAATAATTCCTCAATTCTGAAGATTTTGTAACTATTTTCACTGAGATGTGCTGTGTGAATGATTCACTTCCTTGATGCCCAGTTAGGCAATATCTCATTTCTTTTGAACTACTACCATTGTGTCATCCTTCCATTCTTCCTCAAAGCCTATACCCCTCCACTTTATCTATGCTTCCCTAAATCTGGGCTCTTGATCATCCACAGATGGTTGAGGCTTCAAGATCTTGTATTCCCCATCTAAGCTTCACTACCTCTCACTCTTCTTTAAGTTGCCCTTGAACCATACCTCTTTAACAATATTTTTACTCCCATTTGCAATGTTCTCAGATCTTACAGTAGGACCGGACTACATTCAGAAGTGGGTTGTAATTTTGCAGGTAATGTTTGTTCCAGTTCCATCTCATGGACATCTCCAACAAGAGAGAGGTTAAAGTGAACTAGCAGCCGGAGTTCTGGACCATTGATATGGAGATACTGATGTTGATCTCATCTTGGCAGCTGGGAAATTTAAAGTTAAGTTTGGAATTTTTTTAAAGTTAATCAATATCCTTTATGGAAACAAATCTGTTGTCCTTACTTGGACTCATCTATATGTGACTACATATCATCAGCTTGTTCATATAACCATATAACAATTACAGCATGGAAACAGGCCATCTCGGCCCTTCCAGTCCGTGCCGAACTCTTCTCTCACCTAGTCCCACCGACTTGCACTCAGCCCATAACCCTCCATTCCTTTCCTGTCCATATAGCTGTCCAATTTAAAGTTAATTCTTCTAGGATAAGCATCACTGTTAAAACTACCTCCGATTACAATGGGTAAGGATTAAACTATTGCCCGTTGCAGAATAGTCTGAATTAGCAGTGTAAATCTCAATTGTTTATTCTGTGGTCCTGGGTTGAGAGTACAATAATTGAATTGAATGGCTGATTGTCACTCTCCCTCTCTCTAAATCAGAATTTAACACTTCATACTCATGTGTTCCCTTGTGGTCAATGAACTGATGACATGGTGACATTCATCTGTGTAATTTAGGACTCCGTGTTCTGTGTCTAATTCCAGATTCGCACAGTGAGACTATCAACTCAGTAAAAGATCCAAATGGAATATAGCATATTCCATTATGTTATCATATAATATGATAACATAATTATTAAAGCAATGCAAGTAATTTTATCAATTATAAATAAAAACAGAAAGTACTGGAAACATTCAGCAAGTTTTCAGTAGTTTAATTTTATTTCAGATTTCCAGCATCTGCAGTTTTTTTACTTTAATTTTTTTAAATCAAATGGCAAACCAAACCCATTGTTTTGTACTCAATATGAATCACGAAGCACAGATTGCACAATAACATCCACCCAACTTGTAAGAACTACTATTGCGAAAGATTTTCCATACTAAAGTGTTCAACGTTTTTAACTTCCGTACAAAGCTAAAAATAATAAAGAAGTGAAATGTTCACATGAGCTGCTTTAAATTTATTACCAAGCAGCAAAGACTTTAAAAATTAAAGCTGTTTGTTAATATTTGGAATCTGATTTAAAATCAGGTGACTTTTTAAGTTAACTCAAACAGCTCACTGGAAATCTATAAACTCTTACTGCACAGAAAAATAAAGGGCAATTACTAGGCTGGTATTTTAATGCTGCTTAACTTGAGCTGATTCAAACTGGAAGAGTTTTAGATCTTGTGAAATTGCATTTGTTTCAGTAATAGCAACTATAGCCTGAATACTCCCTAATAGTACAAAGTGGTTAACTGACTATGTCCCTCAGGAAAAAAACGTCAGCTTCAGCCTGAGGGGACTGGTCAGAATCTGCTTGCAGTCACTAGTATGGGCTGAATGCCTTCATATTACTGACTGGAAGTAGATTCTGGAGGAATCCAGGACAACATAAATATATTTTGGGAAGACCCTGACTATTTTGCATTTTTAAACTCTATGTTGTATTAGAGAAGGCAATATTCAATGGAAAGGCAAAGATAAGCACGGGATTTAAGCCATTTTATGCATGTTGCTATCTTCAATTTTCTGAAGTATTTATCTTATTTTAATCAGAAACTCATGAAGTGGCGGATTTCCAGATTGCACATAACTTGAAAATTGTACGAGCCAGCTATCCGTCATGAGAAGAAGACAACTCTACTTATTGATGCTGAGAATATATGTTGCTCCCTCTAGGGGAATCTAAACTTTGAGGCAAAACTTTTATCCTTTACAAAGGAGATGAGGATGAATTTCTTCTGTCTGATGTTGAAGATTGAATATTTCATTGCCAATTACGTTCTGATTTCTAGCATTGCCAATATTTTACAATTTTCTATTTCTTTACTAAGTGCTCAAAATTTGCAAAAAAAAAATTCATGATTACATTTGTTACAACAACATAAGAACTAAGCAAGAAATAGATTTTTTCTGTGTTTTGCTGGCTTGGTTCATTTTTCCAAATTAAAAATCAATGCAATATTAGTATCTTGTTTTTTCACAGTTCCACACTTAGATCCATCTGTTCCAACAGATCACTATTGAGATTTAAAATAAGCATTGTAGTCATATAATGGAATCCTACTAGAGGCATAGAGCAGGGAACTAATGTCCAATGCTGAGGATAGGGTGACACACTGATGAGACAACAAAGTATTCAATTTTAGCTGTACCTTTCCATGTGTCTTTAAGGAATGAGGCAAAAGCAGCCATTAGGAGACACAAGAGCCAGTTGCTGGAATCTGAGGCAAAAACAACACGTGCACTGTCTCAGTCTGAAACACAGAAGATTTCTCTCCCCCACAAATGCTGTTTGTCTTGCTGAGTTCCTCCAAACAGGCATCAGTTTTGTTGTAAATGCAAACTGAGGTCCTCTTTACACAATGAGATTATGCACGATCTGCTATCCACAACTTGATCAGGCATTTGGAAATCAAACCATTGGTCCCAAGGAAAGTATAACATTGTTTTTACATTATTGGGAGTCTTCTTCAGATTGCCTCTAACTTTTTCACTTTCTCTTCTTGATTGTCCCAATCATCTCAGAAACCTTCCTATGACTTCAACTTCTATCCAAGCGGAAAGATTTTCAACGAATCACAAAAAGGTTCCAGCAAGAAAAGAAACCATGCCAGCCCCATCCAATAGCAAATCAACCAGTCCAACTCCCCCCTTCTCTTCATACTCCCACATTTTAACCCCTTTCAACCCTATATTTGATTCCCTTTTGATTGCCACTTTTTTGAGCTTCCTCATCTTCTTTCCCTGGTCGTGTATTGTTATGTAAGAAAAAGCTCTTCCTTCTGCTACTTCTGGTCCTCACGTCAAATATCTTCATTCGATATTCTCATCTTTTCTATCAAACGGAACAGTTTCTATCTACCTATTCTATCTAGACATTTCATGGTTTGAAATGCATTAACAATTTATGCATAAATACAAGAGATGCTGCAGATACTGTAAGTCCAGAGTAACACAACAAAACATGGCAGATCAGGCACAGTCTATGAAAAGCAATAAACAGTCCATATTTTAGCTGAGGCCCTTCAACAGGTCTCAGCTTATGCACATCTAACCTTCTAATATCTTTGGTTCCTGTTACCCATTTAGATTTGTACACTCTAGTTTATATTATCTTCTATTATTTCTCCTACCAAAATATAACACTTACATTTTTCTATGTTAAATTTTATCTGCCACCAATCTGCTTTATCCACCAACCTATTCATACTCTCTTGAAGACTATAACTATCCTTATTACAGTTAACTGCACTTTCAAGTTTTGTTTAATCTGCAAATCTGAAACTATGCACTGCTCTCCCAAGTCTAAGATATACTCGTAGTCCTAGTACCAACTCCAGGGAAGTCCAATCGATAATTCAATCCAGTCTGAAAAACAACTCTTCTTTGTGACTCTGTTTCTTGTAACAGAGTCACAAATTAATTTTGTTCCAAGAGCTTCATTCCTAATGCTATTTTGCCACACATATCAAACACATTTTGAAGGTTAATATACACTTCATCAATCTTTTTTTTTCTTTGACTATGTTTGTTAAATCATCAAAACTCAGTAAAGTTATTGAAATGTGACTTGCCTATTGTATGTATATTCCAGCTTTTCCTAATTCATCCTCACCTATCCAACTGTCTGCTAAATCTATCCTTTATAGTCTCTAATAAAGATTTCCCTTCCACCAAGGTTAAACCAAGTGGCTTGTGGTTGTTAGTTCTTTCTATGCAATCCTTTTCGTAAATAATTGCAACTTTTGAATTTCTCTATTTCTCCAGCTGTAGTCGAATATATCCACAGCTGTTTGGAAGTTTATGACCAATGTTTCTGGAACTTCTACCCTTATTCTCGGCAACAAAGGATAGATCTTATCTCTACCAAGTGATTACTGTAGGTTGAAGTACAACTTTTTTTCCACTGCTTCTACTTATAGCCTATCCAGTACATCAACCAAATTTTCCTTTGCTGACACTCCAGCAATTATTTCTTCCTCAGTAAAAGCCTACTTTAAGTCTCATTGTCGCAAAGGCCATGATTATGACCTGAGTACACAGGTAACTATCACATTAGACCAGTGAAATAACACACAAAATGCAGGAGGAATTCAGCAGATCAGCCAGCAGCTATGGAGGGATGTGGACAGTCAATTTTTTGGGCTGAGACACTTTATCCAGCATTTTGTGTGTTGCTCCTCATTTTCAGTATCTGCAGTCTTTTTTGTAGAGCCCATGATTTTGCACACTGCTGGCCTCCGTGTAAGCACGAATTTTACCTGGTTCTGATGTAACCCAGTTTACAGGCCCACATATCCTCAATTATTGATTAAATTCTCTATAATACCAACCAACCCCAGGGAAGTCAAATCTATAATTCAATCCATTCTGAAAAACAACTCTTCACAAATTAATTTTATTCCAAGAGCTTCATTCCTGATGCTATTTTGCCATACATATCAAACAAGTTTTTTCTGATTAGTATCTTATTTGATTGTGTAGAATAAAATTTTAAAAATGGGATGAATGTAAAAGTAGTAATGGAGGACAAAGAAATGGCGGATAAACCTACAAAGTATTTTGCATCACTCTTCACTGTGGAAGACACTAGCAGTATGCCAGAAATTCAAGTGTGTCAGGGGGCTGAAGTGAGTGTAGTTGTTATTACTAAGGAGAAACTGCTCGGCAAAAGCTGAAAGATCCAAAGGTAGGGAAGTCACCTGAACCAGATGGACTACACACAATAGTTCTGAAAGAGGTGGCTGAAGAGATTAGTAATGATCTTTCAAGAATCACAAAATTCTGGAACGGTTCCTGAGGACGGGAAAATTGCTAATGTCACTCCACTCTTTAAGAAGGGAAGGAGGCAAAAGATAGGAAGTTATAGGCCAGTTAGCCTGACTTCAGTGGTTGGAAAGATGTTGGACTCCATTATTAAGGATGAAGTTTTAGGGTACTTGGAGGCAGAAAATAAAATAGGCCAAAGTCAGCGTGGTTTCCTGAAGAGAAAATCTTGCTTGACATATCTGTTGGAAGGCAGGATAGACAAAGAAGAGTCAGTGGATTTGTTAACTTGGATGTTCAAAAGGCCTTTGACAAGTTGCCGCACATGAAGCTACTTAACAAGATAAGAGCCCATGGTATTACGGGAAAGATACTAGCATAGACAGAAGATTGGCTGACTGGCAGGAGGCAAAGAGTGGGAACAAAGGAGACTTTTTCTGTTTGACTGCCGGTGACTAGTGGTGTTCAGCAGGGATCAGTGTTGGGACCACTTCTTTTCACATTATTTGTCATTGATTTGGATAATGGAATTGATGGCTTTGTGGCCATGTTTGTGGACAATATAAAGACAGCTGGAGGGGCAGGTAGTGTTGATGAAGCAGGGAATTTGCAGGAGGACTTGGATAAATTAGGAGAATGGGCAAAGAAGTGACTGACGGAATATAGTGTAGTGGTCATGCACTTTGGTAGAGGGAATAAAGGAGTAGACTACTTTCTAAATGGAGGAAAATTCAAAAATTTGGTGCAAAGGGAGTTGGGAGACCTTGTGCAGTATTCCCTAAGGGTTAACCTGCAGGTAGAGTCGGTGGTAAGGAAGGCAAATACAGTATTAGAGGTCAAGGAGGAGGAAGATTTACCAGGATGCTGTCTGGTTTAGAGGGCATGTGCTTTAATGAGAGGCTGGATAAACTTGGGTTGTTTTCTCTGGAGTGCTGGAGGGGAGGTCTGATTGAGGTTTATAAGACTATGAGAGGCATAGATAGTGTAGACAGGGAGTATTTGTTTCCCAGTGTTGAAATGTCTAATACCAGAGGACATGCACTGAAGGTGAGAGGGGATAGGTTCAAAGGGGATGTGAGGGATAAGTTTTTTACTGAGTGAGTCATGGATGCATGGAATGCACTGCCTTGCATGGTGGTAGAGGCAAGTACTTTAGTGGCTGTTAGGAGACATTTGGATAGGCACATACATGTAAGGAAGATGGAGAGATATGGACATGGTGTAGGTAGGAGGGTGTATTTGATTTTCTTTGTAGTTGGTTCAGCACAACGTTGTGGGCCAAATGGCCTGTTCCTGTGCTGTACTGTTCTATGCTCTATGTTTTATGTTCATTCATTTCAAGAGGACTAGAATACAAAAGCAAGAATGTAATGCTGAAGCTGATTGGTCAGTGCATTTGGAGCATTGTGAGCAGTTTTGGGCCCTTTATCTAAGAAAAGATGTGCAGGCATTGGAGAGGGTCCAGTGGAGATTTATGAGAATGATTCTAGGAATGAAAGGGTTAACATATGAGGAGCGCTTGATGGCTCTGGGCCTGTACTCACTGGAGTTTAGAAGAACAAGGGAGATCTCATTGAAATCCATTGAATATTGAAAGGCCTAGATAGAATGGACGTGGAGACGATGTTTCCTACAGTGGGGGAGTCTAAGACCGGAGGGCACAGCCTCAGAATACAAGGACATCACTTTAGAACAGAGATGAGGAGGAATTTCTTTAGCCAGAGGGTGGTGAAACTGTGGAACTCATTGCTACAGATGGCTGTGGAGGCCCAGTCATTGGGTATATTTAAAGTGAAAGTTGATAGGTTCATTATTATTGAAGTTGTCAAAGGTCATATAACCATATAACAATTACAGCACGGAAACAGGCCATCTCGGCCCTTCTAGTCCATGCCGAACTCTTACTCTCACCTAGTCCCACCAACCTGCACTCAGCCCATAACCCTCCATTCCCTTCCTGTCCATATATCTATCCAATTTAACTTTAAACAACAACATCAAACATGCCTCAAACTCTTCTGCTGAAAGCTCGTTCCACACAGCTACCACTCTCTGAATAAAGAAGTTCCCCCTCATGTTACCCCTAAACTTTTGCTCTTTAACTCTCAACTCATGTCCTCTTGTTTGAATCTCCCCCAATCTCAATGGAAAAAGCCTATCCACGTCAATTCTATCTATCCCCCTCATAATTTTAAATACCTCTATCAAGTCTCCCCTCAACCTTCTACGCTCCAAAGAATAAAGACCCAATTTGTTCAACCTTTCTCTGTAACTTAGGAAGTCATGGGGAGAAGGTGGATGAATGGGGTTGAGAGGGATGATAAATCAGCCATGATGGAATGGCAGAGCAGACAAGATGGGCTGAATGGCCTATTTCTGATCCTATGTCTTATGATCTTATGGAATAGCATATTAAGGATGTGGAGATCAGAATTTAAATTCATCATAGCAGTCAGGGGATTTAACAATAGTCATCTGAATAAATCATTGATATAAAGCTAATGTAAGTAACAGTGATCAGAAGAACCAATCTGCAATTGATCAAATCTGACATCAAGTAGCTGTGGAAAAACAAAAATCAATGGGAATCAGGGATAAAGCTTTGCATTGGCTGGAGTCGTACAAGGGATGCTAATGGTCTTTGAAGGCCAATCAGCTCAGACTCAAACATCACGGCTGAAATTTCTCAGATCATTTTCCAAGGTCCAACCACCTTCTTTCCAGGACCTTGCTCCCATCATAACAAAATGAGGATATTTACAAATAAACACAGAAATACGTTCAATTCCATTCACAGGCTTACAGATAATGAAACAATCCATCCTATGCATAGCAAAACGTACACAGCATGCAGGCACAAACAGATAAATGGTATGCAACATTTGCCCCATTAACCACCTCCAACAAGGAAAAGTTTGATCAGCTCCCAATGACATTCAATGGCAATATTGTCAAACTCTCATCAGCAGCCACCTGGCTGGATGAACCACATAAATACTCTCGATCAGGGTTTCTCAACTGGGATTCCACAGAACCCCAGGGTTCCGCACGAGGTCACTAGGGGTTCATGTGAGCTCATGATTAAAAATAAACATGTTGTTTAACTTCACACAATGCGCGATAATGGCACTCACAGTGGTGGGCAGTGACTGAGCAGCCCTGTTAGCAATCTCATTAAAGGGTCCCTCAGCCCAGTATGGCAGGATATCAGAAAGTCTCGAGTCTTATTGAAAACCACCTGGAAGAACTGTAGAACAATTTTTCCTCCCTTTCAACACAAGAGTGTGACTAGGTGAGGGAGCCCTTCTCTGAATCGTCTGCTCAGCCTGAGAACTTGACCTTGGGAGAAGAGGAAGAACTTAGTGAGCTGCAGTCTGATAGTGTCCTCAAGATGGGATTTACTGACCTGCCCCTGGACAAGTTCTGGATTTCAGTGAAAGAAGAGTATACGTCATTCATAGGAAAGCAACGAACATTTTGCCACAGTTTTCAACTTCTTACATGTGCGAGCAAGCTTTTTCTTGTTTAACAGGCATCAAGAGCAAGTATAGAAATTGCCTCATTTCAGTTGAAGGTGAAATCTGTGTGTGCTTATCTCAAGTTTGACCCAGAATTGAGTATTTGTGCAGCAAAAAACAGCACAGTTTTCACACACCAGGCCTATATTTGAATCTGATCATGTCACTTAGTCAGAAAGTATTTTTTCAATAAAATACTGTATAAAATTGTGTTTTAGGCTGTATTTTCATCCATATTGCTCTGGTTTATGGTTTTAGGAACTTTACTATTCAACGTTGTCCATAAATTTTCATGTTGTAAATAGCATCAATTAAAATCAATTTACAACCTTTATTTAAATTAAAACTACTGAGCCCACCTTTAGAAAAATAAAATCCCATTTTGACTTAAGCAACTTATTTAACAGAAAATTTATTATATTTGCCTGAGTTTTTGAAATTTATGAATGGGAAAGAAAGAGAATAATTTCAAGAAAGTTAAGCTAAGCTGAATTATCTGTTTTCTTTCTAGAAATGTTCGCTAAAAATTTATTCTCTACTCAAAAGAGCATTGACAATTATTTTTGGGTTATTATATCTAAACTTACTGATTATGCTAACGTACCATGAGCTGTTGATATAATAATTTTTATGCAGGGGTTCCCTGAGACCTGAACATTATGTCAAGGGTTCCACCAGGGCAAAAATGTTGAGAAAGGCTGCTCTAGATAGCAGAGCAGGTAAAAGACAGACAACTATTCCCATTTAACTATGTTTGGCCTGTTCCCCTCTAAACGTTTCCTATCCGTGTACATGTTCAAAAGCCTTTGATAGATGTGCCTCAACCACTTCCTCTGGCACCTCATTCCATACACGGACTGTATGGATGAAGAAATTACTTCTCGGGTCTAATCTAATCTCTCCCTTCTCACCCTAAACCTATGTCATCTAGTTCTTGATTCCCTCATTTAGTCCCCTATTTTATAGAGATTTTAGGCATCTCTATAAAATCACCCCTCATTCTCCTAGGCACCAAGGGAACAAGCCCTAGCCTGTCCAACCTTGCCCAAAACTCCATTCCTCAAGTCCCAGCAAAATTCTCGAAAATCTGCTCCAATCTCTTTCCTGCTTAATGGAAACTTTCCTATGGCAAGGTGACTAAAACTGAGCACAATATTCCAAATAGGGATACATTAATGTCTTGCACAGGTGCAACATAACAGCCCAACTTCTATACTCAGTGCTTTAAATGATGAAGGCCAAGTACTAAAAGCCTTATTCACCACTCTGTCACTGTGTTCAGGGAACCGTATACTTGTACTACAACATTCACAAGGGCCCTACAGTTCACCATGAAAGTCTTAACCAGAATTGTCTTTCTAAAATGCAACTCCTCACACATATTCATATTAAATTCCACTTGCTATTCCATGATCCATTTACCCAGCTGTTCAAGATCCCTCTATAATTCCTGATAACCCTTTGCTGTCTCAACACCACCTGCTTTAGTATAACCTTCAAGCTTACTATCAACGCTTTGCACATTCTCATCCAAATCCTGATATAGATGACAATAGGCCGAGCATCTACTCTTGAGAATACACTGGTCATGGGCCTCCAGGCTGAAAAACCATCGTCCACTAACACCAAGAGTTGCATATCTGGAGCATTCCTCTTGCAGACTCTAAAACTGAAGAAACGCTGTTCAGGATAAAGCAGTCTGCTAGATTGGTAACCCATTCACCACACTAAGCAATCATTCTCTGCCTGTCTAAACACCTCAGTAACAATGAATATGAACTACAATGAATATGAGTAACTCATTGGTTTGTTTGACAGCACCTCCCAAACCAACAATCCTTCTTCCCAAAAGGATAGAAGTAGCAGGAAAGAAATGAATATCAATGAAATTTAAATTCCCTTTCAAATTAGATGCAACTCTTATTGGAAATGTATCATCATTTCTTCCTGATCATCGGGTCAAAACCCAGACCACAATATTCATAAAGGTACCTCACCAGCAACTTCTCAAGAGAAACTAAGGTGGGTAAATAATGCTGGTCTTGCAGCAAAATGCGGTCCCCTGTTTGAAGTATAACATGAATCTAATGTAAACAGCCTTAAAGCTTTCCTGACCATGCGACTAATTCAGAAAAATGTTAACAGAACAATCACTAACCGTTAAATTAATCTTTTCATCCCTGCTTATGTTCTTTATGCATAGTTTATAGAATTAATTTCACCTCATTGGAGATCATGTTGTTCAATTCATTAATTCTGTTTGGTTTACTTTGTAATTCAAGTCATTTGTGTAAATTTAATACTTTGCAAACTATTTTAATGCTAAAATGTGCTTGGTATCATGGGTTCTACTGATAAATTAGGTAGTTTTTGCTTTAGAATATGGCTTACAATAAGTTTACTGTCTTGCAGCTTTGCTGCGTTCTCACCAGGGTGGAACATATTCACTGAGTGCTAGCAGTTCAAAAGAGAAATGCCTGCAGAATTCTCTTTGTGGGTCAGTGAGTTCTAGGCTTCCATACTTGTGCAAGGTAGCATGAAAGTTAGGAATGTGTTGGGGGGTCATGTACCAGCACAACTAACCTGCTGCTCAATCACCAGACTCAGCAGTAACTCCATGAGTGGATGTCAATTATGCTGAACTGAGAGCTGGGTCCACTCGGTTGGCATATTTAGCGTGACCTTATTTGAATGTGTTGCCACCTTGAATTGAAAAGTTACATGCAGGTAATTCTTTTGTAATTGTAATTAATGTTATTGCTAATCGCTTTTATTTTAATTAAAGCTGATATCTTAATTATATCATACAGTGAGTTTTAAATAAATTCTTATTTTTGGATTATTTGCCTTCTAAACTTTTTTTGTAAATTGTAAAAGTACGTAAATATATCATGTTCCAAAATATCACTTAATTTCCAAGACATTTAAGAACAGTTAAAATGTCCTTTGACAGCGCATAGCGTTGAGAGGCTTTCACACCATTCTGGGAACAGGCCCACAGGATCCATCACCTGACACCTAGTTACCATTTGTGGATCAGATAGTTTCTTGGACAGCTTCAGTAGAAGGGCGTGGGACTTAATTGTGGCTGCAAAAGGTTACTGTGACCGTAGGCTGAAGGCAGGGCACAATTCAGGTCCCATCTAAAGTTAAATGTAAAAATATCTCAAATCATAGAAAATATCTGTGACTAGAATGGTAGAAGGAAATAATTGAACTTGAAAACTAGAAGAAAGAAAACTGCTAGCTACATGAAAGTTGTATTAATTAAGGATCAGCTTATTGCAATAGGGCAATAAAGCATAATTATGAACTTCTGTACTCACTCAAGCAAAAAGTCCTCATTATGAACCAAGGGGTAAGCAACAG
This sequence comes from Mobula birostris, assembly GCF_030028105.1. Lineage (NCBI taxonomy): Eukaryota > Metazoa > Chordata > Chondrichthyes > Myliobatiformes > Myliobatidae > Mobula > Mobula birostris. The sequence goes on along the minus strand of NC_092375.1, from coordinate 46,518,635 downwards.
GAACTTGTACAAAATGATTTTGGAATGCAACGTTAGTTATTTCAATGCATTATTTAATTGGTCAAATGGAACAGTTAGTTTGAAAAACAGGTATTCTTTCTACAATGTATCATAAATGCACGCAGCATAAGGAATAAGGTGGATGATCTTGTCGTACAGCTACAGATTGGCAGGTATGATACTGTGGCCATCACTGAGACGTGGCTAAAGGATGCATGTCTCTGGGAGATGAATGTCCAAGGATACACGGTGTATCAGAAGGATAGGCAGGTAGGCAGAGGGGGTGGCGTGGCTTTATTGGTAAGAAATTATATCAGATCATTAGAAAGAGGTGACATAGGATCAGAAGGTGCAGAATCTTTATGGGTTGAGCTAAGAAATCGCAGGGGTAAAAGGACCCTGATGGCAGTATATACAGACCTCCAAACAGCTGCAGGGATGTGGACTACAAACTATAACAAGAAATAGAAAAGGCTTGTCAGAAGGGCAGTGTTATGATAATTGTGGGAGATTTTAACATGCGAGTGGATTGCAAAAATTAGGTCACCACTGGATCTCAAGAGGGAGAATTTGTAGAATGTCTGTGAGATAGCTTTTTAGAACTGCTTGTTGTTGAGCCCACTAGGGGATCGGCTGTACTGGATTGGGTATGGTGTCATGAACCAGAGGTGATTAGAGAGATTGAGGTGAAGGAACCCTTAGGAGGCAGTGATCATAACATGACTGAGTTCACTGTATTTGAAAAAGAGAAGCTGAAATCTGATGTGGGAGTCCTCGTGCAGGATACCCTTAAGGTTAACTTCCAGGTTGAGTTGGTGGTGAAGAAGTCGAATGCAATGTTGGCATTTATTTCTAGAGGAATAGGGTATGGGAGCAGGGATGTGATGTTGAGGCTCTATAAGGTGTTGGCAAGACCTCACTTGGAGTACTGTGGGCAGTTTTGGTCTCCTTATTTAAGAAAGGATGTGCTGACGTTGGAGAGGGTACAGAGAAGATTCACTAGAATGATTCCGGGAATGAGAGGGTTAACATATGAGGAACGTTTGTCCGCTCTTGGACTGTATTCCTTGGAGTTTAGAAGAATGAGGGGAGACCTCATAGAAACATTTCGAATGTTGAAAGGCATGGACAGAGTGGATGTGGCAAAGTTGTTTCCCATGATGGGGGAGTCTAGTACGAGAGGGCATGACTTAAGGATTGAAGGGCACCCATTCAGAACAGAGATGCGAAGAAATTTTTTTAGCCAGAGGGTGGTGAATCTATGGAATTTGTTGCCACGGGTGGCAGTGGAGGCCAAGTCATTGGGTGTATTTAAGGCAGAGATTGATAGCCAGGGCATCAAAGGTTATGGTGAGAAGGCGGGGGAGTGGGACTAAATGGGAGAATGGATCAGCTCATGATAAAATGGTGGGGCAGACTCGATGGGCCGAATGGCCGACTTCTGCTCATTTGTCTTATGGTCTTGTCTAAATAGCCAATGAAAGACTTAATTGATTGATAAGATATTTATATAATTTTTCACGACCATAAAATGAGCATGTAAGTGTTCTGTTTCAATTTCTCTTTCTGTTCCAAAAACCTCTCCAAGTGCTAAAACTCTGCAGCTCCCTCCCCTAATTGGGTGCTTTGGATATGTTCTTCCTTCTGAATTATTCTAAAAAGGAAGATGTACTGCAAACAACGGTTCAGTGAACCTGCCTCATTTTCCTTCACTGTCTCATCACTGGGGATAATTTCCTCTGGCGCTATGTGAACAGCATTTCAAATCTACACAGGATTGTTGTCAGAAAATTTAAAATAATGCACTTGCTTTCCAGATGCTGCCCCCTTTCTGTCGATAGCATAGGTTTGTTTTATTTCTGTTATATCAGAGCAAATCCTCTTCAGAGAATAAAAATTATCAAAAAAATTACATTCTGAGACATTTTTTAAAATTCCATCACTGATAGATTTTAAATGAAAAGAAACATTTTAAGTCAAAAATTCAGAGGTTAGGCATTGTAATAACCCAAATGACAAAGGCTAACACTTTTGAAATATCGGGTTATAAAATATCATGTAGGGAGTTAACAGATAATCAGTGATAGCATTATGACAATTTTACTTGAGACAATTAATTCCATTTTATGAATAGCAGATTTTTCTAAATTTATCATAACAGGCTGCCTTTTAAGATGCAATTTGAAGGAACTTATGAGGTTTCCTAGCAATTTCCCCCATTTCTACCATTTTCTGGAGGATAGGACAGCGGAATTCAGAGGTTGAAGACAAAATTCTCAATGAAATATATTTATGAAGTTTAAAAATGCTACATAAATTTCCTAAGACCAACTGCTGTCCTTAACTTTGCCATTTCCATTGATTATTAAATCTAATTAAGAACTATTTCTTTGGGAAATGGTTTTAGAAGTTAGAGCAGTAAAATAATTAATCGTTTTCTTTTTGACCTTTAGCAGTGCCACTGTCATCAGTACCAACACATTTGGAGGATCATCACCATCCAGAAGCTAAAAAATTGGTTACAGAGAAACACAGATGTTGACTATGTGGACATTACCCAAAATTGCCTTTTCCCTAGTGGACTTGACCACAAGATGCTCTAAAGAACCTGATCCCATCATGCTTTAAATAGAGCCGGTCCCATCAGAATAGTTCCCTCCTTCCCCAATTGGTATGAATATCCCACAAATTCAAATCCACTTCTCCCACTCTAATCTTTGAGCCATGCATTTATTTCTCTGATCATATAAATCTGTGGCACTTGCAAAGCCCTGAAATCCTCTCCAAGGCTGAAACATGCAAGAATGAGATAGGAAACTCACCACTTATTTATACTGATTGCAACAACGCTCAGGGAACCCATCACCATCTAGGTCAAGTTTTGGTTTGTGCTCCTGCTATCAGATTCCCCACCTGTTCACTACACCACTAACATGGCTATGAGATGCATTGTCGATCAATAACACTTCCGACCAAGGTCAAGAGCAGCCATATTGTATAACACCAGCGTGATTATACTCTGATTGAATTACCTTAATAATGCTTTCAGGATCAACAGTAATACATTGTTTGATAAGAGATACTTATAGCACCAAGTGGATATGAATATTCAATATTAATATTCAAATATTAAATTCAAACTTTCACATTTTAATTTTAATCTGAAGCCAAGAGCATCATTCTTCATTCCAACATTAAGCTGTTGCCAGTCTCCTCATATCAACTAGTGATCAAAGAGATGCAAGTTTGGGAGGGAAGCCGAATGCCTGGGTTTGGGACATCTCATCAGACCAGCAGAGGAAATTGAACTTGGGGGGAAGAGATCCAGTTATCATAGTCCATGTGGGCACCAATGACATAGGAAGAACAAGGAAGGAGGTTCTGCTGAAGGAATTTTCAGCAGCTAGAGACTAAATTCAAATGCAGAAGCAAAAAGGTAATAATCCCTGGATCTAAAAACGCAAACACGAGGAGATCTGTAGATGCTGGAAATTCAAGCAACACACGTCAAAGTTGCTGGTGAACGCAGCAGGCCAGGCAGCTGCGATAATCCCTGGATTGTTGCCTGAGTCACGTGCAAATTGCCACAGATTAATATGATCAGAGAACTAAATGCACGGCTCAAAGATTGGGGTGGGAGGAGTGGATTTGAATTTGTGGGACATAGGAACCAACTGGGGAAGGAGGGAGCTATTCTGATGTATCCAGCTCTGTTTGAAGCATGCTGAGATCTTGCAGTCAAGTCCACAATGGAAAAGGCAATTCTGGATTGGATGTGGTCCTAATGAAGCATGCCCTGATTAGGGAACTTAAGGTAAAGGAACCTTATGGGGAAGTGACTATGATACGATGGAATTCACCCTGCACTTTGAGAGAGAGAAGCTACAATTTGATGTATCACTATTACAGTGGAGTAAAGGGAACTACGGCGGCATGAGAAAGGAGATGGCCAAAGTTAATTGGAAGGGGAAATTAGTGGGGATGATGGTAGAGCAGTTGGATTTTCTGGGAGTAATTCAGAATCAATTCATCCCAAAGAAGAAGAAGCATTCTAAAAGAAGCCTGAGGCAATCGTTGATGACAAGGGAAATCAAAGAATGCATAAAAGCAAAAGAGGAAGCACAAAATCTAGAAAAAAATTAGTGGGGAACAAGACAATTGAGAAGTTTTTAAAAACCAACAGAAGGCAATTAAAAAAATCAATGAGGAGAGTAAAGACATTAATGTAGGCCAGCTAATAATAAAAGAAGATACCAAAATAATAAAGGAGAGGCAAGAGTAGATATCAGAACACTCTAATAATGATGCTGGAGTGACAGCAATGTGAGACAATGAAATGGTGGATGAAATTAATAAGTATTTTGAGTCAGTCTTCATCGTGTAAGATGCGAGCAGTATGGCAGAAATCTGAGAGTGTCAGGGAACAGAAGTAAGCATAGCCACTATTACTAAGGAGAAGGATCTTGGAAAGCTAAAAGCTGTGAAGGTGGACAAGTCACCTGTACCAGAGGGACCCTAGGGTTCTGAAAGAAAAGCTGAAGAAATTGTCGAGGCATTAGTAATGAACTTCCACGAATCACTAGATTTTGGAATAGTTCCAGATGACTGGAAAATGCAAATGTCACCCACTCTTTAAGGGAAAGAGGCAGAAGAAAGAAAGTTATAGGCCAGTTAGCCTGACTTCAGTGATTGGCAAGATGTTAGAGTCCATTATTAAGGATGAGGTTTCAGCGTACTTGACAAAATAGGTAGAAAACAGCCTTGTTTCATCAGGGAAATCTTACTAGATAAATCTGTTGGAATTCTTTGAGAAAATAACTGGCATTATAGAGAAAGGAGAGTCAGCGGATATTGATTCCTTGGATTCTTAGAAGGCCTTTGACAAGGTGCTGCACATGAGGCTACTGAACAAGGTAAGAGCCTAAGATACAATAGAAAAGATAGTGGCATGGATTGAAGATTGGCTGATTGGCAGAAGGCAAAGAGTAGGAATAATGAGGCTTGTTCACATTGGCTGCGGGTGGCCCGCAGTGTTCCATACGGGTCAGTGTTGGGTCTGCTACTTTCATGTTACATGTTAATGACCTGAATAATAGAATTGATGGTTTTTTGCCAGGTTTGTGATGATATAAAGATAGGCGGAGCTGCAGGCAGTGTTGAGGAAGCAACGTGTCTGTAGAAGGACAGACAGATTAGGAGGAAGGATAAAGAAGTGGAAGATGGAATAGAGTTCGATACACTTCGAGAAACATATCGAAGTATATCATCATGCACTTTGGAAGAATGAATAAAGGCATAGACTATTTTGTAAATGGGGAGTGAATTCAGAAATTGGAAGTGCAGGATTCCCTAAAGATTAACTTGTAGGTTAGCATTCATTTCAAGAGGATTAGAATATAAAAGCAAGGATATAATGCTGATGTGGAGAGGATGTTTCCGTCTGTGGGGAGAGTTAAGACCAGAGGGCACAGCCTCAAAATACAAGGATGTGCCTTTAGAACAGAGATGAGGAGGAACTTGGTTAGTCAGAGGGCAGTAAATCTGTGGAATTTATTGCAACAGAGGCCAAGTAGTTGGGAATTAATATTTAAAGTGGAGTTTGATATGTTCTTGATTTGTAAAGAGTTTAAAGATAACCAGGAGAAGGTAGGAGAAAGGAATTGAGTAGGTAAATAAATCAGCCATGATTGAATGGTGGAGCAGAATTGACGGGCCAAATGGCCCAGTCTCGTTCCTATATCTTATGTCTTATGTGTTTATGGATGATGGGAAGAAGCAAACCATCTCAATTCTATCAACACTTCACTTCTTCTAATCAACCTATTTTATATGCAGACCCTTCTTCATTCAAGAATTTACCTGAACTTCACAATCTGTGAAATGGTGGCCTAATCTTTGAAATTCCTTCTCCAGGAAGGTGCTTGGCATTGCCTATTGATTGTTAATAATAAAGAAGCCCGACATCTGACATGTTTTGAGCTGTTTCTTTCAGGTTCAGGGATCAGTCCCTGCTCCCACAACTTTTGTCATAAAGAACCATTTCGTCTTTATTGATAACTTTCTGTGGTAATTACAAAGGCAAATTCAGCGATGCAAAGTGATTGAAACTGCATTGTGATAAACAGTTTATGGTGATGGGCTGTATTTATATTAAGATACAGAAATATATTTACTATCATATGTGTATGAGTAAAGCACATCTACGTCATAGACAGCCATTTTTATAAACCCAGCAACCCTGTACAGACTGTTGATTCATAAATATCAATGTCCCTTTAAAGTTTAGATCAAGGACATAATAGTGTGCAACACACCTGATCAAAAGCTCATGGAGACACTAAAATATCTTCCGTAATTCAAAGTACTGTCGCTGCTCCCTGTAACCCACACCAACCAAAACTGATCATTATTGAGCCCTTTGATTCTTGTTGCCCCCTATCACTAAAACCAGGCTTGTTGTATTTGTCTGTTTTAAAAAACGGACTGTTTCTTTTCTTACAATGTATACTAGTGATATACTGTGATAAGCTGAGCTTGGCAGAAGCTGGCATGAGGTGAAATGGGGTCTATAAAGCATCAGTTCACCCAGTACCTTTCCCTCATCTACAGTATGTGAGTGAATCATAGTTTTCAAATCAAGTTGAAGCAAGATAGCACAGCTGAAGATAAATCAAGAGGAACTGGCAATACGAATGGTCCATTTTTAATTCAAAGGCAAATCAGTGAAGACAAATAATGTTGTATGGAAGTGAGGATGGGATGGGGCACATTTTTATTGCTAATTATAATGTCATGGTGATTTTATTTTCAAGCAATAAGTGGAGGCCGGCTGATGAGAAAGGTCAGAAATTGATGCTGCTGGCTGACACCTGGAGAAAGTGGCAGGAGGGTTCATCATGGGATCCCTGTCTGGGGCATTGACGTCATGAGAAATAAATGAGCTGCTGATTCAATTTGTTTTACTCTATTGAATAAAAATCAAACCATCTTAATGCAAGGGAGGTTTCAGCTATTGTGTTGGTGGATCCTTGGTGGTTATCAGGACCAATCTTTGTCTCTTTGATTAAGTCAAAGTGTAACATTCACACATTGCACACAGTCAGATATTAAGTAAATATGTTTCCATTGGAGCAGTGCTGTACAGTTTGTCCTATTTCAGATTGTAAACCCCACTCTTGAACTTAGTCCAATTTGCATTGATGTTATTTTACTTGATGGTTTAGGCTGTTTATTAATTGTGGGCATTGAGGTTTTAGTCCAAAGAGAAAGTGACTGACTTATTTCATGTATGGTCAGGGACCTAAAGATCCCTGGCTGCCATTAACTAATAGATACAGCTTCAGAGAACAAAGTGTGAACCATCAATTAGTTTTATATTTATAGCACATGGTGGATCACATTGTCAATACTATGTACACGGAGATATCCACTGCTTTACAGTTACTTACTGTAATGTCTTTCAGGGAAAAAATAATGTCTGACATCATCCACTCTGTATCAGATACACTAGAGAAAGATAAAGTGTTCCTTTTAATTGCTGTACCTTTAAGCACAAGTCTTTGTAATAATATATTAATACCATTTGATATGACTTTTAAATCATTTATTTGGTGTTAATTCCTGACAAAGCAGTGCTTACAATCTTTGAACTTTTTTGTCATTTTAATCAATAATTGAATAACGTTTGGCTTTTATTTAACAGGAGAACACTCCAGCCTATGAGCATAAATATTGTTGCCAGTGTAACAGAACCGAAAAGGCATTGCATTATCAGAGGTGCTGTGTTTTGAAGCCATGTTAAACTCAGGCCCTTTTGATCTCTGGTCGATCCAGATGTTGCCAATGAAAAGGAAAGATCTAGAAGTAGATTCTAATTAGAAATTATTGCTGTAAAGGCTGGCAGAGATGCCAGCTTGTTAGCACCTTAAAATCTAAGAGCTATGGGTGTCGGCTTCTAATTGAAATACAGCACAACCTCAATGGGCTGAATGGCCTGCTTCTGGTTTGATCAGTGCAATGACATAGATAGTACTCTTGAACCCCCAGTGCAGCCTGTGTGGAATTTGCATGTTTTCTCTGCACACGGCACGTTAGCAAAGTGGTTAGCACGACGCTTTACAGTACCAGTGACCAGATTCAATTCCCACCGCTGTCTGCATGGAGTGTGTACATTCTCCCTGTGACCGCGTGGGTTTCCTTCCGGTGCTCCAGCTTCTTCCCACAATCCAAAGTAGTACCGGTAGCTAGGTTAATTGATCGTTGTAAATTGTCCTGTGATTGGGCTAGGGTTATATCAGGGATCACTGGATGGTGCAGCTCGAAGGGCCAGGAGGGGTTGTTCTGCTCAGTAGCTCAATAAATAAATAAATAAACTTTCCCCAGGCTTTTCCTCCCCCATCCCAAAGTCATTAACTAGCCACTGCAAATCGTCCCTAACGTGTAGGCGATGGATAGAATGATGGGAGAGTGAGGAGGATAAAATGGGATTAGTTCAGTATTACTCTAAATGGAGACTGGATTGGTGTATACTCCATGGGACAAAGGTCCTGTTTCAGTACTGTCTCTCCCTGTCTGTATTTATATTCCTGTCATTAGTGGACAAATTCAGAAGATTTGTAATCTGTTGAGAGCTAGATTTGTGGAGTTTAGGGCTATTGATCCAGAATTATGTAAGAAATTCAGACACAACCTCCAGAAGGCCATTGTGACTGTAGTGAGGGAATTATGGACTAAACTGAAATCACAGATGGACGCTTGACAGCTGCGCCAGGGCTTGTACAATGCAGCTTCCTATAAGGCGAGATCAGGAGGCAGAAGTGGCAACAGCCATCAGTCCTGGTTGAGCTCAGTGCCTTTTATGCAAACCTTGATGGGGGAGCAAGGATACGCCCACATCTCCAGCTGACACTCCATTTTCAATCTCTGAGGTCGACCTCCAAGCATCCTTCAAGGGGGCAAATCCACAAAAGGCGTCTGGTCCAGATGCCATACCTGGCGAAGTACTAAAGATTTGTGCAGACTAACTGACTGGAGTATTTATGAACATAGTCAACATTTCACTTCTGCGATCTGAAGTGCCCGCCTGCTCCAAAAAGGCATCTATTGTGCAGGTTCCCAAGATGAGCATGGTGACCTCCATCCAGTGGCACTTAAATCAATTGTAATGAAGTCCTTTGAGAGTTTGGTTATAAAACGAATCAACTCTGGCCATGGAGACGACCTGGGTTTGCTTCAATGTGCTTAGCGTCACAACAGGTCAAAAGTTTATGTGATTTTTATGGCTCTTCTCTCTGCCCGGGATCATCTGGACAACAAGAACTCGTATGTCAGGCCAAGCGCAGGTCAAATCCCTGTTGATAGCTCCTGACTGGCTGCAACATGATTTGGTATAGCAATTGGAACATGAAGGGAAGTAAGAAGCTGTAGAGAGTAGTGCACTCTACCCAATACATCAGGGGCATACGCTTCCCCATCACTGGTAGTATCTACAGGAAGTTCTGCCTCAAGGAGGCAACACTCATCATCAAAGATCCCCACCGTCCACATGACACCACTTTTCACAGCTACCATCAAGCAGGAGATATAGAAGCCTGAAGTCCCACGCTAACCGGTTCAAGAACAGCCACTTCCCTTCAACCAACTGGTTCTTGAACCTACCGGCAAAACCATAATCACTACAGTTTAGGAACTTTAAGCAACACATATCAAAGTTGTTGGTGAACGCAGCAGGCCAGGCAGCATCTCTAGGAAGAGGTACAGTCGATGTTTCAGGCCGAGACCCTTCGTCAGGACTAACTGAAGGAAGAGCTAGTAAGAGATTTGAAAGTGGGAGGGGGAGGGGGAGATCCAAAATGATAGGAGAAGACAGGAGGGGGAGAGATGGAACCAAGAGCTGGACAGTTTATTGGCAAAGGGGATATGAGAGGATCATGGGACAGGAGGCCCAGGGAGAAGGAAAAGGGGGAGGAGGGGAAAAAACCCAGAGGATGGGCAAGGGGTATAGTCAGAGGGACAGAGGGAGAAAAAGGAGAGAGAGAGAAAGAATGTGTATATATAAATAAATAACGGATGGGGCACAAGGGGGAAGTGGGGCATTAGCGGAAGTTAGAGAAGTCAATGTTCATGCCATCAGGTTGGAGGCTATCCAGACGGAATATAAGGTGTTGTTCCTCCAACCTGAGTGTGGCTTCATCTTTACAGTAGAGGAGGCCGTGGATAGACATATCAGAATGGGAATGGGATGTGGAATTAAAATGTGCGGCCACTAGCCCCATTCATTATTTATTTATATACACACATTCTTTCTCTCTCTCTCTCCTTTTTCTCCCTCTGTTCCTCTGACTATACCCCTTGCCCATTCTCTGGGTTTTCCCCCCCCTCCCCCTGTTCCTTCTCCCTGGGCCTCCTGTCCCACGATCCTCTCATATCCCTTTTGCCAATCAACTGTCCAGCTCTTGGCTCCATCCCTCCCCCTCCTGTCTTCTCCTATCATTTTGGATCTCCCACTCCCCCTCCCACTTTCAAATCTCTTACTAACTCTTCCTTCAGTTAGTCCTGACGAAGGGTCTTGGCCTGAAATGTCAACTGTACCTCTTCCTAGAGATGCTGCCTGGCCTGCTGCGTTCACCAGCAACTTTGATGTGTGTTGCTTGAATTTCCAGCGTCTGCAGAATTCCTCGTGTTTGTGAGTTTAGGAACTTTAACCACTTTGCACTAAAATAGTCTTTTTTGATGTGGCTTTCTTGTAAGAAATAGGGTGTAATTTATGTTTTTCTCATGAATACTGCTTACATAATGTGATGTGCCTGTGATGTTGCTGCAAGTAAGTTTTCATTCCATCTGTGCATATATGTATTTGTACATGTAGGGTTCTCAGTAATATTAGATGGACTGTTACCTGTAAATTGCCTATTACAAAATGGCTTCTCTGAAGTGTTAAAATAAAATGGTTTCTCGTACTGTTAACTGCTGAGTAAGGAGTTCTCTGTGGCATCATGTTTGGGTTATACTTGGTGATAACGGAAATTGTATTCGTTTGCTAGCCAATGGAAGTCATGTTATGCTATCTTGTATGGGTGTGCTGAGCTGAGGATTGTGGGCTTTTCGGGAGGCGAGCAGGGAGGAAGGACGTGCGGCACGCGCTGTGGTCAACCACCGTGATTGGTCCCAGGTGGCGTGTCGAGGGTTGGCGGAACGAAGACCCCATTAATTGAGCTCCGACAGTTGTGCACGAAGTGGTTGAACTCTGATAAGTTTAGCGCCTTTTACTTTCCTTTTATATTGTATCTCTATTAATTACGATAGTCCTGAGCGTTACATACATATGACAACTAACTCTATTTTGACCTTAAGGTTATTGCAAAAGAAATCTAAAATAAAGGACTTATAAAAAAGTAGCACTGTGAACTAATTTTGTTGCATTTTAACTTTAGAAGAGAGATGATACTCCTAACTTCAATATAACAATCCCAACCGAAATGACGAAAAAGCAGCTAAGTTGTACTAACAAAATTTTTTAGGATTGTCTTATGATCTATTTCTGTATATCCATGCACAGCGTAAAAGTCCAATTCTTCAAACAGAGACAATTTAATCTTTATTGGGTTTATATTTTTTACTTGTTAGTTTGTCATGTTTCATTTTTGTAGGCTTGGCCTGGATAGGACAAGATTGTTCTTAGTGTTATTGCCACATTGGTGGACAGATCTGAATCACAGCTTCATGTTCCATGCCATTAGCAGCTCGGGGTATTTCAGCAATAATGAGGCTATAGATGTGAATTTTGTGTTGATTTTAGAAATTCAGAAGCAAGGCCCTTGCTATCAGGTATGAAGGTTAAGGTTAAGTATTTATGTGATGCTCACCCCGTCCCACCCTGAAGTTAGTGGTATGAAATGTAAATACCCTGGAAAAGACTTCAGCTATTGGCTAGCCATTTTTGTGTGATGAACAAGTTGCCATTAAAGCAAATGTGGCTGAACACCCAGTGTTAGTTTGATGCAATTTTAAAGTAAGTAGATCCCAGACATCCAAATAAAGTGGAGGCTGTCTAGATAAGCAAACTGTGGTTTCAAGTCCATCTGTTCAATTTCTATTCCATCTTGACATCCCAAAAAAACACTAGCTTATTTGTATTCTACTCTTGTGTCATTAAAGGCTATTTGGTACTTTCTTCCTCTAATCCCATAACCCTGGTTTTGACAACACCAGTTTCTGTCTGGCTTGTCTCCCTCATTCTCCATCCTCCTCCTAGCACTGCATCATGCCATTGGTGTTTACGGCAGCCAATGAAGGTCCTCCATGTTTGGACTTACTTCATCATGCCAGTAGTTTCCTCTCAGTTTTCACTACTGTCAGCTATGCAAATCCTGGATGGAGACCATAAATACCATCACACTCAGATGTAGAAGGACTCTTCATCACTGTTCCTGTGACAATTTTGTTTTATTAATCAAGGTTGTTAGCCCTGAGCTGAACCCCCAAACCTGGAGCACTATTGGACCACTCCTAGTCTTGCTTTTACCCTTAGACCTGTTTGTCATGGGTGACCCTACCAAGAGCCAATGCACAAAGCCCTGACTCCAGCCAAAATAGCTCTCCAGATCACTGAGGCACACAAGCCTCCAAACTATGACAGGCTGTGGTCCTCTTGGAGACCATTCTCCATCAGAGACCTGTTAATTTCCTCAAAGGTTTTGACATCCTTCTGAAACCTCCTTGGTGTCATAAAAAAAATCTGATGGAATTCATCCTACCAGCTAAACCCCAACATCATCACTAACTATTTAATCTGTCTCACCTTTGACATCATTCACTAACCTTCCCATCCTGGACCAAATGAAATCATCTTTAGGGTTGTGAAAGATCTAATGTAACTGGAATTGTTTAGAAGATATCTAAACAGGTAATTCAAAATAAGTAAAAATTTATTTATTTCAATAATGAAGTGATTTATTTTTCCCAGGAATAGCATTGTCAAAAAGAGGAGTAAACATTGGATTGGAAACATCAGAATTCAGCAATAAAAGGGCCAATATATTGATAGGGAAAGAGAATTAATTTGAAGAGAAATGTACAAACTGACTGATGTTCCATTAAAATGTAAAAATGAAAAGATTAGCAAGTGCTAACAAGATTTCCTTGTGGACTGATTCAGGAGAAATGGCATTAGGGAGAAAGGAAGTGGCAGAGAAATTAAATACATACTTTATGTCTATCTTCATGGAAAGAAAAGTTCAAAGTAATTTTATTATCAAAGTACATATATGCTACCATATACAACCCTGAGATTCATTTTCTTGTGCACATACTTAGTAAATCCAAGAACCATAACAGAATCAATGAAAGACTGCATCCAACAGGGTGGACGCACAGCCAATATGCAAACGACAACAAACTGTGCAGATACAAAAGAAAAAAAGAAATAATAATAATAAATAACTAAACAATAAATAACTAAGAACATGAGATGAAGACTCCTTGAAAGTAAATCCATAAGTTGTGGGAACAATTCAATGATGCAGCGAGTGAAGTTGAATGAAGTTGCTTCCGCTGGTTCAAGAACCTGATGGTTGAAGATTAATGACTATTCCTGAACCTGGTGGTGAGAGTCCTTAAGTTCCTGTACCTTCTTCCTGATGGCAGCTGCAAGAAGAGAGCATGGTCTGGATGGTAAGGGTTCTTGCTGATGGATGCTGTGTTGCTGTGACAGCCCTCTGTGTAGCTGTGCTCAATGATGGGGAGGGCTTTACCCCTGATGGACTGGGCCATATTCACTACCGTTCTGTACGATTTTCCATTCAAGGGCATTGGTGTTTCCATACCAGGCTGTGATGCAACCAGTCCATATACTCTCCACCACACATCTATAGAATTTTGTCAAAATTGTAGATGTTATGCTGGATCTTCACAAACTTCGAAGGAAGCAGAGGTGCAACCATGCTTTCTTTGTAATTACACTTACGATCTGGGCCCAGGACAGAAAAAGCGCTTTTCCTGGAAAATAATACTGAACAATTTGGGACTGAATGAGAATTTAGAATAAATTAGTATTAGTAAAAAGAATAATCTTGGAGATATTATATCTCCTGTATTGGAAGCCAATACATCTCCTGGAGCTGATGATCTGTATTGGAGGGTTTTGACATTGGTGGCAATGGAAATAGTAAAAGCACTGTTTATCATCTTCAAAATCCCATTGTTCAAGAACTGATTCCCAGACAGCAAATCTAATTGAAACATTGAAAGCACAAAATAGTTATAGTAGGATGAGTGTAAAAATGGTTGCTTGATAGTTAACATAAACTTCATAGGCTAAAGGATGCAGTCTGCACCTGATGCAATCTCACTTATGTTCTAACATTTTGTGACCCCATGATGTCTCTATCCTGCAACATTTTGTAATCTCACTCCATTCAAGCATCAATTTCCCTTTTCATTCTTCCTTCCACAATGATCCTCCATTATATTTCTCCACATATAGTTCTCAAATATATTTCTTCACATGATATTCCATCTGCCAAATTACCCATATACTTAACCTATCTATATCCCCTTGCAAGCTCTTTGTGTTCTCCTCGTATCTTATTAATCAAATATGTTTTTACCATCAGCAGATTTGGCTATTCTGTCCTTTTATCTAAGGCATGAATTCGAATTTTAAATATTTGGGGCCTGAGTAGAGCCCTTGTGGGACCCCTCTAGCTACAGAGTGTCAATCCCCTATTCATACCTAAATCTTACTCCAATATTACTTGTCTTGTGTAGTAACCTTTCATAACTTTATCTTATGCCTTCCAGAAATCGAAATTCACTATATCTACTGGGTTAAATCACACTGTATGTATATCTTTAAAGACATCTAGAAAACATCTCCAATCACAATTTCTCCCATTTTGTTCCAAAACCACAACCACTTGTTTAGATTGGTTGAATCTAGGGGAGGAATATCCTATTCTTGATATCTACAGTACATCTGCTAAGCCCATTGCTATGAGATATCCATCTCCCTTCCATTCCCTCCTTGTTTCCCTGTAAACATTTGGGTTAAACATTTAAAGCTGTTGACATTTCTTCAGAAATGTCACAATTAATAAGCAATTATAAAGGCAGAGAAGAAAATGTGGGGAGCAGAAAGACCATAATCAAAAGGCAAGGAACTGATAAAATAGAGAGCATGAAAGGTTAAATAGCAGGCTTGTCTCTCTAAGGCTGCTTGACGTCAGAACAGTTCCACCTCTATTTGTTAATGAGATGTTGAGCATTCACAGTATTTAGCTTTTGTTTTAGTAATCTGTACCAGTATAAATTTCTATCTGCTAACAGGAGTGAGGGATATGTGGAAGTATCTATGACAGTATCATTTACAACGTACATGATCTGAGTAAGCTAGACTTGGAGAGCAGCTGTTGAACCTCTTCCACTTGTATTATTGGCTCTTGTCAAGAACTTACATAATCTTGTACCCATTTCATTATTTATTATACATGTGTATATACTTAAGCTGCAAATACAACTGATGCCCTTCAAATACTCAAATATTTAAAAGTTTCCATGGATAAATAATTATACCTCATCTGATCTCACTGTAGTTATTGATTCAGAGGAGGAATTCCAACATTACTCACACTGGCAGACAGCTAACTTCGTGTGAGCAATATATATACACCATAACTTATTATTATTTCTGAGAAGGTGTTAAAGAAACTTGTCTATAGACAGTGTGATCATTCCTTAAATGCATAAACAACGCAAGAAGTCATTTGGTGCAGACTGGAATTTTAACTGATGAAAATTTCCCTTAGCTCTGTAAAAGCCCAGGATGGGCCAAGAAGAACAAATGTGTTTCTACATGTCTCACATAGAGCCTTTCTTGTTCCAGTCTCCCGTCTATAAGCATTTGTCTGGAGTCAAATGGATAGTACCTAAGTTTTAAGTAACCATACTGCAGAATATAAAGGTAAACTATTATTGTTAAGAGAGAATTCAAATAGAAGGAGCAAAAGGTGCTGCAAGCAAAATTCACAGGCCTATAATACTGTTCTATATTTTGTTATCCGAGGAAATCAGCTTGCCTAGGATCTAGGGTAAGGTTGTCTATTTAGCATGACACAGTATTTATGAGAGGTCAAGGAGGGAGTGGAAGGCAGCAAAAGTTCCAGCTGGATAACCCATAACAATGGGTTACTCAGATGTTCTGCAAATATTAAGTCATCGTATTATTTTCTAAATGTTCCTATACCTGGCCAGGGGCACTGCAGGCAAGGCATTCAACTAAATTCTGTTACTGTGAAACCACGAATTGCTGATAAGCCTAATTTTAGGTGATCCTCAATGCACTAGTCTTTGAGGCATAAACTCAAATCAGCTGCTTGTATCAAGACCAAAGCTTCAGTAATACAAAATTATTTCAAGAGATAGTATCATCATACACCTCAAAGAATCACATTCTTTGCCTTATTCAAGACAACTAATTGGCTTTTTGTCTACATCCATTAGGTTAATCAGAAACAGTCACTACATTAAAAAAAATCTTTTATCTCATCCAGCACTCTCTACAGTTCACTTAGATCACAATTCCATACCCAGAATGGTCTTACTTATTACCTTTAATTATCATTAAGTCAAATAATATATTAATAAAAGAAGTAAAACAGTCAATATAAAAAATGTCAAACTGCACTTAATTTAACTGGGGTGTCAGAAATTGCAGAGTTCAAAAATATGCAATTTATGTGACTATCCATTCTGTTAAAATTAAATCGCATTTAATAATTGTATTTCCATCATAAATTTTCAATTTGATTTGATTTTCCTTTCATAAAGAACAGTAAATTCTTTCTGAAAAGAAGCAAAACTGCATACATTCTTAATCTGCATAAAATGTCAAAAGGAACACGAACAAATGTATATGTCAGAACACAATAAAAATGTATATGCTTTCTCTTCTGACCACTAAAAATACACATATTTCTTCTTATAGTTTGTCATCAGCATTCATTGTAGCCAGAACTATTTCTGTCCAGTGAGTAATCTAAATATCATTTTACAAAATTTTATAGAAATATTGATATGCCTCCTACATTAGATTGTTTGAATGATAACTATGGGTTTATGGTGTGCTCGGTTTGCTTTTCTTAGAGCACTCTCTTTGTGCAAGTATATCAGATATAAATTGAAACCGCAATGAAAGGAGAAATTTGGGTATTGATATCTGCTCGTTATCACAGGAACAGCGAAAACCTCATAGTTATCCTTTCAGTTAAGATGCTGAAGGTGTGTTGTCAATCAAAAACATATAATGTTCCTGATGGAAGTCATTGATTTGAAATGTTAATTCAGTTTCACTCTCCACAAATGCTTCCTGGCCTGCTGAGCATACCAGGGACTTTCTGTTTTTATTTACCAAGAAGATTAGCTGTTGATTATCATTTTACTTGTTAAGGAGGCTTCTAATGGACAAATTGGCTGCTATGTTACCAACATCACAACAGTGAATATTTCATTGATCATGCAGTGATCTGGGACAACCTAATAACATTAAAGGAGTTCTTTCCTGATGTTTCTCTTTTTTTGTTTTCTCTAGTACTGGTGACTGAAGTATTGTGGTGGCAGCTGCCTGGGCTTGTTTTCTACACAACGCATCTGCAGCAAGGCTGGATGTAAAGGATGTTAAGGGACACTTTCTATTATGCATTCTAATCCTGCAGTTCCTTCCACTTCCAGAATCTGGACATACAGAAATAAGAAAGTTTATTGTACAGTACCAGGTTACTCAGATCCATGTCAGCACACGGCTTCCAATGGACCAATTGTCCGTATCATGTTTTATCTATTCTGTTTCATAACTCTGTACCATTTTTCTTCATCCACCCAAGTAATCTAAACTTGAATGCAGATACAATTTCTGTTTGGTCTGCTAGCCCTGGTAATACATTTCATAAAGCTATAACGTTGTAGTAATCCACTGAGATCACAATGGCTTTCTTTAAGGGCAATGCAGTCAATCGTAATCTCCTGGTCTTTCTCATGCCCCTTCAACATTTTATTCCTCAGATATATATCGGATTTCTTCTTCAAAATGATAATTGAATCTGCTTCCACAACCTTTGCAAGCAGTGTAATCCAGATTATCACTACTTTCTGTGTAAAATTGTATCACGTCAAATCTTCTCCCCACTCACAAGCTTGGGTCCTCCAGTCCTCTGTCCTACTATAATGGATATAATTTCTCTTTACTCTCTTTATCTAAGATTAGATTAGATTATGAGGACACTCAGCACTCGTTTATTGTCATTTAGAAATGCATGCATTAAAAAAGGATACAACATTCCTCCAGAATGATATCACAAGAAAAACACAGGACAAACCAAGACTAAAACTGACAAAACCACATAATTATAACATGTAGTTACAACAGTGCAAAGCAGTACCATAATTTGATTAAGAGCAGACCATGGGCACAGTAAAAAAAAGTCTCAAAGTCCCGATAGACTCATCATCTCACACAGGCGGCAGAAGGGAGAAACTCTCCCCGCCATGAACCTCCAAGCGCCACCAACTTGCCGATGCAGCACCATTGGAAGCACCCGACCACAGCGGACTCTGAGTCCGTACAAAAACTTCGAGCCTCTGACCAGCCCCTCCGACACAGCCTCTCCGAGCACCATCCTCTGCCAAGCGCTTTGACCCCACTCTGGCCGCTGAGCAATAAGCAAAGCCGAGAACTCGGGGCCTTCTCCTCCGGAGATTCTGGACCACACAGTAGCAGCAGCAGCGAAGCAGGCATTTCAGAAGTTTCACCAGATGTTCCTCCGTGCTGCCATGTCCGTCTCCATCAAATCAGGATTGTGCACGGCACCCTACTTGACAAATAACAGACATCACCAGCGGAGTGGCCGCTGCGAGCTGAGTCACGCCGCCATCTTCTCCTCCCGCCAATAAGACCTTTACATTTTGAAAATGACTTTTCTGCCTTCTCTGTTTTAGGAGAACAATTTCATCTTGTCCAATCTTGCCACATAACTGAAATTCTTCATCCACCGAACTAAGCTTTCTTCTGCACCTTGTCTAGGATCTTCATGCTCCTAAATATTAGATGATATTTAATATCATCATATTAGATGATCAGAACTATGTAATTACATATTTGGAGCCAAACCACTGCTTCAACTGTTTCAGTGTAACATCTTTGCCTCTAAAGGCCAGTAATGCATATTTTAACCACTTTCTTATATATAAATACTGAATAATTTGGAGAGTAATATTGGATTGGTAGCTTGGAAAATTTCTCTCCAGGTAAAAGGCCATGAAAACTGCACATCAGGAGAGCGCTAGGGGCTTTTAAACCACTTTTGTTCTTCAGAAATGTAGGCAGTGTTTTGTTCTGGAAATACAGCAATTAATTTATGCACACCCAGGTCCAAATTATAATGAATGAAATAACAAGCAGAACATCTTTTGTTTCATGATGATGATTTTTGGGGTGAAACATTGGCTGGGGCATTAGCTCTTCTTTAAGCAAAATATTTCATGTCCACCTGAGAGGTCAGGTTTACCCGAAGGTTTAAACTTAATCCAAAAGGCAATACCTTTGATCTTGCAGCATAAATCATTGAACTGATTTTGTCCTTGACTTTCTGGACTGGGTCTGATTATATAACTTTCTGTCTTGGAGGTGAGATGCTATCAGCTGAGTCAGGTTGACCTCCAAATTAAACTTCATCTTGGAGATTAAGCAGAAAAGATTCTACAAATGTTGGAAATCTTGAGCAATGTAGACAAAATGCTGGAATACCTCAGCAAGTTAACTCGGACAGTATCTATGGAGAGAATAAACAGTTGATGTTTTGGGCCAAGACGCTTCATCAGGACGGCAAAGGAAGGGAGCAGAAGCCAGAATAAGGCAGTGGGGAAGGAGTACAATCTGCCAGGTAGTAGGTGAGATTGGGAGAGGGGAAAGGTGAGTGAGTAGAGGAGGGTGGATGAAGTAAGAAGCTGGGAGAGGATAGGTGGAAGCAGTAAAGTGCTGAAGAAGAAGGAATCTAATAGAAGAGGACACTGGACCATGGAAGAGAGAGAAGGGGGTGAGATGAGCAACTGAGGAGAAGAGAAGGGGTGAGATGGTAACCAGAATGGGAATGTTAAAAGAGAGGAGGGAGAGGGGAGAAATTACCTGAAGTTAGAGAAATCAACGTTCGCTCCATCAGGTTGGGAGCTACACAGATGGATTATGAAATGCTGCTTCTCCAAACCGAGTTTGGCTTCTTCTTGGCAGGAGGAGGCCATGGACAGAACGGGAATGGGAAGCCGAATTGAAATAGGTATTTGTTGAGAGATCTTGCTTTTTGCAGCTTTTTGGCTGTGCCTTTTCATATGAACCAGCAAAAGAAATGAGATGGACAGAGGCCTTAACAATCTGAATTGTACAATGTCTTGAAAACCCTTTATTAATTCTCTATTCCTTAAGGCTCTTATTGCTAAATTACTGCTTCAATATATTAGCTACTTGTAAGAACATCGTTTCCTGTAAATGATCGTTGTGGATTTATTATGCTAAAGACACTCCTGAAGAGTGACATAGTCTCCAGATGTTTACATATCACAGGGGCATATAATTAAGTAAACTTTTGAAACTTATTGATAGATGCTTCATTATCACTTGAAAACATTATTTTCACAATCTATTATGTAATATGTAAATAATTATTTCAATATTTTAAATTAAAATAAAACATATTTACATGTTTGAAATATGAATAAGCTTACTATTCAAATAGGTTCAACTTCTGTAAGTTGTCAATTATTCTACAACTTATATTAATGTGATGATGAAACATTTTTACTTTTGGAACAAGTTAAACGTCAATAGAGTTTATTTCTATAATAGCTGCAAACATCAAAAATAACCGCGAGTGTGAAATTACACAAATTTATGCAACAGGGAAGGACTGTGAAGGATTTTATATAAAGTGTTCAAAAGGTGTTTTCTATTTACCTCACTGGAATTATCTTATAAAAAAGATTACTAGATGTTGGAGATTCACAATATGGTCCATTAATGCTGCAGCTTTAGCAAATAATATCACATTTATGCAGTGGAAGCCACAAAATGATTAGTACAACAGCCTTATTCTTTGTTGAGCTAATTCAAAGGCAGTTAAGTAGTGATCACCAGCTATTTTATGGGATTCAACCATGCTTTGAATATCTACTGCAGCAGACAAAGCCAAAAGCATTGCATGCAGAAGGCAAATCATAAATGCAATTTTCATTTTGATATTCACTTTGAGTTCTCACTGGAAGAAGAAAAACATACATAGAATTTCATAGCTTGAAGTCAAAATCTTCAATCTACTTCAATAAAATCACACATATTTTGTGAGATAGGGGCAGACTTTTTGAAAGAAATAGGATTTGACTTTCTGATGAAAATCCTGATAAAATCTAGAAAAGAGGTCAGCAGCTAGGTCACAGTATGGCCAAGTCTGAACTTTGAAAGACAGATGGTTGTTAAGTGGAGAATTAAATCCATTTGCCTTTGGATTTCTTTGTTTGCTTTCTGAAGACCACCTAGGTTTCAGCCCGAATATGTCACACATTCCGTTCAGCTGGACACTGCACAGATGCCCAGGTATTGGCTTCTTAGTCAAAATTTCCACTTCCAGTTTAGTCAGAGCCAGAGAAGCTGTGTGTGCATGTTCTCACGAGCTTACATGGTAGTCAGAGGGTTAGGGTGTGGGGAGGGTTCAGGGGGGTGGGGGTGGTTGAATAGAAGTGATGCCAAACCTCAGTGGGCCAGATCACCTTGACAACAGATGATAGTTTCAAGGAGGGCTACCAGCCAGCTGGAGCATGCATGTCAGCGCATGTAGGATTTTCACACATGCAGAAGTAAATAACACACTTGATGTCTGATTGAAGTCAAGGATATTCCCTCATTTACCTTGCCAAGGAGGAAGATGTTCCTAGTATACATAGTTGGCATATCTAGCATTGACCATACATGTCAATAGCTTCACTGTCATTAAAAAGTTATGTTTAGCTGATAGTTGGTTGTTTTTTTCTTAGTTCCTAGTATAGTTGTGTTTTTAATGAATAAACCACTTAAAAAGTGTGTTTAATAGAAGGAGACGGAGAGGGCAAGACAGAAAGAGACAGAAGAGAGAAAGAGAGAGAGAGAGAGAGAGAGAGAGAAAGAGAGAGAGAGAAAGAGAGAGAGAGAAAGAGAGAGAGAACAAAAGAAAGCAGGTAGCTACAGCTCAGTTATTTGTCTAAATAACAAGATTGTAGTTGCCTCTTCATGTGGAGGTAGAATGGGAAACTAAGGCTTTGATGAGGAGAGGCTGAGACAAGGTTAATATTTCTGTAGTTTCTCTTTCTGACCTTATTAGTGCCTAGCTAGAAGGGTGAGAATGGATTCTAGGTCAGTAGTGTGCTCCTCATGCAAGATTTGGGAGACCTGGGAGATATCCAGTCTCCCTGATTGTTACGTATGCCTGCGAGAAATGCATCTGGGTGCAGCTCCTTACATGTTGGGGAACTGGCACCGGAGCTGGATGATCTACAGCTCATTTGGGAGAATGAGGAGATGATAGATCAGGGCTAAATTGCAGGAGGCTGGTAGTTGGTGACCGTCAGGAGAGGGAAAGAGAACAGGCATATAGTGCAGAGTACCTCTGTGCTTGCTCCCCTCAATATCCCGCTTTGGATACTGATGTAGTGGGATGGGGGTGGACTACCAGCAGAAAGTTGCAGCGACCGTAATGAAACCCAATTTCCCTCGGGATCAATAAGTATATCTATCTATCTAAGCTGTCAGAACTTATGGTATATGAGGTCCTGAAGAGGTAGTATAGGGAGCTAGGTAGGAAGCTGAAATACAAAACCTGGAGGGTAGTAATCCCTCGATTGCTGCTTGTGACACAGGTGAGTGAAGATAAGAATAGGATGATATGGCAGTTGAAAGTGGGGCAGGGGACAGGGTTTCAGACTCGTGGATCATTGTGATCTCTTCGGGGGAAGATATGGCCTGCACGAAAGGGACAGATTACACCTGAACTTGAGGAAGACCAATATCCTTGCAGGTAGCTTCGCTGAGCATTTAGTCTTGTTTGGCAGAGGGGTGGGAACCAGAGTGATAGATCAGAGGATGCAGCAGTGGCTGTACAGGTAGATGCAATGTGTGGAGAGATTATGAGGAAGGACAGGCAATAAATAAGGCATAATTATAGTCAGCTGGATGAGTTAAAATATGTTGATTTTAATGTGGGAGGTATCAGGAATAAGGGTGATGAACTTAGTTCCATGTCCTGACCAATACACTACAACATTGTGGCCATTACAAAGGCTGTCGTAAGGACAGGAATGGTGTATAACATGATAAGAGACATAGAGAGAGTGGACAGCCAGAGACTTTGTCACAGGACGGTACTGGATTATATGAGGGGGCATTTAAGGTGATTAGAGTCAAGCAGACAGGGGATGTCAGAGGAGAGTTTTTACATAGAGATTGATGAGTATGTGGAACACACTACTAGGGTGGTGTTGGAGGTAGATACACCTGGGACATATAAGGGATTCTTAGATACACAGATGAAAGATAAATGGGGAGCTATTTGGGAGGAAAGGGTTAGATTCATCTTAAAGTAGATTACAAGTCTGGCACAACATCATGGGCTGAAGGGCCTGTACTGTGCTGCAATATTCTATGTTCCCTCAAATGTCATTCCAGAGTCAAATGGGATAAATAGTAAAAGCTGGCATTGCTAGAAAAGCTTCATGCTTGGAATGTATAAATAAACAAATCGCTTTTCCAAGAGGGATTTCAGTTAATTATAAGTGAATGCAGTTATCACTAATTTCCAATTACATGATTATGGTTAATCAAAAGTCTTTAACCTTAAGTCTTTGATGTCAGCCATTTTACCCTTATCCACTGATCATTGCAAAATTCCCATTGGCTCTGGGCAGAGTCCAACTTGAAAAAAAATGCCTCACTCTAAATTGACCTTGATTGCGCCATATTGTGGCGAGTGGAACTTCTCCCTGATGCTGTCATATAACATAGTCACTTCACCTAACTTGGAATTAAAATCAAATTTCCTATGTAAGGAAATTGGTGAAGGTGTGATTAAAAAAGCTGAAAAAAGAATAGCATTATATATAGTGATAGGATTTTCACCAGTACACTCTTCAAATACTACAGGAACATTGTTCCAAATCATCAAGACATTCTGAAGGAATTATTTGCATTGGCAGGAATGTCAATAACCAGAAGGTACAGATTCAAGATAAAGGCAAAAGAACGAAGGAAGATGTGAAAGATTTTCTTTTCCTTAATAAGCCATTATACTGTAATTTAGCAACTGCAAAAGCAAGTGAAGAGCACCTGTAAATACAGGAAAAAGTGGAATCATCAGTACTCCGAGTAAAAACAGGGCACTAGAAACAATTGGATAGTTCTGATGTTACTGGCACAGATACAAAGAACTGAACAAAGAATTGATTGTATCTTTGCTATAAACTTTGAGATAATTTCATGCATACTGGCCTCAAGCAACTAAATTCATATTTAGATGAAACATTTCATATGTTTAATAGTCCTGACAAATACCAAATGCAATTACTGTTCTGTTCAGAATACGACATGCATATTCACAACTTCTTGAAACTCCAAGTCCTTGTCAGGGTGACTAACCAATTAAGGTCATCTCAGATCTTGTTCTGGAAACTACGGTAACCATGAGAGGTGATTTTCATGTAAAGCACTGGTTAACAAGGTTTGATTCAACATTTTTATAACCAAAGGAATAGGTCTCATTTTTCAGGGCCTACCTTTCTTACTCACATCCCTAAATAGCTGAAGACCACTGAAATATTCTGAGGTTAAAAATAAACCAAGAAAAATACATTGTCTGTGCAAATACCCAATGTGCCCACACACAGACTTTCCAGCAGTTGCAAGGTCTTTTATCCCCCTTTGACAGCACATTTCTTCACTCATTTTCTATAAGACCTTCCTTTAAATTAAAGAAAACTGTTGTGCCACAATGCAGAGTTTTGGGAGGCTCAGGGCAATTAGGGATGTGCCAGTCTGTTTATTGCTTGATGGTAGATTAGCAAATGCTAGTTCAATTCAGCTTTTAAATTTACATGCAACTCCAGGAGATGCCTGAGGGGCTAAATAGACTTTTCTTGATCGTATCCCCCTAGCTTTACGAAGTTCAGTATGCACGAATTCATTGTTAATATAAGCATTACCATTACCCAACTGTTTTGTCTTCAGTGGGGATGGTCTGTGTTTCAGATGACCGCCTCCTAGCCATGTGATCCTCACTCATTTCTCATGGGAACTGTAATAGTTAGAAATAATGTGTGTGTGTGTGTGTGTGTGTGTGTGTGTGTGTGTGTGTGTGTGTGTGTGTACGCGCGTGCACGCACACATCTTTTAATTTGAATAAACACTGATTTATATTTTCTTCTAAAGTCTTCTTCCCAATGAGTCTGGAACCATCATTAAATCAGATGAATGATGACACAAATGGATTGAGAATTTTCAGGATTCTAACCCTGAGAAGTACTTGGGGTCCCTCTTTATTTCCCATCAAACAGTAAGTGCTAAGAGCATGTTTCATCTTGGGAGCCTTAGCACCCCTACTTTATGTTTCAGAGTTGTTGTTCAGAATTGGTTTGCTGCACCATGATAAAATTTCATGCATGTAGTATATTGATATTCTCAATTTAACCTTTTAACAGCAAAACTGCTAGAAAATATTGACCTACAGAATGCTAGAAGTTTTCTGTGGAGCAACTTGGACTTGAGCTTGAAAAAAAATCACCACAGTCTGAAAGTAAAACATACCTGCAAAATCTGGAAATCTAAAATTAAACAGAAAATGTTGGAATTACTCAGCAGGTGTGGAAAGAGAAACCGAGTTAATGTTTCAGGTTGAGGACGCTTCATAAAAATCAACCATCCAACCTGGAATATTAACTCTGTTTACCTTTCCATTGATGCTGACTCACCTGCTAAATATTTCCAGCATTTTCTGCTATTATCAAGGTAGACAACAGTACTTGTTTCCATGAAACTGTGATGGAGATGAGTTTTATAAACATTAGAAAGTCTGCATATACTGAAAACCCAGAGCAACACATATAAAATGCTGGAGGAACTCAGCAGGTCAGGCGGCATCTATGAAAATGAATAAATGGTCAACATTCCGGGCCAAGACACTTCATCAGGACTTGACATCTGAAGCTCATGCCACAAGTGTTGACACTGTGAGGTCCATCGATCAGAAACAAAAGGGATTCCTCAGATGCTGAAAATGCGGAGTAGCTCACACAGAATGCTGGAGGAACTGAGCACTTCAAGCAGCATCTCTATGAAGTGTTGATGTTACAGGCTAAGACCCAATCCAAAACATCAACTCTTTATTCCTTTCCATGAATGCTGCTTGACCTGCTGAGTTCCTCCAGAGTCCATGGGTCCACAAGTATGAAAAACAAATTGGGAAGTATTCATATTGCTTCACAGGCCTCAGTTTCAATCTAGTGTGCAAAGCATCAGTTTTCTTAGATAAGAGTGCAGTTTCAAATTGCTACCAAATCTATTTATTTTCAAAAGTAATATTACCTGCCCCATTTCAATCCAATAACTTCATCTATATTTTTCTCCCTGTTAAATCTGACAAGTGTAAAAATTGAATTTTATTCAGCCTGTTCAATGGACCTTAAATGGCACCAGTGTTGTCCATGTTCAGAAACCAAATGTTATCAACATATATTGAATTGGGTAATTTTTTTCAGGGATTTTTGCTGGATAATGCATGTGTTGGACTCATTTAAAGAGGAGTCCAGTACCTGTTTCAGCTAACTTCTGTAAGATGATATACTGTACTGTAAAATAAAGCAAAAGGCAGATTTCTTAGGAATCTTGAGCCACTGACACCTGTGATTTTACATGAAAATATTATTGGTGTATATCCAAGAAGAGCAGGAGGTTCAACTTGCTCCATAGTAACTCAAAATAACGTCTTTTCAAGAAGTTTAACTTTTAGACTGCTCCTGGCAAAGAGACCCAATTCTGAATCAGGTTTATTATCACCAGCATGAGTAGTGAAATTTGTTAACTTAGCAGCAGTACAATGCAATACATGATAATATAGAAAGAAAAAAATAAATTAGTAAATAAATTAAAGTAAATAAATAACAGTAAATAAATATATGTACATTAAATAGTTAAATTAACAATAGTGCAAAACAGAAATAATATATATATAAAGTGAGATAGCGTTCATGGGTTCAATGTCCATTTAGGAATCGGATGGTAGAGGGGAAGAAGCTGTTCCTAAATCACTGAATGTGTTCCTTCAGGTTTCTGTATCTCCTTTGTGACAGTAAGAATGTGAAGAGGGCATGTTCTGGGTGGTGGGATCCTTAATAATGGACGCCATCTTTCTGAAACACTGCTCCTTGAAGATGTCTTGGATACTACAGAGGATAGTGCTCAAGATGGAGCTGACTAATTTTGCAACTTTCTGTAGCTTTTCTCGATCCTGTGGAGTAACCTCTCCCCCCCATATCAGACAGCGATGCAGTTTATCAGACTGCTCTCCTTAGTACATCTATAGAGGTTTTGAGTGTTTTAGGTGACAAACCAAATCTCAAATCTCTTCAAACTCCAAATGAGATATAGCCACTGTCTTGCCTTCTTTATAACTGCATCAATATGTTGGGATCAGGTTAGATGCTCAGAGATCTTGACATCCAGGAACTTGAAATTGCTCACACTCTCCACTTCTGATCCCTCTGTGAGGATTGGTATGTGTTCCTTCATCTTACCCTTCCTGAAGTCCACAATCAACTCTTTCATCTTACTGACAAGAAGTGCAAGGTTGCAGCTGCGACACCACTTAACTAGCTGGTATATCTCGCTCCTGTATGCCCTCTCATTACAATCTGTGATTCTACCAACAATAGTTGTATCATCAGCAAATTTACAGATGGCATTTGAACTATACCTAGCTACACAGTCATGGGTATGGATGGATTAGAGCAGTGGACTAAGCACACACCCCTGAGCATTGCCAGTGTTGATCATCAGCGAGGAGGAGATATTATCACCAATCAGCATAGATTGTGATCTTCCAGTTAGGAAATCGAGGATCCAATTGCCGAGGGAGGTACAGAGGCCAAGGTTCTGTAGCATATCGATCAGGACTGTGGGAATGATGGTGTTAAACGCTGAGCTATGGTCAACGAACAGCATCCTGACATTGTCCAGGTGATCTAAGAACATGTGAAGAGCAATTGAGATTGTGTCTGCCGTAGACCTAGTGTGACGATTGGCAAATTGCATAGTGAGTCTACACACACCTTGCTGAGGCAGGACCAACTAAGATGGAACAGTCATATTGTTCGGATGAAAGACGAACGTCTGCCGAAACAAATCTTCTACTCCCTGCTTAAAGAAGGCAAACGTAAAAGAGGCGGACAACAGAAGAGATTCAAAGACGTCTTAAAAGCCAACATGAAGAAATGTAACATCGACATCAACAATTGGAAAACCAATGCCAAGGACAGGAAACTCTGGAAAGCCATCATCTGAGAAGGAACAGCAACTTTCGAAGCCAACAGATGTGCAGAATTAGAAGAAAAGAGAAGAAAATGGAAAGAGAGGCAGCAACAACCAAAGCCCGATCTGCCATCTGGAACTACCTGTCCTGAATGCGGAAGAACTTTCAAAGTCAAGATTGGACTTATAAGCCACTTGAGAGCCCATAAGTAGATCAACAGAATGAAGACCATCATCTTCGACCTCGGGGGATAGCCACGACGGCTGAGGCAGGAGTTAATCCTAACCATGACCAACCTCTCAAAGCCTTTCATCACCGTAGATATGAGTGTAGCTCACACTACTCTTCTTAGACCCTACCTTTTTGAAGCAACATCCAGTCATAGATGAAGGAAATCTATGAAGTAAAGAAAGTAAATTCTCCACAGATCCTTGCAGAATTCGACAATATTTGCCTATGCAAGCTAAGCAATGGGTTTTGAAGATGACGGATAGCAATGAAAACATTTTTACAATCCTGTTATATTCATCTTGAGCTGCTACAACTAGTCAGAATAAGATACAGATTAATTTATTTATTGAAACATACAGTGAAGTGCATTGTTTATGTTAACCACCAACACAACAAGGATGTGTTGGGGCAGCTCGCAAGTGTCACCTGACATTCTGGAACGAACATAACATGCCCACAACATTCAGCAGAACAGCAGCATCAAAACAATAAGAGCGAAAAAATTCCTTTCTGTCCTTCCATCCAGCCACACACACAAAATCCTCCAACCTCAGGACAGGTGGCTCCAGGCCTCCAGCCTCCATTGGACGTACAAACTCAAAGACATCCAACTCTCCCAGTGGATCTGCAAACAGACCCATGGCTACAGCTAGGGGGCTTGGACTTCCAGAATTCATTAAACTTTCAGGCTTCAACCTCTAGTATCAATCCCAAGACTCACCGATGACAGGATCCTGAACTCCAGGCCTTGAACTCTAACCTCAGCGATGACAGTACCCCAAATTCCAGCCTCACTGACACACGTACCTAAGGCGTCACCAGCCCAATCCTGAATGCGGAATGTAAAACGGACCCTAGATCGTATGCTTAGGACAATAAGATGTAGCAGCAGAATGAGGCCATTTGACCCATTGAGTCTGTTCCACCATTCTATCACAGCTGATTTATTATCCCTCTCAACCCTATTCTCCTGCTGCCTCCCCATATCTTTAATGCCCTTACTAATCAGGAACCTATTAATCTCCACTTTAAATGCTGTATACCCAATGACTTGGCCTCGGCACTCATCTGTGGCAATGAATTCCACAGATTCACCACTCTTTGGCTAAGGATATTCCTCGTGTCTGTTTTAGAGGGATGTCCTTGCGTTCTCAATCTGAGGCAAGACCCTTAACAGTGTTGATGAGTAGAGGGTTCTTGGGATCTAAGTCCATAGCTCCCTGAAAGTGACTACACAGTTTAATAGGGTGGCTAAGAAGGTATATGGCATGCCTGTCTTAATCAGTTGTGGCACTGAGTCCAAAAATCATGAAATTATGTTGCAGCTTTATTAAACCCTAGTTAGGCCACATCTGGAGTTTTGAATACAGTCCTAGTTAGATTATGAGAACACTCAGTCCTCTTTTATTGGCATTTAGAAATGCATACATGCATTAAGAAATGATACAATGTTTCTCTGGAGTGGTATCACAGAAAACAAGACAGACTAAAGACTAACACTGACAGAACCACATAATTATAACATATAGTTACATCAGTGCAAAGCAATACCATAATTTGATAAAGAACGGACCATAGGCACAGTAAAAAAAAGTCTCAAAGTCCCGAGTCGATCGACTCCCGAGTCCTGATAGCAGGCGGCAAAAGGGAGAAACTCCCTGCCATAAACCTTCAGGTACCGTCAACTTGCCGATACCTTGGAAGCAGCCGACCCCAGCCAACCCTGAGTCCATCCGTCCGAAAACTCTGAGCTACCGAGCAGCCTCTCCGATACAGCCTCCCGAGCGCCATCCTCTACCGAGCGCCTTTGACCTCTCCCCAGCCGCTGAAACACGCAAAGCCGAGGATTTCGGGGCCTTCAGCTCCGGAGATTCTGGTTACCACACAGTAGCAGCGGTAGCAAAGCAGTCATTTCAGAAGTTTTCCAGATGTTCCACTGTGCTCTCACGTCTGTCTCCATCAAATCAGGATTGTGCATGGTCCCCTACTTGACAAATAACAGATACTCATCACCGAAGTGGCCGCGCGTGCTGCCATCGCGCCATCTTCTCCCCCCTCCCGGGAGTTGCCCCATTATAGGAAGGATGTCAAGAATTTAGAGAGGATGCAAAAGAGATTTACAGGAACGCGGCCTGGATTACAGGAGATGTGCTACTACGAGAGATTGGACAAACCTGGATTGTTTTCTCTGGAGCAGGAATTTACCTGCATGGTTGAATGACAATTAAACTTGAACTTGAAGTACAGTCTGTATTCTGGTCTTCACAGAGACATGCAAATGTTGCTTTTGCCTTCCTTAAATACCGACTCAACCGCTAGTTAACCTTTAGGTAATCCTACATGAGGACACCCAAGTCCCTTTGCATCTCTGATTTCTGAATTTTCTCCCCATTTATAAAATAGTCTACACATGTATTCCTTTATTTATGAAGTGCATAGCCATACACTTCCCTACACTATACTCCATCTGCCACTTCTTTGCCCTTTCTCCCAATCTGTCTAAATCCTTCTGTAGACTTCTTGCTTCCTCAACACTACCTGCTCCTCCAGCTATCCTCATATCATTCACAAACTTGGCCACAAAGCCATCAATTTTTTCATCCAAATTATTGATGTAGAATGTAGAACATTGCTTACTGCAGAACACCACTAGTCACTGGTAGCCAACCAGAAAAGGCCCCTTTATTCCCACTCTTTGCATCCTGCCTGTTAGCCTATCTTCTATTCATGTTAGTATCTTTCCTGTAATACCATGGGCTCTTACCTGTTTAGAGGCCTTGTGTGCAGTACCTTGTCAAAGGCCTTATGAAGATCCAAGTAAACAACATCCACTACTCTCTTTCATCTCTCCTGTCAACTATTTCCTCAATGATTTCCTACAGATTTATCCGGCAAGATATCCTCTTAAGGAAACTATGCTAACTTTGGCCTATTTTATCATGTGCCCCCAAGTACCCAGAAACCTCATCCTTAATGATAGACTCCAACATATTACTAAGTACTGAAGTCAAGCTAATTGGATTAATAATTTCCTGTCTTTTGCCTCCCTCCCTTCTTAAAGAATAGAGTGACATTTGCAATATTCCAGTCCTCTGGAACCTCATTAAGAAGAACTTAAGAGGAACTTCATTAACATTATGATAGAATATGGCTTTTAAAGACACATTAAAGATGAGGCATGAAACATAATGACAGCACAAATTTTATTCTTTTAACTTAATACATTTCTCCATACATATCTAATTTAACAAGTTTGCAGAGGTGTAATAGGTTTGCAGAACTGCGTTAAGGAAAACAAAATGTTGGAGATGCAAAGTGCACCCCAAAGATGGGTCAATAGTGAATATTCCTATATATACAATGCCAATCAAAGATAGAAAGGAAAAGAACTGGAAATAAACCTATCCTACATCTCTGCAAGGTATGGAAACTGCACTGTGGCAGACAGGTAAGTGCTACAATGTGTAGTCAAGACTGCCTAACACATCACCAGCACCAGCTTACCCGCCATCAAAGACATATAGACAGAACAGGGTCAGTGACATCATGAGGGCCACCCACCCTGCTCCTGGACTGAGTTTCCCAGTCCAGTCAGGGAGGAGGCTATGCAGCATCCACACCCCCAGACTCAAAAACAGTTACTTTCCCCAGGCAGTAAGGCTGATCAACATCTCTACCCACTAACCCACCCCTCCACACCCCCAATCACCACTACTTTATTATCTCCTGTCAAAGTCACCTTATGTACAGACACTCCTGTGCCTAGCATCACTTTAAAGACATACAATCAATCTGTATAGAAGCTATCTTATGTAGTTATATTTGATGTATTTTATTATGGTGTTATTTATCTTATTTTTGTTTTTTTTTTGCATGGCATCAGATCCGAAGTAATAATTATTTTGTTCTCCTTTACACTTATTTACTGGAAATGACATTAATTAAACAATCTTGAATCTTGAATCAAACTTAGACAACTTTACATGGTATGGCAAACTGACATTGATGAATTGATATAAAAAACAAATTAAAGAGAAGAAAAGAGAAACATACATAATTAATAACAAGTTGTTTATAAAGTTAGCAAAGTGATGGCAAGTGCTGGAGGACAATATACCCCTATAACAGACAATCGTTCCTGAACTTACTGAAGTTCGTGGTGCAGAAGAGGGTCCTTTCATTTGCCATACTATTTCAATCACACTCAAAACAAAGTTATATTACTCACTCTTTTCCATAACAAAGGGGCTGCTTATAAATTATAATATTTTCAACATGTTAGTATGTGAAAATGGTCTTAGAAGATGATGGTGCATCTATTTGTCGAATAAATTATTTTTGCAAAAGAAAAATCAGCTGTATTCATCCACACAACCTATTCATTGTTGGAAATTCTATTACGTTGCACAACATCAAAGTGGTTTATTATTTATAATCTACTTGAGTGGTGTTGCTTGTACTATTTATGCAACAAGTGCCAGCACTAAATATAGATAAAATAGAGGCGAGACAATGTTATAAAACAGTAACAGGGGGGTTTACATTACATCATGATTCAAATTAAAACTGAAGAGAAAAGTACTGCTTTTGAAAGGATCATTCATCCAACAAAGCTTTAATGAGATTCATGTCAGTATCCTACAATGATTATTCATTGCCATTAGTAATACCACTAATTCTGCTACGAAAAGCAAACAAAAACAAGAAAGAGCACTCCACTTCTCTGGTGTGATTGTCACAAACTGAGTAATTTGGCCAGAAGTGACACAACAGAGTGTGAATTATCCCAGTCAAATCTTGTGATGGAGATATGATTCATTCAATCTATGAAATAATGGCAGCATTATTTGGCTTTCAGGGAACTAAGAATAGACTTTGCTGCCAAAATGATCAGCCACCATGCTACTATATGTAAGGAACTAAGGAAAAATTTAGTGTAGCTCATACTTCCAGGATGATTTCAAGTGATCTCATAATAAGCATTCTCATCTATTCCTTTCAATGACTGGACAGATCACATGTTTTAGATAGGATCTCCAAACTTATTATTGCCTGCTGTGCATTATATAATTCAGCCTACAAAAATGATAAAAGGTAAGTTATCAATAATCACTAAGTCAGCCAGAAACATTAAATAGGATCTAACAGATCAATATTTTTACTTAAGTGACTCAAGCTTCCAAATCTAACAATCACCTCCACATAATCCAATATCTTCGATGAATTAAATCTTTCCTCCAGTAAACCCACTCTAACATGAAAATTCTTCATGCGTTTTGCAAAAAAACAAATAACAAACACGTCAGGGATTAGTCAACTATACTTTATAAAACTGCATTTTATACTGTTGAATTCTTGGAAAACCCAATGGAGAATTCAAAATATATCCCTAGTGGCATTGATGCTCAGTGATAAAATGAAAACAAAGGAACCAAGAAACTGAATTAATCCGATCTGAGCAATGATTCAAAGCTCTTCTTATTTAAATCCCTTCTACCCCACATCACCAATCACTAATCAAAGTCCCTCACCATCATCACCAGCTAATTATCACCACTGATACTTAATCCTGCTAATCTTATTCCACTGGGAAATTAAAAAATTGCATTTCCTGCATCTTGTTTTCCACAGAAAATAAAAGCAAGCTGCCTATCTGATAGTTACTATGAAAGGATACAGTTGCATAGAAAAGTTTCATACTCCAACTACATCTAAAATTTACCAGGCAGTCCATTTGGTCACAGGGCTTGCTCTAAAACTATCAAAAGTAGTTGTCAGGAAGAAATGGAAATCGGGTTCTAAAATAGAGATGTGTTTTACTGTAAAACTAGAATATTGATCAGGAGTCATTAGTTCAAATCTGACTCTTACTGCCCTCAACAAGATGGTTGTGAGTTCCTGAATTATTTTATTGAAGGAGCTTCCACAATGTTATTGCAATGTTAAATGTAGTTCTAAGATTTACTGCATTTTTAAATCAGGAGAGGGATGTGATTGGAGGGGAATCTGCAGTTTGCAGCATTCCCATTTGTTTATTTCCCTGGTCCTTTTTAACAGTACAATTCACACGTGTTCTCTGGGCACATAAAGCTGTCAGTTTTGTACATGGCACAGTTGTAGCTACAGAGAAATAGTGTAGAAGAGAAGTGGATTTTTTCTGTTGTATTGAATGATGTGTCATAGACTGAACTTTTGTTGTATTTGCCAATTGCAGCTATGTAAAGATTGCTGTGAATGCATTTAACAGGCTATTTACCCATTACTTGTAGTCCAAGATGGGCGAAAAAAAAACAATTAAAGCTGCTCAATCAGGAGTAAATGAGCTGTTGAATACCAAGTGATAAATCCTACTGAACAAACTTACTTGTATTGACAAATGTGAGAAAATATACTGCTGCAGATATTTCTTGAAAATAAAAAAATTCTTGCACTGCTTTGCTTTTTCTTATCTAGCCTTCATTTTCATTTGTATGTCCCAGTCTGATTTTGCTTACTTTAAAATAATTTAAATATTAAATTCGCAATATGTGGTAACAGAGAACGGTTGAAAATATTAGACAGAGTAAAGGTTTGGAACATAATTGCATTTATCTTTTAATAACAGAGTGTCCATTTCCTCTTTACAAACAATTTGTATGGTTTGATTGCATTCAATACCTCAGGCATAGCCATAAAGAGAGCAATATATTTCACCTCATTTCCTCCATATTAATGGTCTGGATTTGGGAACTTGCGTGTTCCAAACTTTGCCTGTAGAATATGTTGTTGAACAGTCCTTGTTTCATTTCTATTCTGACTCCTTACCCTTTGGTACACTGATAATTGCACTTACAAAGAACTGGAATTTTTCATTACTTACAGTTTATGTCTTGCTCTCACTTTCCGATGGTACATATTTTGCTCTTCACTACCCTTTTTGACCTCTCAGGAAATCGGCTTGTGGCTTATATTCATTATAAACCCATCAATTTCCACAACTATCTTGATGACAGCTTTTTCCACCTTGCTTACTGTAAGGACTCCTCCATTCCATTGTTCCAGCATCCTAATCCGGGTCATATTAGTTCTGATAATGTGACTTTCCACAACAATGCCTCTGAAATGATTTTGTATTTCCTTAACTATGGAATCCCTTCTATTATAACTCAATAGCTCTCAAAAGCTCTCACATGCATCTCTACTTCCCACATTTCTAATCTCAACCATTCTGAGTCTAAAACATCTTCCATCCTACCACCCTTATATTCAACAGATTATTTTTCTTTACTTCTGCCACATTCAGTAAGATTATACCTATTGTTCTATCCTCTTTCAGCATTCTGAATATCGCCATAAGTCCACCTGCTATGGTGTGAATCATGGAGAATGTAATTACTTCATTTAAGTTTGTTATTCAGCTAATCCAGCTTGTCAGAATTTTACTTTGGGGTGAATAGATTTGTGTTTGACTAGAGCCCCAGGAGATTAAGGCAGGTAGGAGTTTTGGGTTCCTTACTGTGAAGGGCATTGATAAACCGATTGAGTTTTAATGAGAAACAGCAATTTTCATGATTACTTTTTCCAAGTTCCAGCTCTTAAGTGACAATGTTTTTTCAATCTCACTGCCAGTTTATAATAATGAACACATGATCCCTGAGTGACTGATCCAGTAAGAATTAAGCAATTACACTTCAAAATAAAAGATAAGGGTTTTCTTAGAAAGTAGACAATGGTACTGCAGTGACAAGCGCCCGTTGCAATGCTTTTTAATTTCTTTATGTTAGAACTAATACTGTAAAATGTTCTAAAATACGGATGTGGTAGATAGCCATTCTCCAGCATAAATACAAACCAGTTGTATGGAGCTATGCTGTCCTTCGAGCTAATGCAATCATCCAAATCCTTTCATCCTGGGCAGGAAGGAAATTCTATTTTACTGGTATGAAAGATGGAGCAAAGGTGAATTTACTTGTTATTTTTTGAGACATTTCTTGCAAAAGCAATAAAAAAGTAAAATAACCATAAATCAGATGAAATATTATACACAATTGTTGCCTTTTAGTACACAGACTTCCATTCTTTTTAAAGGTAGTAGTGACAGATATATTTCAGATTTGCTACAGAAGAACATAAAATTACAACATAATCTTTGTGGTTTGTACACTGTACAGCATCTGATACCTAAACTATATTTAGTATCTATGATGCTAAAGCATCTTTCAAATAAGATGTTAAATCGAACTAACATTTGCTTTTCAAATAGATGCAAGCCACAGCATTAGTCTCAAACAGCAATCTCTGTTGACTAGGCCAATATTTATCTCTCAACCAAGATTCCTACTTAGTTCTTTCTACCACTCTTGCATATAGGAACTAATGTCTAGTCTGCACATTTCTAACACTGGATTTGTTACTTCAAGAAAAAAATGCTCCAAAATCAAACTGATTTATAAATATAAGACCTCTTCTTCCTTTGCAACAAAGTATCTTCATGTAAGAGAATAGGTATACGGAATAAGACGGATGACTTTGTAGTGCAGTTAGAGATAGGCAGGTATGATGTTGTGGGCAACTCCTAGTTGTGGCTGAAAGAAGATCATAGTTGGGAGCTTAACATCCAAGGATGCTCATTGTATAGAAAGGACAGGCAAATAGGCAGAGGAGGTAGGGAGGTTCTATTGGTAAAAAAATCAAATTAAATCCTTAGGAAAGAGGTAACATAGGATCGGAAGATTTAGAATTGGTGCGGGTAGAGTTAAGAAACTGTAAGGGTAAAAAGACCCTGATGGGAGTTATATGCAGGCCTCTGATGTTGTCTACAAATTACAACGGGAGATAGAAAAGGCATGTAAAAGCGGTAATGTCGCAATAGCCATGGGGGAATTTCAATATGCAATTAGATTGGGAAAATACAGTTGGTGCTGAAACCCAAGAGAGGGAATTTGTTGAATGTCTACAAAATGGCTTTTTAGAGCAGCCTCTAGTCGAGCCCACTAGGGGAAGGCAATTCTGGATTGGGTGTTATGTAATGACCCGGGTTAAATTAGAAAACAAGGTAAAGGAATCCTTAGGAAGTAGTGATCATAATATGATGGAAATCACCCAGCAATTTGAGAAGGAGAAACTAAAATTGGATGTATCAGTATTACAGTGGAATAAAGGAAATTACAGAGGCATGAGAGATGAGCTGGCCAAAATTGACTGGAGGGAGACATGAGCAGGGATGATGGCAGAACAGCAATGACTAGTGTTTCGGGGGGAAATTTGGATGGTGCAGGAAAGATACTGTATATCCCAAAGTTGAAGAAGTATTTTAATGGGAGGATGAGACAACTGTGGCTAACAAGGGAAGTCAAGAACAACATAAAAACAAAAGAAAGTGCATATAATGTAGCAAAAATTAGTGGGAAGGTAGAGGATTGGGAAGCTTTTAAAAACCAACAGAAGGCCACTAGGGAGGAAAGATGAAACATGAGCGTAAGCTAGCCAATAATATAAAACAGGATATCAAACTTTTTTCAGGTATATAAGGAGTAATAGATTGACCCACTGGAAAATGATGATGGGGAGGTAGTAATGGGGGAACAAAGAAATGGTGGACAAAATTAATAAGCATTTTGTGTCAGTCTACACTGTGGAAGACATGAGCAGAATGCCAGAAATGTGAGAGTGTCAGGGACAAAAGTGAGTGTCATTACTATTACTAAGGAAAAGACGCTTGGAAAGCTGAAAAGTCTGTTGGTGGATAAGTCACCTGAACCAGATGGACTACACTCCAGCATTCTGAAAGAGGTCACTGAAGAGACTGTGGAAGCATTAGTAATGATCTTTCAAGAATCACTAGATTCTGGCACGGTTCCTGAAGACTAGAAAATGGCAAATATCACTCCACTCTTTAAGAAGGGAGGGAAGCAGAATGAAGGAAATTATAGGCCTGTTAGCCTGACTTCAATGGTTAAAAAGATGTTGCAGTCTATTTTTAAGGATGATGTTTTGGGGTACTTGGAGGCACATGATAAAATAGTGTATGTGGAAGTTATTATGCTTTTCTAAATCTTGCCTGACAAATCCGTTGGAATTCATTGAGGAAATAACAGACAGGATCAACAAAGGAGAGTCAGTGGATGTTGTTTATTTGGATTTTCAGAAGCCCTTTGACAAGATGTCGCACATGAGTTTGCTTAACAAAATAAGATCATTACGGGAAGGTACTGGAATGGATATAAAATTAGCTGGCTGACAGGAAGCAACAAGTGGGCATAAAGAGCCTTTTCTGGTTGGATGTCGGTGACTAGTGTTGTGCCACAGGGATCAGTGTTGGGACTGTTTCTTTTCATGTTGTATGTCAATGATTTGGATGAAGGAATTAATGGTTTTGTAGCCAAGTTTGCAGATGATACAAAGATAGTTGGAAGGGCAGGTAGTGTTGAGAAAGCGGGGTGTCTGCAGAAGGACTTAGACAGATTGGGGGTATGGGCAGATGGAGTATAATGTAGGGAAGAGCATGGTTATGCACTTTGGCAGAAGGAATAAAAGCATGGATAAGTTTGTGAATGGGGAGAAAATTCAAAAATCATTGGTACCAAGGGATTGGGAGTTGTCATGCAGGATTCCCTTAAGGTTAACTTGCAGGTTGCATTGGTGGTGAGGAAGGCAAATGTAATGTTAGTATTCATTTTGTGAGAGGACTAGAATACAACAACAAGGATGTAATGTTGAGGATTTACAAGCATTGGTCAGACCACACTTGGGGTACTGTAGCAGTTTTGGACCCCTTATCTAAGAAGGATGTGCTGGCATTGGAGAGGGTCCAGAGGAGGTTCACAAGAATTATCCCAGGAGTGAAAGCATTAACATTTGAAGAGCATTTGATGGCTCTAGGCCTGTACTCGCTGGCGGCTAGAAGAATGAGGGGATGATCTCATTGAAACCTACCAAATATTGAAAGGTCTGGATAAAGTGGATGTGGAAAGGATGTTCCCTGTAGTTGGGGGGGGGGTCTCAGAATTGAGTCCATTTAGAACAGAGATGTGGAAAATTTTATTTCACCAGAAGGTGGTGGATCTGTGGCACAGACAGCTATGCAAGCCAAGACATTGAGTATAAGGTGGAGGTTGATAGGTTCTTGATTAATCAGGGTGCCAAAGGTTAAGGGGAGAAGGCAGAACAACAGAGTTGAGAGGGATAATAAATCAGCCATGATGGGATGGTGGAGCAGACTCAAAGGGCCGAGGAGCCTAATTCTGCTCCTAGGTCATACTGTATGGCCTTAGTCACAGTCATAGTCATAGTCATACTTTATTGATCCCAGGGGGAAATTGGTTTTTCGTTACAGTTGCACCATAAATAATAAATAGTAATAAAACCATAAATAGTTAAATAGTAATATGTAAATTATGCCAGGAAAATAAGTCCAGGGCCAGCCTATTGGCTCAGGTTGTCTGACCCTTCAAGGGAGGAGTTGTAAAGTTTGATGGCTACAGGCAGGAATGACTTCCTATGACGCTCAGTGCTGCATCTCAGTGGAATGAGTCTCTGGCTGAATGTACTCCTGTGCCCAACCAGTACATTATGTAGTGGATGGGAGACATTGTCCAAGATGGCATGCAACTTGGACAGCATCCTCTTTTCAGACACCACCGTCAGAGAGTCCAGTTCCATCCCCACAACATCACTGGCCTTACGAATGAGTTTGTTGATTCTGTTGGTGTCTGCTACCCTCAGCCTGCTGCCCCAGCACACAACAGCAAACATGATAGTACTGGCCACCACAGACTCGTAGAACATCCTCAGCATCGTCCGGCAGATGTTAAAGGACCTCAGTCTCCTCAGGAAATAGAGACGGCTCTGACTCTTCTTGTAGACAGCCTCAGTGTTCTTTGACCAGTCCAGTTTATTGTCAATTCATATCCCCAGGTATTTAT
This sequence comes from Mobula birostris, assembly GCF_030028105.1. Taxonomy (NCBI): domain Eukaryota; kingdom Metazoa; phylum Chordata; class Chondrichthyes; order Myliobatiformes; family Myliobatidae; genus Mobula; species Mobula birostris. The sequence continues at coordinate 46,477,921 of NC_092375.1, read as the reverse complement.
AATCCTCCACCATGTCCATGTCTTATGGTATTCTACCCAGAAATTAATCCTTGGTGTTGACTTTCAATGACAATAATGGAATAAATGTTAGAGGAAGATTATAACATGTTGACAGACTGTATAGTATATTTGATGTTACTTAGCAGGAATTAATGTCTATGCAACCAGCCTTCACATATAAGAACAAAATTGGTGTAGATTATCAACAGTTTATTTGGTACCTGTTGCGAGATACATAAGTTGGTGACCTTTTGAAAGGTCACTGACCGGAAAATACACTATTTGTAGCTAATGTCGCCTTTCTGCATAAGATGTTATCTATAGCAAACATAACTTTTGACTTATTTGTTATATTGACCACAGGTGACTGTGTGAACTGCAGATATATTCCAAGAACAATTGATCATAATTTTAATGTTTCTCTCATATCTCAAGCTTTATAAACCTATTATTGCAGACTAGTTGCTGTGACAGGAGATAATCCAATGTTTTGGATTATCTTTGCTTTTTTAATATTTCACTCTTTTATGTCCTCTTCTCCTAAATATTTTCTAATGGAAGGAGATGCTAGTAAATTCTTATGATCTCTCTGTAAGTAGAATTCTTTCACCAGTAAGTCGAAGAACACCTTAGAAGGTATGATTCCTTTAGAAGGGATGATAACCATCCATGTAGAAAAGTCCCTCTTATCCATTTAAAAATTCCTCATGCTTGTTCAGTTGAAATCAAGAACTTAAAGCAACGGAGCCCAGTTGCCACAATGCCTCACAATTACTTCAGGTTGCACATTGTGTATGAAAATGTGTATGAAAATGTGCATGGAACAAGCAAAACCTGTTTATGTGATATATGCAAACTTATGATATGTTTGAAATAAAATCATAAAAGTGAATTGGAATTGTTCTTAATATAACAGTCTTCAGAATATGCCTATAAATGAAATCTGACATGAATAATTTAAATACAGAAAGTGGCAAGGGACATCTTGTTAAAATAATCATATAAAATTCCAAGATTATAAAAATTATCAGAAAATAATTGGAATAACAGTGATAACATTTAAAATAATGATACCTGTCACTTCCTTAGCTTTGATTATGACGTTCCTTTGCACACTCAGGACCCCACAACAAAGCAAACTAATAGCAAACTACAGATGTGTTAATGTCACATGAATAGTTTGGAACAAAACTGTGAGGTGCAAGATCTGGAGCAAGCATTGGCACTCAATTGTTTAATATTCAACTTCAAAAAACTTTTAATTGCACATTTACACCGTATTACCAATACTGTCCTTCTTCCAAATCCTGAAAATTTCGTATTGCATTTCCTTATGACACAGAGGGAGGCCATTTGGTTCACCAAATATATGTTATCTCACATTTTCCACATTACCTCTCCCTTGTGCCTGTTAATTCTCCTGATTTCCCACTACCCATTTACACTCTGGGAAATTTATAGAAGGTAAGTAACCTATCAACCAATATGGCATTGGGATGCAGAAGGAAATAGGAGCACCTGGGAGAACTCACATGGTCACTGAGAGAATATACGAACTCTAAATTGACAGTCGATCAGAAGGAACTTGAGACATTGGAGCTGTAAGACAGCAGTAAAATCTTCAGTAGGTATTTCTGAAAACAGATATAGGAATTATACAGCCATCAGCAAGCACCATTAAGTTTCACTGATTCTCTTCCTGCCACAACAACTACAGTTAAGTAATGAATGACGAGGAGCTAACTAGGGAATGAAAAAATCCCTTTTACCTTCTACAGTATTGACTAAGCTCAAATAAGTAAGCATCCCAAACATTTTTTATATTGGCACTGGCATCTGAAGTACTACACAGGTATTTCTAATAGATTATGGAAACATTCTTTAATTAATAAATAGTTGGGGCTGAATTATTTGAACAAAGAAGGCTTCAAATGCAGCACTGATTTACTTTTTAATTGATTTGATGGACATAATATGACATTCTCTACCTTAGGAAAACCAAATGCAGATTGGGTGACCATTTGGAAGATCACTTCAAGGATGACCCTAAGTTTGCAGTTTCCTTTCACTTGAATTCTCCTACCTGACCACTCAGCCCTCATACACTGTTTCGATAAAATTCTATGCAATCTCAAGGAAATGCATTTAATCTTCCTACCTGATACATATCAGACTCAAGGGTAGTGGAGGTATAATTTGTCCATCTATGTTGATCACCCCATCCTTGACTAAGCTGATCCACCATGAGCATGATCTGATGAGTCAACGTGATGCTTTCAGATCGGGTCATGCATAGCAAGTACCTCCGCCACACCGCTCAGGTGAGTTTCTGGGGTACAGGGGCTAGTGACCCTTGTGCCACTTTTGTGTTCTATCGCTGAGCAGCAGTGAACTATCTGATTGGCCTATCAGAGTTCTCTTTGGGAACTAGTTGACTTGATCAGCATTTCTGATCTAGCTATTGTTCACAATTGCACTTAATAAAATAAAAGGACCCAACATTGAATTCAACAATTTTAGATAATCCACCTTTCCAGTTTTTAATTTCACATTTCTAGCAGTTCTTCTCTTTTTTTCTCTCTCTCTCGCTGTCTCTCCTCTGTTCAGATACTTTGGATTTCATACACCTCTCAATTACATCTTCTCCAGACACTTCTGTTAGTTTATACTAGCCTACACCACCTTCTTGCAGCTGACACCACTACTTCTTGTGTTATTTAATCTCTCTTGACCATCTGACTGATATTCTTCTTTTTACTTCTCTTTACCTGTCCCCTTTCTCTGCAATTTTCCCTAGTTCCAATAGTCATCTACCTGAATATGGAACACACTGCCACCGGGAGTCATTGAAGTGAATAGTGCAGATACAAAGGAGAGACTGAACAAATATTTGAGGGAGAAGGGAATTCTGGGTCATACTGATAGATTCTGAAATGGAAATATAGAAGGAGGTCCAAGTGACAGGTTCTGTCAAAAGGCCTGTTCATGCTGTATATCCAACATAGCGCAATCTACAATGTTAATTATTTATGTCCCCACAGATACTGACTAACCTGCTGTGTATTTCGAGCATTTTCTGTTTTTATTTCACATTTTTGGCTAATTTCTCTGCCATGCTGTGATATACACTGACCTCTTAGCAACTCCCAGGCAGCAGTGCATAAAATGGGGAAGCATCACCACATGTGCAGATGTGCCTGGACACCAAAGATTATGGATTAATTTTAATGCAGTTACGTATGAACACTTTTCACATCATCAGTGCATAAACTGTGGGAAATGTCTCAATGTCAGCAATATTTTAATGCTAGAAATTGTATTTCTTATCCAGTTAATAATAGATTCAAACTATTTTAAATGAGGTATGATTGAAAAAGATATATTTTAAAAGTGAAAGTCTCCTTTTAAACACACACTCAGTGATTCAGGAACAGCTTCTTCCCCTCTGCCACCTGATTCCTATACGGACATTGAATCCTTCGACACTGCCTCACTTTTTTAATATACAGTATTTTCTGTTTTTTGCATGTTTTTAAAAGATCTATTCAATATATGTATACTGTAATTGATTTACTTGTTTATTTATAATTATTTTTATTTTCTTTTTTTTTCTAGATTATATTTTGCATTGAACTGCTGCTGCTAAGTTAACAAATTTCACGTCACATGCTGATGATAATAAACCTGATTCTAATTCTGATTTAGTATCTTCAAAGCACCAAGGAACCAATCCTCAATGAAATCTCAATTTAAAACATTGGGCTGAGAAAATGTATTAGGCCATAAGACCATAAGACAAAGGAGCAGAAGTAGGCCATTCGGTCCATCGAGTCTGCTCTGCCATTTTATCATGAGCTGATCCATTTTCTCCTATTTAGTCCCACTCCCCTGCCTTCTCACCATAACCTTTGATGCCCTGGCTACTCAGATACCTATCAATCTCTGCCTTAAATACACCCAATGACTTGGCCTCCACCGCTGCCCGTGGCAACAAATTCCATAGATTCACCACCCTCTGACTAAAAAAATTTCTTCGCATTTCTGTTCTGAAAGGGCGCCCTTCAATCCTTAAGTCATGCCCTCTCGTACTAGATTCCCCCATCATGGGAAACAACTTTGCCACATCCACTCTGTCCATGCCTTTTAACATTCGAAATGTTTCTATGAGCTCTCCCCTCATTATTGATGTGGTTGGTAAAATCATTTTGAGTTTTGACCCTCTTAAAGAAGAATAGATAAATTAAAAGAATTTAATAGGAAATTATATTAACCCAAAGCAAAACATATAACCAGGATGACAGAATTCATCTTCATTTACATAATTTCACATAAAAAGCATTTTTATTCTCATGAAATGTGTGTGCAAGTCTTATACAGATTTTGCAAATTCTAATATTCTGAGTATAACCGTATTATTTTCTTAGTAGATTTAAGATGTTCATCATAGTGCTGAGATGTTTACATTTGCAATTCCACAAGGATTTTTGCCATCAATTCTCTTATAGTACTGTTCTGTGAGTTATCTGAAACACATCACAAACAACACAGGGCAGCAGCTGCTTATTGACAGAACTTGTAGTAAGGCAGGGGAAAATTTTTCCCAAAGAACCGGAATCAGCAACATCTAAAATAATGATCTTTTTTCCTATTATCCTGCAAAAGTTCAATGTCTTTTTTTCAAAAGACTTGTTATTTTTGGAACTATAAGGGAACTACAAGCTATTTATCAATTATTCTAATAATGGAATGGTATAAGTTGGAAGTAATATTTGGATAATTGAGTTTTACCAAACCACACATCTAAGTAATGGTCTTCTCTTTGGCAATCCTTTGGAATCAAGAATAACTGGCTGACAGACTTGTTTTGTGAGATCAGAGGTGGCTGATGAAGCCAATGTGGGAACTGTAGGCTTATCTTTCACAGGTGGGGTAGGAGGCACCTGATGGGATAGGCATGGGGTGTAATTTATGAGGTATACACAATTTATGCAGGACTTCTGTGTGGCCTTGAGATTCTCAGTACCATCCTTGAAGCTTCATCTCCACTTTGAGGGATCATGAGCAAGAGAAACCAGTGGGGACATTACATTTCTTCAATGAGGCTTTGAAAAACTTTTCCTCTCTTTGCCTGGTAACCTTCACCCATGACAGAACTCAGAATCAAATATCTGCTTTGGAGCCTGGAGTCAGATATGCAAACAACCTAGCCTGCCAAATGCCCTAAGCTATGTATTAGGGCCTCAGTGCTGTGAATATTGGCTAGGGAGAGGGTGCTAATGGTGAGGCCTATCCTTCCTGAACATTTGGATCATTTTGTTGATGCAAATATAAGTACGACATTGCTGAAGAACCCACATATGTCACAGTAGTTACTTCTCTCTAGAGGAATGGTGGCACTTCCAATGCAGTAATATCTTAGGTGAAGAAGACAAGCGTTGCTTTGCAACCTGGCAAATTACAGGGCAACCCATAAACTATGGAGAGTTATAGCTCCTGTAGGCTGGAGTTACCAGTTGTCTGTAGGGTGTTGCCTGAAAAAGAGTTACCTTTGTGTGGTAGACAGTAATAACAGCCCATTAATGCAGAAGGTTGTAAATTTCCCATTTTATCAAATGTTGCATCAGATTAATTATAGTCTAGATAAGAAGCAGAGGATGATGCATTCAACACCAATCCTGCAAAGTACAGTAAAACTAAATAATAAAAACTTTTAATGGTGTTGGATTGGCAGATTTTGTAGACTCAACCACTCAACCATCAGGTTTGATATCACTCCTATTAATACACTGCTGCACTAATTACACTTCAAAGTTCAAAATAAATTTATTATCAAAGTACATATATGTCACCATATACAGCACAACCCTGAGGTTTATTTTCTTGCAGGCATTCACTGTAAATACAAGAAACACAATAGAATCAATGAAAGATAGCACCCAACAGCAGGGACAGACAACCAATGTGCAAATACATAAGAGAGAAAAAAGAAATAATAATATAATAAATAAGCAATAACTATCAAGAACATGAGATGAAGAGTCCTTCCTTGAAAGTGAGTCCATAGGTTGTGGGAAAGGTTCAGTGATGGGGAGAGTGAAGTTATATCGTCTGGTTTAAGAATCTGATGGTTGAGTGGTAATAATTGTTCCTGAATGGTGTGGTGTGGGTCCCCAGGCTCCAGTACCTCCTTCCTGATGGCAGTAGTGAGAAGAAAGCATGGCCTGGATGATGAAGGTCCCTGATGATGGATGCCACTTTCCTGTGACTATATTCCATGTAGATGTGTTGAATGGTGGGGAGGGCTTTACCCGTGATGGACTGGACTGTATCCACTGTTTTTAGGCTTTTTCATTCAAGGGCATTGGTGTTTCCATTCCATGCCCTGATGCAACCTGTCAATATACTCTCCACTACACATCTGTATAAGCTTGTCAAAGTTTAAGATTACATGCTGAATCTTTGCAAACTTCTAAGAAGGTAGAGTCACTTTTAGATTTTACACAGCAATGTATTATCCAGTGAACCTAGTAAGCTTAAAGGAACAACCGGGGAAAAACGGCCCTGATATGCTTAAAGGGAGCATGGGAAACAGGGTCCTATGAGCTTAAAGGAGCATGCGAAGCGGGGCATCAATGACAGATAAAGGAAGCTTGACAAAAGGGGCCCAACTGAATTCAAAGGGAGTACTGGGACATTGGTGTTTAAAAGGCATGCAGAAAACAGGGCTGTGGTGCATTTGAAAAAGTGCAGGAAATATTACCCAGTGATCCAGATTCTGAATTCTTGAGATTTCCAAACAATGAATCAGTATAGTTTTGCAGTGGCAGAAATCCTGACTTAGGCTTGGAAATTTGGCCACATGGCCATTATGGTTCTTGAGTTACTCCTGAGTTTGAATCTTGAACCCCGTTTCTAATGAGCCACTGAGAAGCAGTGACCCAGATTCTGATTGTCCTTTCAGTGAGTGAAGTGACTTGGATGCTATGTTATTTTGTACACTGATCCTGGAAGACTCAGTAAGACCACAAATCAACAACTGAAAACAGTTTGGAGCTGGATCCAGCCATCTCCATCATGCATTTCATTGCAATTGTTTCAAGAAGTTTAAGCATTCTTAAGCGATCATATGTTTAGTGAAAGGATATGGATGGTTGAAATGAAAACAATGATGAGTCTCCTGAAATTTAAGTTTTAAGCAGGCAGTTGAAAACAACAGGCATTGTAGCAGAGCCCGATTGTGTCTTCATTTGATGTTTAAGAACCACTAGACAGAAATTAGGGCTAGAAAGTTTTGTTGAATTTCCTTAGACTGAAATTAATGAGGACAATCATCAAGATCCATCTGCTGCCATAAATGAGATGTTATCATAGAGACTACATATTTCCAGGAGAGATAATGATCCATTAAGCCATCAGAATATCAAAATGTCCACAGGAATTTGACTGGTGTCCTGCCATAAGTGGTGTAATATTAATGGAGTAACAACAGTCTGCTGGAGAAACACAGCAGGTTGAACAGCATCTGTGGGAAGAAAGGAATTGTTAATGTATCAGGTCTTAACCCTGTATCAAGGCTGAGAGTGGATAGGTGATATGGCTAGAGTAGAGAGGAGAAGGGGAGCAACAAGGTAGGATTCCAAAACAATTGGTGGGCTGCAGAAGGGTATAAGATAACAAGCAGGTAGTGGTAGGAGGTGCCAGGTAGGGGAGGAGGGAGGAGATGAAATTGGAAGACTGTGACAGGTGAATGATCTTACACCCATCCCTGATTAGCAATACGATGCCCCACCTCTTTTCCTCCCTCCCTGTCCTTTTGGAGCTTCTAAATCCCAGAATATCTAGCAGTCATCCCTGTTCTTGTGACAGATAGTCTCTGTAATGAACATAATATTGTAGTTGTGTGTACTGATCCAAGCTCTAGTTATCACCATTGTTCCAATACTTCTCGCATTAGACACAAGACTTCCAACTGATTTCACTTATGCCCTGCCCTCTGCCTGTCCTTCCTCACAGTCTCTTTACACATTGCAGCTACCTTTACACTAACTGCTCCATTCTCTGAACTATCACTGATCCCATTTCCCTGCCAATCTAATTTAACCACCCCCCCAAAAAAACTCTAGCAAACCTGACCGCAAATATATTGGTTCCTCCTCATGTTCCCCCTTTGTGCAGGTCATAACTTCCTCAAGAGAGATCCCAATAATTCATAAATCTGAAACCCTGCCTCCTGCACCAGTTCTTCTGGCATGTCATCATATTCTACCCTCACTGGCACTTGTCACTGGTAACAATCGAGAGATTACTACTCAATGTTCTGCTTTTTAGCCTCCTACTTAGCTCCATATTTGCTCTTCAGGACCTCATTCCTTCACCAATATGTACCATTACTCCCAGCTGTTCACCCTCCTCCTTTAGAATGCCTTGAACCCGATCCGAGACGTCCCTGTCCCTGGTACCTGGGAGGCAACACACCATCCAGGAGTCTCTTTCATGTCCATAGAATCTCCTGTCTGTTCCCCTAACTATCGAATCTCCTATCACCACTGCTCTCCTCTTCTTCCTCTTCCCTTCTGAGTCACAGAGCCAGACTCAGTGCCAGCGACCCCGATGCTGTGACTTTCTTCTGCATCCAAAGCATTATACCTGTTATTGAGGGGAATGGCCACAGGGATTTTTTGCATTTTCTGCCTATTCCCTCTCCTGACAGTCACCCAGCTGTCTGCCTCTTGCAGCTTGAGTGTGGCTGCCATTCTGTAGCTCCTATCCATAAATTCCTCTTTCTCCCAAATGAGCCGTAGACTATCCAGCTCTAGCTTCAATTCCCTAACACAGTCACCGTAAACAGCTGCAGCCAGATGCACTTCTCGCAGATGTAGGCATCAGAGACCCTGTAAGTCTCCCAGACTTCCCACATCATGCAACAGGAGCACAGTACTGCCCTGGGATCCATTCTCGCTGCTCTACTTATGCAATAATAAATAAATATATACTTTTCAGAAATTTCAACCTAACCTCTGCCTCTTCTCATCAAAGTCTCTTGAGCCTAAGCCACTCTAACCCTGTCCACTCCCACAATGGCCATTCTGCCTAAACTTAAATTCTTTTTCATTTGCCCTTGCCAATTGCATAATTATCCAGATCTGTTTAAAACTGAACATAAAGTCCCAACAGGTTCCGCTTCTCACAAGTAATGCAGGGATGGAGTAGGGTATTTTTTCTCTAGAAATAATTGTAGTGTGGGAAGGTCTGTTGGGACATGTGTAAACATCCATTTAGGGGATGGAAAAGTGTGAAGGTGTTGGGTGAAACATTAACAATGAAGAGCAGTTGGCATAATGCTTTACAGTGCAAGATCTAAGATTGGGATTTAACTCCTGCCACTGTCTGCAAGGAGCTTAACATTCTCCCCGTGACGATGTGGGTTTTTTCTGTGTACTCCAGTTTCCTCCCACATTCCAAAAGCTTTTGAGTTAGGGTTAGGAAGTTGTAGGCATGCTATTTTGGCACCAGAAGCATGGCGACACTTGTGGACTCCCCTGGCATATCTTGGACTGTGCTGGTCGTTAACACAAATGTTGCATTTCACTGTATGTTTCAATGTATATGTGACAAATAAAGCTAACCTTTACAGAAATAACCTAACTGGAGGAAGATGGTGATCTCAGGTACCCCTGCTGCAGCCCTGGTATGGTCAGGACTGGCTGAGTATGGCTTGGACCTCATGTGTGGGAGAATTTATGCAAATGATGTCAAAATGAGAATTTAATACCATGACTAAAATCAAAAGAGAAACATATCTGACATAAAAACAGAAAATGTAAGAAACATTCATCATGAGATGCCTGTGAAAAGTGAAACAGAGTTAATGCTTCAGGTCTAGGCTTTAATCTCAACTCAGAAAAAGAGAAAACAAATTTCTGTAGCAGAATGACTTATGTGCATGTGCCCATCAACTTCTGTGAATAGATGCCCCATAAGTAGGACTTCATTTTAAGGAACTGCCCTTTACTGCATAAAATATTATATTACTCAGTAGAATTTCCAAGCCAAAAAAATGTGCAATGATAAATGTGCAATGAATGTTTTGGATTGTAAAGGTCATGAAACACATAATTTAAAGATATTATCACAGAAGAAATAGCAGTTTTAGCTATTAACAGAAATATTGCTGAATTCAAATGAAGCAATGCCTGACTTAAATTAAGTATTTAATATTGACCTTGATTTAGTCTGAAAAGAATGTTCTGGAAATAAACATGATACTGAAATTAATAGATCTTCACATTATGAAGCACAGTGGCTCTTGCCAGTACTAATAAATGATGTAGTCTCTCAGAAAATTAGCTACGCTCCTCCACACATGCATTATACTGCAGAGAGATGGCAATCTTCGTCGCATTAACTTCCCTCAGAAGGTCTACTTGTCTTTGAGATTGTCAGCTTTAGATGCAAGTAATACAACAGATTCATGCATCACACACATAAGTGTAATACTGATAAAAGATATGCCTGGAAAAACACTAAGAAATAGACTTTAACCGGTGAGATGCTTTGAAAATTGTTAGCTCCCCACTTTGAATATATAATCATATGTTACCACTGCACCAATACCTGTCTAGAATAAGAAATGAATGCTGATTTTTAGTAGACAGTTCTACTGTAAGGTAAGGCTCTTACTTCTCAGTCAAACTTTGATTATGGTTACTATTCTATATGAATTAATTCACCATTTGATGTAAATCACAAAGTTATTCATTTTTTCATTATTTCTAAATTGTCTAATTTCTAGAGGGTCACGTTGTGAAGAAATAGATGTGGACCCATAGATCAGGTGTAACTACTTGCATGCAACTACCAATGCCTGAACTAATCAGATGTGTGCCATTTACATTATGATATATTGACATAATATTAATTCAGTCAACATCCAGCTCTCTATTTTAGCTGAGCACATCAAATACTGATTATCCATTAAAAGGTGGGTATAAGAAAGATAATGCTATTTTGAAATGAGAGACTGTAAGTGCAGTACTGCAATCCTTTTTCAAAAATTATAATCCATTGTGTGACACCAATAGCTTGAGGATTTGGGGTGTTTGGAGATGTATAACCACCTCCAGTAAAACTGGAGTTCCTTTTAGGATAAAACTGCATTTGCCTTATTTGACGAATGATGATAAGGATGAACAGGATATCCTGAGAACCAAGGCTGCCTTATTAAAATTTCATACATGTGACAGTATGACAGCTCTGGCATCTGCTAAACTCTACGTTAGTTGTCACTCTCCTTATCTGGATATACATATCTCCACCATTGAATTTTCCGTAACTTCCTTTCCAGAGAAACCGATCACTTTTAGTTATCACCTCTGCTGGCTTCCATTATATGGTGCTTCCTAATCTCTGAGTAAACACATGACATTGCACTAATGATATTATTGAAGCAGGCATATATTTTGTCTCGTTGGGAAAGTTCCCCGCTACCCTCCCAACCGGAGTGACAATACACAGCTCAGCTCTGTAACCCTGAGATAACAGTCCTTAATGCTATCAGCAGCAGTGGCAAAAAGAGAAATTAAATCAAGTACACATATATAAGGGAACCAGGAGAAAGATTAAGAAGCAGGAATTCAAAAGTAGTAATTTATGGAATATGGGCTCTGGAGTCATGTGATAGCAAACACAGAAATAGGATAAAACAAACAAACAAAAGCACAAGCGAGTCTGCAGATGCTGGAAATCCGGAGTAACACACACAAAATGCTGGAGAACTCAGCAGGCCAGGCTGCATCTATGGAGAGGAATAAACAGTCGATATTTTGGGTCAAAGTCTTGATGAAGGGTCTCGGCTCAAAACGTCAACTGTTTATTCCTCTAGATACATGCAGCCTGGCCTGCTGAGTTCCTCCAGCATTTTGTGTGTGTTGCTTTAAACAAATAAACAAAGAGGCATTATGGGAGGAAAGGCTTTAGACAAGGCATTAGGCATGATTTCTGAAAGATAGAACCTATTGAGGTTGAACAAGTAGTTTTACAACAGGGTTGGTATCGACGGCCTTAGAGACAGACTCACTAATACTCAGTGGAGTATTTATCCTCAGCTAAAAGGAGGATGAGTGCCAGGATGTAGCAGCGAAAAGGGCGAAACAACAGAAGATACTAGAAATACTCACCAGATCTGACAGCATCTGTGCGTAGAGAAACTGAGCTAATATTTCAGGTCAGCCTAAATTGTTAACTTCTTTTATCCAATGGATGCTGCTTGACTCATTTGGTTCAGATTTCTAGTATTTGTACTTAAGGGAGAAACAAGATGCATGGGGGACTGAGAAGGACTAAAATGAGCTACAGTGTGATTTTGTCAATGGAATTAGACTGAAAGGGAATACAAGAAAAGCAAAAGAAGATAGCCTTACAGTGAATGTAAGTTCCCAAGAAGCTTGGTTTCACAAATGCAACCACAAAAAGGCATTAGTGTGTTCAAGAAAGGTAGGAAAGATGTGAAAAATTTGGCAACTTCGATAAAGCACAATATTCTATTGCTGGAAAGTGTATATATTTGAGTGTAAGGGGCAGAAACTTTAAGATTAATGTTAAGAAACAATACAGGCTACATGATGGAAGATTTATAGACAAAAATGAGAAAATTACAGATTTTCAAGAACTGTAAGTGGAGTTCAACTAGTCTAATAAATATTGCAGTCACAATATGGTGAAGGATAAGATAGAGAGGATTATGTAAAGTGAGTTCAGAAAGTTTTCTGTAAGCAAATAAAAACATAAGAATTACTTGGAGTAGTACAAAGGGCCTTTTAATCCTGCTCCACTTTTCATGGCCACTCTTCTGTCCAGTTCTCCAAAGTGCCAAACACGAATCTTGCTATTTAATATATTCAACTACTAACAAATATGGCCCTCTGAAGTGATGAATTCCAAAGAAATTTCTGTCTTTAATAATTGATATAATTTCTTGATGTAATATTTCTTCGTCCCAGATTCTGCAGATAAACCAAAAACCCTCTCAACATCTGCCAAATCAATCTCAAGTGTTTTGCTCTCAAAATCTTGTATGCCTTTAAATCCCTCGCAGAGTACTGTATGTTTGTTTAATAGTTTGCTTCTGATCCAATGAGAAAGGAGGTTTTGCTGGATCTACTTACAAGTAATGTGATGGATCAAGTGATGCAATTGTCAGTGAGGAAGAATTTAGGTTTAAATTCACTATAAAAAACCACAAGATGTAATTTAGAGTAAAAATACTCAATTGAAGAAAAGTCAATTTCAATAAAGATTAGGCCATCTGGAATCAAAGACTACAGGCAAAAATGTGAGTGAACAACAAATTGTCCTTAAAGCGAAGACATGTATACTGTCTGGATATATTTCTATGACTACAAAAGACCAAAGTCAGGGCACTTGAAATAAATGAGGTAGGATGAAAAAGAAAAATCTGATCTTTGAAAGATGTTATTTTGTTAATACAGGTTGGGTACCCCTTATTCAAAAACCTAGGAAATCTGATCTTTTTTTGAGTACTGACATGACGTCACAAATGGAAAATTCCACAAGGTGCTGGGAAGGTTCCCAGGCAATGTGCAGGTCTCTGCGCACCACAGGCAATTCTGAGAAGTGAGTTTACGTGTGTATTGAACAGAAGGTAATGAAAAATAGAAAAACTCTGCATAAAGTGAAAAATGAAGGTCTCAATCGTATATTGGAAGAGTGGATTCGGCAGCGTTAGAGTGAACATATGCCGCTTAATGGTATGCTGATCAATAGACAAGCAAAGATCTCTCATGACAAACTGAAATATTGAAGGTAACTGTGAACATTCACCAGGCTGGTTGCAGAAATTTAAAAAAAGACACTTGATTAAACTTGATTAAGATTTGTGGTGATAAGATTTGTGGTGATAAAGTGTCTACAGAGAAATTCATTGAGTTTGCCAAGATTGTTGCTGATGAACATGTAACACACTGAGTGGCTGTATCAGTACATATGTGTTATGAACAAATGTAAGATAAAGACTGCTTACTGGTATCACATAAATTCAGAGTTGGGAATGATAGCAATGCCACTGACTGTCTACCTAGGTGGCTGAGGTAGTGATAGTTTACCTTTTTGATGGTTCAGTGTACACATTATTGTTTCAGGCACAAAATTATCAGAAATACCCTGTATTGTATAAACTACCTTCAAGGTATACGAATGAGCTGTAAATGTAACGTAAATGGATTTTGTGTTCGGATTTGTGTCCCATTCCCAAGGTGTCTCTTTATATAGATGCAAATATTACAAAATCTGAAAAAATCTGAAATCCAAAACACTTCCAGCCCTGAACATTTCAGAAAAAGGGGAGCTCAACATGTACTAATAAGAATCAGGCTGTATTTGGAAAGATCAAATGGAAAGTGAAAAGAAAAAGAAAAATATGGAAAAGACAGTATATAAATACATACTAGTTCACATAAGAAAAAACAAAACCTATAGACATATAAATTGTCAGTAGGTAGTAAGGGCAGATATGGGAACAAAATAGAGTTTTATATTTAAACATGGAAGCCTGAGGTATGGCAAGGGATACTAAATAAGTACCTTGTATCAGTCCTTAATAAAAATGCTGCTGCTGCCAAATACATTATAAGTAGGAGAAAGCTTAAAGAATGCTGGCAGATGAAACCGGGCAGCTACAGGCTAGTTCGTTTAATTAATTTTGAGAGTGGGGAACTACTGGAAAATATATTCTGGAACCAAGTTAATAGCTACTTGGACAAGGGTAGATTAATAAAGGAAACAACAATGACTGTTTAAAGCTTAACTCATCTGAGTTTTTGATAAGATAACAAAGAGGACAATGATTGATAAGTTAGACCATAAGACAAAGGAGCAGAAGTAGGCCATTCGGCCCATCGAGTCTGCTCCGCCATTTTATCATGAGCTGATCCATTTTATCCTATTTAGTCCCACTGCCCCGCCTTCTCACCATAACCTTTGATGCCCTGGCTACTCAGATACCTATCAATCTCTGCCTTAAATACACTCAATGACTTGGCCTCCACTGCTGCCTGTGGCAACAAATTCCATAGATTCACCACCCTCTGACTAAAAAAAATTTTTCGCATTTCTGTTCTGAAAGGGCGCCCTTCAATCCTGAAGTCATGCCCTCTCGTACTAGACTCCCCCATCATGGGAAACAACTTTGCCACATCCACTCTGTCCATGCCTTTTAACATTCGAAATGTTTCTATGAGGTCTCCCCTCTTTCTTCTAAACTCTAAGGAATACAGTCTAAGAGCGGACAAACGTTCCTCATATGTTAACCCTCTCATTCCCGGAATCATTCTAGTGAATCTTCTCTGTACCCTCTCCAACGTCAGCACATCCTTTCTTAAATAAGGAGACCAAAACTGCCCACAGTACTCCAAGTGAGGTCTCACCAGTGCCTTATAGAGCCTCAACATCACATCCCTGCTCCTATACTCTATTCCTCTAGAAATGAATGCCAACATTGCATTCGCCTTCTTCACTACCGACTCAACCTGGAGGTTAACCTTAAGGGAATCCTGTACGAGGGCTCCCAAGTCCCGTTGCATCTCAGAACTTTGAATTCTTTCCCCATTTAAATAATAGTCTGCCCATTTATTTTTTCTGCCAAAGTGCATAACCATACACTTTCCAACATTGTACTTCATTTGCCACTTCTCTGCCCATTCTTCCAATCTATCCAAGTCTCTCTGCAGACTCTCCATTTCCTCAGCACTACAGGCCCCTCCATTCTTCATATCGTCAGCAAACTTAGCCACAAAGCTATCTATTCCATAATCCAAATCGTTGATGTACAATGTAAAAAGAAGCGGCCCCAACACTGATCCCTGTGGAACACCATAATAGGCTTGCATTCAAAATTGAAGACCATGAAGGGCAGTAGTAGCATATCAATTTCATTTGAAGATGGGTAGGTAATAGTGGTGAATGATTGTGCTCCAAATTGGATGGCAGTATGCAGTTAGTTTACTTAAGAAATAATTATTTGCATCTTGGGTATATACGGCACAATTTAAAAATTTGTACATGTGGTAAACCTGAGGATAATGAACAACATTTGATGAGATTTTATATATTCATTCACAGGATATGAATGCTACTAGCAATACTGGCATTTATTGTCCAATGCTATAGGTCCCTAATTAATTAGTGCTTTGTTACTGAATTTACTGACTATTTCAGAGTCAGTCAAAATGGTGAATCTGAAGGTACAGTATTTGTGGGTTAGACTAGGTAAAGAGGTCAGAACCCCTCAAAAGTTCAAAGATTCATTTTATTCTCAAAGTATGTATGTAGAATACAACTCTGAGATTTGTCTTCTCTAGCTGGCCATAAACTACTGAAAACCATAGGGGTAGTTGAAAGAAAGACCACTACCATGATGATATTTACGTTCGTGCTCCTGAATACTGATCCAATAGGTTCATCTCTTTTCTGTTCTAACCCAGACCACATCTGTGGTGAAATGAGCAAACAAACTAGAGGAAATGTAATGCTGAGAAGAACAACTTAGTACATTTTCATGGGAAGGACAACAAGAAGTAATATAATCTAAAGGTTGCTATTCCAAGTAGGGATAGGAACAGAAACATTCAATGGCATAAATCTGCATATTATTAAAGTGATTAGGACAAACTGAAGACAGCTAAAATGTATACCTGATCTTTGTCTTTGAAAATAGACAGATGGAAAAGTAGTTATATTGAAACCCCGTAAAACACTGGTTCAACTACAATTCTAGGCAACATTTTTCAAATACCATAGAGAGGTGCAGAAGAGACTGTAGTTACATTAGTGAGCGTGGACAAACTGGGATTGTCTCAGTTACAATAGAGCAGGTTGTGAAGTGATTTGATAGACAAGTGGTCAGCCACGAAGGGTCTAAATAAACCAAATAAGTAAAATCTGTATTTTGATTCAGTGCTTTCCTGCTGTGTTTGTGTGGAGTTCCTTGGAACTTCAATAAGGTCTGACGAACTAAAAGCAGATTCATTTAAAAGCTAGGCTCTTGAGTTGGTCTTTGCAGCTGTAGATGAAGATGATTTCACCCCTACTATGATTTTTTTTTAACTCTTTACTCAAGTGTTCTCTGAATTGCCTGGTGTACTGTTTCATTATTACCAGTCTTTGCAAACAATTTTGGAAGTTCAATTGACTGCTTTGCAATGTCAAACTGTTCACCTTGGACAGTCTGATGGAATAAAGGGATAGAGGTTTTCACGGAAAAATTCATCATCTCCAGACTATGCTTCTTCAAAGCAGTGAAAAAAATGAGTCCAGTCCACATATGCCCTGGAGGAATGATAGAAAAAATAAATGTCTCCTTTTTTGTTTGTCCTAGACCGTCCTGCTAGCATCAAAAACAGTGTTCTGCGGTTGATTCCTAAAGGTTCAAGGACCCAGAATTCCAGCCACAAGTATTTCACTCTCAAAGATCCCAAGCGAAGCCTTCTATTATGCCGACATGTTGTAGGAGTAATATTAAGAAACATTTTTTAAAAGTTATGAGTTGTCCACTTGAGGGTGAGGTGAATGGAGCATATTTATGGTTTCTGTGAATTAATCATCGTTCTGACATCTGACACTTTGAAAAGCAAATTCTGAATGTCTACAATAGTGTTGTTAACTTAAAAGTTGTCAAAATGTTTCATTGTTAATTTTGCAATATTAATATTAGTGATTATATTCAAAGACACAAATGCTTACATGTTATTTTACTATATAGCAGTCTCAGCATGGTGAAACGTGGAAGTGCTATTTCTGAGCCATATAATGTTGTTCTGTCCTGATCGTGGGTCCTGTCTGTGTGGAGTCTATACTAGAGGGCTATGGGTAACCCTAGTAATTTCTAAGGTAGGGACATGTTCGGTACAATTTTGTGGGCCGAAGGGCCTGTATTGTGCTGTAGGTTTTCTATGTTTCTATAACTAATCATTTTTCTTTTTGCTTTTTGTAGGCTCTTATGTGCCTACAAAAAGCAATATCGTCTTTCCCGATAGCAAAATAGAGTCTATAAATAAAAGCTCTGGCACATAAATGTCCCTTGAGAAGGAAATCTATTTTGTTCAACTGATCTGGCCTATGTATAACTCCGGACTCATTAACTTTCTACAGAAGTAGCCTAATGGACAATAAATTCTACTAATGTCTATGATCCATGGAAAATAAAATTTAAAATGATTTAAAATGATTTATAATTTTATAAATTCACTTTCAAACATTATATTTTGAGGGAATATTCAAAATAATTTTACCTCAGTTATCGCAAGTTACCTGTTATTCCTTTTGTGTAGCATCCTTCAATCACTGGTTTAATTTTTAAGTAAACAAAAACAAGGCAGAAGGTGATTGTCAATCACATACATAAATTTCTGTAGATATAAGTGAAAAAAAAAGTTTAACTTATCCAGTCAACTTGAATCAATGTTTGTCACAAGCCTTTGTTCAAGTGTGTTAGGTTTTTTTAGATAGTCAACTTTGGGGATCAAGGTGGTTATTTTTTGTTCTGAACTTGGCAGCCATTCTGAATTTTATATCTGGGCTAGGAAGATTCCAGAATCTTCATATATACATTTATAGAATACTCTAAAGTTCAGCTGCTCTCCTTATTTCTCAAGGAAGCTTGCAGAACACTAAAAGCATTATGGGGGAACTCAGAAACAAAGTAAAGAAAAAAGAACTAACTTAGATGTGACAATGGAAATATAAGACCATAAGATATAGAAGCAGAAGTGGACTATTTGGCCCATCGAGTCTGCCCCGCCATTTCATCATGGCTGATCCATTGTTCCTCTCAGTCCCAATCACCTGCCTTCTCTCCATATTCCCTTGATAGGTCAAAGAATGTAGGGATGCAGGGAGAAGGAAGGAGATAGGGGTTGAGAGGAATAATGGATCAGCCATGATGACATGGCAGAGCAGACTTGATGGGCCAAATTGCCTATTTCTGCTCCTATATCTTATGGTCTTTTATTTCCATTGCCACAACTAATTTTTTTTCCTTTATTTTTATTCTCAGTTCCCCCATAATGTTTTTAGTGTTCTACAAGCTTCTTTGAGAAGTAAGAAGAGCAGCTGAACTTTAGAGTATTCTATAAATTATTGTCCTATAATCTTCTGCCTGATCAGCTGATAGAAATGCTTTTTTTAAAAAAAAAGGACAAATAACTTATGCCTGCTTTTGTTAAGTTACATGTTCAACATTCCACTCTGGAAAGATCCTCCATCTAGTGGCTGAGATAAAAAACTGATCAATTTTCCAGCTTGAGTTATCAGGCCATCTTGATTGGCAAGCAAACTTGAACTTGCAACCATAAATGCCTGGGTTAAGAAATCCCAGAAAAAGAGTTTATTGTAATCCCAACATTTTTATAAAATTGCTAGGGCTGGGATAGTTGTGAAAAATGGAAATGAAATGATTTGAAAAAGGCAGGAAATGTTAAACAGTAATGTGAATAGACTCAGGTAATACACATCAAAGTTGCTGGTGAACGCAGCAGGCCAGGCAGCATCTCTAGGAAGAGGTACAGTCGACGTTTCAGGCCCAGACCCTTCGTCAGGACTCAGGGTCTGATGAAGGGTCTCGGCCTGAAACGTCGACTGTACCTCTTCCTAGAGATGCTGCCTGGCCTGCTGCATTCACCAGCAACTTTGATGTGTGTTGCTTGAATTTCCAGCATCTGCAGAATTCCTGTTGTTTAATGTGAATAGACTGTTGCTTTTCCTGTTAAACTTCTGTATGAATTATGTTTAGTTTACATTTTTCTAGCTGAATGCTGATTATATGATGCGATGTGCCTGTGACGCTACTGCAATTTTTTTTCATTCCATCAGGGCATATCTGCATTTATGCATGTGACAATAAAATTGGCTTTCACTTTGATTATTCAACTAAAATTCCATTATTTTCAAATGTTCCAAATGTAAAAGAAACCTTTTGACATGTTTCAATGCCACAAGCCCTGTAACTATTTGACACACAGCTGTGCTCTTAAATGCATGTTCACATCATCACTAGGACAGTTTATTTCTACATCCCTAACATAGGCCATGTATGTCCTGGTCTCAGATTATATACTGTTGAAATATTTGTCCATGCCTTTGTTACCACTAGAAGGCTATTCTAATCCATCCCTAGCCTATTTTGACCTTACAATCTATTGTTATAAAAGCAGATGCTATTGAAAGTGCTGTTATGTCCATGCTCACATTAAATACTGTCCCTCCAATGTGTTTATGATCCATGATCTGCAATGATTTCAGATTAAGCAGCCCTTAATTTTAAAATGTTTTCCAATGCTCCCTTGACTTCACCCCTCCTTAGTTGTATAATCCTACAAGATATCCATGCTCCTTCATTTCTGGACTCTTATGTATTCCAAATTTAATGGCTCCACCACTGGTAATCATCCTTTAATCTGCAAAGGCCCTAATTTCTAGGATTCCTTGCTTCAAACAGCTTCCCTCTCTTCCTTTTGTTCTTCATCAAGGTGCTCCTTAACACGTCTTTCAATTAAACTTAAGCCAACTCCTCTAAAACTGCTTCAATGGCTGATGTCAATGATGGCACCCCTATGATGGGCCTTGAAATGCAGACAATGATAAGCGTGTTTTTAATCTTGAAAGCAATCATAATCCAAATAAGATACAAAGTACGCATGAGTAATTCCTGAGCATTAACCTCTGCGGTCTGAAAGAAAACTGTAAAATGTGAAAACGGAAAATCTTATTTTGTCAGACATATGGCTACACATTCTCCTTAAACAGGGTTACAAGCAAGCCCATTCATAAGTTTTTTTATGTTTTATTTTACAAATTTGTGTTCCTGACGCCAAGTTTAACAAGAATTAGTTTAATGGTTAGAGTCCCTGATTCATTTCTTATACGTTGTTGTCCATTGAAATAAGGAAGTGCTAAACTGACTTGATCTTAATGTTGAAATCATCAAAGAGCTACCCTATTGTATTACAGAAATACCCTTAACCTGTTGCAAAATATAGAATAAACTGAAGTGTGTGTAACTTTTACAATTAAACTAAAAGGACTCTGGAAGGTAAATTTCAGGGAATTTCTTCCAGTGTCTTTATGATCTATGGGTGCTCATGTTGTTTGTGATACAGATGAAAAATTGCACAATTAAATCTTTCTCTAATCAAATAATATATTCACAATATTGAAATACTGTAGGAAAATTATGTAATGTTGAGACTTTATAAAGCATTAGTGAGGCCTCACTTGGAGTATTGTGTGCAGTTTTGGGCCCCTTATCTTAGAAAGGATGTGCTGAAACTGGAGAGGCCATAAGACCACAAGGGTTCTAAAGAGGTGCCTATATTCACTGGAATTCAGAGGAATGAGGAGTGACATAATTGGAAACTATTATATTGAATGGTGAAACGCCTTGACAGAGTGGAGAGGATGCTTCCTGTGGTAGGAGTGTCTAAGACCAGAGGACACAGCCTCAGAATAGAGGGGTGTCCTTTCAGAACGGAGGTGAGGAGGAATTTCTTTAGCCTGAGAGCCGTGAATCTGTTGCTGCAGTTGGCTGTGGAGGCCAAGTCGTTATGCATATTTAAGGCAGAGGTTGATAGATTCTGAATTGGTCAGGGCATGAAGGGATACGGAGGGGGGAAGGTAGGAAATTGGGGCTGAGAGGAAAAATGGAGGAGCCATGATGAAAAGGCGGAGCAGACTCGATGGGCCAAATGGCCTAATTCTGCTCCTAAATCTTATGGTCTTATATAACTTGCCACAGATGCTTAAGGATACTGCAGTCACATTGCCTACATTATGTGGAATGTTCACTCATGTTCATCAGATCTAACAAAATGATTTCAGATAAACTTGATTTGTTCAGTCATTTATTGTCACGTCTAGCTTCACATATTTTGATCTTTTTCAAAACGATTATTGGTGACAATCCATTGACCTGCATTCTGACACATTGCTGCAGGCATCAAGATCTAGCTGGAGAGGCAAGGAGCAAAACTGAAACTGCAGTGGCAGCAAGCACTGGCATCCCCAGTTGCCTACAGACATCTAACCTCCATGGTCTGAATTTATCACTTTACCACTACATACTCCAACCCCCAACTCCCAGCTCTGATAACTATTATTTAATGAGGAAATGGACAGACAAGAAAGTGAACTGCTTCACTGTGAATAGTGTGATTAAAAAAAGTCCACGCTACAATGTAAAACTTACAGTACGGTCAAAAGACCTATACTCCAAATGTTGTACTATCTTTAAAATCAAACTTTTACATTTGACTGCTGTTTAAATTGTTACCCTTTGTCTATAGTTGTGCTTGTGCTTCGAAATACTGTTGCAGCATAAATGCGTCATCATAGGAGGTTGCTCATATGCTGGTATATTTTATAAATAAACAGAAAATCTTGGTGCTTGGTGCTGTTGTTTATATAATTTAATCACTAAACCCGAAGCTGCATTTATACCGTCCATTCATACTGCCCCTGTAATTAGCTCCAACATAACAAAATATTTTGGTTTAATAACTCTCAATGAAGGTTATTAGAATCACGTTGTCTATATGATGGCAGCCTTTACTTTGGACTCTATTACAGTTAAAGATACTTTTCCTTTTCTATCTGCTAAGGGTAACGGAAAAGTGTTTTGCCCAAGTTAAATCAATCTGAAGGGCACATTAGTTTCTCCCCAGTTGTGTTACTTTAAGGATCTATAAACCGTTTGATAGGCCCATAAGCCGAGCATGAATATGAAAGTAATTTTTACGTGTATTTTTCCCCCGGAAGCTGCATCAATCACGTGCTCCCGGTCTGTAAGTTTTTTGAAGGGCAAACACGAAAGGGCAGCACCAAAGCTGATCAGGAAGCGTGACTCTTTTTTCCTATCGTGTGATTTTAGAGCGTTTTCTCTTCGTCTGAAAAGTCGTGACTTGTGCTGGCTGGTCTGTTTACCTCGCTGGCAATTTAATCTAATCTCTAGGAAGATCGATATTTTTAGTTCGTATTCGAGAGGATCAAACAACACTGAATGGAGAAAAATAGGTTTCCTATAAATTATCCACTGCTGATTAAATTATATAAGAAATTAATGTCAGCATTTCAAGTTCAGCTTTATTAGGGAAAAATGTACCTTGAATATTTGCGTTATAATTACGCTGAGACTAAACTTAAAGGGCTTCATGGCCGAGACGAGTACATTAACCTTTCCGTAACAAAAGGGAGAGTGGAGTCTTATACTCATTTAGGCACATAGTTAACAACGGGAGTACGATTCTGGAAGATGTGATAAGGAGATACATAAATCACCTTCTCAGTTCGCATTATTAAAGGACGCTGACTGAATGATAAGATTCCACTATATTACAGTCGTTCGCCAAAAGGGAATTTTAATGTTAAGTCGTTATGGCCATTTTTGCAAGTTTAGACTCAAGACTTGTTTTTCTCCCCCCTTTTGCCAGTCTGTGCATTTAAAAAAAAACTGCAATAGATCAGCACTTTGGCGAGGTGTCCTTGCGGCACCAGCGCTCAATCCCCCATTCAGCCCCTCTCCGGAGGGCGGACCCAGCCCGGTCCGGCCCGGCGCGGCGCTCTCACCTCGGGGAGCTCGGCGACGTCACCGGAGCGGCTCGCTGCTGATTGGCTGGCGCCCGGCCTCCCTCGCCGAGTAACTCATTAACGCGGCGAGGCGGAGCTGCAGCCGATAAAATCCAGGGCCGTTGAGTCCTTTACCTTCCTCGAAACTCCTCACACCTGGAGCTTCCACTCTGCCCTTCATTACGCTTCCTCAGACCTCCCCCCTCCCCCTTTCCACTCCCTCTACCTGGCTACCACCTCTCCGGATAGAGGGACGTTTGTTTTTCCAGTCCCCTCTGTAAAACAGATCAACGATATACCTGGGCAGCAGCGGCAGCAGCCGTGCCCGCCGGAGACGACGCCTCGAGAGAGCGCCTTCCAACCGCCGCTTTCTGCTTTTACCTCACCGACGCTGCTCGAGGCGAGGGCGAGGGCGCGGGCGCGGGCCGACCTGCACCGGGAGGGAGATTGGTTGTAAATACTCTTTCAAAGAGAAACTCGGCTTCTGATCTCTCCACGACCGCCTAGCGAACCGAGCGAAGATGGCCAGGGAAAAGTCCACGGACGACGGTGGAGGATGGAAGAAATTCCTCTGGGATTCCGAGAAGAAGCAGTTTTTGGGCAGGACCGGTGCTAGCTGGTGTAAGTAGCCGCCGGCTCGGCTCGCTTCTCTCTCTCTCTCGCCGACAATCGGTCCTGTTTTTATTCCTCGCCCCTTCCCCGTAAGAAAATGCGTATTCGGATAGTTGTTAAACGCTGCTTGTGGGTAGTCTGCGAGTGATCAATTTTTTAAAAAAAAGCCTCCATGGTGCGAGGGTGACTTGGGCCGATTTTAGACAAAAGCGTGGGTGTAAAATGGTGCGTATGAGCGAGAAGCGGTTAATGGCACCGGCTTCCGCCTTCCTGTAACATGCGTGACTGCCGGGCGTGTGTTTCAGAAGCAAATAGAAGTCAATGTGAAGGACATTGTGTGCAGGGGACGAGGAGCCCGGCCGCGGGCGCGTCAGGAGTACGTGGTCGCCGTTTAAATAAAAGCTGGGGGTCTGGGGCCATGGTGGTTGGCGCCGGCATGTGATCGGGGGCCGGGGGCGCTGGGAATAGAAGCCCGGTGGGGAGAGCGAAAAGTTTCAGCGCCGCCAGTTTCACGGTCCCAAGGTTATTCAAGGTGGCGGGCTCGGCCGAACCCCACATGGCAGCTGCAACCCGAAATTGGTGCGAACACGCCGGGTAGCGGGGGAATTCCCATCCCCGAAAGGAGATGGGGGTGGTGGGGGGGGGAGGGAGGAGGTAAAGGGTCGGGAGGGATTTCGTCTCTTAGCAACCAATGGTTAACTGGTGTACTGGATCCACCCAGGGGGGGAGTCGCTAACCCTCCGACACTCCCGTGGAGTCATAAATAATACAGCATGGGGTGGGGGGGGGGTAAGGAAACACCATCTTAGTAGTACGGTAGTTTTAAAATTAATTCCTGTTTTCGAGCTTTCATTTTTATATACTAATGGGCATTACGCAGTCGTGCCCAAGTCCTCTCCCCCGTTCTTTGAAATTTCTCTCAATTTTTGAAACGGAGTCGTTGAATCTTGATGCTCAAAAATAGGCCGCGTAAAATTTAGAGGAAGAAATCAGCATTGGCTAATATTATCCTGTCCTCCTAATCCGTCCCACCCTTGAGTAAAAACTCCACATCGCATCGCGATAAGACCGTATCCACAGAAAAAGTGGAACAACCTGAGGCCGAGCTTAGTTGTCATATGGACAACGAATCGCCTTTAGCCATTTGATGCCACTAACCGTTCTGCAACTATAAAGAATAACATCGTTTTCTGTATCATTCATCCTCTAGTCAAGATACTTTTATTCTACTTGATCTTTTACGGCTGCCTGGCTGGAATCTTCATCGGAACCATTCAAGTAATGCTACTTACTATCAGTGATTTCGAACCAAAATATCAGGATAGAGTTGCACCGCCAGGTATATTGATTTTGTACTTTTAAACCTGTAAAGGGGTAGAAGATGTGTTTTAAGTGTAATGGGCATTGATTATAGTGTGATTGGGATTTAATTGTGCGAATTATTTAAACGCATTCAAGCGCTTACTCGTACGTTGGAATTTTTTTTGAGAAGGTTGTGTTACAGCACCACATTATAAGAGGCAACTAGGAAGGTCACTTAACTGTATGCAATACAACTTTAATATCGTTCCGCTCAAATCTGGCGGTATAAATTTGAGATTTTTTTCCCCACTTGTTTGAATTGTTCTATTTAACAGGATTGCATTAAAAACTAATAGCTGCTTAAAAGAACATCATATTCATTCATGTTTATCTGGGCTTGTAACATGCTGCTATGCCACCATGGTTTGTACTGTACTATATTTTTATTGATATTGAAGTCCATAAAGAGGCTCTTGTGTTGCTTGCAGTCTACTTGTGTAATCTGCACCACAATGTATTTGCTTTATTGCATAAAGCACCACTTAGTTTTCAAAAGTCCAGCAGTCCTGAGGTGTAATTGCCCTAGATGCTCTGCGTTGTTATGCAAACAGTGCATTATTTTGAGCCACAAAGTTATTTCTGATGTTTGCACACACAATATAATTGCAGATCTTCTCTGTAAATAGATTTTTTTATAAAACAGGAACAGGAAAACAAGATTCAGCTTTATTGTTACTAAGGTTTGCATACTTTGGAATATTACAAATTCTGATAGCTCTTGTATCCAGCTGTTTTAAGTGACTTGAGTTTTGCAGTTGCAATCCCAACCAATGTTAGTAACATGTATAACCATTGCTTAACTTAATTACTTTAAAAAGTGAATGCATGGTTGATTCAGTAAATTTATTATCTTTAAATCTCATTTTCATTTTTAGGTCTATCGCATACTCCATATTCTCCAAAAACAGAAATTTCCTTTAATATTTCAAAGCCCAGCTCCTATCAAAAATATGTGATTGGTCTGAACAAGCTTTTGGAGAATTACAACGAAACAAGTCAAGGTGGCGTCAATCCTTTTGAAGACTGTGGCGGTAAGTTTAGGAGCAGTGTATGACAGCATTGAAAATAATTTGTCCTGACAATGTACAGAGAAATAATATGAACACCAAAAGCATGGTGTTCTGGATAACTAATTCAGTACTAAATTAAGTAGCCTCAAACTTGCTGGTAAGAGGATTGATTATTTTAATGCCAGTTCAGTCTAAACAGCAGCTTTTTACTTAGGTGACTGTTTACCTTTATCATAGCAAATTAATTATAAATATTAATTGTCTTTTAAAGTTTCAATTAAGTATGAATTTTATTTTGGTATTTCTGGAGCATGAGCAAGACTTTCCTGATGTTTCTTACTTATGGAGTTTTTTTATGAAAACAAAGCCTTTAGTTTATTTAACAAAATATAATTTGCCCAGTCACTTTAATGCAACTGAATATTGGTGATGGGCTGCATTTATCGTGACAACATCAGCATATAATGTCTTTAGCCCTCTCCATTTCCCTTCTAACCCCACTTCATCCACTGTGTTGTCAAAATAAATGTGTGGCGGGGGTGAAGTTTTCTCTTGTATTTCATGTGCACAACTGCATTCCCACATGAGCTCTGAATCATATCAATGTTTTACCTGTACACTCTAATAGCATTTAGCATTGTCTCAGAATAAGCCTGGAGAATTGTTGAGGTTTTTTTTCTTAAGTTAGCCCATTTGGTTTTGATTAACTTCGTGAATTTTAGGATTGTATAGTCACCCTAAGCTCAATGAAATTCTCATGGTGTTTAAGTCCTATCAATTTGAAACCACTTAATAGAAAGACAACTTCACCAGCTAGAGTTTTAAAAGCAGGGTAATGGTGGCACTACATTCCCAGAAAAACTATTGAATTTCTATTCTACAGTAATTACATGATTAACCTTCAGTACTGAAAATTAGCTATTTCAAGTGTATAATTTATTAAGATTTCAATTATTGCTGGAGATTTTAGGGGTGGGGATTCTTTCTCATACACATCAATCCTTCTAACTTTGCTAATTTGGGATTTAAAAAAAAATAACTAATTGGCACCTGTACTTTAGAATCCGTGCTGTTTTAGTCAGTGCTTATTGGTTCCATAGGGTGTGCAGAATTGTCCTGTTACATTTTCCACAATGTCTGTAGAGGGAGATGTGCTTGCTCCAAGTGTTAAGTACAAAATCCCTAGTGTGGGATAATAAACAACTGTTGATGGCAAAATCACAGCAATTTATGTGACCAGTTTCATTATTACAGTTTAATTCAAATTAAAAGCTTTTTGGTTTTTAAACTGAGATCCTGTTTGATCTACTTTTGACACGATTGTCTCTTGTCAACATTTAATCCTTGTATCATAAAGGTAAAGTTTAATTTGGTGATTGCTGTTTTTGGAAGCAATAGAGCAGTTTTGGATGACAGATCATGAAGGCAACAGAAATCTGAATTGCTTTTAATTTTTGGAATTTGTACTTTTGTCCATTAAGTATTAATATGATCCTTTTGTATTTATTTCAGTTTTCAAATGAGTTTAATTGGTGTTTAGTGATATTTCTTTAAGATCTACCAGAAACATCTAATTACTGTCAATCAAAACAAAAATTTACCAAATGATACCCAATATCATGCAGGCCTGTGCTTTGACAATAACTGTTTTTCATATTCTGATATTCTTTGCTAGTAGTCTTAAACTGTCGAGTATGCATGTATCACTTCTGACGCAAAAATAGTCCTAAAAGCATGACCTAGTGGTTGACTTCTTTGGAATGGGTTTTATTGGTTTTTGTATTGCGGCTGCCTGTAGGAGATGAATCTTAAGGTTGCGTATAGTATACGTACTTGGATAAAAATTTGTACTTAGAACTTTTTAATGAGCTTGCTTGCCCTTATCATCTTTACCCTGTCACTCCAACCACATCTCCTACTAGCAAGAATCTGACAACATTCAATGGAAACAGGCATCCTTTTTGTGGGCAGAGTATTTTGGCAGGATCTGCCCACAAATCAGAATCTGGGTGAACATATATTCACTTACACAGTTACTGGAAGTGTGCCAGCCTTCCAGTCCTGTTTATCAGAAGAATGGACTGAAAACCTGTTTGCCTTCTAGTTTTAAGTAAGGTGATCTTGTGTTAGAATTGTTCATTCCCTCTGAACGGTGTTATTATATACCACCAAGAATTAAGTGTAATTGAGAGCTTTTGAATACCGAAGAATTGTTCTGGTGGACACCTGCAGTAGTTATTTCCTTGCAGTTATCTCATGCTTTATCCTGTAGAACATATTGGAGGAAAGGGATTTTTTTGTTTAAATCTCTCTTTGGCCTGTTATTTACTAAAGCGGGGCATATCGTATTTTGGCTTGTATATACTGAAGGACCTGGCTGGTGGCATAGTGGCATCAGTGCCGGACTTTGGTACGAAAGGTTCCGAGTTTGAATCCAGCTGGCTCCCCTGCACACTTTCCATCCGTGTTGGGTTACGAGCTGGTGGTCTCTTTGGAAACTCACCTGGCAGAAGGCAATGGCAAACCACTGCTGTAACTTGCCTCGTACGCGGTTCCCCACTACGTCAGAGAGGCGTGAAGAGAAATCGTCCGCTAACCGGAGACTCTCCGGATGCAGCATACCTTTCCTATACTGAAGGAAGAGTATGTAAAATCTTGTCATGGAAGAGGAAGATGTTAAAAGGTGTTTAGGTGACACTTTAGGCCATCGCCTCTTAGCCAAAAGATTGAGGCAAAACTGAAATGTGGAAATAGTGTATTAATCAAATCTAACTGCAGGAAAGATTGAATGGAGTAGAGTAAAAAGTAACTTTTTAAAATTAAGAATTAAGTTTTTTGTTTGTAGAATTGAAATTTTACAGATAACCAAGGGAAAAACTTTACATAGATGAGAAGCCTAATATGGCAAGTTTAATTGATAATTGCAACACATGGTACACAGTAACTTTAAGGAGAAATTGCTGTGCCATTTTTTCCAAAAAATTAGTTACAATTGTGACTTTCATCATTAAGTTCAGACAACTTGATTCTGATACTTATTGTGTTGCATTTTGTGATTTGTTTAGTTCTAGCTTCTCCAATGGTTTACTAATTAGCTGTGAAGTGTAACTAAACATAAATGCCAGCAAGTAAAGCACATTGATATTTGCTGTTCACAGGATCCAAATATTTAGTAAATTTGTCTCTACAGGTTTTATCATCCATAACCCTCTTCCCAGTCCCTAATTTCCAAATAATGAAATGGTAATGATTTCTACTAAATGTCAGTCACCATAATCAACTCAATATTTTTGTTTCCTGAGCCAAAGATTTTTAACTTCATTATAGGTTGCTTGCTGTTTTTAGGCAGCTTTAGTTTCTCAGTTTGATTTTTTTTTCCCCCTCTAAGGCAGAGGAATAAATTCTTTTACTACACTTAAGTATAACACAATTTTTTTTGAATAAGATAATAAATGTCTTTTGTAATGTGAAACATATTTGTGACACAAGTACAGTGTAAAGACACAAAATTACCATAAATTACAAAAGCAACAGCTAAAGTTTTTTAAAAAAGTGTCTGGGGACCATTCAGAAATCTGATGGGACAGAGAAGGAAGGTGTTCCTGAATTGTAGAGTGTGGGTCTTCAGGCTCCTGTACCTTCTCCCTGATAGTAAGGAGAAGAGGGTATGTCATGGGTGGTGAAGGTCCTTATTGATGAATGGTGCCACCTTGAAGTACAGCTGCTTGAAGATGTCCTTAACGTCAATGCTTCATGATGGTTTTAAACTATTTGGGTAGGGAAAAGGGGGCATTCAAATATAGTCTGCAGTTAAGTGTTTTTTAAGTTTTGAGTTTTGTTTTAATGTATTTTGGTAGTGTGACTTGTTAATGTTGTAAAGTGCATTCGTAATTGTACAATATCTGTTCCTTTAGTATCTCCTAAAGAATACAAAACCAGAGGCCAAATAGATGATTCAGAAGGGCAGAAAAGTGTTTGCAGATTTTTGCGCCAGTGGCTTAAAAATTGTTCTGGGATTGATGATCCTACTTACGGCTATGGAGGAGGAAAACCCTGCATCATTGCAAAGCTCAACAGGATCGTTGGTTTCTATCCTAAGGTACCAGTCCTTTAAATAAAAACAAAATTCATAAACTTGCTGCATGATTTGTGGGATTTTTTTTTGCACTAGCATTTAGAATGGGTTTCAAATAGCACATACAATTCAACATTATATATTTTTAGTAATCCAAAATTATAATTGCAAGCTACATTACCAAAAAAAAATAATGAAGTTTCTATTGCTTTTGCTAGGGAAGCTTACTTATGATACTCCATTTTATCTCAATTTGGCAAGGTAAAAAAAAATTTGGTATTCAAATTCTGATTATTCGGGATTTTTATTGCTGAACAGTATCAAATATATTTTAGTGGATTGAAGCTTCTATAAGTTTGTATGCAAATAAAGGTTCTTAATTTCAACGAAGAATATAAAGGCACAGTGTTGTACATGCACAGTAGTGTGGATCAACCTGCATTTTCTGGTCATGTAATATTGCTGGTCTTTTCATTAACATTGCATTAAAATAAACTTTCATAATCATTATTTATACCAGTGAACAATTTTAACAGTATGAAATTGTGAAATATTAAGTGGATGCAATTGGTTACTGAATTCTTTCTTTTAGCCTCCAAAAAATGACACCGATCTTCCTGGAACACTGCAAGCAAATTATAATCCATTTGTTCTTCCTATTCATTGTGCAGCAAAGGTACGTGATAATTTCGAAGCAGTTTTTCTACGGATGCTATTTAAGTATACAAATCTCTATAGTAACCACTGGCTAACAAGCATTGTTATCTTCTCAACGTGTATTTCTGGAGAGGCAACAGTGCAGTAAGCTCTTGGATATATCAGTGTTCCTTACATCAAAATGAAAAGCACAGTAAATCTGGTTTGATTAGTTGCTATTTACATAAGTACTTTATGGTTCTTATTGAATAATTGGATTTCAAACTGCTAGTCAGCTAATATATCTAATAAGCATCTTACAACTAACAGACCTTGTTCTTTGTTTCTTTCAATTAGTTTCACTTAAAATTGTATTATCCTTATGAGATTTTATTGGGCAAATTGGATGCCATTATTCACAACTGTATTAGTGTGTTTTTAAAAAGTACATAATGGGCTACAAAGCAATTTGGAGTGTTCAGGGGTTTTTGAAAGGACAGGATAAATACAAATTAGCACTTTTGCCATTGTTTGACAATTTAAATCACAAACACATGCCAATATTTGTAACTCTTGATTAGGAATTTCTGTTTTTGCCTCCTTGATTAATTCTTTTGATTTGTCCTCATCTTCCACTGTCATCCTCTGGAGGACTGAAAGAAATAGGAACAGGAGTGAGCTGCCCTTCCAATGACAGAAAATGCTGGAGAAACTCAGCAGGTCAGGCAGCATCAATGACAGGAAATGAACAGTTGATGTTTTGGTCTGAGATCCTTCATCAAGATTGAAAAGCAAGGGGGTAGAAGCCAGAATAAGGTGGTGGTGGGGGAATATAAGCTGACATGAGGGAGAGAGTGGAATGAAATAGAATGATGTGAGAAACTGTAATGTGTAGGTGGAAGAGGTAAAAGGCTGAAGAACAAGAAATCTGTGATAGTAGACTGGAATAAGGAGAAGGTGGGGAACCAGAGGGAAGTGATGGACAGGTTATGGGGTCAGGAGAGTGGGAAGAGAAGGGGTGAGAGCTGCCAGTATGGGGGGGGGGGAAGCTGGGGTGTGGG
Organism: Mobula birostris; assembly: GCF_030028105.1. Taxonomy (NCBI): domain Eukaryota; kingdom Metazoa; phylum Chordata; class Chondrichthyes; order Myliobatiformes; family Myliobatidae; genus Mobula; species Mobula birostris. The sequence continues at coordinate 46,445,537 of NC_092375.1, read as the reverse complement.
TTTGCTGGAAGAGAAATTGAAATTATTGCCATCAGGTTTGGAGAACACCCACATGGAGTAGGTGGTACTCTCCTACCTACGTTTGTCCTCATTCTGGTGGCACTCTCACCCCCTTCCCTTACCTTCCTCCGCTATCGTGACCTGCCCATTACCCCTGTCTGGTTCCTCGCCTCCTTCCATACTCAATTGTTATCAGTCAGGTTCCTTCAGCCCTTCGCCTCTTCTGCCACTTCCCACGTCATTCCTTCTCAACTCCTCTGCCACCCACCCACCTACATACCTTCTATTGAACTCACCTGTTACCTGCCAGCTTGTACTCCTTCTCTCCCCACTCACTACACTTTATTTTGGCTTCTGTCCCCTTCCAGTTCTGATGAAGTGTCTTGTCCTGAAATGTTAACTGTTAATTTCCCTCCACAGATGCTGTGTGAGCTGAGTTCCTGCAGCATTTTGTGTTGCTCAAGATGTCCAGCATCTGCAGCTTCTTGTGTCACTGCCCCTTTTTACCTGTACTACTGTGCATTTTCATGGCAAATCAGATTTTCTATCCAATCATTGTAACCCCTATTTTTATTTCCATTTTAAAGTTCATCTTTGTTAATATATTAATTGACTCATCATTCACATCTCTTTGGAATAAACTTAGAGTTTTGTTCCATAAAATGAAATTCTTCCTCTATCAGATATTTCCTGGAAGGATTAGTAGAAAATCAGGGTGGTGATGGAAACAGCGAGGTAAGAAATTATCAGAGGAGGAAAAGTACTAGACTAGCTAATGGGACTGGGCATTAATGTTCCCTTGATTTGATAGTCTACACCTTAAAAACTGTAAAATGACATCCCTATTTCAAGAAAGAAAGACTGGGAAACTATAGGCAATTAGTACAATATCCCTGATATTAGGGAAGTGCTGGAATCTGTTAATGTATAAGAAAAACATAATATATTCAGGTTTTCTGAAAAGAACTGCATGTTTGACAAATATGAAGAGATGTGGGTGGATAGATATATGTATATATTTGTATTTCAAGGACGTTTGATAAAGTGACAAAGTTTTTGCACGATTTTGAGGCTTCTAGCATTGGGTCAGGGATTGTTAGTAAACTGAGAACAGTTTCCAGGTTGCAAGCTGTATCTAGTGGGGTACCACGGGGATCAGTGCTGAGCCTTTGGCCCCATGGGATCTACACAGACCATCAACCACCCATTTACATTAACACTCTCATCAGCTGCTCCCTATTCGACCACTCAACTATACACTGGGGTGATATGCAGTAGTTAACTAACCTAACAGCCTGGAATATAGGAAACCAGATCACCTGCAGGAAACCCATGAGGTCAGAGAAGATGTATACTCTACAAAAAAGAAAACTGGTATTAAAATTGAATCCAGATCACTGGTATGAGGCAGCAGCCCTGCAAGCTCTACCCCTGCGACCTCTGTTTTCAATTTTATGATGAAGGTACAAAGTTGGTAGGAAGTCTGTATTGTGTAAGCTTTTAATTAATAATTAAGTAAATGAAAAAATAGAAGTGTGAAGTTAGGAATTATCTGGTTATTTACTTCAATATAACTGGAAAGCAGAACATTGTTAAAAAAATGACAAAATGGCATTTTGTATTCAAAAGAAAACAGCTAGATGCAGTTAAAGCTGTAATTATAAAGGGGCAGGGACTGTTGCTCCTTCGTAAAACAAAGAGTACAAATAGGTTATGCTGCAACTTTACAGAGCTTTAAAGGCACGCCTTAAGTATTATTTGCTCTTTTTTGAGGATGAATAACTTGGAGGAGAATCACTAGGATTGTTACTGAGGAAATGTGTTTTCTGAGGAATGTAGTGTAGATCAGTTTGATAGATTGAGAGGTGACCCTGTTAACCTCATTTTATTGAATAATGCACTCTCCATACCTTGGAAGTTCATGCTACTTTTCTGCCACATATTATCACATTTTTTTTCCATTGCCTCCCCAGCATCAGAATGTTGATGTTTTTTTTAGTAAGCCAGATAGACTGTTGCTATTCTGTCCTTGGAAAAACAATTGATGCCGGTTTGTCTACTTCTCAGCCGGCCACAAGTGCAGTAATGCTTCCAGATTTCATTGAGCTGAAGGACAAGATGTCAAACTATCAAAGACATTCAGGGTTTTACTGAGGGATGTAATCTCGTCTTCTGCTGATTTGCCCCAACATGTAGACTAAACCACATGACTAAGACAAGTCAAACAATGTTCTTATACTGGGAATGGAAACTTTGGATTTTTACAGGCATTTCCTTTAATGAGAAGGAACATTGTTTTTTCAAAATTCATCAGTTCATGCTCTGTTGCTGTTTCTGTAATTACTATTTAGTTGTACAAATCCAGGCACAAACATGCTTCAGAACATAATCTAATTAATCATTTCAATGAGTCTGCTAGTATTTAAATATCTAGTCTCTCGGGCAAAGGTTCTTTGGGTTGTGAATGATGCTGAAGACTAAAGGCCATTGTAAAGTTTTTTTTGACTTTGTAGACTGAAATTATGCCACTTTTATCTGATGCAGCACCCTTAAATCCATTTGACTATTGAACTTGCTGCCTTTGAAGATGCCTGCTGCACTGAAATTGATAATGTAGTTGTGAATGGTTAACATGTCCTTCACTTTCTGGTTGCAATATTTGATAATTTCACATTGCTTACAAAGAAATCCTTAGAGGAACTTGCTCAAAATGCTGGCATGATGATGAAAATTTTCTGTTCTGATGTGTGCATATCTGTTGCGAATGACTGCTGATATACCCAGTGATAGAAATGATGAAGGCAGTCTTTCATTGTTCTGTGACCTATGGTGAACTGAGTGGAAGGAACCTGCCTTCCACAGTTCAGCAGTTGGCTTGCTGAAAGTATGCAGTTGTACTAGCCAGATTTCGATTATTTCTGAGAGCCATTGAGTTCACCATCTCTGGGCTGATAAAAGTAGTTGCCAGGTCTGTGGAAAGTTTGAATGGCTATGATATTCATAGGTATGCCTACAGCCATAACGTGCAACTAACAATTATGAGTGTACTCTTGTGGAATATTAGATTGTATCTTTTAATGTAAAAACCTGGCTGAATATAGTACTAGTCTGTATAGCAGGCAGTGCTTTGTTGAGCTAGCAAATCGACGTTCATGGTGTTTTATCTGATTTTCTATAGATATCAGAGGGAAGAGCATTATTTGTCAAAGAAAAACTCATCCACGCATTTTGTTTCCATCTTATTTCAGTGCTCTGCCTTTCCTAACTTTAAGTTTAGAATAATTAATTTTGACTACCTGTATGCTAATTTACCCAAGAGGAAGTACTGAATTTTTTTCTTTCTTTCTTTAGAAAGACGAAGACAAAAACAGAATTGGAAATGTGGAATATTCAGGCCTTGGAGGAATTGGTGGCTTTCCTTTACAGTACTATCCATACTATGGCAAGCATCTGCAGAAATATTACCTTCAACCCTTGGTTGGTATTCAGTTTACCAACCTCACATACAATATACCGTTGCGCATTGAGTGTAAAGTGTTTGGTGAGAACATCGGTTATAGTGAAAAAGATCGCTCCCTGGGGCGCTTTGAAGTAAAAATTGAGGTTATTAAAAGCTGATAACTGTAATTGAATTTGCCCCTTATTACAAATTAGTCTTGAACAAACTGTCATACATATGGGACCGACACTTAATCTGTATGCTTTACACTAGCTTTCTGCATCTAGGTATGTAAAATAAAAGCAATAGTAGTACATATTTATTCTACTGTAAATGATACTACTTGAGCCATGGGTTTGCCCATTACTGTAAATTATAATTCCACTAATGTTGTAGCAGTGTTTGTCCTTTGGGTATTGCTGCCTTGTGCCTCGTGTGGGTTTGAGTGTACAGTACTGTAGTGCATTCACTGGTCTTTCAAGCTATGTTGCAGTTTTTTAAGCAAACCGCTTTCCAAGTTGTAAATACTCTGAAAATTGCAATGGTACTTCATTTCTGTTATACCCATGTGTATGAACATACTGCACTCTTTTTTTTGTCAGGAGGGTGGGTGGTTAGGAGAACATGCTTTTTTTTTCTTTTGGCAACATTAGTGCAGGGTGGGTTTTATTACACTTAGATTGGAAGCTGAAACAGAATTATGTTGAGATCTTGGTCTGGTTGTCAAGCTACTTTCTGGAGCCATCACGTCATTGTCTTTGAATGCTTTAACCAGTTATGGTGAAAGATTTTATATTTATGCAGTTGTACAATTTTTCTGCAAAGTGTAATGTATAAAAGATACCAAAGTCACTGGTAAAATCACCTTTATTTGAAGTAAACCAATGCAGTAGGATGTTCATGTTAAAATGCAAGTGCAATGTAACATCTGTAAACTTGTTTGGAGAATAGTGCTCCACACCTGATTTAAAGCATCAGAAAAATAAAATTTAAGAACCCATTGTTGTGAACTTTTCTGGATGTTAATACTTAAGACTTGTCATTTGTCCAAAATCTTGAAAAAATACTGGACCTGTAAAGGACAAAGGTTTAACTAAGTACATGACAGTATACTGTACTTATTCCTCAATTGCACTAATAAAGCCAAACAAATATCAAACAGTTCTTTACTGCAGATGAAATACTTTGGCATTAACTTTGACATTTATGCAGTTAAATCTAGCCATTACAAAATAACAACAAATGCATTAGTCTGGCAATTGGTGCAGGGTGGAAGGCTGAGTCTGTCCTATTTAACATTTAGTCAAACTACAGTAGACCCCATTCAAAAGGACAGGTGATGTCAGGTCCTGGATAAAAAGCTAAGTAATTTGAGTTCCTATTTTAAATTGGTTTTGGTGTATAATTTAAACTTGGGCTAAACATGTGCTCCCTGTCTCACTGACAGCTACGATCCTATGCAGAATTGACTGGGTTGGAGGGGAGGGGTTTAATCTGCCAGTAGTTGAGTGTAGCTATGCTGAGAAAGCTCCCTGTGCTACATTGGACTGTTACTCCAGCTGTAGTACACTGGGTGTAGCTTTATAGATTGGGCAAACATCTATTTGGATGTAATTAATATAAAAGTTATTCTTAGGATTTCCTAACAGCTTTAAATGGTAATAATCTATGAATTGTCATAGTTAAGAATTTGTTTTGTGAAATTATTTTGGTTTTGGGTTCCAGATGCTGGGTTAGGGAAATGCAGTCTCTAGTTGGTTATACAGAGATGAAAACAGCTGAGAGAGCTGAAAGATAAGTTTGATAACACTGAGGAGCAATTAAAACAATGTAATTATAGTTCACATCACTTTTAACCTCTCTCCATTTTAGTTGAGGCTCTTCAATAACAACCTTTCAATTTGGCTGTGTTGATTTTAGTGGGATTTTTAGGTCATTGAGCAAGACTATAGTTGGGTAGAAGTTAGTTGATATATCAACCATTTTGTTCATAGATGCCATCCGTAAATTACTCCCCCCCCCCCCCCCCCTACCTCCAGAACTCCATCTTCAGGAAGGTCTGTACAATGTACCGCATTTTGAACTTTAGTTTTTCCATACAGAGCACGTAAGCTGCGAGGCCGTAGGTGACGAGCTATTTCCTACAAAAGTAAGAGTGATTTAAATAGACTTTAAGAAGCCAGACAACTAATTGCCTTTTTCCAATATTGCAGCCTATAGTTTTAAGTTTCTATGCTTGTCAAATCCATTGTATTGAAGCATAACATTGGTATTGAAAACCCTACTTGAGGGATTAAGAGTTGATGTGTTAGAAAAATAAATCATCCATTCTTTCTGTGAAATCAAGTAGAAATCCAATTCTTGGTATGAAAATGGCATTTTAAAAATAGGAACTTCAGGAGGATGGCTATGAATGGTTTGCCTAGTCTTGGGCATTCAGAAATTGACTTCTGACATTACCCCCAAAAACACTCCTGTGCTGGATAGTCTATTGGCCATTTAATGGCCCACCATTCATGGTAATGTCGGGACCGCAGACCTATCTGATCCAGTGTTTGTGGAATTTTATTACATACTGCTTTTGCTGTTAGAGTCATAGAAAAAGTACAGGACTGAAATTGGCCCATCTGGTTCATGCCAAACCATTTAAACTGTCGACTCCCATCAACCTGCACCAGGATCATAGCCCTCCAAACTTCTCCTAAATGTTGAAATTAGACTTGCATGCACCACTTGTGCTGGCAGCTCATTCTACACTCTTACACCCCTCTTAGTGAAGAAATTTCCCCTCGTGTTTTAAAACTTTTCGCCTTTCATCCTTAAGCCATGCCCTCTAGTTGTGGAAAAAACCTGCTTACATTTACCTTGTAATTACCCCTCAATTTAGTGTATCTCTATCAAATCTCGTCTAAGTCTTTTACCTTCCAAGGAATAAAGTCTTAACCTATTCAATCTTTCCTTATAGCTCAGGTCCTCCAGACCTAGAAACGTCCTTCTAAATGTTGTTTGTACTCTTCCAGCCTTATTTACATCTTTGCTGTAGGTAGGTAACCAAAACTGCACACAATACTCCAAATTAGGCCTTACCAAGGTCTTGTACAACTTAAATATAACATCCCAAATCCTGTTACTGAATATTTTGATTTATGAAGGCTAATGTGCCAAAAGCCGCCTTTGCAACCCTGCAACCTGTGACCACTTTGAATGAATTTATAGACCTATATTCCCAGATCTCTTTGTTCTACGGCACTCCTCAGTGCCCTACCTTTCACTGCATAAGACCTACCCTGGTTGGTCCTACCGAAATGCAACACCTCACACTTGTCTGCATTAAATTCCATCTGCCATTTTTCCAGCTGGTCCAGATTCCACTGCATGCCATGATAGTTTTCCTGGCTGTCCACTACACTTTCCATAAGTGCCATCTGCAGTTAAGCACATCATTATCCAGATCATTGCTGTAGATGATGAACAACAATGGACTCTGCTCTTACCCATGTGGCACTCCACTAGTCACAGGCTTCCAGTTAGAGATGCAGCTATATCCTACCACACTTGCACTTTCCCCACAAAGCCAATGTCTAACCTAATTTAATACCTCATCTCGAATGCCAAGCAACTGAACCTTGACCAACCTCTCATGCAGGAGTTTGTCTAGTGCCTTACTATAGTACATGTAGACAACATACACTGCCTTGTCTTCATCAACTTTCCTGGTAACCTGAAAAATTCTATAAAATGGGTTGGACACGACCTACCATGCATGAAGCTGTGGTAACTATCTTTAATCAGTCCATGTCTGTCCAACTACTCATATATTCAGTCCCCAGAATAACTTCCCCACTACCAACGTCAGACCCACCGACCTATAATTTTCTGGTTTATTTTTAGAGCCTTTCTTGAATAGCAGAACAACATTGGCTATCCCTATTCTCTGGTACCTCACTTTCCACTAAGGATGATTTAAATATCTCTGCAAGGACCTCGGCAATTTTTGCACTTGCCTCCCACTGGGCCTGAGGGAACACCTTGTCAGACCCTGGGGATTTATCCACCCTAATTTACCTCAGAACAGCAGACACCTCCTTTGTAATCTCTATAGGGTCCACAAAGTTGATGCCACAGATCTACTGTATGTTAATATAGTCTTTTTGGCTTCTACGGGTTAGCACTTAAATTTTAGCATACAGATTCTCCCAGTTTAAGATGGAATTCCATTCCTGAGAATTTTAACCCCAACAGTTCACAAGTCAGAAATACATTGAACAACCAAGGGCAAAGTTGTTATAATCAGTTTAATGTAACCATTCAGATTTCTCTGAAGGATACTGTTGCAGGATAATTAGTATTCATTCTTAATTTGTTTTCTGTAGTAAATAGTTCTAATAACAGCAACTCCATCACTCTATGCATCCTAACACTTTGTATGCATAAGCTGCTTATAAGTGCAACTTCCAGTGAACCAGAGTTGGCAAGGCCAGATTTTATTGTACAACCCTAATAGTGCTGTAGATATTAGAAGGGAGCCTTTTTGAATCACTGCTTTTCAATGGGGTAACAGCTTTTCGTCCATACTTAATTCTTGTTTTCACAATATAGTATATTTCCCTGAATACTACATTAATTTCTACTCTCCATATTTACCTATTTCCAACATTGCAACTGCATTTACTGACATGGACTCTGCAGTTTTGGAATCTAATACTATTTACATTTCTAAATTGAGTTAAAAACTCTATACTTCTTCAGGTTTTAGAGATTTAGCTTTAGACCTTCCCACACATTGGTTGAAAAGACATGCACAGGAGGTGAATACCAATGAATGAAAAGGAATTGCTATTTAGTTGTGAATGACAAGAGGCTTTAGTAACATGCATCAATGAAACACTCTCTGGGATCTGTAATGATAATGGATACAAAAACGATGGTTTTAGTTGTTGCCAGCTGGTCATTATAGCAGTAGTACAGAATGCAGGATATCTTCATCGAAGGAGTCTTGGCCTAAATATCCATTCCTTCAGCCTCAATCTAATCTTAATCCATTCATATGGCTGTTTGCTGACATCTCTAACATTTAGTTCTTTTCTCCAACTCTTGGAAAAATGAAACCTATTTCCTGACTTGGGTGGGGTTCATGTGATAAATAACATATATCACATAAATGTCAAACAGTGGGCTCCAATAGTGAGAGAAGCTCCAACCAGCTACATTAAATGGCATCATCACTGAATCCCTCACCATTAGCCAACTGGAGGTCCACTATAGATCTTGGCCAAATAGTACACTTTCTGGGTCAAAATGCCACTCCAGTGATGTATGGAAAACAAAGCTCAACTCTGAATTCTAACCTGGAAGATTAGGATACAATAGGTTATAAAGATTCCCCATTTTGTGTGCTATGGAGTAAAATATTCTTAATACTGTGGAATAAACACAATACAACAGTGGGAAACAGTAACCTTTCTGACTAAATCTGGAGAATGTGGGGATAAGGGGTGAAGATATTATGCAGAGATTCAAGTTGAAGCTTCCATCTGCATAGATGCTGTCACCACCTTTTGTTTGGATCCATTGTCAGTCTGCAGATTAATAAGGATCTGTGAACTATCTGAACCCTCTCAAGTGCCAGAGTGAATTTCAGAATGTTATGTTTTCGGTAAAAGTTGACTGATAGATGGTTCATTTCTTAAGGGCACTGGGAATGTGGTTCAAAGAAGCTAGGGTATGCCGAAAGCTCATCAACTTGCAGACTAGTTGCATGAATTTCACAGTGTAGAACACTGGCCATGATGAAGCAGAAGTTGGGATTGTGGCAGCAGTGCTCCTATCACAGAAAATAACTTAAGGAAGGCACCTTTGGTCTTACTGCAGCTATGGCCCAGGCTCCACAACAAATGCATATTATGGGCCTGGAACCAGTGTAAAAAAAAATCTCACCCTTACTGCCTTTCTATTTCATGTGGAGAGAAACTGCTGTAATGCTAATACTGAAAACAAATTAAGTGATACATCTTGTATTGTGAATAGTGACATGAATGTATTATAAATATTTGTAAAACTTATGCACAAAGAATAGTTTAGAAGGAAAAAATACATCATACTTGGCAGACTGCGAATCAACGTGCAAATCCATTGTCTACATCATAACATAGAAACAACTTTGGATGGAAACCCAACACAACTAACCAAATCAACATCATGGCAGCAAATAGACATCTGAATATTGCACTCACAACTTCTTTAAACTTATCACATCTATATATTAATTCTGGAGTGCAATAGACGGGCTCTGCTTCAACGCCATTCAGGGACCTTGAAACAAATTGCAATAGAGCAAAACGCTGTAAGAGTTCAGCAGGCCAAGCAGCATCTGTGGAGGCAAAAAATGTAATTTGGCTTTTCAGGTCAAGAACCTATAGTTCAGAGTTGAGAGGGACGAGGAAAGATTGGCAGAATAGAACAACCTGAGTTAAGGGACTATAGCTGGTAAGTAGAATAGTGGAGGGGTGGGTGAGTGAGAATGAAGGGGTAATGGAATCATATGGGAGCAGGGGGATGAAGAAGATGATCAAAGGAAGAAGAAAATTGTTGAGTGTGTGTGGGAGAAGAACACTGGATGTCTAGATTACCTGAAACTGGAAAAATCAATGTTCATATGATTGAGTTGTAAGCCACCCAAGCAGAAAATGACGCACTGGCTGTTATAGGAGTTGGAAGGAGAATGCAAGATGGCCACTGTAGACACAGTGCAGGTGCTCTGCAAAACAGTCACCTAGTCTACACTTGGTTTTACTAACATCGAGGAGGCCACATCATGAGCAATGAATGCAGCAGATTCAGGTTGAAGAGTTGGATGCCACAGTAGAATAGCGGTTCGTGCAACACTAATACAACTTGGAGTTCGGAGTTCAATTCCAGTGCCATCTGTAAGGAGTTTGTACGTTCTCTCCATGACCATGTGGGCTTCCTCCCAAAGTCCAAAGACACATTAGCTAGTAGGTTAATTGGTCATTGTAAAGTGCCCTGTGACTTAGGCTAGTGTTGAATAGGTAGGTTGCTGGGCAGTGTGGTTCACTGGGCCAGAAAAGCCTCTTCCACACTGTCTCTAAGTGAAATAAAATAAACAAATAAGTTGCAGACAAACTTCTGCCTCACTTAGAAAGGCTGCTAAGGTTCTTGGAAGATGAAGAAAGAGGTAAATGTTAAACCTACTACGCTTGCAAGGCATCCATCATTAAGGACCCTTGCCATCCCCTTTCTCATTATCATCATCAGGGAGAAAGTACAAAAGCGTGAAGACCCACATTCAAATATTTTAGGGACAGCTTCTTGCTCTACCATAGGACTACCTTGCTATTCCTTTTTTCGCACTCTATTTATTACTGCAACATACAGTAATTTTAATATTGTTAAAAAACTAATTTCATGATACATATTAATGATTAACTTGATTGAAAGAAGGTGCTGGATAACAGATTAGAGTGGGTGGAGACAGTATAAGTGGACTAGGAGTTACATATAGATTGATCAATGTGAAATAACAAAGGTTGTAGAAAGGGGAAGGTTTTATCAATTGTTGGAATCACACTGGAAATGGCAAAAGTAGCAGAGAATTGTGTGATGAAAAGCAAGGACCAAGGGAACTCTACTCAGGGTATGCAGACACTGAAATCTGGAATGACAAAAAAGAGCAGCTTCTGAAGGAATTCAAGAGGTGAATAGCATCTGTGCGGGGAAATAGACAGTTGATATTTTAGGCCATTGAATGTTGAAACACTTAATCTGGACTGAAAGAGTAGAGGGTACGTAGCTAATAAAAAGAGGTGAGGATGGGGCTGGGGTAAGAATTGGATACAGATGTGACATGTTTGGAAGAATGGAGTCAGGTGCAGAAGTACATATGGAGATGGGGAAAGAGTCTAAGAGGTGGAGGCAACAAAGGATTGCAGATTATGAAATCTAATATTGGTTAAGAGCTGACATAGGGGAAATGTATGTGCGAGGACCCTATTATCTGTGACAGAAGGAAAAGTCTGCTTCTGGAAAAAAGTGGACATTGCAGTAGCCTATGAGCATAAGATCTTATCTTGAAACAATGATAAAGAAATTGAGGAAGACACTGAATTTTCCAATTTCAGATAACTCACTCCCCCAGTGTTGTCCTCCCACATATATTTAACATATCCACCTATTCTCCTTCTCCCTTTGTTCATCTTCCCCATCCCAAACCCCATTATTTCCACCTATCACCTACCAGCTTCTATCCCAACCCCTATTACTAACAAATGGACAGTCTTTCCACTTCTCTCTCAGTCATGATGCTAAGTCTCAAACCAAAAAGTTAATTTACACCTTTTGTCTCCACAGATGTTGTTTACTCATTGAGTTCTTTTAGTATTTTGTTTCTTGTTCCAATTTCCAGCATCTGCAGTTTTTTTCATCTTTGTATAAAAGAGCAGGTCTCATAATTAATGCTACATTGAAAGCTACCCTTCTTGGTAACCTCTAACCTCTGGAGAATAATGGGTTAGTTCTTTAAATATTTACTATTATCCTCAATCACATTTATTATCAACTTTACATTCTATATTGTCCTATGCAAATTTCATAATTTTATATCAGACTTCGTTTAAGCCTGAAGTCCTTGTTTTAGATTTATCCACATCCATCAACATGCTGAACCGATTCCATGGACTTATCCTCAAACCCATTATTTGCCAGTCAGTTAACTCATTTGACATGAAGATCAAAATCCTCCATGTGAACATTTACTCTTGTCAGGTGCTCTTCTGCTTCCTGCCCCATGCTCTGTGCATACTATTATTAACGTTGGGAGTCTACAAATTACCCTTAGTGCTTTCTGCTCCATGCTACATCTTGGCTATACATCCCAGTTTTGGTGAAGGGTCACAGATACAAAATATTGACTGTTTTTCTCTCCATAAATGTTGTCCCAGCATTTTCTATTTATGCTTCAGATTTCCAGAACCTGCAATTTTGTTTATTTTCATTAGCTTTACCAAATTTGGTTCTGCACTTGCAAGAAATATTGACCAGGATGGTATATATAATACAATACACCTAAGAAAAGAATGGATCATGATTAAGACAAGTTCTAACACTGAGACAATTTATCTATATTACATTAAGGGGTAAGACAAGACTGTGTTTCTGGTATAGGGTTTGAAAATCAACCCTCTGACCAAGGCATATATCTAAAGTTAGTTACGTTTTACTTAAAAAAATTATTTCATGGATTGAAAAGAATGAAAATTGTAGTGATATATTTTTACAGGCAAATAACACCCAGATCTTATTTATCAGACTTTTACTTCTACATCAATTATTCTCGTTTATCCTCAGCTTTTACCTAGCCACCAATGATTCACCCTTCCAACAAGCTACTATATAATGCACTTCCAATCAAATGTTTCACCGTTCTTGACCAACAGGCCCATTCTTCCTTATTCTACTATCCCATTTGCTGAGTATTATTCTCTTGTAAAGCTCCAATATAAAAAATGCCTTTCTATTTATTTCCTTAAACTTCAGTGTCCACTGCTTCAAAAACAAACTTCTCAACTTGCATAGTAATTCACATATAGCTTCTCCAAATTAGTACATTGTATTCACTACCTGAGAAAGGGAAGAACAGGCTGAAATCTGTCTGTGCTTCTCTTCATTTGGCTTCATTTTTCAAGTGTAGAATAGGCATCCAAGCATCTAACAAGGTACCTTTTTGCACATTCCACCATAAAGGCTCCTACATTAGTGCCCTTGGCACATTCTTGATGTGGGTAATATGTTCTTTGCATTTCAAATGCAATCTTGACAAACATTTCATATCTAAAAAATGTTTTTTTTGATTCGGAGCAAGAAGACTGCGTGTGGAACAGCTAAGGATTTCCGGAGCGAAGATATTTTACTACTCGGGGTAAAAGAGAGGCAAGACTGCACAGGCACGTGACATCAGCCAGTAGAGCGGGAAAAGTTTAAAAAGACCGCCATATCCAGCGGGCAGCGGAGTGAGAGGGTAGCAGAGTGATAGGGCTTTGGCTCAATGGGCTTAGGCAGTAACGAGGCGAGGTAGCCTGTTAATTGCGGAAAGGAAGTATGCGTGTGAGGCCGGTTTTCTGTGCTCGGTATCAGATGTGGGAGGTCCTGGAGTCTCTCAGCCTCCTGGATGGCCATATCTGCACCTGGTATGTCGAGCTGCAGCTCCTAAGGGACCGCGTTAGGGAACTGGAGATGCAGCTCGATGACCTTCGTCTGGTCAGGGAGAGCGAGGAGGTGATAGAAAGGAGTTATAAGCAGGTGGTCACACCGGGGCCATGGGAGACAGACAAGTGGGTAACAGGAGCGGGAAGGGCAAGAGTCAGGTACTAGAGAGTACCTCTGGGGCTGTACCCCTTGACAATAAGTACTCCTGTTTGAGTACTGTTGTTGGGGGGTAACAGCCTACCTGGGGGAAGTAACAGTGGCCGTGCCTCTGGCACAGAGTCCGGGCCTGTGGCTCAGAAGGGTAGGGAAAGGAAGAGGAAGGCAGTAGTGATAGGGGACTGTATAGTTAGGAGAGCCAGAAGGGGCCATGAGAAGGCCTTGGCGGGTAGGATTAAGAAAAACCCCAAGGCATTCCACAAGTATGTGAAGACCAAGAGGATAAGACATGAAAGAATAGGACCTATCAAGTGTGACAGTAGTAAAGTGTGTATGGAACCAGAGGAAATAGCAGAGGTACTTAATGAATACTTTACTTCAGTATTCACTATGGAAAAGGATCTTGGTGATTGTAGAGATGACCTGCAGCAGAATGAAAAGCTTGAGCATGTAGATATTAAGAAAGAGGATATGCTGGAGCTTTTGGAAAGCATCAAGTTGGATAAGTCGCCGGGACCAGATGAGATGTACCCCAGGCTACTGTGGGAGATGAGGGAGGAGATTGCTGAGCCTTTGGCGATGATCTTTGCATCATCAATGGGGACGGGAGAGGTTCTGGAGGATTGGAGGGTTGCAGATGTTGTTCCTTTACTCAAGAAAGGGGGTAGAGATAGCCCAGGAAATTATAGACCAGTGAGTCTTACTTCAGTGGTTGGTAAGTTGATGGAGAAGATCCTGAGAGGCAGGATTTATGAACATTTGGAGAGGTATAATTTGATTAGGAATAGTCAGCATGGCTTTGTCAAGGGCAGGTCGTGCATTATGAGCCTGATTGAATTTTTTGAGGATGTGACTCAACACATTGATGAAGGAAGAGCAGTAGATGTATATGGATTTCAACAAAGCATTTGATAAGGTACCCCATGCAGGGCTTATTGAGAAAGTAGGGAGACATGGGATCCAAGGGGACATTGCTTTGTGGATCCAGAACTGGCTTGCCCACAGAAGGCAAAGAGTGGTTGTAGACGGGTCATATTCTGCATGGAGTTCGGTGACCAGTGGTGTGCCTCAGGGATCTGTTCTGGGACCCTTACTCTTCGTGATTTTTATAAATGACCTGGATGAGGAAGTAGAGGGATGGGTTAGTAAGTTTGCTGATGACACAAAGGTTGGAGGTGTTGTGGATAGTGTGAAGGGCTGTCAGAGGTTACAGCAGGACATTGATAGGAAGCAAAACTGGGCTGAGAAGTGGCAGGCGGAATTCAACCCAGACATGTGTGAAGTGGTTCATTTTGGTAGGTCAAATATGATGGCAGAATATAGTATTAATGGTAAGACTCTTGGCAGTGTGGAGGATCAGAGGGATCTTGGGGTACAAGTCCATAGGACTCTCAAAGCAGTTGTGCAGGTTGACTCTGTGGTTAAGAAGGCATACGGTGCATTGGCCTTCATCAATCGTGGAATTGAATTTAGGAGCCGAGAGGTAATATTGCAGCTATATAGGACCCTGGTCAGACCCCACTTGGAGTACTATGCTCAGTTCTGGTCCCCTCACTACAGGAAGGATGTGGAAACTATAGAAAGGGTGTAGAGGAGATTTACAAGGATGTTGCCTGGATTGGGTAGCATGCCTTATGAGAATAGGTTGAGTGAACTTGGCCTTTTCTCCTTGGAGCGGTGGAGGATGAGAGGTGACCTGATAGAGGTGTATAAGATGATGAGAGACATTGATCATGTGGATAGTCAGAGGCTTTTTCCCAGGGCTGAAATAGTTGCCACAAGAGGACACAGGTTTAAGGTGCTGGGGAGTAGGTACAGAGGAGATATCAAGGTTAAGTGTTTTACGCAGAGAGTGGTGAGTGCGTGGAATGGGCTGCCGGCAACGGTGGTGGAGGCAGATACGATAGGGTCTTTTAAGAGACTTTTGGATAGGTACATGGAGCTTAGAAAAATAGAGGGCTATGGGTAAGCCTAGTAATTTCTAAGGTAGGGACATGTTCGGCACAACTTTGTGGGCCTAAGGGCCTGTATTGTGCTGCAAGTTATCTATGTTTCTATGTTCTATTTTTCTATTTCATATCTCTAGCAAAATACATTCATAACTTATCATAGCATGGGAAATACTGCAGAGCAGGATGGGCTCATTAAGCTCTTAAGATAATTAAAACCATGAAGGTTTATTTATATAAAGGATATTCCTTAATAGCGTTAGGAGATAATACCATTAAAGTGGCATTTAGTAGCTAGGGAAGAAAGTAAAAGATATAGGTATTAAATCTATCCTCAATTCAGTTGGGTTGAAAATGTCTTTAAGAAACACCTGCAACACACACAAAATGCTGGAGAAACTCAGCAGGCCAGGTAGCATCTATGGAAAAGAGTACAGTCGACATTTCAGGCTGAAACCCTTCAGCAGGACTGGAGAAAATGAGCAGTCAGAGTTAGAAGTGGGGGGGAGGGGAGGGAGAAGCATAAGGTGATAGGTGAAACCAGAAAGTGGGGGTGAAGGGTGAAGTAAAGAGCTGGGAAGTTGATTGGTGAAAGAGATACGGGGCTGGGGAAGGGCGAATCTAATAGAAACATAGAAAATAGGAGAGGACAGAAGGCATGGATGAAAGAAAGGGGAAGGGGGTCAGGGAAGTACACGAGAAAGGGGAAAGGGGATGGGAATGGTGGGGGGTAGTGTTGGCCATTATCGGAAGTTAGAGAAGTCAATGTTCATGCCATCAGGTTGGAGGCTACCCAGACGGAATATAACGTGTTGCTCCTCCAACCTGAGTGTGGTCTCATAGCAACAGTAGAGGAGGCCATGAATTGACATGTCAGAATGGAAATGGGAAGTGGAATTAAAATAGGTGGCCAAAGGGAAATCCCACTTTTTCTGGAGTACAGAGCGTAGGTGCTCGGCGAAGGTGGTCCCCTAATCTACATTGGGAACATCAGATACCTGGCAGTTATCCTTGCAAGCATAACAAGTACTACACCTGCTCCCACACCTTCTCCCTCACTACCATTCAGTTCTTCCAGGTGAGTCACTTCCCTGTGAGTCTGTTGGGATCATCTTCTCCCACACCTTCTCCCTCACTACCATTCAGTTCTTCCAGGTGAGTCACTTCCCTGTGAGTCTGTTGGGATCATCTACTGTATCCGATGGTACCGATGTAGCCTCCTGTATATCGGTGAGACCCATCATAGATTGGAAGACTGCTTTGTCAAGCACGTACGCTCCATCCGCCAGAAAAATCAGGATCTCCCAGTGGCCACTCCTTTTAATTCCACTTCCCATTCCCATTCTGAAATGTCAATCCATGGCCTCCTCTATTGTTGCAATGATGCCACATTTAGCTTGGAGGAACAACACCTTATATTCCATCTGGGTAGCCTCCAACCTGTTATCTTATGTTTCTCCCTCCCCTCCCTCCACCTTCTAACTCTGGGTCCTCATCTTCTTTCTCCAGTCCTCCTGAAGGGTCTCAGCCCGAAATGTCAACTGTACTCTTTCCCATAAATGCTGTCTGGCCTGCTGAGTTCCTCCAGCATTTTGTGTGTGTTGCTTGGATTTCCAGCATCTGCAGATTTTCTGTTGTTTAAGAAACACCTGATGGATGGAGAGATGGAAAATCTTAAGATTGTTCTGCTCAGAAAACACATAGCGGTATCAAGAAAACAACCTTTCCCTCAATATCGCAAAAACAAAGGAGCTGGTTGTGGATTACAGGAGGCATGGAGATGGGTTAACCCCTATTGACATCAGTGGATCTGGGGTTGAGAGAAACATAGAGGGTAAACAGCTTTTTTTTGGGCGTGTGCCTGCGTGTATGCGAGTCTGTGCGTGTGCGTGCGTGTATGCATCCGTGATGATGTTTTTTTCATGCCTTTTACAGCCAGAGAGAGACTGTGTGGCGCGCCACTCCTCAGACAGACATTTCCACAGTATTTCCCCTTTATTTTACGAGGTCAAGTTGCGATCTCGACACTCAACCCGGCACAGATGGAAAACGTACTCCGGAGCAGACCCGACTGGTTTCGAACCCAGGAACCTCCGCTCCCGGGTCTGGCACCAATGTTATTGTGCCACCAGCCGGCCCAGGGGTAAACTGCTTTAAGTTCCTTGGCATCCATATTGCTGAGAACCTCACATGGTCTGTACACACCAGCTGTGTGGTGAAAAAGATACAACAGCGCCTGTTTCATCTCAGACGGTTGAGGAAGTTTGGTATGGGCCCCCATATCCTAAGAACTTTCTACAGGGACACAGTTGCGAGCATCCTGACTGGCTGTATCACTGCCTGATATGGGAACTGTACCTCCCTTAATCGCAGGACTCTGCAGAGACAGGTGTGTAAAAAAGGCCCGTAGGATTATTGGGGATCCGAGTCACCCCAACCACAATCTATGCCAGCTGCTACCAACCGGCAAACGGTACCGCAGCATAAAAGCCAGGACCAACAGGCTCTGGGACAGCTTCTACCACCTGGCCATCAGACTGACTAACTCATGCTGATTTGAGTGTATTTCTGTAGTACATTGTCTGCTCTATTTATTATAAATTATCATAAATTACTATGATTGCACATTTAGACGGAGACATAACGTAAAGATTTTTACTCTTCATGTATGTGAAGGATGTAAGAAATAAAGTCAATTCAATTCAAAACATTTAAGTGACTCAATGATAGTTACGGAAATTATGCATCTGAAAAAAAAAAATAAAAATCAGGTAAACTTGTTAGACAGATCATCTACTAACATGGGGGGGGGGCTCATTTTGAAATTGCAAGAGAAGAAAAGGGTTTACATAAAACCAGATGGGGTCTGTGATTGCACAGCTGGTATAAGATGGAGAGTCCAGGCCTGGAAGTTTTGCCATGGCTATATGATACATTAAACCAGCATTGTAAGGTGGACCAGCACCTGTTTGGTCAAGGTCCGTGACAGCAATGTTCTGTTATACACTAGACCCAAGTAAATGCAAATGAATCAGCTTTATGGGCAGCACAGCTGATTTGCAGACTGTGCAACTATATCACAGTTTCAGTGACCCAGGTTTGATTTTGATCTCTGGTGCTGTCTGTGCGAAATCTGCACATGGACGTCCCCCAAATTCTCGATGGATATGTTTTAAGGAAGTACAAGTCTTAACTGTGAAAAAATGGACAAAGGCCTTTCCTTCTCTAGTGCTGTTCAAGTTAAGGGAAATCAACATGTAAGTGACTCGATGATAGTTGCAAAAAAATTGAGAGCAAACTATGTGACAATAGGTCACAGCTAGGTGTTGAGAATGGCTAACACTGAGGAAGGGTCAACATCGTGGGGGTGGGGACACTAGGAAAAAGTCAGAGTGATAGCACGGGGAGCTGGATAAAGCAATTACATGTAGGTTGGGGAAAGAAAGGATGAAAGTGCTCAGAACCACCAAAGACAACAAAATGTGGGGACATATACCAGGTAAGACACCTGATAGAATCAGCTCTGAGAAGTCCGATACTTCAAAATCACTGACAGCATTTCTGGTAAAAAAGGATCTCACAGAATTATGTCAAAGAGTATCAGAGGAACATTTTCTAGGAATCTTGGACAATATCTATTCTTTAACTAACACATAGAGAAGTAGAATACCTGGGCGATATCATACTGCTGCCTGTGACGTTTGCTACACGTACTAACTGGCTACTGCATTTCCCATATTATAGCACAATATTAAAAGTGGACCATTTAACCACCTAAACTGTTTGGCCAATTAATGAGATCATGTTCCAATTAGAAGGAATGATTTCTGAAAATATTTTATTCAAAAGCTGAGTGCAATCTTTCTGGTCCTAGAGTAGTTGTAAAGTCTTACAGACATAAAATTTTATGTCAATATTACTTCACTAACATTAATTTAGCAAGTCTCTGTGCTCAATTCATTATTCATTTCTAATGTTTTGTTTTTGTAATATAATTAGAAAAGCTTAAATTATTTTGATATTGAATGTAGTTTCTTTTATTCTTACTCCCTTTTATGTACATTTTACTGTAATCTTTTATTGTTCATTGAGTCTCTCCCATTCATCTCATTTAATTGTAATTTCTGCCTCTCTTTTGATGTTGTCCCTTGTCTCTTGGTCTTTAGCCCTTTTTATATCATGCAAAGTTCTTTCATTTTAGAAATATGAAATGGCTCTGTATACTAAGATCATTTTTGAACACCTCCCAATACTCTGCTTCAAGATCTGCCCTGTTTACCACGGATGAGCTCATCACATGGAAGTCAATCCCATTTAATGGATGAATGTTCATGTCCATTTCATTTTTCCTCATTTCAACCATTGTACTATAATTATAACATTATGACCTCTATTAGCTAAATGTTTATGCAGACTGGATAAGCGAAATTAGCAGTCTGGAGGATGAAATCATATGTTGTGAAAGTGTTGATTTTCTAAATCAGCACTGCCGAAAAAACAAGAAGTCTTTTTTAGATCAAGCATGCTATCCTGGGAAAATGTTTAATGATGATTTGGTAGTGAAAGGGCCTTTAAGGAACTGTAGTCATACCTTTACACAATTTTATATAAACATTGAAAGTGTGTTGGTTCAATGTGAAGCCAAAGTCTGAATAAAATAAACCACAAAAGTGTTTTCTGATATGAAGTTATCAACCTAAATTTTTAACCTCCCTCCTCAGGTGTTGTTTAACCCACTGCACACCTCCAATATTCTGTTTTCATTACGAAGGTACAAGACACAAGTTTTCTATGTAAAACTGGGAAACTACATCACAAGATCACAAGACAAAGGAGCAGAAGCAGGCCATTTGGCCCATCAAGTCTGCTCCGCCAGTCCACCTTGAGCTAAACTATTTTCCCATCTAGTTCCAATTTCCAGCTTTAAAGTGAATGCTCATAAACAGGCAATAGTTAACTTCCAAACTGTGTATTAATTCTTTAAAAGTAATCCCTTTAAGGCAGGATTCAAAATTCAAAAGAAGTTCCAGTCCTGGCCATCAAGAGATGTTAAATTATTAGGTCAAAGGGAAAGGCTTAAGACTTTGTCAAAAAAGCATTAAGCCTGAGGATTGGGAACTTTTCAGATTCAGAAAATATGAACCAAGGCAATGTTAAGGAAAATCTGAATGAGACAAGAAACAAACAGATTGTAAGAATTTTCATGGATTACAAAAAATAACAACAAATTTTCATATGGATCGTCTGCAGACTGAAAGAAAAATTACATTAGTGCAAAGGGCTCAGATGAAGAGAAATTTATAAAGTGTATGTTAAGAGGATTTTCTTAAACAGTCCGTTGATAGTCTTAATAGGAAGGATGCTAATTCTTAGGGGATTACAGGCAAGTGATTGAACTGTCTGAGGAGAAACCCTTTGGGAACAGTAACCACAGTTCAGTAAGCTTCAAGGTAGCCATGGAGAAAAATGAAGTCGGTTCTCAAATTAGGGCCCTAAAATTTTGATGTCTAAAACAGGGCCTGGGAGAGGCAGATTGGGAGCAACAATTAGAGAGGAAAACAACATCTGATAAGTGGGAAGCATTTAAAGAAAATATATATATATTGGAGCATCAGGGTGAATGAGTCCCCAAGGCCTGATGGGACTTTCCCCAGGATTATAAGGGAAGCAAAGAAGGTGATTGCTGTGGCTCTGATGAAGATAGTTGGACTTTTACTAGCTACACATGAAAAACCACAAGACTGGAGGATAGGTAACATCATCCCTTTGTTCAAAAAGGGCAGTTTGGAAAAGCCTCAATATTGTAGGCTAGTGAGCTTTATATCAGCAGTAGAAAACTTAGAGGAGATTCAGAGGTCAGGATTTATGTTCACTTGGAAAGACAGGAACTAAACAGGTGTCAATATGGTTTTGTGCAAGGGAGATCATGCTTCATGTAATTGATCCCTTTTTTTTCCCAAAAAAAAGAGGGTAACAAAGAAAATTGATGAAGGAAGAGCGGTAGACCTAGTTTACAAGAACTTTAAATAGGGTTTTGAAAAGGTTCTACATGGTAAGCTGATCCAGAATGTTAAGGCACAAGTGATCTAAGGTGAACTTTCAGATGCCCCATAAAGGAATTATTAATCAAAATTAGAATGCGTAGTTTTGGGTGTAATATACAACCATGGGTTGAGGATTGGTTAACAGAGAATAGATAGGTGTAAATGAATAACATTTTGGTTGGACGACTGACCAGTGGGATGCTGCATGAATGGGTGCATCAGATAGTTAAGTGAGAGGATCAAATGCAATATTTCCAAGTTTGTTAAGGATACAAAGCATGGATGGCATTGTAATAAGGCAGTGGTCCCCAACCTCTGCTCCGCGGACCAATACATTGCTGCGAAGAATGCAGCGGTGGCCGTAATGCACCCAGCACATCTTTAAGAAAAGAGCCAAAATAAACAAGCTAATTAATTAACTAATTAGCTTGTTTATTTCGGCTTTTTTCTTAAAGATGTGCTGGGTGTGTTCCGTCCACCCCTGCACCTCTGCATTCTTTGCGGCAATGTATCGGTCTGCGGCCCGGAGGTTGGGAACCACTGTAATAAGGAATACAGAGGGATTCAGAGGATAGAAACACAACTTAGACGAAGGGGCAAGGAAATGGTTGATGGTATATCATGTGCAAAAAAAAAAAAAAGGTTTTCTACTGTGGTACAAAAAATAGGTTTTTTTTACATGTTATGAGATTAAATGCTGTTGATGCTCAGATGAACTTGGGTATTCTTGTACACACACACACACACACACACTGAAAGTTATAATCAGGTTCAGCAAGCAATGTGGAAGATAAAATAGAAAGATATGGTAACCTTTCACATGAGGATTTGTGCACAATAGTAGACACCTTATTTCAATGATACATACCCCTGATTAGACTGCATCTGGAATATCATGCAAAGATGCGGCAAAAATATCCAAGGAAGGATATGTAAGTAACAAGGGGTGTGCAGTAAACTTTCCCCAAAACAACTTGAGAGATAGAAATCTAATTAAGCAGAGCTGTGATTAGAAGAATTAGTACTGAGCTCATTGCAAAGCTTACAAGACCATAAGACATAGGAGCAGAATTAGGCCATTTGACCCATCAAGTCTGCTTCGCCATTCAATCATGGCTGATCCTTTTTTCCCTTCCTCAGCCCCACTCCCCAGCCTTTTCCCCATAACCTTTGATGCCACGTCCAGACTAGATGCAGAATTAATGTTTCCCTTTGATGTGAAGCACTGTGGGCTGCCCCGAGGCTGTACTTATCAATTAATTTTAAGGCAAGAGGGGAAATATTTAAAGGAGGTTTGAGGAGCACATTCCCCCCCCCACAGAATTTGGTAGATATATGTAAGCTGCCAGCAGAGGTGGTAATAGCAGGTATCTGAACAGGAAAGGAATAGGATATGGGCCCAGTGCAAGAAATGGTATTGGCTGTGAAAGGCAATTCTTTTGGCATGAAGAGTTCAATCCAAAGGGCCTACTTCTATGCTAAACAACTCTAAGATTTACATTTTTGTGTTAGATATGCCCACTAAAACAGTAGTGGAAAAATATTCATACTATATCGTGCCAGAACTATAAAGCAGCCAGCTGCTCAATTACTCTTTTGCTGAGGATGATTCAAGAGACAACCACATGGAGGATAAATGTACTAAATGAACCATGGGATATAAACACCTAGCAATATCTGGAGTAGAGCATAAGGTGCAAAACATTGCAAAAAGCAAACAAAAAGAGTATTGTAAAAGATAAACGTGAAAACCTTCTTTGAATGTTTTTTTTTTAAAAGCAGCAATTATAGAATCCTAGCCTTGCATTTATTTCAGAAGTAAAATAGATAAAAATAGTACATGACAGAGTTGCACAATATCTAAAAAGGGAAAAAAGTCAAGCAAAGTTGTTTTAGATGTTGAGCAATATAGAGTATTCCAACATTCACTGCTTTACCATAATCATCTTTGATGCCTAGATTGAAAATTCAGCTTAAAGTTTGGATTTTTTATATGTAATGTGATTTAGAGTGAAGCAGGGAGCAGTTAAAACTGTTTCTTTTCAGATTTGTGTAGGCACGTTGATCCAATAGAGAGAGGATCTATCTTGGCTTTTTTCTGAGATCACCACCATTTCAGCCAGTCTCCAGTTAACTCCATTCACCTCACATAGTATGAAGCAGCAGCTGACAGCACTGGATACAGTAGCTACAAGACCAAACAACCTTTCAGCTGAGGGACTGAAGATTGACACTCCAGAACTAGCTGCACCTCTTGCCAAGCTCTTCCAGTACAATTATGGCACTGGCATCCATTGACAATGGGGAAAAGTTGTCCATGTCCCACTCATATAAAGCAGGACAAATACTATCAAGTTTCTGTTCAATCAGTTCACTCTCAATCATCAGCAAAATGTTGACAGTTATATCAATAAACCACTCGCCAGTGCTCAATTTAGGTTTCACTTGGGCCATTCAGCTCCAGACATTATCATGGCTTTGGCACAAATATGGACAAGAATCTGAAATCTAGAGGTGGGGCAAGAGTGACTCACTGTTACAAGGCAGAATTTGAACATACTTTGTATCACAAAGTGCTTGTAAAAGTGAACTCAATTGGAATCAAAAGAAAAATAATCCCAAGGGTAGAATCATACCTCACACAAAAGGTAGGTGACCGCAGTTATTGTAGGTCAATATCCTACCCCCACAACATTACAACTGGAGTTCCTCAGGACAGCTTCTTAGGTCCAACCATCTTCAGCTGCTATATCAATGGTTTTTATTTCACCTTAAATCACAAGTGGTGATATTCAATAATATTCAGTTTGCTTTGCAACATTCAGGACATGAAACTACTCATGGCTTGCCAAGTAACATTCAAACCACGAAAACATCAAGCAATGGCTGTCCGAAGAAGAGAGTCTACCCACCCACCATTGGCATTCAATCTGATTACCAATGCTAGGTTCACTAGGGTCAATATCTAGGGTATTAATATTGATCAGAAATTCAACTATATCAGTCACATTTATTGTGTCTGCAAAATAGAAACTGGATATATGCTGTTAAATAACCCATCTCCTGACTCTACCAAGAATCTACTTCCAGCATACATCAGGAACACATTGGAATATTTTCCACTTACACAGATTAATGAAGTTCCAAATATTTGTAAAAAGCTTGATACTATCCAGGGCAAAGTGCTCTGACTGTTAGGCACACCATTAACCATTCTCTTTGCCACTAGCACATAATGGCCACAGTGTGTACCATCTAAAAAATGCACTGTAGTTACTGGTCCATGTTCCAACCACAGTATCTCTCAAATCTGTGACTTCCACTATTAAGAAACACAAGTACAGTTTCAGCTAGAATAGTTGAACAGTTAATGGTGGAAATCAGTGACTTCCACCATTAAGAAACACAAGTACATTGAAATACCACTATCTGCAGTTTTCCCTTCAGATCATGCACCATACTACCATGGAAATGGATCATCACTCCACCTTTGTTGACGGGTTTAAAATGCTTGGACAACAGAGGCAACAGAATGGTGCAGTTATTACAGCTGCTGCCTTATAGCTTCAATGATCCATAGTCAATCCCGTATATGGAGCTTGCACATTCCCTCAATGTCTGTATGATTTCTTCCCATACCCCAAAGATGCGTGGATCAATAGATTAAATAGCCCATATAGATTATCTCTTTTGCTGATAGAATCTGGGGGAGGGTGGTGGTGATAGATATGTTGGGAATAAATAGTTGCCTGATGGTCAGCATTGGCTCAGTGGGCAGGACTGATTTCTGTGTTGTATACTCAAGACATGGGACAGCAGTACAGTGGTAGTATCTTCACCAGAAAACCAAGAAGGTAGGTCACCACTACCTCCTCAGCAGCAATTAGACACAGACTATCTTTGTTGCCCTTGCCAGAACCTGAAAACTGAGCGGGTAAAGCTGGATGGTTGTGGGGCCAGAGGCTGCAGATAGGACACCTAAAATGTGTATTTTATTTAGAACTGACGTGCCAATAGAATATTTTTCTATTTAACAATGAAATGTAGATCATGACTGGAGCAGAAGGAATACACTTAAAATGTATTAGAGTCCAAGAGCAGTCTTTAAAATATACAATTTGCTACCAATATAAAAATGTAATTGAGAAACATTAAATTCAACTACACAGCAAACAGACGTTGCAAAGATTCTGACATCAAAGCTGATAAGCTGGGGAGTTTAGTATCAGAGGGCAGAGTCTCAAAATATAAGGACATTCGTTTAGAACAGATAAGGAGGAATTTCTTTTGCCAGAGGATGATGAATCTATGGAATTCATTGCTACAGATGGCTGTGGAAGCCAAGTCATCGCCATATTTAAAGCAGTGGTTGATAGGTTCTTGATTAGAAAAGCCATCAAAGGTTACTGGAAGAAGGCAGGGTAACAAGGCCGAATAGCCTAATTCTGCTCCAATGTCCTATGGTCTGGTTATTACATTTGCTATTGGTTCAACTTGTTTAAATTCCCACTGGGTACTCTGAAGGATAACCCCTGGGTTAAAGAATGTACAAATTGGAAGAACAACTTTGTCTTGGAAATACCTCTAGTTATTTGTTTGAATATTCTAGCTGGAATTCTAATTGATGACAGTAAAGCTTTCCTTTAGACAAAGGAAGCATTTAACTTGAAGTATACAATCGGACGTACTATGTAAAAGAAACACAACAATACAGTATTCAGTAACACCCCTATTGTCATATATTGTTGACAATGGATCAAAAAGGTTACACACACAATATTCAAGGCCATCAGCCTGTTTCAAGTACTGACCACAGAATTTTTAACAATTATTTAATGTTAGCTTAAATATTAACAGAGGACAACTCAAATCTAAAAATATGTTTTTCATTTTCTTTCCTTTTCAATCTGAAATGTTTTCACAGGATAAAATATTGGAAGGCATATCATGAACTTGGAAGCCATATCTAGGAAAAAGCAATTCCATGCCCAACAAATATGCATTTTCCTTACAAAGTTTGATTGTGGGGAGGCATGATTATTACATCTGTATTCTCAGCTAGAAATCAAAGCACTTTGATCAAAATGAACAGAATGCTGAAAGAACTCAGTATCTGTGGAAACATGCATTTTTAAAAAAAATTCGCAATTCCAGAATCTTCAGTCTCATTTGTCTTCAATGATGATAGTTGCATCTCATCTGGAAAATACCCCTGTGCAACATAGGAAAATTCACAAGCAACATGTCTGGGGAGGTGATGGGTATTTGGTGAGCTCCCACGGAAGAAATTGGAGCATAATTATCATTGCACATTGGTAAATTATTGTGTATATTATTATTCTGTACTTTACTACTAGTTAAGTCTACACACTGTTTAGTGTGTTTTTAAATGCTGCTGCTGTAATGAAAGAATTTCCCACTCAGGATCAATAAAGTACTTATTATTAATATTATTATTATTAAGAAAAAGGCATGGGAAAAAGATAGGAATGCAGTTCATCGTTCGGTTTTCCTACAGATCACATACTATTGGACCTGCAATGAATGAATTTTGGTTAATGTTCTATGTAGATTTCTGCAAGAATGCCAGTAGTCAATATCGATTCACAAATGTCAACTGGCAAACAGATTATAACCGCAAACATAAAATGAAAGAAATACAGATTTAGTTCAAAGATGTCAGACTGGCTTAGAACTGATTACTGCAACAGTTACATGAAACAATAAAATTCTTTGGTGGATAAAACACCAGGAAAAAGTCTTAAAATATTAATTCTTTGGTATTTATTAAAGGTGTTAATTGAAATAATAATTTCTAAATATAAAAATGCTCATTTTGGAGTTTTATGGAGTTTTAAGTAGGTTGGCAAAAATAAGTTAGCCAAATGCAAATCTAACACGGACTGTTAAAAATTCTGGTCAGGTTTCGATGCAGCATGAGAAAGAATGGGAGAAAGTGATTAATGATGACCTGCACAACAATTATCTCCAAATGAAGCTTCTGCTCATCAGATGAAGCGTGAATAATTGAACCATTCACATGGTTAATCTAAATAGCAATTAAGATTCTGCTTCAATGCTCATTGGGTCTCCCTTTAAGTTATCAATGTACAACAGCATATTAGTAACAAGAAATACACAAAGCATAATTCAATAATTATACAAGTTACAGTCAATGCTGCATAAATTTTCTTCTAATATAATCCATTTTCTCATTTGTCTTAAATTTTATTTAAAATCCTAACAGATCAGATTGCACATTAGTCAGATTTTTGTTTCACAGGTCTATATCTTTGTGATGATCAATATAATACTGTTGTACCATAGCTTAAAAAAAACAAACACAATAGGGATTGGCTCATGGAAAGAATAATTGATTAAATATATTCAAGAAATGAGCAGCACAAGGATTGTCAAGAGTTATACAAAATGGGGAGAAACAAATTAGATCTCAGAAATCGAGTAGATATGAGTAGCATCTATATATATTTGAAATGATTTCACTGGAGCAGATTAACATCAATTAATATTCCGGAGACATTTTAAACATAGAAGGCATCTGATAGGCCAAATGACTCTTTTGTCAACAAGAATGAGAATTGGTCTTTAACTTATCACCAAGAAGGCAGCAGAGATCTTAGGAGAAATTTTATGGATGTACAGTTATAAAGAGCACAATTGCTTTATCACAGTGAGTGGATGACAATTTTTAAAGAGGAAATACAATTTTTATAACATGAAAAAATAGCCAAATAAACTCATCTCGAGCCTCCAGCCGGGTAAAAGTATTAATTTTAACCAGTATTTCAATGACAAACTCTGCCACCCTCATCAAGGATAATGACTGAGCTTTTCTAGTCCAGTGGTATTCATACTTCCATCATCTGTCCCTCCTGATTGGATGAGAACTAACCAATCAGGTTTCTGCTGTGCCATCTTGTTTACAATCACATTCCAGTTCTTAGAGCCAGCTCTTCATCTTTGTTAAGATTCTTTTTCACTAGTTTTATTTCAATGGTTTCCATCAGCAGGAGATCCCAAAAGCCATTGGTGCGGCACAGTAGTTTTGTGCTGTCTAAGAGTATCCTAAGGCAATTGCGAATGCAATGTTCTGCTACCACCAATTTCTCCAGTAACTCAAACGGATACACCTCCTGTGCTCCTTCATGTGGACTCTCTGTGCATCCCGCCTGGCTGATATACATTGCTCCATATTCACAAGGAATCCTGTAAGTGCCAGCCATCCTGAATTCCAGGTCATCTTTGACCCGTATAAGCCGTGATTTGAGCGTCCTTATGAGTTTGTGGATGGTATTAATCTCGTATTTCCTCTAGAAATAAAACTACAGGGGAAAAAAAACTTAACAAAGACGAAGTAAGAACTGGAACTCAACTGTAAACAAGGTGGGATAGTGGAAACCTGATTGGATGAGGATGAACCAATCACTTGGTGGGGGGGGGGGTGGAGAGAGTATAAATACCACCGGACTAAACATGCCTAGACATGAACATAGAACATAGAATAGTACAGCACAGTACAGATGGCAGCGTTTGTCATTGAGACATCAGTTAAAATCAATACCCGTATCTGGCTGGAAGCCAAAGAAGTGTTTATTTGTCATATATGCTGGGAAAGCACTAGATCCTTTTTCATTGAAATAATAGGTTAAGGAAAAACCTAGAAAGAAACACGAAGTCAATGGGTCTGCGTTTTTAAAATGCAGGATGTCACAATCATACTTCTCTACTAACGCAATTTTTCAATATTTAATAATTTCGACAGTTAACTTCATGAAAACTTCTAAATAGTGCTTTAAGCTACAAAGAAAAAGATGCAATGGCTGTTGTTTAATTACATTAATTAACAGCAAGGAATACTTGTTGCAGCAACTATTGGAATTGTTTACAAGACCTACAACTTAAGGTATAATATGCTGATTTCTAACTTTCAGACAGCCATTCTTTTTGAAAAGAAGAGCTGATTTAGTTGAACCCACAGGAGCTGCTGCCCACATTGGACCCGTGTGTTCCCATAGTCATACATCCTCTGCCAGCTGAAAGTAACCTGAACCCAACTGATAAAGCACTTGTTGCACAATGTCATCAAATTACTTGGACAGGCTGGAGAAGCCTCAGTCATTAATTTCTAGAACACTACAGAAACAGAAGCATAGCATTCAGTAACCCACACCCCCCACAATGCCTGCTCCACCATTCAGGAAAATCATGGCTGAACTTCCACCTTTTCCAAACTACCCCATTTTTTTTGTTGCCCCAAATATCAAGAATCCCATCAACTTCAGTTTTGAATATGCAGCCAGAGCAATCATGGTGTTCTCCTTGGGTGGAGAATTGTTAATGTTTTACTACTTTCTGGGTAAAAAAATTACCAGGTTCAAGTGATCTTGGTTCTGGAGACTGGATGCTCCAGGTTGTCTTTTGCTCCATGACAATTTGAAGAAAACTACACAGAGGAACACTCCAAGTTTAACCTGATTAAACCCTTTGACTCCACCAGTTAAGAGAGACCATACAACATTCAGGTGAAGGCTGAATTTGATAAATTATTCATCACTGCTTTGTAATATGCAGTCCATGACTCCATCTAATGGTGCTAAAACAGACCAGAGTATCTTCAGTCTAAACTTTAATCACATCAAGTTCCACCTTTTAAAAACATTTTAAATATTTTATAACAATTAGATTATTCAAGTGGCACAATGAATTGAAATAATTAGTAACAATACAAGAATTTCTACCACTGAGGAAACAAATTACAGATACTACCTTAATAAAAACAGCCTAGTAACAAAATAAAAGTAAATTATGTACATTTTGCATTTAACCAACTTGAAATTTCTGTGGTTAGATTTAATCAGTTTGAAAAAATGTAGAGACCATTTCATATGTTCTATAAATAAAATATTTCATTACTGAATCTATTATCATATGCTGTTATTGAAAGTCAAGTTTCATAAAGATAGTGGCCCAGGTAACTCCAGAAATGAAGGTGTAAACCGTAAAGTTGGAAGTAAATAGGGCTGATCCGGAATTGCTGTTACTATATGATTATTGTACTTGATGCTTTATCAATGCGTCAAGACATCACATCTGTCTCTGACTCATGCTGTGAGGTGCCAAGCATAGATATGACGAGCTTCTGCAGTCCTGAAGTAGACCACTGTATTGTTGAAGAAAATCTAACCCTTTGTCTCAACTTCCTTATTATTCAAGTCACATTGCGATTTTGACACGAGGGTCAGTACAAAGCTTTATTTATCTTTTGTGCCTCATGAGGAAATGATGTATGCTAAGTAAATAAGCAAACTAAAGCAAGGAAAGAGTCAGAAAGACTAGTGTTTTGTTTTCATTTTGTTTTTGTCATCATGTTCCAAACTACTGAAACTGTTTATATGAACACAATTGGATGTTAAATAATTCAAATAATCTGAACTTCTGAGGAAATAAAGTTGCTTACAGTGGCGCATATGGATAACTTATTCCAAAAAGCTAGAAAATGCATACTTATAAAATGTTTGTAGAAAATACATTTAAAAAGCTATTTTCCAAAAGTTCTGTTACTATTCAGCAGAATTAACTTCTATTGAATTGAATTGACTTTATTACTTACATCTTTGAAATACACGAGGAGTAAAAATCTTTGTTACGTCTCCATTCAAGTGTGTAATTACAGTAATTTATAATAAATATCATGTACAACAGGATAGTCAATATAACAGAAATACAGTAGTGTCAGCATGAGTTAAGCAGTCTGGTGGCCTGCTGGAAGAAGCTGTCCCAGAGCCTGCTGGTCCTGGTCCTGACTTTTATACTGCGAGACTGTTTCCCAGATGGTAGCAGTCAAGATGCTCTCAATCGTGCTCCTATAGAAAGTTCTTAGAATTTGGGGGGTGGGGGGGGGGGATACCAAACTTCTTCAACTGTCTGAGGTGAAAGAGGTGCTGTTCTTCCTTTTTCACCACACAACTAGTATGTACAGACCACGTGACATCCTAGATGATGTTTATGCTGAGGAACTTAAAGCTGTTTATCCTCTCAACCCCAGATCCATTGATATCCATAGGGTTAGCCTGTCGCCATTCCTCCTGTAGTCCACAACCAGCTCCTTTGTTTTTTCGACATTGAGGGAGAGGTTGTTTTCTTGACACCACTGTGTCAGGGTGATGACTTCTTCTCTGTATGCTGCCTCAATATTATTTGAGATTAGGCCATTCAGTGTAGTGTCGTCAGCAAATTTAATTAGCAGATTGGAGCTGTGGGTGGTGACACAGTCATGTGTATACAGAGAGTAAAGCTGGGGGCTTAATACACAATGCTGAGGGGCATCTGTGTTGAGGGTCAGGGGGCAGAGGTGAGAGAGCCCACTCTTCATTGTTCATTCTTGTTTCTGCTAATTCTTCTTCTTCAAATGAAGCACAAGTTCATTTAAAAAAAAGGAACTAACTGAACAAAACTAATTAGAGATGGTAAAAATGTATGTGTCGGTTTAGGTCTAATTAGAGACTAAAATGTATGTGTCAGACTAGGTTTCTGCTAATAGTTTCTTCCGGTATCGATAGCTATTGCTATTTTGACCATTTGTGTATGCTAAGGAGCGACGAATTGGAGTGAGGTTTTGCTTATTGCATCTGATTCCACCTTCTCTTCTGGTATTAGCACAGCCACCTTGGTTAAAAGCATTTGAAATTCAGCAGATGCATTTCTTATTATACCCACCTCAGGCTCTTCGACCACACTTTACTTCTCTTCTACATTATCTTCAATGAATGACGTAAGAGGAAGAGGATTAAAGTTCTAATATATCTTGTCACCTTTAACCCCCTAACAATTTCCCCACTTTTGTGGGAGTTATCAAGACAGCCACCATATGATAAACATAATTTTAGGTAGTTCATCACCTGATCAAATATCCAGCCATCATCACCATCATCAACATGTGCAGTGTTATATGATGGAGCTGATCATGGTATCACAACCATAAAACCATAAGACATAGGAGCAGAATTAGGTCATTTGGCCCATTGAGTCTGCTCCACCATTTCATCATGGCTGATCTATTTTCCCTCTCAGACCCAGCCTAGTGACTTCTCCCCATATCCCTTCATGGCTTTACCAATTAAGAATCTATCAACCTCTGTCTTCAATATACATACAGACTTGGCCTCCACAGCTGCCTGTGGTAACAAATTCCATAGATTCACCACTCCCTAGCTAAAGAAATTCCTCCTCAACTCCATTCTAAAAGGATGCCCTCTATTCTGTGGTTGTGTTCCACCATAGGAAACATCCTGTCCATATACACTCTATCAAGGCCTTTCATCATTCGATAAACATAGAAACATAGAAAATAGGTGCAGGAGTAGGCCATTCGGCCCTTCGAGCCTGCACCGCCATTCAGTATGATCATCGCTGATCATCCAACTTAGAACCCTGTACCTGCCTTCTCTCCATACCCCCTGATCCCGTTAGCCACAAGGGCCATATCTAACTCCCTCTTAAATATAGCCAATGAACTGGCCTCAACTGTTTCCTGTGGCAGAGAATTCCACAGATTCACAACTCTCTGTGTGAAGAAGTTTTTCCTCATCTCGGTCCTAAAAGGCTTCCCCTTTATCCTTAAACTGTGACCCCTCGTTCTGGACTTCCCCAACATCAGGAACAATCTTCCTGCATCTAGCCTGTCCAATCCCTTTAGAATTTTATACGTTTCAATAAGATCCCCCCTCAATCTTCTAAATTCCAGCGAGTATAAGCCTAGTCGATCCAGTCTTTCTTCATATGAAAGTCCTGCCATCCCAGGATTCAATCTGGTGAACCTTCTTTGTACTCCCTCTATGGCAAGAATGTCTTTCCTCAGATTAGGGGACCAAAACTGCACACTATATTCCAGGTGTGGTCTCACCAAGGCCTTGTACAGCTGCAGTAGAACCTCCCTGCTCCTGTACTCGAATCCTCTTGCTATGAATGCCAGCATACCATTCGCTTTTTTCACCACCTGCTGTACCTGCATGCCCACTTTCAATGACTGGTGTACAATGACACCCAGGTCTCGTTACACCTCCCCTTTTCCTAATCGGCCACCATTCAGATAATAATCTGTTTTCCTGTTCTTGCCACCAAAGTGGATAATCTCACATTTATCCACATTAAATTGCATCTGTCATGAATTTGCCCACTCACCTAACTTATCCAAGTCACCCTGCGTCCTCTTAGCATCCTCCTCACAGCTAACACTGCCGCCCAGCTTCGTGTCATCCGCAAACTTGGAGATGCTGCATTTAATTCCCTCGTCTAAGTCATTAATATATATTGTAAACAACTGGGGTCCCAGCACTGAGCCTTGCGGTACCCCACTAGTCACTGCCAGCCATTCTGAAAAGGTCCTGTTTATTCCCACTGTTTGCTTCCTGTCTGCCAAGCAATTCTCTATCCACATCAATACCTTACCCCCAATACCGTGTGCTTTAAGTTTGCACACTAATCTCCTGTGTGGGTCCTTGTCAAAAGCCTTTTGAAAATCCAAATATACCACATCCACTGGTTCTTCTCTATCCACTCTACCAGTTACATCCTCAAAATATTCTATGAGGTTCGTCAGACATGATTTTCCTTTCACAAATCCATGCTGACTTTGTCCGATGATTTCACCGCTTTCCAAATAGTGGTAGGTTTCAATGAAGTTGCCCCTCATTCTTCTGAATACCAGTGAACACAGGCCCAGAGCCATTAGATGCTGTTTATATGACAAGACATTCAATCCTGGAATCACATGATTGCTCTACAGAAATTTTTCTACAGAAGTGGCTTGCCATTGCCTACTTCTGGGTAGTATCTTCACAAGACAGATGACCCCAGCCATTATCAATACAGTACTCTTCAGTAATTGTCTGCCTGGCGTCAATAGTCGCATAATCAGGACTTCTGACATGCACTGGCTGCTCATGCAATCATACAGCCATCCACCACTTGCTCCCATGGCTTCATGTGACCCTGATTGGCGTGGGGGGTGGGGTCTAAGCAGGTGCTACTCCTTGCCAAGGGTGACCCGCAGGCTAGTGGAGGGAAGGAGTGGTAGAGACGCCTCCTCCTTTGGTAGAGACGCATCTCACTCATCCAACCATATTTTAAATCTCTGCTGATAAATTGTCCGGTTTGATATCACAATTTGGAAAAAAATGTTTCACGGAGGAAAAGAGATTTGGCAAGACAACTTAATTATTTTAGAGCAATGTTGTACGATACTGAACAGCTTAGTATTTTTCATTTCAATTGCTTCTTCAAAACAACATTCTTGATCTTTGTTTATTGCAAGAAAAGTATTCACCACAGAATTAATTTTCGATAACAGTGAATTCTTTTGGACTTCAAATATCCACATCTACTGTTACAGCAATATTATCCAAGTACTGACTTCTCAAGGCAATAATTGTTAGCTAGCAAAAGGTGGGAGTAGAATGGGCAATTGTTGATGCAACTAACAATGTTTTTTTGCTGTACAGTAACAGCATCACATGCTCGGATGATTGTTAATTCTGAGTAAATAAACTTCTAATTTAGAATGAACAATTGTTGAAGAAATTCATTTCACTACTCACAGTAAACACTTGAAAACACTGGGATATTGCACCCTGCATTTCTAGTGTAGCACCTACATTTTCATATAATATTTTGATTATCATGCATGTCTCTTCCACGTTTTATGATACTATCGTACAATAAAATACATCTATTGCACTTTTCATTGAGAGTTTACTTTCTTTGAGAGATATCAAACAGTTAAGAGTAAAAGTTACAGTTTGTTTGGACAGGTGGGGCCAAGTTTTATTTTGAATTTAGGGTAATGATCATACAGGAGAGTTAAAGAAGAGACTGCTGAACAATATCAATGAACATGAGAGTGAAGGTGGGGAAGCTGAAGTTTATTTTATTTATTTAGAGATAGAGAGCGGAATAGACCCTTCCAGCCCACTGAGCTGCGCCGTGCAGCAACCCACCGATTACCCCTAGCCTAATCACAGTACGAATTACAATAACCAATTAACCAGTATGTCTTTGCACTGCGGTAGGAAACCACAACACCCAGAAGAAACCCACCAATTATCCCTAGCCTAATCACAGGACAAATTACAATAACCAATTAACCAGTATGTCTTTGCACTGTGGTAGGAAACCACAACACCCGGAAGAAACCCACCGATTAAACCTAGCCTAATCACAGGACGAATTATAATAACCAATTAACCAGTATGTCTTTGCACTGTGGTAGGAAACCACAACACCCGGAAGAAACCCACCGATTAAACCTAGCCTAATCACAGGACGAATTACAATAACCAATTAACCAGTATATCTTTGCACTGTGGTAGGAAACCACAACACCCGGAAGAAACCCACCGATTAAACCTAGCCTAATCACACGACAAATTACAATGACCAATTAACCAGTATGTCTTTGCACTGTGGTAGGAAACCACAACACCAGGAGGAAACCCATGCACACAAGGGAAGAAAGCACAATATTTCTTACTGAGGATGCTGGAATGATCTCTAATGCTCCAAGATGTAAAAGCGTTGTGCTAACTGCAATGCTACAGGACACCCCTGGAGTTTAGTGTTCTGAAAGGAGGTTAAAATGATCTTACATGGTAGAAGAGAGAAATTAAAATTATTAAAAGGCTAGGAGATTTAGGAGGAGGATTTAGATTTCAGGACTAGAAGAGAACGTGGTGGCATAGGTGATAGTTGTGGATAGTTGTACCAGAGGAAACAACACACTGGACCATGGTTACACTATCATCAAGGGTGCTTACCATACTACTCCACGTCTACACTTTGGAAAGTCTGATCACCTGGCTGTACTCCCTGAGTATAGGCAGAGACTGAACACTGCGGCACCAGTAGTGAGGACCAAGAAGGTACAGACAAGGGAAGCACAGAAGACTCCTTTGAATTGGGGATTCATCTTTGAATCTGGATGAGAATGCCACAGTTGTAACAGACTTCATTAAAACCTGTGTGGATGAGTGTGTGCCTACAAAAGCTTGCTTGTACATTCCCAAACCAAAAGCCATGGGTGAACCAGGAGGTTCATCCTCTGCTGAGGGCTAGATCTATGACATTTCAGTCTGGTGACTCAGATCTGTACAAGAAAACCAGGTATGTCTTGTAAAAGGCTATTTCAAGAGTGAAGAAACAATTCCTAGTGAGGTTGGAGGTGACATCGGATGCATGTTAACTCTGGCAGGGTTTGCAGGACATTACTTCCTACAAAGTGAAACCCAGAAGCACGAATGGCGGCGTTGCTTCACTACCAGATGAGCTCAACTCCTTCTATGCCCACTTTGAAAGGGAGAATACAACTACACCTGTGAAGATCCCTGCTGCACCCAGTGACCCTGTGATCTCTGTCTTGGAGGTCAATGTCAGGCTGTCTTTCAGGAGGATGAATCCTCGCAAGGCCGCAGGCGCTGATGGAATACCTGATAAGGCTCTGAAAATTTCTGCCAACCAAATGGCAGGAATATTCAAGGACATTTTCAATCTCTCACTGCTATGGTCGGAAGTTCCCACCTGCTTCAAAAGGGCAACAATTATACTAGTGCCCAAGAAGAGTAGTGTGGGCTGCCTTAATGACTATCATCCAGAAGCACTCACATCTATGACAAAGAAATGCTTTGAGAGGTTTGTCATGGCTAGAACCAACTCCTGCCTCAGCAAGGACCTAGACCCACTGCAATTTACCTATTGTCAGAATAGGTCTAAGGCAGATGCAATCTCAATGGCTCTTCACACAGCCTGAGATCACCCTGACAATACAAATACCTATGTCAGGATGCTGTTCATTGACTACAGCTCAGTGTTTAACACCATCATTCCCACAGTCCTAATCAATAAGCTACAGAACTAGGGCCTCTGTACCTCCTTCTGCAATTGAATCCTCGACTTCCTAACTGGAAAACCACAATCTCTGTGGATTGGTAATAATATCTCCTT
This sequence comes from Mobula birostris, assembly GCF_030028105.1. Classification (NCBI taxonomy): domain Eukaryota; kingdom Metazoa; phylum Chordata; class Chondrichthyes; order Myliobatiformes; family Myliobatidae; genus Mobula; species Mobula birostris. Next base: position 46,407,714 of record NC_092375.1, on the reverse strand, counting down.
CTTGCTGATGATCAACAATGGCACACCCCAGGGATGTGTGCTCTTCTCCCTCTATACTCATGACTGTGGCTAGGTATAGCTCAAATGCCAACTATAAATTTGCTGATGATACAACCATGGTTGGGAATCTCAGACGGCGATGAGAGGGCGTACAGGAGAGAGATATACCAGCTAGTTGAGTGGTGTCACAGTAACAACCTTATACTCAATGTCAGTAAGACTAAAGAGCAGATTGTGGACTTCAGGAAGGTTAAGACGAGGGAACATGAACCAATCCTTATAGAGGGATCAGAAGTGCAGAGAGTGTGCAACTTCAAGTTCCTGGGTGTCAAGCTCTCTGGGGATCTAACCTGGTCCCAACATATCGATGCAGCTATAATGAAGAAGGCAAGACAACGACTATACTACTTTAAGTTTAAGGAGGGATGTACTCTGGAGAGCATTCTGACAGGCTGTATCATTGGTATGGTGTGGGGGGAGGCACTACTGCACAGGAGTGAAAGAAGCTACAGAAAGTTGTAAAATTAGTCAGCTCCATCTTGAGCACTAGTCTCCGTGGTATCCAAGACACCTTCAAGGAGCGATGCCTCAGAATGTTACTAAGTATGACACAATATTGGCCAAAGATAGAATGCATGTGAACCAACAACTAAAATATTTAAGCGTTCCTTAAATATCAGAAAGCTACACTTTCAAAACACATGGTATAATTTTAATATGATTCTTGATCTATAATACATTAAATTCTCCAAAGTTTTGTGTTTATTTCATTATTTTACATTTTCTTAATCACCACATTTCCAACACACGGACTTCATCAAGCTGACCCCCTATATTATTCTAAGGTGCCATATTTCATATCAGCAAGTTGTATGTGCAACCACACACAGAGCTCTACGAACTAAATAAGAGTACAGAAGGGATAAGCGGAGCGGCCTTTGTCGGGAGTAGGCCAGTGGCAAGAGCAGAAACAAAAGGCATTGGCTCAAAAGAGGCTCAGAGGAGGCATCGGCTCTGCGTAAAGCATCTGTTGAGATTTCCTTTTTATCTCTTTTTACCCCTCTCTTACTGTGCCACTTAAATGACTGTGGTGTGTTCTTCGGTCGGGAGGTTGGAGTCTTGGAAGACCCAGAGTCTCCCAGGGAATTTCATCTGCGTGAAGTGCATCCGGCTACAGCTCCTTGAAGACCGTGTTAGGGATCTGGAGCAGCAACTGGATGACCTTCGGCTTGAACGCCAGAGCGAGGATATAATTGATCAAAGTTACAGGTAAGTAGTCACCCTGAAGTTGCAAGAGCCGAGTAGCTGGGTGACTGTCAGGAGAAATGGAAATAGGCAGTTAGAGCAGAGCACCCCGTGGCTATTCCCCTCAATAACAAGTATACCGCTTTGGATACTTTTGAGGGAGATGACCTCCCAAGAGAATGCCACAGCGACCAGGTTACAGGCACCAAGCATGGGTCCATGGTGCAGAAGGGAAAAAAGGATAGAAGACAGTAGTAGTGATAGGGGACTCAATAGTGAGGGGAACAGACAGCAGATTCTGTGGACTTGAATGGGACACCCAGATGGTATGTTGCCTCCCAGGTGCCAGGGTCAGGGATGTCTCAGATCACATCCACAACATTTTGGAGAGGGAAGGGAGCAGCCAGGTGCCTTGGTACATATTGGAACCAATGACGTAGGAAGGAAAAATAATGAGGTCCTGAAAAGAGAATTTAGAGAGCTAGGTAGAAAGCTGAGAAGCAGGACTCCTGGGTCGTAATTTCTGGATTGCTGCCTGTGCCACGCGCCAGTGAGATTAGAAACGGGATGATTTGGCAGATAAATCCGTGGCTGAGAAGCTAATGCAGGGAGCAGGGCTTCAGGTTCTTGGATCATTGGGATCTCTTCTGGGGGAGGTATGACCTGTTCAAAAGTGATGGGTTGCACCTGAACCCGAGGGGGACCAATATTCTTGCGGGCAGGCTTATTAGAGCTGTTGGGGAAGGTGTAAACTAACTTAGCAGGGAGGTGGGAACCAGAGTGAAGGGAGTCAGGATAGGATGAATGGTAAAAAGGTAAAGTCAGATTGTCAGGAAGGGCAGGCAGGTAATGGGATTTAGTTGCACTCATCATTAGGGATGCAGAATCAGAAAGGGTAGCAGATACGGTACTCAAGGTGTTGTGCCTAAATGCGTGTAGTGTAAGAAATAAGGTGGTTGATCTTGTTGCAATGATACAGATTGCCAGGTATGATGTTATGGCCATCACTGAATCATGGCTGAAGGATGGTTGTAGTTGGGAGCTAAATGTCTAAGGTTACACGTTATATCGGAGGGAAAGGAAGGTAGGCAGAGGGGGTGGTGTGGCTCTACTGGTAAAGAGTGGTATCAAATCAGTAGAAAGATGTGACATAGGATCGAAGATGTTGAATCCTTGTGGGTTGAGTTAAGAAACTGCAAGGGTAAAAGGACGTTGATGGCAGTTATATGCAGGCCTTCCAACAGTGGCTGGGAGGTGGACCACAGGTTACAACAGGAAATAGAAAAGGTGAGTCAAAAGGGCAATGTCATGGTCATCATGGGAGATTTTAACATGCAGGTCGATGGGAAAATCAGGTTGGTAATGGATCTCAAGAGAGTGAGTTTGTTGAATGCCTAAGAGATAGCTTTTTAGAGCAGTTTGTCGTTGAGCCTACTAGGGGATCAGCTATACTGGATTGGGTGTTATGTAATGAACCGGAGGCGATTAGGGAGCTTAAGGTAAAAGAACCCTTAGGAACTAGTGATCACAATATGATTATGTTCAACTTGAAATCTGATAGGGAGAAAGTAAATTCTGATGTAGCAGTATTTCAGTGGAGCAAGGAAAATTTCAGTGGTATGAGAGAGGAGTTGGCCAAAGTAGATTGGAAGGAGCTGCTGGCAGGGATGTCAGCAGAGCAGCAATGGCGCGCATTTCTGGGAGAAATGAGGAAGGTGCAGGCCATGTGTATTCCAAAACTGAAGAAATACTCAAATGGTAAAATAGTATAACCACGGCTGACAAGGGAAGTCAAAGCTATTGTAAATGGAAAAGAAAGGGCATACAACAAAGCAAAAATTAGTGGGAAGATGGAGGATTGGGAGGTTTTTAAAAACCTACAGAGAGAAACTAAAAGATCATTAGAAGGGAAAAGATGAAATACGAAAGCAAGCTAGCAAATAATATCAAATTGGATAGTAAAAGTTTTCTCAAGTATGTTAAAAATAAAAAAAGAGATTGGATATAGGACAGCTAGAAAATGAGGCAGTAGAAATGATAACAGGGGACAAGGGGATGGCTGATGAACTAACTGAGTATTTTGCATCTGTCTTCACTGTGAAAGACCCTAGCAGTATGCCTAATGTTGTAGTGTGTGAAGAAAGAGAAGTGGATGCAGTTACTGTTACAAGAGAGAAGGTACTCAAAAAGCTGAAAGACCCAAAGGTACATAAGTCACCTTCTCAAAGGGGTCCTGAAAGAGGGCGCATTGGAAATTGTGCTGGCATTAGAAATGAATTTTCAAAAAACATTGAACTCTGGCATGGTGCCAGAGGGCTGGAAAATTACAAATATTACTCCATTCTTTAAGAAAGGAAGAAGGTAGCAGAAAGGAAATTATAGACCAGTTAGCCTCACCTCAGTGGTTGGAAAGATGTTAGAGTCAATTGTTAAGGATGAGGTGATGGAGTACTTGGTGACACAGGACAAGATAGTACAAAGTCAGCATTGTTTCCTTCAGGGAAAATCCTGCCTGACGAACCTGTTGGAATTCTTTGAGGAGGTTACAAGTAGGATAGATAAAGGGGATGCAGTGAATGTTGTATACTTGGACTTTCAGAAGGTGCCACATATGAAGCTGTTTACCATGGTATTACAGGAAAGTTACTAACATGGTTAGAGAAATGGCTGATTGGTAGGAGGCAGTGAGTGGGAATAAAAGGATCCTTTTCTGGTTGGCTGCCAGTGACTGGTGGTGTTCCGCAGCGGTCGATGTTGGGACCACTTCTGTTTATGATTTAGATGATGGAGTAGATGGCTTTGTTTCCAAGTTTGCAGATGATACAAAGATTGGTGGAGGGACAGGTAGTGTTGAGGAAACAGGTAGGATGCAGAAGGACTTAGACAGATTAGGAGAATGGGCAAGAAAGTGGCAAATGAAATACAATGTTGGAAAATGCATGGTCATGCACTTTGGTAGTAGAAATAAATGTGTGGACTATTTTCTAAACGGGGAGAAAATCCAGGAATCTGAGGCGCAGAGGGACTTGGGAGTCCTTGTGCAGAACATCCTGAAGGTTGACTTGCAGGTTGAGTCAGTGGTGAGGAAGGCAAATGCCATGTTAGCATTCGTTTCCAGAGGTCTAGAATACAAGAGCAGGGATGTGATGCTGAGGCTTTATAAAGCACTGGAGAGGTCCCACCTTGAGTATTTTGAACAGTTTTGGGCCCCTCATCTTAGAAAAGATGTGCTGGCATTGGAGAGGGTCCAGAGGAGGTTCACAAGGATGAGTCCAGGAATGAAAGGGTTATCATACGAGGAATGTTTGATGGCTCTGGGTCTGTACTCGCTGGAATTCAGAAGGATAAGGGAGGATCTCATTGAAACCTTTCAAATATTGAAAGCCCTAGACAGAGTAGATGTGGAAAGGATGTTTTCCATGGTGGGAGAGTCGAGGACAAGAGGGCACAGCCTTAGGTTAGAGGGGCACCCTTTCAAAACAGAGATGTGGAAAAATTTCTTTAGCCAAAGGGTGGTGAATTTGTGGAATTTATTGCCACATGCAGCTGTGGAGGCCAGGTTGTTGGGTGTATTTAAGGCAGAGATTGATAGGTTCTTGATTGGACATGGCATCAAAGGTTACGGGAAGAAGGCCGGGAACTGGGGTTAAGTAGGAGATAAGAAAAAAGGATCAGCCGTGATTGAGTGGCGGAGCAGACTCGTTGGGCCAGATGGCCTAATTCTGCTCCTATGTCTTATGGTCTAATCACTCTGCAGGATTTCAAAATACCAACCTAATTCCTTAATCACAACCTTGCTAATTTCTGCCATTTTCTGAAAAGGTAGACCACTTATTTATTTTTGCAACATTTTGTAATGAATGTCAGAGCCACTTGGAAGCATGTAACAGTGCTATGAAATAATACATTTTTAGTGCCCTCTTTCCATTCTCTTGGAAAGTTTTTTGACAGTGTTCTCAGTTTCTGAAGCACCTCAGAAGTTGGCAAGATACAATAACTTATAGTAACTTGAAACTTGATCATAACTTACAGGGTCCAACGGTCCACAGCATTCTCTAAATGACTTCTGAATCTCCTTCCCCTGCAATTCCAAGGCAAGGCAAGGTCCTGAACATAGTTCCATTACCATACTCTGTAGAAGGTATGTCAAGTCATTAGTAAGGAAAGATGTGGTTTCTTCTAACATCTTCTAATGATTACTTTATACTTTTTTATGCTTTATCGTGTTTTTTTGGATGGAAAACCAAGCAATTATCAATTGCTAATTTCTGATCTAAGGACACATTCAAAAAATTTTCTTTTGTGCATCCTCTGGATCCATTGATCTTCAGTAAAACCAGGGACTAACACCTTCCGGCTATGAAAGTTGTGATTGATTTTTTTAACATTTGATCTTTGTGAAAACTGAGAGATTTGGCTAATAAATTCATTAGTAGGTCCCAGACTTAGAGATAGAGTCATGCAGTGTGGACCTTTGACCTGACTAGTGCATACCAACTCTATTGCCCACCAAGCTAGTCCCATCTACCTGGATTTGGCCCATAGCCCTCTAAAACCTCTCCCATCCATGCACTTATCTAGATGTGCCTGATTCAACCCTTATTTCAGGCAGCTCATTCCAAATACAGACATGTGAAAACATTGCTTCTGATATCTCTCTCAAATCTACATCCTCTTGTTTTTAGCACTACCTCCCTGGAAAAAAACACCATGCTTTTACCCTATGTCCCTCATAACCTTAAAATACCTCTATCAGGCCACTCTTCAATCTCCTACATTCCAGGCACTAAATTCCTAGTCTATGTAATCTATCCTTAGAATCATTAGTATCTGTGACACTACTTTCAGTAAGCTATGCACTTGCACTCCTTAATCCCTTTGTTCCAATACACTTCCCAGGGCCCTACCATTTACTGCATAAATTCTGCAGGAGGAGAAGATGGCGGCGCAACACAGCGTGCCAGCCTCTCCGGTGATGATATCTGTTATCTGTCAAGTAGGAGGCTGTGCACAATTCTGATTTGATGGAGGCAGATGTGAGAGCACGGAGGAACATCTGGTGAAACTTCTGAAATGCTTGCTTCGCTGCCGCTGCTACTGTGTGATCGGAAATCTCCGGAGGGGAAGGCCCTGAATCCTCGGCTTTGCCTGTTGCTTGGCGGCCGGGACCGGGGTCAAAGTGCTCGGCAGAGATGGTGCTCAGTGCTCGCTCTCAGAGGGATGGTCGGAGGCTCGAAGTTTTCGGACGGACTCAGAGTCGGACTGTGGTCGGGTGCTTCCAGGATACTACATCGGCAAGTTTGCGGCGCTGGAAGCTCATGGCAGGGAGAGTTTCGGCTTTCTACCGTCTGCGTGAGATGTTGGGGCTATCGGGACTTTGAGACTTTCTTTTTTTACTGTGCCCATGGTCTGCTCTTATCAAATTACGGTATTGCTTTGCACTGTTGTAACTATACGTTATAATTATGTGGTTTTTGTCAGTTTTAGTCTTGGTCTGTCTTGTGTTTCTGTGATATCATACCGGAGGAACATTGTATCATTTTTTAATGCATGCATTTCTAAATGACAATAAACGAGGACTGAGTGTCCTCATAATCTAATCCAAAAATTCTACCCTAATCTGATCTTCCAAAATGCAATACTCCACATTTATCTGGACTGAAAGCCTTTTGCCAATCTGCAGCCCTTCGCTGTACTTAGCTAAATATGATCCCCCTCGGCCCTCACCCCATCCTCCTGCCACAACAGGGACAGAGTTCCCCTTGTCCTCACCTACCACCCCACCAGCCTCCAGATCTAGCACATTATCCTCCGCAACTTCCGCCACCTTCAACAGGACCCCACCACTAAGCACATCTTTCCCTCTCCACCCCTCTCCGCTTTCCGCAGGGATCGCTCCCTTTGTGACTCCCTGGTCCACACGTCCCTCCCCACGGATCTCCCACCCGGCATTTATCCATGTAAGCATAAGTGCTACACCTGTCCCTACACCTCCTCTCTTGCCACTATTCAGGGTCCCAAACAGTCCCTCCAGGTGAGGCAACACTTCACTTGCGAGTCTGTTGGGGTCATCTATTACATATGGTGCTCCTGGTGCGGCCTCCTCTACATCGGTGAAACCCGACGCAGACTGGGGGACCGCTTCGTCAAGCACCTCTGCTCCGTCCGCCACAACAGACAGGATCTCCTGGTTGCCACCCACTTCAACTCTGCTTCCCATTCCCATTCGGATATGTCCATACATGGCCTCCTCTACTGCCAGGATGAGGCTAAACTCAGGTTGGAGGAGCAACACCTCATATACCGCCTAGGTAGTCTCCAGCCCCTTGGTATAAACATAGAATTCTCCAACTTCTGGTAAGTCCCTCCCCCTCCCTTCCTCTATCCCTATTCACTCTGCCCCCTCCCCCAGCTGCCTACTACCTCCCTCATGGTTCCGCCTCCTTCTACTACCCATTGTGTTTTCCCCGATTCCTTCCTCACCTTTCCTGCCAATCCCCTCCCTGCTTCCCCTCCCCCACCCCTTTATCTTTCCCCTTACTGGTTTTTCACCTGGAACCTACCAGCCTTCTCCTTCTCACCCTCCCCCCACCTTCTTTATAGGGCCTCTGCCCCTTCCCTCTACAGTCCTGACGAAGGGTTCCGGCCTGAAACGTTGACTGATCGTTTCCACGGATGCTGCCCGACCTGCTGAGTTCCTCCAGCATGTTGTGAGTGTTGCTATGATCCCCCTGTAATTTTTCATAACTTATGTTTGAAAGTATACAAAATGTTGTCCAATAGATACAGTGAATTGTTGAACTGTAGGCAAGAGAAAACAAGACCTGGCTTATTCAAGCGGACAAACTTTAGGCAAATGATGGACCTTAACAGCAATCCTGACTGAAATCAATCCTCATCAACCTACTGAGTGGCTGGATTCAAGATGGTGTAATCTATATTCCTTAGATGCACATGATGGTCAGACAATTAATAACCATTCTCTGAAATATTTATGAGTAAAAGCTAATGGATGCTTAAAATAAATTATAGCTGTAAAAAGAATCAAACATTTTATTTACTTTTGTTTTCTGAAAGCAGTCATCATAACAATTACCAAATTACGTTAGATTGTCCAGACCATTTCATTGTTCATTGTTAAAAATCAGATAACTTGTACATTTTGTGATCTACATTAAGCTCTTCCCACCCTCACTGATTATTTTAAAATGTTCTTCATCCGCCTTCACCTACTTCCTACTTACGTTGTATTCAGAAACAACTCCTTTGTATACTTCTAAGAACTCCTCTGCATTGGCTCGTTCCATATTGAACTGTGGGTAGTAGAAAAAGAAAAAAAGTAAACAAGAGTTGATTTCCACCACTTAACAAACATTTGTGCATTCTCTTCTATGTACTCAAATTACCTCTCCCATATGAAGATGCAGTTTATGTAACACAAGATTCACTTAACTACACACAAAAAAAACACAATCAGTATTTCCCTCCATCTTCTGGTGACTCAACTTTGACAGGTATTACTCACCACAAAAGAGAGGGTCACTCAATGTGGTCCCTTTTAAATCAAGTGGTTGTAGTCTTCACAGGGGATGTGAAAGTCTGCTTCTTCAGAAGTGGCTGGTTTCCAGAGCATATTGTTCCAATGAGAATGAAAGCCCCAAATGTACTTTCCAGTCATAGACACCACTGCTCATGTCCACGGTCCTTTGTGCAATTTATTATATAATTACTTTAAAGTTTACTAGGGTGTCGTATTGCTGTCTTCCAATTCAAATCCAAGGCTTGACTGCCCATAGCAGATACTTCAAGTTAATGAAAAGATGCCACTAATTACCCCTCGACAACATCTTCCAAATATGCTGGCTGAATAAGCAATGCTAGTCCCGTCTCAAGCAAACAGCTTCAGCATTCATCCTCAAGAATTTCTCCTTTGGCTCCTCCCACTTTGTCCAAACTCAAGGGTTAGGCATGGGCATCTTCATGGTTGCCAGCTATGCCTGCTTGTTCCAAGCCTTCCCTGGTAATTCTCCTCGACTCTTCATGTGCTATGTTAACGACGGCATTGGTGCTGCTTCATGCACCTATGCTGAACTCGTCAACTACACAAACTTTGTATCCAACTTCCACTTGGCTCTTATATTCACTTGGGTCATTTCTGACACCTCTCTCCTTTCTCGATTTCCCTGTCTCCACCTCTGGAGACAAACTGTCTACCGACATCTTTTATAAACCTACCAATTCTCATGGCCTTTTTGACTCTTGCTTCTGTCTTCTGAAAAAATGCTATTCCCTTTTCTCAGTTCCTTCGTCTCTGCCACATCTGTTCCTAGGATGAGGCTCTCTTTTCCTGGACATCAGAGATGTCCTCCTTCTTGAAAGAATGAGATTTCCCTTCCTCCACCATTGATGTTGCCCTCACCTGCATTTCCTCCATTTCTCAGACGTACACGATCATCCATGTTCCCGCTGCCTTAACAGGGATAGAGTCCTCACCTAGCCTCTGCATCCAACAAACCATTCTCCATAACATCCACCATCTTCAATGAGATTCTACCACCAAACACATCTTTACCTCTACCCAACCCCACTCTTCGGTTTCCACAGGGATTGCTCCCCCTGTGATTCCCTTTACCAATCATCCCTCTCCACTAATCTCCGTCCTGGCAAGCAACAGAAAGCAGCTACACCTGCCCATTCACCTCCTCCCTTACTACCATTCAGAGTACCAAACAGTCTTTCCAGTAAGGTATCACTTCACCTACAAATCTGTTGGGTTGTCCATTGTATTTGGTGCTCAAGATGTGGCCTCTACATTGGTGAGATGCAACATAAATTAGGGGACTGCTTTGTCGAGCACCTCCCCTGCATCTGCCAAAAGCAAAATTTCCTGATGGCCGACAATTCTAATTCCTATCCCCATCTGACATGTCAGTCCATGGCCTTGTCTTTTGCCAGGATGAGGCCACTCTCAAGTTGGAAAAACAATACCTCATATTCCAACTAGGTAGCCTCCAACCTGATGGCATGAACATCAATTTTTCTTTCCAGTAATTATTTCCTCTCCCCCTACCTTCTTCTACTTCGTATTCTAGCCTCTTACTCCTTCTCACCTGCCTATCACCTCCCCAGGAACCCGTCCTTCTTCTCTTTCTCCCATGGTTCACTTCTATCAAATTCCTTCTTCTCCAGCCCTCTACCTTTCCTACCTACCTAGCTTTGCCTATCACTTTCTATCTATCCTCCTTCCCCTCTCCCCCACTTTGTTATTCTGGCATTTTCCTCCTTCTTTTCCAGACCTGAAGAAGGGTCTCGGTTCACAACGTCAACTGTTTATTCATTTCTATAGATGCCGCCTGACCTGCTGAACTCTTCTAGCATTTTGTGTGTGTCGTTCACCATTGAAACTCTAGTTAACTTTGGTTAGCTGCTTAGGAAAGGATATCACTCACACATTTGACATAGGACTCTGAAGCAGACATGCTATTCTGAATTCTTTTATGGTGGGAAAAGATTCAAGGATATGTGGAAAGCCTCCATTTAAAAAAGTGCAATGTCTCGATTAATTCTTGGCAATCCCTAACCCATGACCACTCAAAAGTGAAGAAAGAGCATGGTGGCACTGTGATCTTGTAGTCTGCATAGGGAACCACACAGGCCCAGTATCAACAGCAGTAGGATTGCACCACTTTACAAATTACTCACATGCCTGTTCCCTGAAGCATCACCTGTGGTGGAGTGTACGTCGTATACTGGCCTCATCAACCATTTCAATGCCTACTGAACTATAGTAGCAGGTCATTCTTAAACCCAAGAGACCAGCTAAAATTTTAATAATATGGCAGATTACTTCATAAACTATATTACAATTCCCCAATTATATTCACTCTTCATTTCCCATAGCATTTGGGTTCTATGTTACTTGGAGAACTAATTCAAAGTACATTTATAATCAATGTATACTATATACAATCTTGAGATTAGTCTCTTTACAGGCCGCCCCAAACAAAGAAACCTAATAGAACCCATTAAAAAAAAACCATCAAACACCCAATGTGCAGGGGAAAAAAAAGTGAAAACAACAAACGCAAACAAATAACTGAAGTTCACAAAACTGAGTCCATAGCCACGAAGTCAGTTGTCACTGCAGCCAATCCAGTACCCATTAATTGCAGGCCACAGCCTCAATTCTGTGCAGACACAAGTAAACCCCACAGAACAGTGAGCTGAACCGGCCTGTCCCTTCCCTCTGCCCCTAGTCCCTGTCCTGGCGCTTAAATCATCCAAACTTTGGATCACTCCTCACTCTCGGACTCAGACCCTGACACTTTGATAAGCTCTTGGGCCCAGACCCCCACTGCCTTGATTCAGCTCGTACCCAACCTTTCCAATTCTGCCTGGTGATTAAACCAGTCAAATCACATGTCATTCCTTGCTCTTGGACCCATCACCTGCCACTTCAATCCGCTCTTGGGCTCGGGCCCTGCTGCCTCAATTTGGCCCGTACACGCCACGCTGCAACCGTCCTGCACCTTCGAAGCTTCAGTTCAGTGTCGAAACAGTAGTAATGGTCTATAGGCTTTTCTAACCATAGCAATATACAGTGGATTCCAGTTAACTGGGACACATCTGGGTGAGTAGATTTTGACCGAATTAAGCGGCTGCCCCAATCAGCTTAAGTTTCATGGAGAGAGTTAAAAAGATGTGTGTTTGGAAAAAAAGAAAGGCAAACTACAGTTAACTGAGTAAATGAAATACAGAACAAATTACAACACCACCAATGCTACACAGTACTGTAAAACTGTGTATTAGTTCCAATCGTGATTGACGGAGGAATTCATCCAGTGTACACTGCCGTGTATGGGGTGACTAGGGAGGGGCAACATCATTGGCGAAGGGGCAGATTGTGTCCATTCTGGGCAGCTTCCACACCTTTTGTCCCTCCAGACACTCATCTCTCAGCTGTGGCTCCAAGTAGCTGTTTGCATGTGACAGCGGCCACACCCCAGTACACTGCTTCAATAGGCAGGTGAGCATAGCTGGTGGGTGGGAGGCTTCATATCCTGGTGAAATAGGGACATGCTTGTCCCAACATGAGAAGTCAGCTCAGGTGGACTGGGCGAACGAGATCAACAGCATGATCCAACAGCCAAGAAGGTGGTTCAGCAACGTTTCATGGAGATTGAAGGACACGATAAAGCACAGAAGAAGTCATAATTATCCACTGCACCTCAGTTTGTGATGACTAGTCATACCACTGGACCCAGATTTCCGAGGTCGAGAGAGTGGAACTGTCGAAGTGCAATGGCTTTTCTACTTTTTAAGAACTCTCTCATACAGGTTTCCTGTCATAATTGGATAAAATGGACAACCAACACACCGGTGTGTTCTTTTGTTTGACTGCAAATGAACAAAATTAGCTCAGACACCTAGTGCCTTCATATAATGCTTTCAATGATTGCAACCTCCAAATCTTCATTTGCATTATAACATTCAAGATAACTGTTGACACCTTCAAATTCTTCATAGTGCCTAGCTTGTTGAAGTAGCGAAATAGTTTCATTTTCACTCTTGGCCATTCTCCAAGCTTATTTCTCCACAACCATCAGTGTCAAAAATCGCCGCTTTTTGAACAGGAACACATGCAGCTGACGCTAATTAAAAATTGTTCTCTCTATGCACAGTGGCCACACAAGCTCACGTGGCTGACACGAATTAGAAACTGTTCAGCAACAGTGTCTTGGCGCAATTTTGCGACATAGTGTCCCAAAGAAACAAAGGGAATCTCAGCTATTTTCTCAATTAGTTTTTGATCTTTAAGAGTTTTCTTGATAAATGACTGCCCCGATTTACCAATGGACCAATTAAGCAGAGTTCACTGTAGCTTGCTTGACTAGTAAATAAGAAATAATTCAAGATTGTAAGGTAATGCAATATCTATGGGCAGCTTCAATCTTCATATAGAGTGGGTAAATTAAGAAGCAACTTTCAGGACAAGTACATAGAGTGAATTAGAGACTGTTGTATAGAACAATATGTCAGAGAGAATTTAACAGTTGAATGTAGAACACATTATGGAAGGCTCATTCAGCAAGGTCATACAAGTACGACTCAGGAATAACTAGGTGCACTTCCTACTGATGGGCTAGCAGGGGCTAGCAGGAGCTAGAAGGATAGATGTGCAAGCAAATCATAGAAAAATGCAAAAACAACTGTAGAGGGAAAGTTCAATCTTATTATTAACCAGGATTCTGTTTGCCTGGGTATCAGAATTTGTTAAGTGCACCCAGAAGGGTTTCTTGAAATAGCAAATGGATAGTCCAACCAGGGAAAGGTTCATACCAGACCTTGCATTAGAGAATGAGACTGGCCAGGTGATCCAAGTTTCAGTGGGGGAGCATTTTAAGTACTGTGATCGAAATTCTATATGTGTTATGATAGTTGTGGATAAGACTGGCCCTCATTTGGAAGTTCTAAATTAGGGGAAGGCTAATGACAACACTATTAGACAGGACCTAGGGAATGTAGATTGAGGGTTGTTTGGGGGTATAAAGTCTACACCTGACATTGAGTTTTTAAGGAGCAGCTGGTTCGAGTTCAGGATCAGCATGTTCCTGATGATAAATGAAAAGGATGGTAAAGGTCAGGAACCTAGGATTATGAGAGATCGTACAAGTTCAGTCAAAAATAATAAAGTAAGTATGTGAGGTTTAGGAAGCTGAAATCAGACAAGGCCCTTTAGGAATATCAAGGAAGCAAGAAAGAACTTGCCAACAAGGAATGAGAGGGCTAACAGGGGCCATTAAATATTCTTGGGATTCTCTTTACTCCTAATTGACATGGCCTTAAGGGGTACGACAGGGTAGATAAGAGTCACAGAGCACTATAGCACAGAAACCAAGCCCTTTGGCATATTTAGTCTGTGTCAAACCGTTATTCTACCTCGTCCCTTCAACCCGCACATGGACCATAGCCCTCCATATACTCCGACCCCTCCATCCATATACTTATTCAAACTTCTCTTAGATGTTGAAATCAAACCCACATCCCCCCTCCCTGCAACTTCCACTGGCTGCTCATTCCACACTCACGCACCCTCTGTGTGAAGAAGTTTCCCTCAAGTTCCCCTTAAATATTTCGCTTTCACCTTAACCCAAGACCTCTAGTTCAAGCCTCACCCACACTCAATGGAAAAAATTCAGAAAATATGTAGCTCGGGTGGTTGATTGTTCTCTGACCTTTGCAATTAATCTGCAAACGTTTTGTCACCATACGAGGAGACATCATCAATGCACTGTTAATTTGTGGTGTGTCCTGAAACTTATCTGCATTAAATTCAATCTAACATTTTTCAACTCAGGATCTTGAAGGGACAACTGTACTTTTTTTGCCCCCCATAGATGCTGCCTGGCTTGCTGAGTTCCTCCAGCATTTTGTGTGTAGTCATTTTAAAACTGAATTTTTGTTTAATCAAGAGATTATGTAGGCTAGTTAGTGCAATGATTGAAAGGGTCTTGACACAACAGGTTTGGATGGCAACTGAATGAGAGAGGTATGGAGGGCTATGGTCTGGATGCAGGTAGATAGGACTAGGTAGAAGACCAGGCTGGCATAGACTAGATGGGTAAAAGAGCCTGTTTTTGTGTTGTAGGTTCCTTTGATTCTTAACTCTATGAGTGCAGTCATAAGCAGCAAGGTTTTGGATTACCTTCAATTTATAAAGGCACAATTATACTGGAATAGCAAAGATCAGAGGTGAAAGAGGCATTGATCAAAGTTTCAACACCAGAGGAGCTAAAGGGGTTGAATTGGTAGTGTTTAGGAGATGGAAGTTAGTGGTCTTATGGATGTCACAGATATGTGGTTCAAAGTTTGGAGCTTTCAAATGGACTAGTTAAATTTCCTGAAACTTGGTAACATTTTACTTCCATGTTTATCAATGGAAAATGAGAATATGGAGCTGAGGTTCACCACACATAATGGATGAGCAGTTGACAATTTAATGTGTGTGTGGAGGGTCAAGGGAGGGGTAAATGACTTAGATCACCATGGATCATGAACATACTATAAATGTGAAAACAGGTTTGCTGACAAAGAGCAAGTTTAGATAGTAAACAGTGAGAACCAAGAAATATTATTGATAATACCAGGGTTAATAATGCAGACTTGGGGAAAAGCCATTGTAGCCAATTCTCAGACTCCAACTAGACAGATAAAGTTAGAATCTAGGTAGTAGGGTCCGTACCAAAAAGAAGTAACAGAGGATGATGGAGTGGTCAACCATATAAATGGTGGTAAGTTAAAATGAACAAGAGAATAGATTAGTATTATCAAGAATCACGATCAATTAGTGATTTTCTGAGCCATTTCCCTAATGAAAAGCTTCAAACATGGTTTTCAGAAAAAGAGGGTTATGATATATTCAAACCCTCTGGACAATAGCCTGCTATGATGTAGACAAGCTTCTACCTTTTTACAAAGCAAAATATAGGAGATTCTGAGGGTGGGAGGATGGGACAATTAACAATAACAGTTAATATACGACAACTTGAGAATACACTAAACTATAGGAGTTAGGACTCCTGGACAGGAAGATTTTTAAAAAATGGGGAAAAACGGGAGATAAAATATCCAAAGATTAGGGAAGAGAGGATTCTGAAGAAGTTTGCCTTAGAGTTCTTGGGAAAGGAAGAAAAGCAGCATTCATAATTGAACTGCTGAACTCAATGTTAGTGACAAAGTACTTGATGCTAGTTTTTTTTTAAAAAACGGTGTGGGAGGAGAGGGATGCAAGATGCTTCTAGCAGATAAGAGAAGCCAAGATTTGTTCTTTCAGCCCAAGATGATTCTGCAATAGAATCCATTTTTAGCACAGGAATGCGGAGCCCAACATTTAATTTGGTTCCAAAAGATGTAATGATAAATGGTTAAACCTGCTTACTGCTATTAATTTTTAAGAGAATATCCCTTTGACTTAAAGTTGAAATGAGATCCATGTCAGGGGCATCAATAGAGTATTAGTTTTGTTTCAGACCATGGCATCAAACTAAGAGGCAAATCATTAAACTTTAAAAATATTAAACAAATACCCAGTGTTGAAAATTTGAAATTATTGTTGCAAGTGTTTTGAGGATAACTTTATTCTGGGGTGCAGAAAAAGTATTTGTGGAAGGAAAGGAGGGTGAGAGTGAGAAGGATACAAAGAAGAGGTCAGAGATGGTATAGTTTTATACTGGTATGCAGATTCACTTTTTCCGGTGTCATAAAGCAATCAAACTAATGTTGTATTCTGTCTTATAGCACTACAAACATCGGAAATATACTGTACGTACATTTACTTATGACATTCAAGATTTCCTCTGTTATACCTCTATATTCTATAGGGGTCTAATTCAATTGTTGTATTGCTTCAAATGTGGTCCAAGTCAATACTGTGGTTAGTTTCAAGGGCCGATTATGTCAAGTGGAATCCATTATATCAAGTGGCTGCAGTCTGTCAACCTAATGGATAGCAATCTTATTGACACAGCTGCACGTGTAATTTCAATTGCCATTTACTACTTATAATATCACTAAAGGTAGACTGGAAGCTCTTAGAGTGTCAATATGGGACAGAGGTTGAAGGCTAATGCTTGTTCATTATTATTAATGGGTTCCTACTAAGTAGAACTACTGACCATATCTTTCTATCTCCAAATTTAAAGCAAACTTGCTGGAAGCAATAAGGATGTCACATTGACATTAGTTGTACTGGTGATCTACAGATATTTAACGCTTCCAAGAGAACTCAAAGACAATGGCAAAGGATCTAGGAATGGTCTCAGTGCCCACAGATGAATTATGATGCTTCACTTACCTATCCACTGGTGCCCAATAACTACTGGGTAATCCTGCCAGTTTTAATAAACTGAGTAAATATTCTCCACCAGTGGCAATGCCAATGCCAAAATCAAGCAGCAATATATCTCAGTATGAAATGAGCCCCCTACACCAAGACTTACTACACCTTCAATAGTATTAGTTTGACTGACTACATTGTGTTAACATGACCATCCCAGAGCAGCCCAGTTATTTCAACACTCTCACAGAGCAATACAGGTAGAACAGAAATACATGAACTTTGCAAACATTTCAATGCATTTGAAACTAATCTTGTCCGGCTCCAAAAGGTTGAAAAAGTATTATAACAAAAAAAACTCAAACCAAGGCATTTACCCTAAAAAGCAAAACAAGGCATGGAACCTAAAATGAACATTATAGTAAAAATTTTTAAATTGATTGTTTGTAAATCAAGGATCATCTGTAATGTTAGCTTAGACCAAAAGTTCCCTAATAATGCAGGGCAATCTAATGGTAATGTTGTAAATAAGCAAAATCAAACATGCCATTAGTGTGTCAGGTTAACCTTATCTAGTGAAATGGTAATCTATTTGTAATCATAGTGAGATAATCTTCTGCAAATAATAACCAAAAATAAATACTGTCTCTGAAAGAGACCACAAGTAAACAGATCATTTCCAGAAAAACACGAGAAGGCAAGTAGGTTATTTAAGACTTCTGTTATCACTATTTGTATACATAAATAACCACATGGGTTTATAGCCTGTTATCTGTTATCACTATTTGTACGCATAAATAACCACATGGGTTTATAGCCTGTTACCTGTCGATCTAAATAACCTGAAGAAAGTACACTACACATCTTTGGACAAGATCTATACTACAGAATGCAGTGCTTTAATGATCAAACCGTTAATACATAGTTATGTGAACATCAGAAGTTTTGAGTTGTGCAAGACGGTAAGAGAGAATGATTAAGTCTGGAAATAGAGATAACACATTTCTGAACATAGATGAGATAGGGAGAATCACTCCAAGTTTTGACAGAATCACAAGAGAGACTGCAGATGCTGTAAATCTTTAACACACAAAATGCTGGAGGAACTCAGCAGGTCAGGTAGCATCTATGGAGGGAAGTGTACAGTTGTCATTTTTGTCTGAGACCAAGTTTGAGCAAACTTCACAGCCACTTGAAGGTTAGGAAATTATAAAGGTGAAAATAGGCCAGTACAGAGTGCCATTACAAAAGTGACCAATACAATCAGTACATATGGTTTAAATTAACAATATTAGCGATACAATCATACCAGTAAGAGTGACAGTCTACGTTTATAGTACATACAGTAAAACAGGATCCCAAGAATCACAGACAATGGGCAGTCTCCAAATATGCAAATAAAGCATTACAATCAAGAAAAAAATCCTTAAAGATAAGCGGCATTAACTTTCAAGTTGTCTCCGTTTTGAAAGGATGCCCCTCAATTCTGAGGCAGTGTCCTCTGGTCTTAGACCCTTTCACCATAGGAAGCATCCTCTCCATATCTACTCTATCAAGGCCTTTCACCATTCGATAGGTTTCAATGAGGTCACCCATCACTGAATTCCAGTGAGTACAAGCCCAGAGCCATCAAATGTTCTTCATATGACATGCCATTCAATCCTGGAATCATTTTCATGAACCTCCTTTGAACCCTCTCCAGTTTCAGCACATCCTTTCTAAGATAAGGGGACCAAAACTTCTCACGATACTGTAAGTGAGGCCTCACCAGTGCTTTATAAAGCCTCAATATTACATTATTGCTTTGGTACTCTTGAGAGAGGTTTTAACACATTCAGCATCACTCACTCTCTCTCTCTCTGGCTGGGTGAATGGCCAGAGCAAGCTTTGATGCAAGGAATGCTCCTTCCACGCTTCATGGCACGTGTTTGCTAGATGGCCGTTGACCCTACAAGAGGGTTCATCCACCCATTGACAGGTCTTGTTTTTTGTCCTGCAGGGTGTCTAGCCACCCTCCTCACCAGGCAAGCCTGGTGGGGGAGCCGGTTTAGACGCCAACCACCCGACCATGCGACAGGTAGTACTGGGTTACATGGTACCAGTAGCACTCAGACGAGTGATCTGACCAGATACACATACAGCATAACCTAACTGCAGCAAGAGGAGAAAGTCTAAAACTATGGCAGCAGATATCAACAAAGACACTTTTTAATGTATTATGAAACTGTTGTTTTCTTTTTGTTCTGGGATTCACTTGAGTTCTCACCCCCCGAGTTCCATACGTAAATAGTAAAGATTCACATCTTATTGCAAACAAAAATCTCATCAGTATGTTAATTTGAAAGTTTAAGCACAGTTTACAATCCAGTGGTAAGTGCTCAGCAATAAAAATCTCCATTAATTACCACCATTTCCACATGACATGTAATGGCATTACTTCCACACATTTTCCAGGGGAATGATCCTAAAATTACCAGTTAGCAGATCCTAACTTGAACAATACGCCAAATGCAATGCATTGTCAAAAGTTGTCAGTGGTTCAGTGAGAACTCAAATCTATTATCTTGTAACACCTTTGCACCATCTCGAAGGCTCAAGTCTGGATTGAGAAAAAAATGTCCCAAAGACACTGCACAAGGTTCTTACTTGCCACTAGTGCAACCCCAGTCACTAGAGAAATTTCAGTAATTCCTTCCATTAGTGCAACCTCAAAGTCACTGACAAATCTGTTGCAAATAGTTTGCAACAGTTATTACATTGCCAAACCCATGAATCACAACAATGATTCATTGCCCAGAACACATGCCATTTTTCAACTAGATGGCAGCAACCTATGAAAGATTTCATTATCATAATGAAAAGCCTCAATATGCATTACTCACTCCCAGCCACCCCACCAACAACCAATGTTGAAACCCCATAGCACGACAGTGCCTTTCTTTTAAAACCATCTCTCTATCTTTGGTTTTCTCATGGGGCTCTTATGCATAAATAATAAAAGTAAGATAAAGCAAATAAACAGGCCAAACATACTTTAATGCATCCAAATTGGACCAAAACCATGTAATGATTATGTAATTGTATTTGTGCATTTGCTTATTGCCTATTTTCCATACATGTTTATCTGGTCTGCACCTTCCAAACAGTACTTCCAAGCCTGCCAAATATCGAACAACTTAGTTTACCCCTATATAGGAGAACCTTGGTATGCTACTTACCTGGTTCTCAATCTATACCCATGCAGTTTACATGTTTTTGCAGGTACATTTCAAATGCAATAATTTCTTTTGCTTTTACCACCTTTACAGAAACAGGTAAATTCACTTATTGGATCTAATGATCTTTGCTTACGTATAATCCATCCGTGGACATCCTAGAATGGTGATGAATTAATCAATGACTCATAAATGTCATTGACCATGGCTCCTCCTGATCAGTAGAAACAGTAACTTAAGTTAAGCCATGAATGGACCAACCAATGTTCCACAACCTTCACTTGATTAAGAAAGCAAAAGAGGATTCCAAGAAAGAATACTATAAAACAATTCTGCCTGGGGTTTGAAATCACAGAGCATATTTAGCTTGAAAAAGAAGAGGACAGAATTTCAGAAGGTCCACTCTTGATACACAGTCTAAGTTTGAGCCAGGTCAAGTGTTCAGGACTGATGGCAGGTGAATTCAGTCAAGATTATATCTCTGATCTAAGAACTGCTGAATTACATGAATCAGACTACTTTCTGTTGGGTACCATTAAGCCCCTGTAAAATATCAGGCTTCATTTGCTTTAGATACAGTCATTACCACAGATCAGATTAATGCCTAACCATTCTGGAATAAAACACTCAGTTCAGACAGGTCTTGACAAGTTAATTCTTTATCTCCATCTATAGATGGTGCCTTACTTGATTTCATTCATTTTCTATTTTATTATTGACTTTAGCACTGTATCTTTTTTTTTTAAATCATTATGTGCCTAGTTGTGGAAGATTTAATTGGCTAAAATCAAGCAGAGTGATATTTATCCTATACCTGAAATAAGAAAGGCAAAAGTGCACAGCTGCTCTGAGAAAGACTGTAGAATGAGGTAAAAGTGGGGTGAAAGATGAACACTCCAACAAGTTTGCTTTGACACTGGAATAATTCCTCAAAGCTTCACTCTAAACTCAATTGGACATATGCTTTATCTTAGGCCCATAGGGTCTACGTAGATCCCCTGTTGTTCGGGATATCTCTGCTGCATTACTTTTTTCCAAGATACCTGTGTCTGCAATAAAACAGGGCATCTATTCCCATATCTATGTTGCCATTCTTCTTTAAAGTGCTCAAGATGTGAAGGCTTTAACAGTGGTAAAATTCAATACTCAAT
Source organism: Mobula birostris (assembly GCF_030028105.1). Classification (NCBI taxonomy): domain Eukaryota; kingdom Metazoa; phylum Chordata; class Chondrichthyes; order Myliobatiformes; family Myliobatidae; genus Mobula; species Mobula birostris. Next base: position 46,386,268 of record NC_092375.1, on the reverse strand, counting down.
TCCTTTTAAAAAGGCACAAGAATGACATTGGGCAGTTTCACAGATGTGGAAGATATGTAAAATTTCTTGCAATAACTTCACTTGATTTCTTTTCTTTTGAGCGCTGAAGGGAAAAATGAGGGTAGAACCTCCAAACATATTTGAGCATTAGATGCAAAAATATATCACACACTAACACAAGGATAAAGAAGCACAGTATTACTTTAGCACATATTTTATGAGCTCTGTAACTTCTAGTGAATATTTTCATTATATATTATTCAACTTACCATTTGAAGTGCACTGTAATTAAATCCCATCTCTTCAATGGTACTCAAAATCTTTCCAGCCAGACCTGTAAATATATAAGAAACAATAAGAACTTTCAATACTAATACTTATCCAAAAAAACACATATCATCTGACGTGATGATTAACCTCCACCTCCATGTTTGATGCTCTTCATCAAAAACATTCTGTTTCATAGGTCCTCACAGCCAAGTTCCTTAATGTGTATCTATAAATTACTAATTTCAACAGCAAACTTCTTTAGTAACAATATTATAGCTGAATCCAGTCCTACCTTTCCCTATTTTTACATACAAGCACATGTTGGTTTCAGTGTGGCTGAGCAGCAATAGGACGGGAACCTGGGTTATCATTCCATTCCCTAACTCAAGGGCACAGCAGCATAATGAAAGGCGCCTTACTATTCTCTTTGAAATACATTTTTCCTCCTAGTTCCTCTCAACATATGCACATTTGTGGGAGATGGAGGTGGAAAACACTTGACAGGAAAGCAGGTTATATTCATCAATTTATGTACAATAAGTCTATGTTTCCTTTACCATTGTTCTACCTAAGATACTGGAGGCATTGTACATCTGAACAAGAATATTCCTAACTCTTATAAAGATTAACTCAATGTTAAATTTAAATTTAAAATTCTATCAGAGTCTTAAGTTTGTGATGATAGGTTTTTCATCGCAATATCCGGCTAGGAAAATTGTAATCATACTGATTGTGAACTGTACAGTTTCCCTGATGGTTATGCACACTCATGGCTATCATAAAGTAAAACACAATTAGACTTCGCTACCACAATTTCATGTTTTACAAACCATTAACCTCACACATCACTCTTGCAGCAGCATATCTTACCAATGTATATGATAGCTTCGTGGTCAATTAGACATGTGATTCAACATCCAATCATTCTTTTAATGCAGTTCAATCATCTCATATCCTGACATGAATGGTCGTGGATAACTAAAATAATGCAATGAAAATCTGCATGCTGAATGATTAAGGATCTCAGCAAACACCCATGAAAGTCTGAAATGTTTATAACTATCTTCTACCTGGAGCACCAAGAAAATGATTTTTTCTCCCTTCCAGTCTTCAGTGAATTCAATTGTACTACACGATTATCAAGAAACAGCTATATATAGTGGGAACTTTAAAAGGTCAATGCCTTTAGAAACATTCAGTAATACTATTGAAGAATTGTTTTCCAGAACGATCTTTACAGCACATTTATAATACTTGCTTCAAACAGAATATGAAAAATTGCCAAAGTTTTTTTATATACAAATTTAACCTATTTACTGATATAGTAAGATGTCATCAGTATTACTACTGGGCAGCACTTACTTACTAATAATCTGCTCATCATTCATAGATTTAATACAGAATTGAGTACCCCTTATTCGAAGTGCTTGGACCAGAAGTGTTATGGATTTCAATGTGTGCAAGCAGTCTTTGTCTTAAACTTGTTTGTTTCGCATATGTACTGACGCAGCCATTCAGCGTGTTAGATCTTCATCAAATACCTTGGCAATCTCAATGAACTTCTCTGCTGTTTCGTGATCAGCAGATGTTTTATCACCACCAATCTTTAAAAATTTAGTGTCATGTCTTTTCTTGAATTTCTACAACCAGTCTGCTGAATATTCACAATTATCTGCAATTCGTCATGAAAAAGGTGCCGTATCAAAGGTGATGAATCAGCATACAGGAGGGAGATTGAAAATTTGGCCGAGTGGTGTCATTATAACAACCTTTTACTCAATGTCAGCAATACCAAGGAACTGAATATAGACTTCAGGAGAGGAAAACCAGAAGTCCCTGAGCCGGTCCTCATCAGAGGATCAGAGGGCGAGAGAGTCAGTAACTTTAAGTTCCTGTGTGTCACTATCTCAGAGGACCTGCCTGGACCTGCAATAAATGTAATTGCAAAGAAAGCACGATAGCACCACTACTTCCTTAGGAGTCTGCAGAGATTCAGCATGACATTAAAAACCTTGTCAAACTTCAATAGATGTATAGTGGCAAGTGTATTGACTCGGCTGCATTACCGGCTGGTATGAGAACACCAATGCTTTTGAATGGAAAATCCTACAAAAGGTAGTGGATTCAGCCCTGTACATCAAGGGTAAAACCCTTCCAACAATTGAGCACATCTACAAGAAATATTGTAGCAGGAAAGCAGCATCTACAGTATAATCAAAGATCCTCAACACCCAGGCCAGGCCATGCTCTTTTCTCGCTGCTACCATTAGGTAGGAGATACAAGAGCCTCAGGACTCACACTACCAGGTTCAAGAACAGTTACTACCCCTCAACCATCTGGCTCTTGAACAAAGGGAGGGAATGTTGACTCAGACCATGAGAGGCCTGCGTCGGGCATTTTCATGCCTTACAAGGTGCAGATTGGAAGTCTGTGTGGGGCACCACTCCTCGCACAGGCACTAGAGCAATGTGTGGTTAAGTGCCTTGCTCAAGGACACAAACACGCTGCCACAGCTCAGGCTTGAACTAGCGACCTTGAGATCACTAGACGAATGCCTTAACCACTTGGTCATGTGCCCACACTTGAACAAAAGAGGATAACAAAAATCATCTGTTGAGATGTTCCCACAACCAATGATCTCACTTTAAAGACTCTATCATGTTATTTCATGTTCATGTTATTTATATTTTCATAGGTTGTTGTCTTTTATGCTCTCGCTCTTTCATTGATCCTGTTTATAGTTACTATTCTTTACATTTGCTGAGTATGCCGACAGGAAGAAGAATCTCAGGGTTGTATGTGCTGACATGTATGTAATCTAATAATAAATTTTACTTTGAACTTTGAGTTTTGCTTGTTTCATGATCAGGATACCATTAAGCAGCGTATGTTCACTCCAACACAGATAAATCCACTCTTTCAATACACTATCAAGATCTTCATTTTTTGCTTTATCCAGTGTTTTTCTGTTTTTCATCAACTTCTGTTCATTACATATGTGAAGTCACTTCCCAGAACTGCTTGTGGTGAGCAGAGACCTATGCATCACATGGGAACCTTCCCTGCGCCTTGTGAAATTTTCCATTTCTGATGTCATGTCGGCATTCAAAAAATGTCAGATTTTGGAATTTTGGATAAGGGTATTCAACCTATAGCATTGGAGAGGACTTAGTTCCACATAGAGAATGGAAACACAGACGGAATGGTGGGGGAAAGAAGGAATCCTCAAAATTTAACTTGTCACATTATATGTTTCTTGACCAACCTGGATATATTTCTGTTCCATTCTTACGATTCAAAAATTAGTTGATATCCTGTATTATAAAATTTACTTGCCACATGTGACTGCACAAAAAGAATTTACACAAAAAAGCAGCAAAGAGTGGGCATAAGAGATTCTGCAGATGATGGAAATCCAAAGCAACACACACACAAAATGTTGGAGGAACACAGCAGGTCAGGAAGCACCCATGGAAATGAATAAACAGTTTATGTTTCAGGTTGAGACTGATGAAGGGCATTGTCTCAAAACATCGACTGTTTGTTCCTTTCCACAAATGCTACAAGGCCTGTTGAGTTCCTCCAGCATTTTGTATGTGTTGCATCAAAGAATGGAAGTTGGGCCTAAACACCAAGTATTCAACTAAAATGACGACAGTTAATAAACAAAGAAAATTACACCAGCCAGATACAATTACAAAATATATATAGAAATGCTTAGTTTGGATGCAAAAGTAATAATAACCCTTTGTACTCATCTCTGTGAATTGATCCTATGAACTTGTTAAAATTATTTTGCCACATATGGACTAAACTTGTTCACTCCAAGTTTAAACCATCTATCATCTACCCTTCTTCCTCCCCAAAGGTGTTCCTTTAGATTTATTGAAACAACTTTCTGTCAAATACCCTATATTTACTTTATTATGTAAATTCTGTAACATTGCTGTTTCTTTCTGTACTGGCTACCATTGAGCTCCATTGTCAATTAATTTCCTAGACTCCAAAACTCACAACATAGCACAAGTGGCAATGTCATTTGTCAAGATGAAAGATCACCTGAGGAACTAAAGTTTTGATACATTTCAATAAATGTACATTACGGCACTGTACATTATCACACATAATTTATGTTATAAGAGAATTAATTTACAGTTTACAATGCATTGATTCAATTAGTTAAAAAAAAGGCATCCTGTCGATCAATATGCACCTGAAAAGTAAGATGTCAACACTTCTGATGTAATATTTACACCCGAGATGTTAACTCATCCCTCTCTTACTGATGATCAATTTGTTGGCATCGTTTTATGTTTCAGAGTACTTATTCGGATTGGTGTGTCTAAGTCTCTGCAGATGGTCTATTGTACCATACACAAAGTTAATTTACCCAGGAAACAGAATCTGTTTAAAGAGCAGACAAACAGAAATAATACTATCTCTCTCAGTAAAAGCCAATGAAGTTTGCTTTAGAAATGCAGTGAGTAGAGGACAGCTACTTATAACTTAGGTGCACGAAATCAGTCTCAGCCACATGCAACACTGTGAGCACCAGACTTGATTGACAAGAAAATTGTCCAGTCAGCACCCTCTGACAAGGCTATAGCATTGCTGCTTCATCATGTCTGATTGTATTTCAAATTTTCAATACTCAACATTTTATTTTAAAATTTGATGTCATTATTGAAACAAAAGCTATTTAATTAAAGAAGAAAACCCTTGCTTTTTTTGGCTTCACAGCAAGCAGAAGAGATCAGCAACCTAAACAATTTTCTCAAATAAACTACATTTCAAAACTTTGGTGCATTTAAAATTTATTTCACCATTTCTACTCCTTCAGTTCTACATTTCCCACTTCCTGACCCTCCATCATTAAACTGTCTCAACCATAACCAGCCACATGCCCCAGATCACTTCATGTTCCTTATGTTTCCATTGTAAGTATATCTGTTGCTAGGATACATTGCTCCTACTGCCTAGGCAACAGCTGTTCCTTTCTTCTAGTCACTGGCTGATCAGCATACACAAGCTGCCAGAGATAAACTGTACTGTGTTTTTCCATTGCTGTCTTTAGGTAATCTGTAAATGATCCACTGCAATTAAAAAATAAAAATCTCCGAGGAAAAGACTATGACCTTGAAAATTGCTCATAAGCATAAAACTAAAAGGTTGGGACTTTGGAGTTCATGTATTAATAGTGAGCACAAAGTAGAATGCACATAAAACTTTTCATTAAAAATTAGCAGACTAAAGCACCCTTCAAAGATTTTTTTTAAAAAAAGACAAAACGTGGCAAGGAGTATATAAGTTGTGGTAAATACTTTGATGTTGGAATAAAAAGGAACTATGGTTTATCTTTACAGTTTTGTTACTTTGATTTGCTAAGAGTAATTATACATTGATTACAGATACCACATGTTGAAATTTGAATTCTTGTACAAGCTTCTCCTGATAGCATTTTCTTTATGATGCTACACTAACTGCAACTGAAAAAGTTGACTCAGTAAATAGTAATTAAATATGAATGTTCTTTCAGTACTCCCACCTGATATTTATCTGGAAATACAAGATCACTTTACATGAACATGCAATTTCTGTACATGAAGGGGAATTGCTCACTAAAAGGCATTTTGCTGCAATGTCACTCGTCTAATAGGATCTTGGGTGCCCCCTCAAGTCATTTTAAATCAATGTTTGCATTGACTTTATATCAATGGCTGCAAACTAATGATTATGATGAACCCCACTTCAAAGATATTTGCTCTAATTCCACTCACCCCCATGAAATATTCATTACAGTAATAAGTAAAAACATTAATTTCTCTATGGACAGCAGATAGAGTAGATAGCAGGTACAACCCTTTATAATACCAGGCATGGCAAATGAACAAAAAACATACTGAATATGCTGGAAATAAAAAAGGAAAATTCAGTAGATCAGGCAGCACCCATGGAATGTGAAATTATTATAGTTTCACGTCGATGATCTTGATGAAAGGTTCAAATGAAAACTATTAATTTGAAACATGAGGTGTTTCACTCTCTCCATAAAAGTACTTTGAGTTACTATTAGCAGTGGGCTAAGAATATATCCTTGAAGTGCACCTGGGTTGACTGCAAGCAGGGAGATGTTATTTCTGATCTGCCATGACTGTGGTTTCCTGATAATGAAGTCGAAGATCTAGTTGTAGAGGCCCAAGTTTCATTACCCTTTGTGTCAGATAAGACTCTAGTTACTCCAATGAATATCCACTATGCTCTTTGACCACAGTTTAGCTTGGACACCCAACAACTATGTATGTCATCTCAAGATCTTGCTATTCCATTCTTAAAGCTCCAATCAATACTGAGAGGATTTCACTTCCTTCCTCTAACTCCCAAATTAATTTTAGTACAATAGTCTTTGCCCAGTGAAAATCACTTTATAGGCATCAGCAACAAGATAAGCTAGAAAATAATTACATAGACCATGACAAAAGAGCTGCTAACATTGGCTCACTCAGCTGTAGTTAATCTACATCTTTTCTTTTACTACATCCAAAGGTAACAGCGAGATATATCTAAATAAACCTTGAAATATACTGTAAGTAATATCATAGTATACTTCAATTCTACTGATTTTTTTCTGAGAGCTTCTTTACCTCGTATAGATAAGTTTGCATTCTTTAATTTGAATACATTCATTTGCATTGTTAACCACTAAATTTTTACTCCATTAATTGCATTGCTTATCTTAAATTAGTAGTCTCCCTTGGCACTATAACTGCAAGTTATTATGACTCTTTTAAAGAAACCTCAAACTTCAGGTGAGATGCAAATATTTCTGCATACAAAGTTGTGGTACTACAGTATCTTGAGTCAGAATTTCAATGCCCTCCAAACTGTATAATTATTAAAGAGATAGACAGTTGTCAGCACCTGTCTCAAACCAGCACAGGTGGTTTTGAAAATAGCCTGCAAATGGGTCAGTTTCTTTCAGGAACACCAAGTCTATCATGGAGATTAATCAGGAACATTCAAGAGAAAATGTAACAATCAAGGAATAGGCAAGCTAATTTGCATATGTTATATTTCCACTTAGTACAAGTTCTGAGGCTGCTGGTTCTGCTATAGACAAACTAGCATAGCGACTTTTCAGTAGAAACATTATTTTCCACCATTTAGTAATGAAGTTAGGGTACCCAAGGGAAGGAACCTCAGGTAACTTGATGCTGACAGTGTTATATCTCCATTTCTCCTCATCACAAACTATGGAATGACTTTTCAAATGGGAAGCCTGAAGCAAAAATTAATGGTTAGTTTCAAATCTTAAATCAGTTCAAGGTCTCCTTAAGTATTTATATCCATCTGGCAAACAATGTATCATTAAGTTTTAAAACAAAAAAAAGTTCTCTGTTCCTTGCCTTCTCAGGATAGAAAAAGTTCCAAAGCTAGCTACAGATAACCTGTCCATAGAGAACTGAAGTTATTTAGACATAATCAATAATTTAATAACATTATGTTTAAAATAAATTACATGAATTACTTTTAAACCATTAAAATGTTCATGATTTAAAAATAATATTCATCTAGATTGATAGTTCTTATCAAGCCACCTTTTGGTGGCAAAAATGTCAACACACTGGACATCAGTGATCCCATGATTGTTCATAAAGATCCTGGCCAATTGTACGGGGTGCAATAGAATTACCAGGAGAATGGATGAGGGATATCTTTCTTTACATACACTATTCTTTGGAGCAACATTCCCTCTCCACAAGGGAAAAACAGGCATTGTTAGTTCCCTAGCATCAATATTGGTGGTGATCTAGTAGAGAAAGTTGGGTCCATTATGGAAGGAGACTCTGAACCAGTTGGCACACCTCAGCAAGAGTCAGCTTTCATTGTGGCACTCCCCTTTTTAAATTAGGACAGCAGTTGCAAATGTACATTAAGGGAGCTGTTCAGCATGCAGAATTACTGTCACAATTTCTGCCACTGAAAGTTCATATAACTGCCAAAGCAGTAACTGCATTAGCAAAATTGTGTGGAGGGCTGAGTAGCAAATTTCCCCCCACCCCTTTACTCCAACTACTTCTGGAGTAAACATGAATGTGCAAGTTCTGGCTTCCAAACCCCAAGTGTTATAACTACCTGAATATTTTTGTTGATTTGGAATTTACTCAGAAAAGCTACAAAAGTGTAATTCACCACTTATTGAATCACTTGTATTCCCAAGATTTTCTGTTCTTTGTTTTGTATTAGATTTAGACATTAATAAACTTACTAAACAGTAATGGATCAAGCAACCAGTAGCAGTATCTCACTCCCTCACTCCCAATATATCAGACAAATATAATGAATGGATAAGTAACTGCAAAAAAAAAAGATCAGAGCCAAGTAGAGTATAATGAATCATAGTTACACGTTAATATTTGAAACACAAGTAGTGTAATAAACAGAAAAGGACCTGACTCCTGTAACTACCTTGAGACAAATTGACTAATTATTGCCACAAATGTAACAATGAGTTGAAACATACACCAAATTTAAATTTACTTATCTCTTGTAAGAATAGCCTTTTTTTACTTTTTTGAAAAACGAATGAGATTTATATTACATTTCTATCCATTTGCCAGGGCTCCATAATCTCTGTGTTCATCAAACAAAAATCTATTAATGTTAAATTTTCAATTATTAATTGATCCAGCATGTATTGCATTTTGTGCAAGAGAGTATCACAATCTTAACCCATTTTTTCTCCTGAAATCCTCTCAAATATCTGCCTCCAACTTTGCAACGTCCATTTGTCTTAGGTTCAAAAGGAAGATTTTGGATGCTCATTTCTGATCTTATTTGCAAGCATTTTCTGTATTTTAGCAATTCTTTATAGATGGGTCCATCCCCAAAATGCTTTTACCGTTCCTGGATTTTCACCATGTTAAAAAAACCTCAACTTTCCAGGAAGCTATCTTGGATTTGAGCTACAGTATTACAACAAAGCTAATGGCTAATTTGAGCTAATCCTTATAACCAACTCCACTTTTGGTACATCCAATCATCTGAATAATATATTGTTACATAATTATTTCTGTATTAGAGCTATAGCCAGTTCAGTTTTATTCCTCAATTCTACCACGAGAGCCTTCGCTTCCTACTTTCCCCATATCAATCATTAAAACAAAACCTCCTTTTTCCAGTTTCTCTGTGTACTCTTAATGTGCATAAAATAGCATGGTTAAGTCCCAGGATAGGAAAAAAATCCCAGCGCAATGAGGTAAAATTAGAGGATACAGTGTACTCTGGGTTGTGATTTCATACTTTAAGGCTGCTATCTTATTTTTGTCTACTTTCTTGAGTAGTATCCTACTAAAGCAGAATTTTTTCCATTTATTGAAGTATGGGAAAAATTTTAAATTGAAATAGAAATTAAATTTCAATGACTTCAATTGAAGAAACTGACCAGATTAGAATGTCAGGGAAGTGAATACTACTTTTAGTGAAGTACTGGAACAAGGTGATTGCCAACTAGCTAAATATTTTAAAAGGAAAAAATGAGATATAGATGCACAGAAGATTTCAAAGGAAAATCTTCAGTTTCAGAATTTGGAGCCAAAGGATTAGCTGTTAATGATGGAGGATCTAAATTTTGGGTTGTTTATGACATCACACAGAGATCACAGTTGACCAAAGGAGATTGGAGAGGTAGCAAGGGAAAGGCCATGGAAGATTTTGAACTCCAAGAAAAAAAACAAGGCTTTAGTTAAGCAAGAACTAATGATCAGCAACCTGAGGGAATATAGTTGAACAGGGTTTAGTACAAATTATGACATAAATTACAGAAATTTAGATAATCTCATGTTTATGGAAGAAGCTGGATAGAAGTGCATAAGAATTGAGTCAAGAGTTGAAGGTAGAGATAACAAATGCATTCAGACATAAGCAGAGTACAGAGGCATAAGTAGGTGGTGAAAGACCAGATGTGGACCCAAAACTCATTTCCTAGTAAAAATGACATCAAAATTTCTGACAGCTCATACTAAGTTTATTATCAAAGCTTGCATATGTTACTATTTACTACCCTTAGATTCATTTTCTTGCAGGCATTTACAAGTAAAAAAGAAACTACAGAATTTTATAAAAAACATAAAACAGACAAAAAAATTGACAAATGCGAATATGCAAAAGAAATGTTCAAATAAAAATAAAACCAAGAACACGAGTTCTAAAGAGTCCTTCAAGGCGAGTTTATAAATCATAGAATCAGTTCAGAGCAGTGGTGAATGAAGTTATCCACGCCAGTTCAGGAGCCTGATGTTGAATGGTGATAACTGCTCTTGAACATGGTTGTATGAGACTTAAGGTTTCTGTATCTACCCCATTGTGGTAGTGAGAAGATGGCATGGCCTTGTAGTAGAGGTCTTTGATGATTAATGCTACTTTGTTGTGACAGCACTCCATGTAAATTTACTCAATGGTGGGGAGGGCTTCGCCTATGATGTACTGAATATACCCATCATTTTCTTTAGCCTTTTCTGTTCCTGGGCAATGGTGCTCTCACACCAGGCCATGATGCAACCAGTTACAAACAAGAGAAAATCTGCAGATGCTGGAAATCCGAGCAACACACACAAAATGCTGGAGGAACTCAGCAGGCCAGGCAGCATCTTTGGAAAGAAGCACAGTCAATGTTTGGGGCCGAAACATTTCAGCAGGACTGGAGAAATAAAACTGAGTAGTAGGTTTGAAAGGCGGGGGGGAGGGGAAAGAGAAACACTAGGCGACAGGTGAAACTTGGAGGGGGAGGGATCAAGCAAAGAGCTAGGAAGTTGATTGGTGAAAGAGACAGAAGGCCATGGAAGAAAGAAGAAAATTGGGGGGGGGGGTGGGAGGAGCACCGGAGGAGATGATGGGCAGGCAAGGAGATAACATGAGAGAGGGACAAAGGAATGGGAAATGGTGAATGGGGTCAGGGGTGGAGGCATTACTGAAGGTCTGAGAAATCGATGTTCATGCTATCAAGTGGGAGGCTACCCAAATGGAATACAAGGTGTTCCCCCAGCCTAAGTGTGGCCTTATCCCGACAGTGGAGGAGGCCGTGGATGGACATATGGCAATGGGAATGGGAATGGAATTAAAATGAGTGGTGACCAGGAGATCCTGCTTGTTCTTTTAGCGAGGGAGGAGATGTAGGGGCAGGTGAAGCACTTGTTCCGCCTCCAAGGACAAGTGGCAGGAGGGAGAGTAGTGGGGAGGGACGAATGGACAAAGGAGTCACATAAGGAGCGATCCCTGCAGAAAGCAGAACGTTGGGGGATGGGGGAAAAAGAAGGAAAGATGTGTTTGGTGGTGGGATTCAGTTGGAGGTGGCAGAAGTTTCCGAGAATTATGTGCTGGATGCGGAGGCTGGTGGGGTGATAGGTGGGGACAAGAGGAATCCTATCCCTGGTAGCATGGTGGGAGGATGGGGTAAGAGCAGGTGTGTGTGAATGAGAAGAGATGCAGTTGAGGGCAGTGTTGATGGTGGATGAAGGGAATCCCCTTTGTTTGAAAAAGGAAGACATCTCCTTCATTCTAGAATGAAAAGCCTCATCCTGAGAGCAGATGTGGTGGAGACAGAGGAATTGAGAGAAGGGGATGGCAGTTTTACAAGTAGCAGGGTGGGACAAGGTATAGTCCAAGTAGCTGTGACAGTACGTTGGCTTATAGAACATAGAATAGTACAGCACAGTACAGGCCCTTCGGCCCACAATGTTGTGCCAACCCTCAAACTCTGCCTCCCATATAAGCTCCCACCTTAAGTTCCTCCATATACCTGTCTGGTAGTCTCTTAAACTTCACTAGTGTATCTGCCTCCACCATTGACTCAGGCAGTGCATTCCACGCACCAACCACTCTCTGAGTAAAAAACCTTCCTCTAATATCCCCCTTGAACTTCCCACCCCTTACCGTAAAGCCATGTCCTCTTGTATTGAGCAGTGGTGCCCTGGGGAAGAGGCGCTGGCTATCCACTCTATCTATTCCTCTTAATATCTTGTACACCTCTATCATGTCTCTCTCATCCTCCTTCTCTCCGAAGAGTAAAGCCCCAGCTCCCTTAATCTCTGATCATAATGCACACTCTCTAAACCAGGCAGCATCCTGGTAAATCTCCTCTGTACCCTTTCCAATGCTTCCACATCCTTCCTATAGTGAGACAACCGGAACTGGACACAGTACTCCAAGTGTGGCCTAACCAGAGTTTTATAGAGCTGCACCATTATGTCGCGACTCTTAAACTCTATCCCTCGACTTATGAAAGCTAATACCCCATAAGCTTTCTTAACTACCCTATCCACCTGTGAGGCAACTTTCAGGGATCTGTGGACATGTACCCCGAGATCCCTCTGCTCCTCCACACTGCCAAGTATCCTGCCATTTACTTTGTACTCTGCCTTGGAGTTTGTCCTTCCAAAGTGTACCACCTCACACTTCTCCGGGTTGAACTCCATCTGCCACTTCTCAGCCCACTTCTGCATCCTATCAATGTCTCTCTGCAATCTTTGACAATCCTCTACACTACCTACAACACTACCAACCTTTCTGTTGTCTGCAAACTTGCCAACCCACCCTTCTACTCCAACATCCAGGTCGTTAATAAAAATCATGAAAAGTAGAGGTCCCAGCACAGATCCTTGTGGGATACCACTAGTCACAATCCTCCACTCTGAATGTACTCCCTCCACCACCACCCTCTGCCTTTTGCAGGCAAGCCAATTCTGAATCCACCTGGCCAAACTTCCCTGGATCCCATGCCTTCTGACTTTCTGAATAAGCCTACCATGCGGAACCTTGTCAAATGCCTTACTAAAATCCATATAGATCACATCCACTGCACTACCCTCATCTATATGCCTGGTCACCTCCTCAAAGAACTCTGTCAGACTTGTTAGACATGATCTGCCCTTCACAAAGCCATGCTGACTGTCCCTGATCAGACCATGATTCTCCAAATGCCCAGAGATCCTATCTCTAAGAATCTTTTCCAACAGCTTTCCCACCACAGATGTAACGCTCACTGGTCTATAATTACCTGGACTATCCTCACTATCTTTTTTGAACAAGGGGACAACATTCGCCTCCCTCCAATCCTCCGGAACCATTCCCGTGGACAACAAGGACATAAAGATCCTAGCCAGAGGCTCAGCAATCTCTTCCCTTGCCTCATGGAGCAGCCTGGGGAATATTCCATCAGGCCCTGGGGACTTATCCGTCCTAATGTATTTTAACAACTCCAACACCTCCTCTCCCTTAATATCAACATGCTCCAGAACATCAACCTCACTCATATTGTCCTCACCATCATCAAGTTCCCTCTCATTGGTGAATACTGAAGAGAATTATTCATTGAAGACCTCGCTCACTTCCATAGCCTCCAGGCACATCTTCCCACCTTTATCTCTAATCGGTCCTACCTTCACTCTTGTCATCCATTTTTTCTTCACATAATTGAAGAATGCCTTGGGGTTTTCCTTTACCCTACTCGCCAATGCCTTCTCATGCCCCCTTCTTGCTCTTCTCAGCCCCTTCTTAAGCTCCTTTCTTGCTTCCCTGTATTCCTTGGTAGACACATCTGATCCCTGCTTCCTAAACTTCATGTATGCTGCCTTCTTCCACCTGACTAGATTTTCCACCTCACTTGTCACCCGTGGTTCCTTCATCCTACCATTCTTTATCTTCCTCACCAGGACAAACTTATCCCTAACTTTACCCACCCTTTCTGTAGCTGTAATAGTATTCCTGACCAGTAATGCCACTCCTCCTCCCCTTTTTCCGCCCTCTCTATCCCTTTTAAAGTACTGAAATCCAGGGATATTGAGAATCCATTCCTGCCCTGGTGCCAGCCAAGTCTCTGTAACGGCCACTACATCATAATTCCATGAATGTATCCAAGCTCTCAGTTCATCACCTTTGTTCCTGATGCTTCTTGCATTGAGGTACACACATTTCAGCTCTTCTACCTTACTGTCTTTACACCATTTATTCTGCTTCTCTTTCCTCAAAGCCTCTCTATATGTTAGATCTGGCTTTACTCCATGCACTTCTTTCACTATTCTATCGCTCTGGGTCCCATCCCCCTTGCAAATTAGTTTAAACCCTCCCGAACCATGCCAGCGAATCTACCTGCAAGGATATTGCTCCCCCTCCAGTTCAGGTGCAACCCATCCAATCTGTACAGGTCCCACCTTCCCCAGAAGAGATCCCAATGATCTAAAAATCCAAAACCCTGCTCCCTGCACCAACTCCTCAGCCACGCATTCAACTGCCATCTCCTCCAATTCTTACCATCACTGTCACGTAGCACTGGCAGCAATCCTGAGAACGCCACCCTTGAGGTCCTGCTCTTCAGCCTTCTGCCTAGTTCCCGAAACTCACACTTCAGGACCTCATCCCTCTTCCTGCCTATAATAGACATCAGTGAATAAGCTGTTTCTGGAGATAGAGACAGTGAGATAGAGAAATGAGGGAAAGTGTCAGAAATGGACCAGGTGAATTTGAGGACCAGGTGGAAGTTGGAGGCAAAGTAGATGAAATCGATGAGTTCAGCACAGGTGTAGGAAGCAGCACCAATGCAGTCATCAATGTAGCGTAGGAAAAGTGCGGGACAGTCACCAGTGTAGGCATGGAACGTAGACTGTTCCACATAGGCGACAAACAGCCAGGCATAGCTGGGAGCCATGTGAATGCCCATGGCTACCCCTTTTGTTTGAAGGAAATGGGAGGATCAAAGGAGAAATGATTTAGAGTGAGGACAAGTTCCATGAGGCAGAGAAGAGTGGTGGCGGAGGGGAACTGGTTGGGACTGGTGTCCAGAAAGAAACAGAGCTTTGAGGCCTTCCTGGTGGGGGATGGAGGTGTATAGAGACTGGACATCCATAATCAAGATATAATGGGAGCCAGGGAAGCTGAAATCCTTGAAAAGAACAAGAGCATGATGTGTCACATATGTAGGCGGGAAGGGACTGAACCAGGAGGGATAAAACAGAGTCAAGGTATGTAGATACGAGTTCAGTGGGGCAGGAACAAGCTGAAACAATGGGTCTACCTGGACAAGCAGAAACTTTACTCAGTTTGGGTAGACTCCAACCTGATGACACGAACATTGATTTCTCAAACTTCCAGTAATACCTCCACACACCTCTTCACCATTTCCCATCCCCTTGTCCCTCCCTTATGTTATCTCCTTGTTCACCCACACCTCCCACTGGTGCTTGTTCTCCCCCACCCCTCACCCTCTTTCTTCCATGGCCTTCGATATCTTTCACCAATCAACTTCCTAGCTCTTTGCTTCGTCCCTCCCCCTCCAAGTTTCACCTATCGCCTGGCAGTTCTCTCTCCCCTTCCCCCACTTTTCAAATCTATTTCTCAGCTTTTTTTGTCTAGTCCTGCCGAAGGGTTTTGGCCCAAAACGACAACTGTACTTTTTCCCTCAGATGCTGCCTGGTCTGCTGAGTTCCTCCAGCATTCTATGCAACCAGTTAGGATACTCTCCACTGTGCATCTATAGAAGTTGGTCAAAGTTTTTAGTGACATACAGAATCAATGTGAACTCCTAATAAAGTAGAGGCACTGTCTTGGTCCCAGGACAGATCCTCTGATATATTGACACCAAGGAATTTAAAGCTACTGACCCTCTCCACCACTCAACAAAATATTCCTATTTGCCGATTCGTCGACCTATTTGATTCAGCCAACAACAGTGGTGTTGTCAGCAAACATAAATACAGCATTGGAGCTGTATTTAACCACACAATCAGAGGTATAAAGTGAGTAGAGCAAGGGGCAGTGGTGCACCCGCGCTGATGTCGAGTGTGGAGGAGATGTCGTTGCCAATCTGTACTGACTGGGTCTGCCACTGAGGAAATCAAGAATCATTGTGCACCAGGAGGTACTAAGGCCCAGATCTTGCAGCTTAGCAATAAATTTCAATAGGATGACAGATGTGAAAGTGTTGAATGGTGAGCTGTAATTAGTGAAGAGCATCCTGACATATGCATCTTCATTGTCCAGGTATTTCAGAAGCTGAATGAAGAGCCAATGAAATAGCATCTGCTGATGATTTGTGATAGTAGGTAAATTGAATTGGTTCCAGGATATTCCTTGCTTTGCAAGGGGGACAGAATTGGGAACAAGGGAACGGATTTTTGTGGCTGGAACAAAATAAAATTGCTTTTGTCTTTAATGGCTGGAGAAAACTTTTGCTCTTGTAGCAGTTAAAGATTCTCCACTTTCAATTATATTCATTGGCTCAGAAAGTTAATTTGGAGTTTTTGAGAAGTTCAGATGAAGTTTTGCATGATATATAAAGATAGACTGGTAGAAAATGTCATGTCTGATCATAGGACATTTGGTAAATGAGCTCAGCGCATTTAAAGGCGAATGTTTTAAAAAGGAGTCAATGAATACCCTGCAAAATCTTTCCAAAATTGTGCAACAAATTGGTAATACAGTAGAATGTACCCAATGCATCATCACAGTAAAGCAGAGCAGATTGAAGCAAGCACTAACTGACAGAATAAAAAAAAAACAAACACCCAGTCAGCACATTCAACCTGCAGCATTTACTGCTGGCAACTGCATATACAGAGGAATAGTCACTGGATCCAAAAATCGCTAAGCCCCGGTTTTAATACAGATCCTCCCATGGTTTTGACAGTATTCAGTTCTTGTCATCTGCTTGTAACAAGAACAGTTTGCAAGTTGGAAATGCTGCCACAAGCTGAGCTGCCATTTGGCAGAAGATGCCTGAGAGGCTGCAATAGCCAGCAAATCCACTCCACCAGTCTCTGAGATACTCATTTGTATGTATGGGCTGTAATAAACCTGGTGTTTGAAAGCTGGGGAGAGCATGTACAAATAGATATCACAACATTTTTCAATTTTATGAGATGGTTTGACAGGTGGAAGTTTGAGAGTGAGCTAGGACTACATAGATGACAAGTCCAGAGAACCATTTTGTTAAGAACCTCTTCCAATGGTCAGCAATCCTGAAAAAGCCATATCTGTTTAAATCAAATGCTTAGTCCGCAGGTTACAATTTCACCACTATTACACTACTAACGAGAAGAAAGTTTCAAGGCTTATTTATAGCTTTGACCTACAGGATATTTCTGCTCAGTAAGTTGAGACATTCAAAAAGTTATTGCAGAGAAGCTGAAACTATGCTTACATATTGCTTGAAAGTTATCCTATAGCAATCAGTAAATTGGCTACATTTTCCTAATGTTCAGATTTTGTGGCTTCAGAGGAAGTATGAAACAAATTTAGGTCTGGAAACATCTCTTCTACGGGGATATCAAAGTCCACCTCTTCTGATTTCCTAAGGAAGCCAGACAGTGCTTTTATTGTGAAAGAAGATATCAGAATATCTTTGAATTAATGCATAATGGTGGTTTTTGCATGCAGATCAATTAAATATAGAACTCTGTCCTTCATTAGCTCAATAATTAGTTGACACAATTATTTTGTTTGATGAGAGTGGCTTATACAGACGTAAATGCAACTCCAGTGCGGAGGTTAAAAAATATCTCAAAGGGACTAGAGAACAGAACAGAAGAGAGAATTATGCCTCAATTTCATCAAGTTCCAGTTACTTTGCACCTGGAGAATTTTTGATCTGGGTCTGCACCACAGGAAGGATATTGGACAATGTTCAGTGCAGGTCAGATATCAAGACTAAAGAAAGCAGAGCATAAAGCAGCAAACAACACGAATTCTGCAGATGCTGGAAATTCAAGCAACACACATCAAAGTTGCTGATGAACGCAGCAGGCCAAGCAGCATCTCCAGGAAGAGGTACAGACGACGTTTCAGGCCGGGACCCTTCGTGACCCTAGAGGGATCAGCAATGGAAAGGGTGAGAAGTTTCAAGTTCCTGGGTGACAACATCTCTAAACACCTATCCTGCGTTCAATGTACAAGTATGCACGACAGTGGCTATATTTCATTAGGAGTTTGAAGAAACTTGGTACATCACCAAAGACGCTTGCAATTTTTTTTTTTTAAAAACAGATGCATCATGGAGAATATTCTTACTGTTTTCATCTCCATCTGGTACGAAGGGATAGAAAAAAACTGCAGAAAGTTGTAAACTCAGCCAGCATCCTCATGGGCACTAGCCTCCCCAACATCGATGGCACCTTCAAAAGGCGATGCTTCAAAACAAAAACTGGCATCCATTATTAAAAACCTCCTTCACTCAGGACATGCCTTCTCATTGTTACCTTTAGGGAGATGGTGAAGGAGCCTGAAGACACACACAATGTTTCAGGAACAGCTTCTTCTGCCCTGCCATCAGATTTCTGAATGGATAATGAACTCACATACATGATCTCACTATTTTTATTTTGTTCTCTTTTTGCACTACATATTTAATTTAAGAGATCTATTTCTTGTTGTAACTTATAGTTTCTTATTATGTATTGTAATGTACGGCTGCCAAAAAGAACCAAATGCTAGTGATATTAAACCCGATTCTGATTGTGAAATCACATGATAACTTGGTAGATAATTCAAATTCAGGTCATCTTAGGAAAGAAATAGAGCAAGATGATTTATTAGCAGCCTTTAAAAAAATCAGTTTACTTTCTTTACACATGAAGTGCAAGTAATTTTCAGTTTTGTATGCATGGTTAAGTAATTTTCCTAGATTAGTGCTCAAAATTACACCTTACATAATGCACTGGACAAATGTCCCCTCACATTAGAGTCATTGTGTAATACAGCATGAAAACAGGCCCACTTGTACCCAATGTGATTACTTCCACTGCCAGCTCATTCCAGGCACTTGATACCCTCTGTATTAAGCAATTACCTCTCAGGTCTCTTAAATCTCTCCCATTCTTATCTAGTATCTATATCCTCTAGTTTTAGACTCCCCCACTTTGGGGAAAAGACTATAATCATCCACCTTACCAATGACCATCATGACGTATTAAACTTCTATAGGTCACTCTTCATGCTCTAAGAAAAAAAGAGATCTAGACTGACTTATCTCTCTTTATAACTCAGGTCCTCTAGTCCAAACAGCATCCTTGTAAATAACTTCATCACCGTCCTCTGCTTGACAAAGTATTTCCTGTGATAGAGTGAGTAAAACCATACACAATACTCAAAGTGCAGCCTCACCAACAACTTATATAACTGCATCGTGATGTCCTTATCACTAACTCAATACCCTCCTAACTGATGAAGTGGCTTCTTCACCACCGTCTACTTGCGCAGCCACCTGCAACGAATTGTGCACATGTACTCCCAGGTCCCTGTTCCACAACACTTGCACAGTGAGCAGAAGGGCACTGACAAGTCCTACCCAGGCTTGACTGCCCAAAATGTACCACCTCACACTTGGGCAGTTTGACATACACTTGTCACTCCTCAGCCCATCTCCCCAACTGATCAAGATCTCTTTTCAATTCATTGTACCCTGCTTCACTATCAACAAGAGCTTCTAAGGTTGGCTCACAGGCAAACCTGCTAATTGTGCAATACAAATTCTTTCCAAATCAATTATATAAATAGTGATTACAGCAATCCCAACACTGACCCCATGCGCACCCCAATAGTCAGAATACCAACCTTCACAAATCACCCTCTGCTTTCTATCATCTTGCTGGCTGCTCCTGAATCCCATGCAACCTAACCTTCCAGATCAATCTGCCATGCAGGACCTGGTCAAAGGCCTTAAATTCAGATAGACAACTTCACTTATCCCTGCAGTTACCTCTTGACTGCCCAGACACAAAACCATGCAGACTATTGCTGATCAATCCTTGACCACCCAAGTAACAAAAGATCTTGTCCTTCAGAAATCCCTCCAGTAAATTCTGTACAACTGAAGTCAGGCTTACTGACCTGTGGTTCCCTGGCCTGTCTTAACAATCTTTTTTGAACAATGGACATTAGCCACACTCTAGTCTTTTGAAACTTCACCAGTGGCTAATGACACAGCAATTATCTCTACAAGGGCTTTTGCAACTTCTTCCCTGGTCTCTCATAAGATCCAGGAGTGCACTTGGTCAGGTCCTAGGGATTAGCCAACCTTAATGCACTTCAATGCTGCAAATATCTTCTTCCTTGCAAATGCATATTATTACAACAAATTGAAAAGTATCAGCTTTTGATTTAGATCTTCTCACACTTTTTAATTCTTTTCTCTTCCACATTTGCCATAATTTAGGATATTTCAACCACATGGGTTCCTAACAAAATTATCTCAAATTACAGCATAGGCATTATCTTTGAATTCACAGATTTTCAAGCTAATTCAGTACATTCTCAATCAGCGATGAAGAATCTTCCTCAGAATGACCAATGTCATTAATATGCAAACCCACTCTTCTTTTTCTAATGAGTATCATTACATTCAGCAACATTTTCTGATTAGGTCTCTGCAAAAATAATTCCTCCACAGCATAAGACCATAAGACCCTAGGGCATAGGAACAGAGGTAGGCTATTTGGCCCATTGAGTCGGCTCAGCCATTTAATCATGGCTGATCTATTTTTCCTCTCAGCCCCAATCTAGTGACTTCTCCCCATATCCCTTCATTCCCTGACAAATCAAGAATCTATCAACCTCTGCCTTAAATATAGTCATACTTTATTGATCCCAGGGGGAAATTGGTTTTCATTACAGTTGCACCATAAATAATAAATAGTAATAGAACCATAAATAGTAATATGTAAATTATGCCAGGAAATTAAGAAATAAGTCCAGGACCAGCCTATCGGCACAGGGTGTCTGACCCTCCAAGGGAGGAGTTGTAAAGTTTGATGGCCACAGGCAGGAATGACTTCCTATGACGCTTTGTGCTGCATCTTGGAGGAATGAGTCTCTGGCTGAATGTACTCCTGTGCCCACCCAGTACATTATGTAGTGGATGGGAGATATTGACCAAGATGGCATGCAACTTAGACAGCATCCTCTTTTCAACACCACTGTGAGAGAGTCCAGTTCCATCCCCACAACATCACTGGCCTTACGAATAAGTTTGTTGATTTTGTTGGTGTCTGCTACCCTCAGCCTGCTGCCCCAGCACACAACAGCAAACATGATAGCACTGGCCACCGCAGACTCGTAGAACATCCTCAGCACCGTCCAGCAGATGTTAAAGGGCCTCAGTCTCCTCAGGAAATAGAGATGGCTCTGACCCTTCTTGTAAATACATACATACAGACTTGGCCTCCACAGCTGCCTGTGGCAACAAATTCCACAGATTCACCACTCTCTGGCTAAAGAAATTCTTCCTCATCTCCGTTCTAAAAGAACACCCCTCTATTCTAAGGCTGTGTCCTCTGGTCTTAGACTGTCCCACTATAGGAAACATCCTCTCCACATCCACTCTATCAAGGCCTTTCACCATTCGATAGATTTCAATGAGGTCACCCAATATTCTTCTGAATTCCAGTGGATACAGGCCCAGAGCCATTAGACACTGTTCATATGACAAGCCATTCCATCCTGGAATCATTTTTGTGAACCTCCTTTGAACCTTCTCCAGTTTCAGCACATCCTTTCTAGGATAAGGGGCCTAAAACTGCTGACAATACTCCAAGTAAGGCCTCAACAGTGCATTATAAAGTCTCAACATTACATTCTTACTTTTATATTCTGGTCCTCTTGAAATGAATGCCAACATCGCATATGCCTTCTGCACCACAGGCTCAACCTGCAAATGAACCTTTAGAGAATCTTGCGTAAGCACTCCCAAATCCCTTTGTTTCTCAGTTTTTTGTATTTTCTCTTCATTTAGAAAATAGTCAACCCTTTAATTTCTTCTAATAAAATGCATAACCATACAATTCCTGACACTGCCACTTTGCCCATTCTCCTAGCCTCCCTACTTCCTCAAACCTAGTTGCTCTTCCACCTATCTTCGTATCACCTACAAGCTTTGCAAGAAAAGCCATCAATTCCATAATGGTGAATTCAATTTTGATCTACTTAGCATTATTCCACTAACAGCCTACTAAATTAATTCTTTGGATTTAGCAATTCAGAAAAGTATGGATTAAAATGCAACACATATCTATGTCACTAAAATCTTCTCTAATGAATTCTGAATAGCCAAAGCACTCCAGTATGAAATTTCTCCTCATCTCCATCTTAAATAGGCAATCCCTTATAATTAATCTATCCCCAACTCAACCTCTCTTCCATGACAATCTGTACATTCTAAGAATCAATCTAGTAAACATTTACTGTGCTATGGCCAATGCAGGTAAATGCTTCCTTCAATATACAAATTAAAACTGTGTACTTAACTGTAGGATTTCAGATGTCTTGCCCACTACCTGCAAAGGGTTCATCAAAACATCACTTACACGCTCAACGCCATACAATAAAGACAATATTTTATTAATTTTCCCAATTAAATGCTGTACCTGCATGCGAACCCTTACGTTTCAATGCAATACATAATATATAAGAAAAATAATTAATAAATTACAGTATACATATACTCAATAGATTAACATTTGAGCAAGAAACAGAAATACTATATATTAAAAAGTGAGGTAGTGTTCATGGGTTCAATGTCCCTTTAGGAATCGGAATCAGATGGCAGAGGAGAAGCAGCAGTTTCTGAATTGCTGAGTGTGCACCTTCAGGCTTCTGTACCTCCTACCTGATGGTAACAGTGAGAAAAGGGCATGTACTGCGTGCTGACGGTCCTTAATAATGGCCGCTGCCTTTCTGAGACATCGCTCTTTGAAGATGTCCTGGGTACTTTGTAGGCTAGTACCCAAGATGGAGGCGACTAAATTCACAACCCTCTGCAGCTTCTTTTGGTCCTGTGCAGTAGTACCCCCTTACCAGACAGTGATGCAGCTTGTCAGAATGCTCTCCATGATACATCTATAGAAGTTTTTGAATGTATTTGTTGACATACCAAATCTTTTCAAACTCCTAATGAAGTATAGTTGCTGTCTTGCCTTCTTTATAACTGCATCAATATGTTGAGACCTGGTAGATTCTCAGAGATCTTGACACTCAGGAACTTGAAACTGCTCACTCTCCCCACTTCTGATCCCTTCATCTTACCCTTCCTGAAGTCCACAATCAGCTTTTTTGTCTTACTGATGTTGAATGCCAGGTTGTTGCTGTGACACTGCTCCACTAGTTGGTCTATCTCGCTCCTGTATGCCCTCTCGTCACCATCTGAGACTCTACCAACAATGGTTGTATCATCAGCAAATTTATAGATAGTATTTGAGCTATGCTTGGCCACACAGTCATTGGTATAGAGAGAGTAGAGCAGTGGGTTAAGCACACACCCCTGAGATGCACCAGTGTTGATCGTCAGCGAGGAGGGTATATTACTACCAATCTGCACAGATTGTGGTCTTCCGGTTAGGAAGTCGAGGATCCAATGGAGAGGGAGGTACAGAAGTCCAGGCTCTGTAACTTCTCAATCAGGATAGTGGGAATGATGGTATTAAATGCTGAGCTATAGTCGATGAGCAGCATCCTGACATAGGTGTTTGTGTTGTGTTATCATAACATTATAGTCTCATTATAGCACTAATAATTTGCTTTTTCATTCTTCCTTTCAAAGCAGACAACTTCAAGCCTGGCAAATATTGGAGACTTGAGTATATAGTTTTACCAATAACTTCTTACCCTTACTATTCCTCCTATTATTCTTGCCCAAAGTGATCTTATACCTTGAGCTATCATTTCTTAATACTACAAACTTCCATTATCAAGAACAACAAATCAGACAGACATTTTATCTTTTTATTAAAATGGCTGCCTTATCAAGATTTAAGTTCCCCTCAAGCCTATACTGGAATTTTAATGAGAAAATGATTTGCTTAATATTTTAATCTTTAATAAATCTATAGCATGCTCATCATCAATTCTTACATCTATTATGCCCCAATATGTTGATTATTTATACATATTTTATTGCCTAATACATCACAGACTGCTTAGTATTCATCTCTGAGGAGTAGAAAACTATTTGTGAACACATACATAAACAGTTGCTCAAGAAGTACTCCTATTCCAGTATTCAGAATGGGAGGATTATCTTACAAGATGGACAGGCCAGACTAGGTTTATATCCACTGGAGTTCAGAAAAATGAGATAGTGGACATATTCCTTTTCATCCTTTTCTTTTCCTCTAGAGACCATGCAAACCTTCAGATCTCTCTTGCTCAAAGGCAACGGAAAAAGACTTTGAGCATTTTCTAGGCAAAGATAGAGAGATTCTTAATAAGCAAGATAGTGAATGGTTACCACAGATAAAGAGCAATACAGAGCTGAGATTACAAAATTGATTAATTGTGAATTTATTAATGGCAGAGCAGGCTCGAGGGGTCAAATAACCAACTTCTGCCCCTAATCTGCATGTCCTAATAAACACATTACCAAAAAATGGACAAGTTCCCTTCCAATTTCCCCAGATGTTCTTAAAATACACAAATAAAATGAAGTACCTTGCACTGCCTGCAATCCTTCAGGTGGACAATGAAAAGATCAATTTCAACATAGCTTTGATAATGAAATTACTTTTTTTTTTAAAAAAAAAGGAAGAACAGAATTTTTGACTTGTATGTAGTGCACTGTATACGGTACATGTAATTCATTTCTGTTGGATGCAAAATTATTTAATAATTTATGATGTCTATGATGTTTAACTGGTAATAATATGCGTAATAGAAAAAGTTTGGAAATACGTCTATAAAAAAAGGAAACTATAATATTATGCACCTCAATTTTAAGAGATACTTGTAGCTTTACTTTTCTTTTCAATGAAATACTTTTTTTGAAATCCAAACCTTACCTTCTGCAATAGCATGTGGCTTGATAACACACAGAGTGCAATCAATACATTTTGCTGTATTTAATGGTCCTCTGCCAACTGATGGGAAGAAAATGTCTAATTCCTATAAAAATAAAAATAAATAACTAAACACATCAATAAATTGACACATTGTTTTTACTTAAAGAGAAAACTTCTGTTCCATAGCCCAAGAAAAGCAACTGCCAGCACTGACCTCATTTTGGAATCCAGCAATTCAATGAGATCACCATTATTTGCCCACATTATACCGTAGATTGCATGCTTATTTTTGTAAAGCTCTAGTAAGAACTTGCTCAACCATAAACAAATGGCATTTGTATGCAAACTTATGAGGGGTTTAGATAGGGTAAAAGCAAGCAGGCTTTTTCCACTGAGGTTTGGTGGGACTACAAATAAAGATCATGGGTTAAGGGCAAAAGGTGAAAAGTTTTAAGGGGAACATGAGGGGAAACTTCTTCACTCAGAGGGTCATGAGAATGTGGAATGAGCTGCCAGCACAAGTGGTGCACATGAGCTCAATTTCAACATTTAAGAGAAGCTATGTGTATAATAGAGATATGGAAGATTATGGTCCCAGAGCAGGTCAATGGGAGTAGGCAGGGACTAGATGGGCCAAAGGGCCTGTTTCTGTGCTGTACTTTCCTTTCTTTCTCAACTAGGTAGTCTTTCAAGCAACAGGAACAAAAAAATTGAGGATTAATCTTCTGATGTCCTGAAATTTGAAATAACTTCTTATTCAGTACATTATAACTGCATTTACTCAAATGTACAAAAAAATTCCAAAATTAAATATTTAGGTGTCTCAGCTATTTGCTCATCTATTTTACTGATATCCTTGCAAATTGTATCAATTGATGCTGTACAACAAATATGTATTATGAAAAGAAGTTATCCACTTGGGCATCAAGCTCAATCCACCATATAATAAGATGGCAGATCTGACTGTAGCCTCAGCTCTGTTCTTCTACCTACCACCTTTCACCACCTGCTCATCAAAAATCTTTCTTGATAGGTTTTACCTCTATTGTGCTTTAAAGGAAGAATTCCTAATCTTCAATAAAGAAATTCATCTCATCTTAGTTTCAATTGCGTGACCCCTAATTGAAGGCTTTTTTACAATAAGCAACAATCTCCATTCATCCTGTCAAGACCACTTGGGATCCACTTTGTTTCAGCCAACGTAAATTTCACTCTATTAAATTCCAGCCTCTCGTCTAATCTTTCGTTATAACCCACCCACTTCAGATATTGGTCTGATAAGCTTTCTCTGAACCCCTTTCAACCCGGCCCTCCCTAAACAAGGATCTCAGTATTGTACACAGCAATACTTTGCGGTCTCACCAACTGTCTCTGTAACTGAAGCACAGACGGATACTTTTGTATTCAATTCCACTAGAAATAGACAACAATATTCTGTCAACTTTCTTAATCATTTGATACACCTGCATTCTAGTGCGCTCAAAAGTTTCACTAGTCACAAAAAAAAGTAGTAGGATGGAAGACAATGACCATGGAATCTTGTGAAGTGTGGATACATTTTGCCCTAATTACATAGAGTACCAGCAAGATTGCACCTAGAATACTGTGTGCAGTTCTCATCTTCCCAAGGAAAGACAATGCACATGAAGGAGGAGATACATCATAGCAGTGATTTCAGAATTACTTTATCCACGAGACCCGCAGATGTTCAGTTGCCAAGTACAGTATATTCAAACACATATCATTTTTAAGTATTAAAGAAATCATGGGATAAAATGGAACAGCACATGAAAAGATCCCTCAACACCCCAAAGTGTTAATGCAAAATAAGGAGATGAAAGATCAGCCATGATCTTATTGAATGGCGGAGGAGAGCACAAACAGCCGAATAGCCTACATCTGCTTCTTTTTCCTCTGTTCTTGTGGATCAGATTTTCACACACAAAATAAAAATTTGCACTAATCAACACATGAAGAGAGTGAGTTCAAGGATTCCTTTTAAATTAATGGGACTTTCTAATTAAACCTATTTATAATATGAGAAAAATTAGAAGTTTTGAAAATAAAGGCTTTTAATATTTCAGGAGAATAAACTACTCATTAAGAAATATTAACTGACCAATATGAAAATATAAACTGTATTTTTTAAATTTATTGAGATACAGTGCAGAATAGGCCCTTCCGGCCCTTTGACCATGCTGCCCAGCAATCCACCGATTTAATCCTAGCCTAATCACGAGAGAATTTACAATGACCAATTAACCTATCAACCGGTACATCTTTGGACTGTGGGAGGAAACTGGAGCACCTAGAGAAAATCCCGTCATGGAGAGTACGTACAAACTCCTTGCAGGCAGCAACAGGAATTAAACCTGGATCGCTTGCGCTAACCACTACACCACCGTATTATATGATAAAATTAAAACACAAACAGAATTATTAAATAACTGAACCAGCATTTGTTAACATGGTTTTAATGGACTAATGCATGTCTAAGCATAAAGAACTATGCAATAAAAAAGAAGAAAAAAAGTTAAATTTCACCAGGTTACCTGCAAACACATTAACTACGCTATTAAATAATTTAGCAAGGAGAAAAGATCCATGATAATACCATTTTCTTTCAACCTTCCCTTCCACCTCACACAAAAACTTACTCGAGCTGCAGTTGTGGCACATTCAGAGCCATAAATATTACTCTGGATATCAGCATCTCTGTAAAGTGCCCGGAAATTAGCTTCACTTTGTGCTCTGTTTGTACCTCCAGACTCAATTAACTTCTTCCAAGCAGATACTGCCTCATCTCCCAAAATTTCCAGTGCAACTGCAGGACCACAGCTTAAATACTGAAGGAGATCCCTGAAATAGAGCAAGGATATCTCATTATTCTGCACTCAGGCACAGATTTGATTCTTTTAAACCTTTAGCACAAACATACATAGAAGGGGGACACTGTGCAGTTTTATTTCCTGAAAATTTTGGCTTGACTAAACTCATGTTAATGAATAAAACATGTACATTCAGTTTTATGTTACAATAAATTGTGGAAACAAATTAGGCTGAAATAAAACACCATGAATATAAAACAGCATGACAGTTTTGCTCAGTCACAGTCATGCATTCCAGCAACAAAATTCACAGAATATTAGCTCTTACAATTAATTTCTTTCTTTTCCAGATGTTTTCCTTTTGTTTGAAGTAGTGATAGACCAGAAAACATCTGCTGTCCAGAAAGATTATTGTGATTATACCCATCTTTCAGATATTGTTATGATTGGCAAAATGAATCCCTCCATTCAATTTCAAATAAGGGGAATATCAGATAACGGGAATTTACACAGTACCTACGCAGTGTGCTCACAGAGTTCAAATGACATTTTGTCTGATCTAGCTATTAAGACAACAGCAACACAAGATTAAGAAAGAAGATTTTAAAAGTGATTTGCATTAATGCTGGAATGTATATCCTAAAACATTGTATTAAGTTTAGTTCTACTTATAGATTTCTGTAAGGTTCTACAGCCTCATATCCTCCAGGGAACTATAGATACAACCCATTTAGTCTCTTGTATCTCAGGCCCTCTGGTCCTGGTAACAGTCTTGTGAATCTTTGCTGCACCCTTGACATCGTTTCTATTGCTCAGTGTCTGGAACTGCTCTGTGGTCTCACCAATGACTTGTGCATATGCAACATAACGTCCCAACTGAGTGATTCAGGCAGATATGCCAGGGGCCTTCTTCAGCACCCTGTCCACCTGTGTCATCAATTTCAACAGTGTACCTATATTTCTGCGTCTGTCTGTTCTACAGCACTCCTACAGACCTACACTTCACCGTACAAGTCCTATACTAATTTAACTTCTCAAAATACAACACATCACACTCATCTGAGTTGAATTCCATCTGCCATTTGTTGGCCCACTTCCCCAGTTTATCCAGATCCTGTTGCAGTCTTGGTTTATCTTCATTGTTCTCCATACATCAGATTTTGGTGTTATCTACAATCTTTATTAACCATGTTTCTTGGAATGGAGGCCAGTAACTTAGTGGTTGCTGCAGGGGTCAGTTTTGGGACCCTTGTTATATGTTGTTTATATAAATGACTTGGATAAAAATGCGCAAGGCATCAGTAAGTTTACGGATGAAGCAAAATTGAGAGGTATTGTTGATAGTAAAGGTGGTTACCATAGATTACAGGGGGATCTTAATCAGTTAGGGAAATGGCCTGAGGAGTGGCAAATAGACTTTAATACAGGTAAGTGTGAGGTGATACAGTTTGGAAAATCAAAGCAAGACTTATACTATGAGCAGTAGGGCACAAGGGAGTGTAACTGAACAAAGGAACCAAAGAATACAAGTGCATAGCTCATTGAAAGTAGCGTCAATGCTATACAGGTTAGTGAAAGGGGCACTTGTCCACACTGGCCTTCATTGGTTGGGGTGTTATGCTGCAACTGTACAAGCACACTGTGAGGACTGTGTACAGTTTTGGTCGCTGTTATGGGAAACTAGAAAGGGTGCAATAAATATTCGTAAGGATGCTGCCAGGACTAGAGGATCTGAGTAGGACACTGACCAGGCTAGTTCTTTATTCCTTGAGACCTAAGACAATGAGGCAACCTTACAGAAATGGTTAAGATTATGAGAGGCATACATAGCATAGATGGTAACAGCCTTTTTTCCAGGGTAAAGAAGACTAAAACTAAAGGGCATAGGTCTAAGGTGAGGGGTAAAGATTTAAAAGGGACTTGAATGGCAACTTTTTCCATGCAGAGGGTGAAGAGTATAAAGACCGAGTTGCCAGAGAAAGAGGTTGAGGCATATGCAATAAGAAGACTTAGATAGGTACATGGAGCGTCAGGGCTTGGAAGGATGTGGGCCAAAGGAGGATATTGGGACTAGTTGAGTAGTTAGCAAATGACTCATTGGGCTGAAGGGCCTGTATCCATGTTGTATTGCTCTATGGCTCTCTAATGGTAGACCAAATATCAAAACAGATTTGGTCTTCAAAAAAAACCACAGGTTAGTGTCATAATCTTTTTAAATGATAAAATTAAAATGCACCTGATTACTTAACAAGTAAATAGCAGCTGCTTTCAGGTCCTTTTTGATCTCACAGTGAACAGGGTTAAAGGGGCTATGTAAATATAGTTTGCAGATGACAGAGCTGGAGATAGAGCAAGGGATGTTTCAATTAAAATAAATCAGAAGCTGATTAAGATACTAAAGCTGATGTGTATGGTTATTTTTAAGAGGCATACATAGTCTAGTTAAATGGAGGCATGGGACTAAGAGACAGAAAACAGCCAATAGTGATGAGTAGTTGTTTGTAAGACCTGAGGATGGTCTACAGTGGTTGACATGTGTTTACAGGCTAGATTGTTGTAAACAGCCACTGCGAACTCAAGTTATCAGATGGCCTCTTTATATGCTATAGTGACTCCAGAAGAACAATAATGCCACAAAGTACAACTTTATTTTTAAACAAATAGGAACATGATGCTCTTAATGCAGTGGCACTATATTGCAAAAGACATTTTGAAAATTCAACAGATCAAGATAGCGCAAAACAAAATCCATTTGAATCAGAACTGACTACTTACGCAGTTAAGTTAATCATTTTTGCTCTGGTTATTACCAATCCTGAACTGTAGATCAGGTCAATCAGTTTTCCTAGTTTAGCATCAGTACTTGGCTTTATTACACCCAGGGTCCTGAAAAGAGACAAACAGGATTAAAAAGTTATTAAATACCTTGAACAAAACATTTTGAACTCTAGTCACGGTAAATAACAAGATATTCCAACTGAATAATTACTAAAGTTCCAACTGTGACATTACTGGTACTAGTGGTAACAGAAAATTGATATTCACAAACTTATGTCCTATGTTTCAATTTGATGGGTACAAAGCTCAGTAGAAGACAAAATAAACAACTATTACTTAAAAGGCAACAATATTCTTGGTGAACTGATAAATATAGAAATTAAAGTCTACTGGAAATGTGCTGTTAGAAATTATAAACTATTCTTTCTTGCTACAAAGTTAACACCACGTTTAATATCTAGCATTAGCCTTCCTCATTCACATTTTTTCTTGTATTACTATATATACTGTATAAAACCAGAAATCAATGGAACATTAGGGAAAAAGAGAAGAGAAAATATGTTAAGAAAGGAAATCATGTCGAGAATAGATCAAGGAAAGTGGCTGACCAGCACGAATACCTTGAAGGGGCTCGAGGTCTGATGGATTGGAAGGGAGCAGTGTTTGTTAAAATTATTCTTTCAGGCTACTCCCGATTCCCGAAGTGAAACCAGCAGATCACAAGCATTGAAATTACTAGACTCTAGATTAATATCAGGATAGCACCCTTAGCCTCATCCAAAATCAAGAATTTTTCTCCTAGTGCTACCAAATGTAACGAGTCTCCTCCAAATTACAAAACATACAAACCCTGAATTGATGGCAAGTTCCTGGATAAGACAAATTTGTGTAATGATTTCCTTCTTCGAAAGTTTCAATATACTAGCAAAAGCACAGGGAAACTGCTGGTGATGTACTAATACTTTGGAGGCTTCCATTTAGTAGTGTTTATTGCCATACAACACTCATCACAAATTTATTACCTTAATCATAACAATTATTAGAAAATATACTTTAGAGTAATGATGATGCTGGGTTCTGTTAGTGAATACTAATTCCATTTCAATTTGGCTAGGTATGTTGTTCAATCCAAGCTATTGAAATGCAGAAGACATTTATGAGCTTACTGCCAAAAAAATTACTAACAACATAACACGGGCAGTACTCAGGTTTGCAATGTGGACAGCCGAAGAGTACTGAAGGACACAATGCTTGACAGCTCTCCAGTTACAATGGGGAGGGTGCAATTGAAAACAGCTGAATATGAGCCTGTTATTGGTCTGACTCCAACAATTAATTTATAGTGAAAAAAGTACTGTCTCACCAAAATACTGAGATAATCAAAAGGTGATGCCTCAGAAAGGTGTCATGCATCATTAAAGACCCCCACGCTCTTTTCTTATTACTACTATCAGAGAGGAGGTACAGTAGCCGGAAGGTACACACTCAATGTTTTAGGAACAGCTTCTTCCCCTCCACAATCAGATTCCCAAACGGACAATGAAGCAACCCATGAAAACTGCTTCATTTTTTGGATGACTTAATTAAGTTTACATATATTTCTTATTGTAATTTATAATATTTTTTATGTATTGCACTATACTGCTGCTGAAAAACCACAAATTTCATGATATATGCAGTGATAAACCACACAGCAGGCACCCTGCCTTCAAAGGGGGCATTTCAGAACTAGCAATGAAAACATTGCAGATGCTGAAAATCTAAGGTTAAAAACATGAAATGCTGGAAGCACAAAGCAAGTTAAGCAGCTTCTACAGAAAGAGAAAGAGTAAATGATTCAGGGCGAATGTACATTGTCACAAATGGAAAGAAAACAAGTTAGCTTTAATTTACATGGAGGTGGTAGGGAAAGGAAATAGAACAAAAAGGAGTACAGGTGTCCCCTGCTTTTCAAACGTTCGCTTTACGAAACCTCACTGTTATGAAAGACCTACATTAGTACCCTGTTTTCGTTTTCAGAAGGTATTTTCACTGTTACGAAAAAAAAAATCAGCGCGCAATGAAAGGCAGCGTGCGCCCCGAGTTACCGCTCTCCCCGGATTTGGAATGGTATTCTCGCCGGCATTGCTTAAACACATGCCTGTTTGCAAGATGAGTTCTATGGTATCGGAAAAGCCTAAAAGAGCTCGTAAGGGTGTTACACTTGGCATAAAACTAGACATAATTAAGTGTTTTGATCGTGGTGAATGAAGTAAGGACAAAGTGAGTTTGGCTTGTAGAAGCTGACGAAGATGATGTTGAAGAGGTTTTGGCATCCCATGACCAAGAACTGATAGATGAAGAGCTGATGCAATTGGAAGAAAAAAGGATAACAATCGAAACCGAATGAGTAATGATAAAGTACGACTTTAATTTTGAAAGGGTACGTCGGTTTAGGAGATATTTGCAGGATGGTTTGAGTCCTTACAAAGAACTGTGATAGAAAAACGCGCGAGGCTCAGCAGTCAAGCAAGCCTTCCACATCAGACGATGAACCTTGACCTTCGACATCGAGGCGGGCAGTCATAGGAGAAGATGAGCCGCCTGCTCTAATGGAAACAGACGACGAGATGACACCCCAGTGTCCCACCACCCCAACACCCAGGCCACGGACAGATACCGATTCACGGAGAATGCAACAGTAGCCAGGAGGCACACAGCACATCTTTAAGAAAAAAGCTGAAATAAACATGCTAATTAATTAGGTGCCACCGACACGTAATTGTCAGCCCAGATCAGAGACGACGCAGTTGGCAATCCCCTCTGATCTGGGTCGACAATTACGAGTCGGGTGGCACCTAATTAATTAGCATGCTTATTTCGGCTTTTTTCTTAAAGATGTGCTGTGTGCCTCCCGGCTACCGCTGCATTCCTGAATGCTTCGTGGCAATGTATCACTCGGCGGCCTGGAGGGTGAGGGCCACTGCACCACCCAAACTCCGACTCAGTCTAACACACCATCATCAGTGTGCTCGGCGCTGTCCCGATTCCGGTAAGTGATACTACACTGTACATACATTATTTCTACTTTATATAGGCTGTGTATTTTTGTGTGTTATTTGGTATGATTTGGCAGCTTCATAGCTTAACGGTTACTGGAGTTAGTGTTCTTGCCAACAGCGCTTGTGTGAGATTTTCTGCTGACGGCGCTCGTGTGAGATTTTCGCTTCGGCGAACAGTTCAGTAATGATTGTGGAAAAGTATTTCTACTTTATATAGGCTGTGTATTTATCATATCATTCCTGCTTTTACTATATGTTACTGTTATTTTAGGTTTTATGTGTTATTTGGCATGATTTGGTAGGTTATTTTTGGGTCTGCGAATGCTCACAAAATTTTCCCATATAAACAAATGGTAATTGCTTCTTCGCTTTACGACACTCCAGCTGACAAACCGTTTCATAGGAACGCTCTACCTTTGGATGGCGGGGGAAACCTGTAGTTGTGACATGGCAAGGACAGCGTTTTGCTAGGATAAGCTGCTGAAGGCATCTGGTTGCGAGTGAGAGTGACAGAAAAGAAACATGAACAGCAGAATGCAACAGCTATGAAATGACAGCTGTAGGAAAGTTAGGTTGTGTTCCAAAGAAATAAAAATTGAAACAATATTACAGATCGAAGACCCACTGCAGAACCGGGCAGAATAAATGAGTTACCTGAAATTAAACAATTAGATATCAAGTCCAGAAGGCTAGAAAATATCCTGACAAAAGAGCAAGCTTATGATGAACCACATAACAACAGTGTAGAGATTCACAGACAGATGGAGGAGGACAGGGTGGAAGGGCAACCAGCAGCTTAGGGCCAGCCCTTAGAACTGAAGACAGGTGCTGCACGAAGTAGTCACTTAATCTGCATTTGCTTTCTCCAGTGAACAGGAGGCCATATTGCGAGCACCAAATGCAATAGAATTGGATAGGAATGTAACTGAATCAATGCTTCACTTGGAAAGACTGCTTAAGCACCTGGACAATGAGAAGACATGAGGTGAAATAGCACAAATAGTACATGATGTATCGTTGGTTATATGGGAGAAGGCTTTGATAAGGAGAATGTTTGAAGTGAACAAAAATGGACCAGGGAATCAAACGGAAAAATCCCTTCAGAATGCTGAAAGAAGGAGGGAGGGAAGATAAGCCTGGTGATGGAAATTGCAAAGGATAATCCATTTTTTACAGAAACTGGTGGGATATGACTAGTAGAGGAGCACAATCCCTGCACTTTCCAGAAGAGGGTGGGAGAATAGAAATGCAGAATATAGGTGGCATGTAGTCAGATGTGGCAGAGAGAGAAGCCACCGCTCAGAAAGCCACGGTGGCAAATACACTCAATGGCCAATTATTAGGTGCCCCTGTTTCTAATGAAGTGGTCACTTAGTGTATGCCTGTGATCTTCCACTGCTGTAGCCCATCTATTTCAAGATTCAACATGTTGTGCCTTTAGAGATGCTCTTCTGCACACCACTGTCGTAACACATGGTTATTTGAGTACTGTTGCCTTATTCTCAGCTTCAATCAATCTGGCTATTCTCCTCTGACTTCCCTGATTGTCAAAGCATTTTTGCCCACAGAACTGTCTCTCACTAGATGTTTTTTTGTTTTTCCCATCATTCTCTGTAAAACCTAGGAACTATTCTGCATGAAAATCCCAGGAGATCAGCAGTTTCTGAGATACTCAAATCACCCTGTCTATTGCCAACAGTCATTTCACAGTCAAAGTCACTTAGATCACATTTCTTCCCCATTCTGATGTTTGGTCTGAACAACTGAACCTCTTGACCCTGTTTGCATGCTTTGATGCATTGAGTTGTTGCCACATGACTGGCTGATTGCAGGTGTACCTAATACAGTGACCACTGAGTGCATGTATACAGTCTTTTCATTGGACTGGATACACCAGACACATTGGAACTGGGAGAATGGAATGGAATCCTTAAAGAAGGGAGGGTGGGAGTGAGTAGTATTGAAATTGCTACAGGAATCAGTAAACATGTGGTGGATATTTCACAACTGCCATAGTCAGACATACTGGGCATTAAAACATCTTCAATTTACTGGAAAATACCAGTAAGAGTACTAGCATCAATCTGGTTATATGCAACTCAAATCAACTATCTAGGATCTAACAT
Source organism: Mobula birostris (assembly GCF_030028105.1). Lineage (NCBI taxonomy): Eukaryota > Metazoa > Chordata > Chondrichthyes > Myliobatiformes > Myliobatidae > Mobula > Mobula birostris. Next base: position 46,350,415 of record NC_092375.1, on the reverse strand, counting down.
CTGTAAACGGAATACAAAGAAATAATTCAAATATTTACAACATTTATGACAGCAATTAAGCACTCAGCTTAAAATTCAAAATGGCAAATCGAAAAATGCTGCAACACAGTACTAGGTCTAATTCTCATCAGTAATTAACTGGATCTGTAAACATACTTAGGAATTAACTTCTTACTTTTGCTTCTTACTTCCCAGTCTGCGTGCTGTATATTGGTCCCCATAGTCCACCAATCGCAGCTGACGAGCGTATACAGTAATCATGCTGCCAACAAACAAGTCTTCTGATCGTAATTCATCATATTTAGTTCGTTTCAGAAAGGTACGATGGTTTTTAATGTCAAACTGCAAAATGTCAAAAGCAGCATCGTTAATCATAACATAAAAGCAAATCTCAAAAGCTAAAGCAGAAACATGAAATTGCACACGTCTTCAATTGAATAATTTATGTTAATCGGGGAGGGGAGGATAAAATAAGTTTGAGATTAATTAAAATGCAGGGATCTACATCAGATCATCCTTAACACCCTTAAATTATGTGGCATTCTTAAAAAAAAGAAATAAATCAAAGATGGAGGATCAAGGACCAATTTTATTTGCCATGTACTGTACACGTATTAGCAATTTGCTATGGTGCATTGGTCAGGGTGTGAATGTAACAAAAAGCTGCATTCAACAATTATAAAGAATTATGTAAAAACTAAAGTTAGAAGTTAAAGTACAGATATAGAATAAAATGTGCATAATTAACATCAGCGTGTATTTACAATTTAAACAGCATTATAAAAAGTGGTTTAACGTGTGTATGGTTCAGTGTAGTGACAGAGGTAATAAATGGGGGGGGGGAGGGGCGGTGTAATTAGAATTGTTGATCAGATTAACTGCCTGGGGAAGAAACTTCTAAAGTTAGCGTAAAAGAGGCTTTTGCAGGATTTTTAGCATCCACAATCATTTTTCCTGTGTAGCCAATGACCTTTTCTGTTGACCTGACAGTTCACTGTAGTTTTCATATATTGTGAGAGGATGCTACACCAAACCAGGTAATTATGACTGACGTGAGGATGCTCTCCAGGATGGCACTGTAGAATTGCACCAGTATGCTTTGGGGAAGACAGAATGTTACCAGCTGGTGTCAGAATACATCTTTTGCTGAGCCCTTGTTAAAGGATGAGTTATGGTTCCCCTAGATGAGGTCTTGTGAACTAATAATACCCAGGTACCCGAATGTTGAAACACTGCTAATTGATGATGAGTGGATGGAGAAGAGATAACGATGGAGGCACGCTTGGTCGTAATGGCTTCTCCAGGTCCAACAAAAGGTGAAAACGCTTTTCTTCTAAGAATAAGGCTCTGTTGGATATTGGTAATGGAAAAAACTGCAAGCTCAGTTCATTGGAAAGACTGATGGCAGGGAAGCTGTGTGGCCTCAGTTGTTGCACGTACCAGGCCTTCATGCCCTGGTGTTACCTGTTACAGCTATCCAGGGAGGAGGTGCCAGAGGTGGTGTGGGAGAGAACAGATGCTCTGTGGGCTCTGAAATCCAGATGGTTGGGGTCTGGCCCCTGCAGGCTGGCTTTCCTGTTGGTGCTGCTCTCCAGTGTTCACTCCCTGGAAGACAAACTGGTTTGCTTTCAGCTTCCGCTGACCTAGCACAAGTTGAAGAACTTTTGTGTACTTGTTCTTACAGATATGTAGCTCCCGCACAACATCCCAAGCACTATCAATCTTCAGGCCATGCCAGTTTAGAGACTTGTGCCAATATTATTTTTGTGACTGTATGTTCTGTGTTTTGGACCTTGGCCCCAAGGATAATAACTGTTCCTGAACCTGGTGGTGAGAGTCAAAAGATTCCTGTACCTTCATCCTGATCGCAGCAGCAAGAAGAGAGCATGACCTGAGTGATGGGGGTTCCCGATGATGGATGCTGCTTTCCTGTGACAACACCAAATGTAGATGTGCTCAACGATGGGGAGGGCTTTACCCATGATGGACTGGGTCGCATCCATTACAGTTTGAAAGATTTTCTCTTCAAAGGCATTGGTGTTTCCATACCAGGCTGTGATGCAGCCGATCAATACACTCTCCACCACACATCTATGGAGGATTGTCAAAGTTTTAGACAGCCTGGTGACCTAGACTGGATTTCATAAGCTTACACATTGCTTTAAATATTTCATATCAGTTAGCATTATTTGCATGCTTCATTCCACGAACGACAAGAAATGCATAAGTCCAGGATGTCAAAATTAACCTTGAAGCAATCAGTACGCTTGTTGGCACAATCACCACCACCTCATATTTCTACATTCCAGATTTCCTCACATGACACTATTTTAACCAAAGTCAGCACCATTGCCCAAGAGTCTAGGAGAGCAATTCCTTTGCCTATATGAAGCAAATTTTTCTAGAAATTAGTGAAACAATAAATTAGTAGTTAAGCATTATTCTAAGAGCACAGGTTAAATGGGATTGGCACCCAATGATAGTTTACAGCAGTGGTAACACAGTACCTTACAACTACCAGTCTGCTAATCTTGCAAAGACGAGCAGGCAGTTTGCAATAACACATAACTTGACATGATATCAAAGTATGATTGAGGTACCAAGCATGACATGAACAGCAAGGTGAGACTGGGAAATAACTGAAAGAAAAATCAGAAATCCAACAGGAAGGTAGCCCTGATTCAAATGATAAATTCAAAATATAATGTGCTGGTTATAGCAAATATTATAGCATTATGGCCATAAATTCATAAATTTATTCAAATTAATAGATATTGCCACTGAAAAACATGGAATAAACTGAAGGCTATAGCAATTTAGTATACGAACCAATGAAAATTATAGTTAACAATCACTGTTGCAGCTGGAGACTACATTGCATTGGAGTAATTTATGATGAAAATCCAATTTCAAAGTCTATTTGTATTATCCTATTTTCCAGCAGATTAAAGAGTGATTAAAGGTTCCATCCTTTTAGCAGATTATTTTAAGCTCCTTACCCCCTCTGTGAATACAACAAGTTGCTCTAAATCCAATATTGGTTTTAAGGGCAAAGAAAATGAATATCCATAGTAAGCAAAACATTGATATTACAATGATGATTAAGTACCATAAAATGCTAGATTAGCAGGAGCTCCCAACCTTTTTTTTTAAATGGAATTGACCAATACCATTAAGCAAAGTGTCCATGGGCCCCGGGTAGGGAACCCCTGTAGGTAAATACAGTAGCATGCTATTGACAAAACTCAAAACTGTCATCTCTATTTCATTGTGTTATCTTATATGCAAAATAACATTAAACCAGAAATATACTGGACAAGTACAAGACCAGATCAAAAGATGTTTTCAATTAAATTATTCAATTCTTACCCATCCCAACGATCTTAGATCAGAAATGGGTTGGTAAGGGAAAGGGGCATCCTGATAAACAATGTTTACTTTAATGAAACATTATCTCAACCAATTAAAGAAATATCTAAGTTTGTAATTCCACAGAAATTCTTAAGTTGGAAACAGGCACCAGGTAGCAGAATCAAATCAAAATGTTTACAGTCACATTAGCAATCTTAACCTGATAAAAGTGATAGTGCTACTGTAAATTAAAATAATGATATTGTGTCATACTTGGTGGAGGAAGAGGAAAACATTATGGATATCCACAGATTTAGAATATTGATGATTCAGAGACAAGAGTCCTACAACTAATGGAAAAATTAAGGACCAACAAATCTCCAGATGCTAAAGGCTTCCATCCTAGGGTTTCCAAGGAACTAGTATAAACACGACTTGCTCAAATGACAATCAGAGTATTTGTATAGACAAATAACAGAGTTAATGTTTGAGGTTGATGGCCTTCCTCAGTTCTTCCTAGTTTATGAGAAATAGAAAGAAATTTCAAATGCATAGAAGTGTCAGAAAACAAATACACATATACATACAGACACACACAAACAAACATTTGTGCAGTTGTAAGAAAAAGTTTGTGAACCCTTTGCATTTACCTGGTTTTCTGCATTATTTACTCAATAAAATGTGGTCTGATGCTCATCTAAGACACAATAGACAAACACAATCTGCCTAAACTAATAACGCACAAACAATTGTACTTTTCATGTCTTTATTGAACACATTATTTAATTATTTACAGTCCAGGCTGAAAAATGTATGTGAACCCTTGTATTTAATAACTGGTAGAATTTACTTTAGCAGCAATAATCTCCACCAAACATTTCCTGTAGCTGCTGATCAGACTTGCACATTGGCGAGGTGAAATTTTTGATCATTCTTCCATGCAAAACTGTTTCAATCCATCAATATTTCTGGGATACATTGCATGAACAGCCCTGTTCAGGTCATGCCATAGCATCTCAAATCGGTTAAGGTCTGGACTCTGACTTGGTCATTCCAAAATACAATTTTTTTTTCTCTTTTTAAACCCACTCTGATGTTGATTTACTCTTGTGTTTCAGATCATTGTCTTGATGCATCATCCAACTTCTGTTAAGTTTCAGGTGGCGGACCGCTACCCTGACATCCTCCGTGATGCTCCTTCCACCATGCTTCACGGTTGGGATGAGGTTTTGTTGTTGGTGTGCAGTGCCTTATTTTCCTCCAAACATCTATCCACAGAACATTGTCCCAGAAGTATTATGGAGCATCCAGGTAGTCTTTTACAAATTTGAGACATGCAGCAATGTCTTTTGAGAGCAGTGGCTTCCTCCCTGGTGTCCTTCCATGAACACCATTTTTGTTCAGTTTTTTTCTTATAGTGGACACATGAACAGAGACTTTAGCAATTCCTGCAGGTCTTTTGCTGTTACAGGTCCACAATCCCTTATCCGAAATCCTTGGGGCCAGTTGCATTTCGGAATTCAGAATTTTTTGGATTTCAGAACTCCCCCTCCCCCACCAATACCAAAAAACACGTATGCTCAAGTCCCTTATTTAACCTGCCTCAGTGCGGTGGACTTTAGGACCCAGCAGCGCACCAAACCTACGCACATCCTCCCATATACTTTAAATCATCTCTAGATTACTTACATTACCTAACACAATGTAAGTAATTGTTATACTGTATTGTTCAGGGAATAATGACAAGAAGAAATTTTATTTCAAACAAAAACATTCAATAAAACATAAAAATATACAGCTTCAAATGAACTGAATCAAACACATGGTAAATGACTTATTGGAATAAATGTAGAACGCCACTGTCACTATAAAACTTCAGTAACTTGTCTTTCTGTTTATTTAAATCATATACAGTGGTAGTTCCGACACTATTTTCTATAGTAAGATGCCGCGCAGACACACCACGATCAAGCTTCTGTAATAACTCCACTTTCTGCGTTATTGATAATGATAGATGCTTCCTTCTCTTTTTCTCATTGTTACCCATAGGGGTATCTGCAGCTCTTTTTGACATTTTCACAGTGAAATTAAACACAAAGTCAACAGTGAACACAAAATATCAGCGAACGGCAAATGCACGTGTAACCAGTACGAGCGCTAAGCCACAACTGATGTCTGGCGACTTCTGCCAGTGCTGCCACGTCACACCTGAGTGACGTCAGCTGTTGGTGAAAAAAGAAACTTCGGTTTTCGGAGCACTTTGGATTTCAGAATTTCAGATAAAGGAATGTGCACCTGTACCACTGGGTTCTCTTTCACCTTCTTCAGCATTGCATATTGTATTCCTGGTGTGATCTTTGCAGGATGCCCATTCCTAGGCAGAGTAGAAATAGCAATGAATTTCCTCCATTTGTAGACCATTTCTCTTACTATGGACTGACAATACACAGGTCTTTGGAAATGCTTTTGTAGCATTTTTCAGCTTCATGCACCTCTACAATTCTTCTTCTAAGGCCCTCTGACAAGTTGTTTGAGTGAGGCATGGGTGCACACAAACAGATCTTTCTTGAGAAAGAAAGTAACCTGACTTTGTGTGTCTTTATTTTTAAATTGGCAGGGCACCTCTCCGACCCACACCTCCAATCTCATCTCATCGATTGGAACATCTGACTCCAAATAACTTTTGTACAAAGCATTACATCACAGGTTCAAATTCTTTTTTGAACCTAGACTGTAATTGTTTAAATGGTGTACTCAGTACTGACGAGAAGTACAATTGTTTGTGTGTCATTAGTTTAGGCAGAATGTGTTTGTCTATTATTGTGACTTGGATGAAGACCAGACCACATTTTTTGAAAAATTAATGAAGAAAACCAGGTTATTGCAAAGGGTTTACAAATATATATTATTTATAAAATCTTACTGTATTACTTCATTTTCCCCTGTAAATGCCTGCAAGAAAATGAATTTCAAGTTAGTACTTTGATAATAAATTTACTTCAAACTTTGAACCTGTGCGTCGATCAATCTCCTAAAAGTTTTTAAAAAGTGATAAATGAACAGGAAATTATGGATCAATCATCCCAATAGTGTGCACATATTTTTACATAGAAACCCTGAATACAGTAAGAGGCTATTCAGCATTTCCTGTCAATCCTATGGCAGTTGCTATATCCCACTCCAATGAGATAAATCACATTAGTGGAAGTGTCAGTATTAGTAGTTGGTATCAGTATTAACTAACCATGATGAAAATTAGGAGCGACAATGCAAGTGTCTTATTGCAAAATGCCACTCTCAGTTATCATACAAATTTACTTCCTTTCTGTTTTACCTTTGTTAAGAAACAATCAAGCAATTTAATTTCAGAACAGGTTTATAAATCAGTCTTACTGTACATGATGTAAAATTTGTCGTTTTGCGGTAGCAGTACTGTCCAAAGAAATAAAATTACTGTAAATTACAAAATAAATAGTACAGAAAGATTGATGAGATAATGCTCACATGCCATTCAGAAATCTGATGGCAGAGCGAAGGAAGCTGTTCCTGAATTGCTGAATATAGGTCTTCAGGCTCCTGTACTTCTCGGAGGGCAGTAACAAGACGGAATGTTCTGGATAGTGAGGGACTTCAACTGAGGAACGCTGCCTTCTTGAGGCACCAGCTTTTGAAGATGTCCTTGATGGTGGGAAAGGTTGCGTCTGTGATGGAACTGACTAAGTCTACAACTTCTTGTGATTCTATGCATTAGAACCTCCACACCAGACTGTGATGCCACCAGACAAAATGTTCTCCACTATAAAGCTACAGAAATTTGCAAGAGTCTTTGGTGACATACCAAATCTCTACAAACTCCTAATGGAGTGGAGCTGCTAGCATGCTTACTTTGTGATTGCATTAGTGTTGACATCCAGGAACTTCAAGCTGCATACCCTTTCCACTGCTAACCTCTCAAAGACGACTGATGTGGTTTCTCCCAACTTCCCGTTCCTGAAGTCCACAATCATTTCCTGAGTCCTGCTGACATTCAGTGAGAGGTTGTTACTGTGATAATACTCAAACAGCCAACCTTTCTGAATCCTGTATATCTTTTCATTGCCATCTGAGATTTTATCAACAACAGGGGTATCATCTGCAAATGTATGAATGACATTTGAGCTGTCCCTAACCACACAGTCAAGAGTCTGGAAAGAGTAGAGCAGTGAGCTAAGCATGCATCCTTGAAGTATGCATGTGTTGACTATCAGCTAGGAAGAGATGTTATAAGACCATCAATATAGGAGCAGAATTAGGCCATTTGGCTCCTTAGGTCTGCTCTGCCATTTCATCAAGGCTGATCCAATTTTCCTCTCAGTCCCTATCTCCTGCTTTCTCCCCATATCCCTTCATACCACAATCAATCAAGAATCTATAAACCTCTGCTTTAATATACATAAAGACTTGGCCTCCATAACTACCTGTGCCAAAGAATTTCACAGATTCACCACCCTCTGGCTAAAGATTCTAAAAGGATGCCCCTCTATTCTGAGGCTGTGTCCTCTGGACTTAGAATCTTCCACCATAAGAAACATCCTCTCTACATCCACTCTATTAAGCTCTTTCACCATTTGATAGGTTTTAATGAGGTCACCCCTCGTTCTTCTGAATTCTAGTGAATACAGCATCAGAGCCATCAGATGCTTTTCATATGACAAGCCATTCAATCCTGGAATCATTTTTGTGAAGCTCCTTTGAATCCTCTCCAGTTTCAACACATTCTTTCTTAGATAAGGGGACTCAGATAAGGATGCTGTCAAAGTTGTATGCCATCTTGGACAATGTCTCCCATCCACTACATAATGGACTGGTTGGGCACAGGAGTACATTCAGCCAGAGACTCATTCCACCGAGATGCAACACAGAGCGTCATAGGAAGTCATTCCTGTCTGTGGCCATCAAACTTTACAACTCCTCCCTTGGAGAGTCAGACACCCTGAGCCAATAGGCTGGTCCTGGACTTATTTCCTGGCATAATTTACATATTACTATTTAATTATTTATGGTTTTATCACTATTTAATTATTTAAGGTGCAACTGTAACAAAAACCAATTTCCCTCAGGATCAATAAAGTATGACTATGACTATACCTGCTCACAATACTCCAGGTGAAGCCTCACCAATGCTTTACAAAGTCTCAACATCACATCCTTACATTTATATTCTAATCCTTTTGAAATGAATGCTAACATTGCATTTGCCTTCCTCACCACAGACTCAACCTGCAAATTAACCCTTAGGTGCACATGCACTGGTCGTGCATGCAGCCTGTTACAGCTGTTCTGATTAGTTTTCTTACTTTTTTATCTGTTGTATTTTTTTTTCCACGGTAATACGTTGAAGCTTCACCCTCTCTAACATGCTGGTGGAGAGAATTTTATCTGGGTTTTTAGCGCTGGAAATAGTTACATTCGGACAGGTCTCATTAGCGGGGCAGCAATATGGTCGCATTGTTTATTCCAGGGACCAGTTGATTGCGCTTCTGCCGGCCGGTTTAGCGAACAGAGCGGTGGAAACCCCGGCTGAAATCTGGAGGAAAACACACAGAGGATGCAGAGGGGGATCAAAAAGGCGAGGAAAGAGGACCAGGTCGAGACAACAGAGACTTCTGGAGAAGAGGAGTTCTCCATTTGGACTGCACATGGACATACCCAACCAAAACTTTTCCATGGAGGGCTTCCAGACTGTTCGGGCTGACCGGAAGTGCACTGAGAGCGGTAAGCATAAAGGTGGTGGGCTTGCTGTTCTGGTTAACAATGGATGGTGCAATCCTGGTCAAATTACGATCCAGGAACGTGTTTGTAGCCCCAATATTGAACTTTTTGCTGTTGGACTCCAGCCATATTCCACTGAGATACAACACTGGGCATCATGGGAGGTTGTTCCTGCTTGTGGCCATCGAACTTTGCAGCTCCTCCCGTGGAGGGTCAGACACCCTGAGCCAAAAGGCTGGTCCTGGACCTATTTCCATCTGGCACAGCTTGCACATTGTGGTTTGATTGTTTGTGGTTTTTGTATTTCTATATTTATGCTCTATTCTTGGTTGGTTCAGCTGTAACGAAACTCAATTTCCCTCAGGATCAATAAAGTATGTCTATGTCTATGGAACCCTGCACAAGGACTCCCAAATCCCTTTGCACCTCAGTTATTTGTATTTTCTCTCCATTTAGAAAATAGTCAACCTTTCCATTTCTTCTACCAAAGTGCATGGTCATACACTTCCCAACAATGTATTTCATCTGTCATTTCTTGTCCATTCCCCTAATCTGTCTGAGTCCTTCGGTGGCCTCTCTACTTCCTCAAAACTACCTGCCTCTTCATCCATCTTCATACAGTCTGCAATCTTTGCAACAAAGCCATCAATTCTGTCATCCAAATCATTGACATATAACGTAAGAAGAATAGGTCCTAACACACATCCCTAAGGAACATCACCAGTCCCTGGCAGCCAGTCAGAAAAGGCTCCTTTTATTCCCACTCTTTGTCTCCTGCCATTCGGCCACTGCTTTATCAATGCTAGAATCTCCCTTGTGATCCCATGGGCTTGTAGCTTGTGAAGCAGCCTCATGTGTGGCATCTTGTCAAACGCCTTCGGAAAATCCAAGTACACAACATCAACTGATCTTCTTTGTCTATCCTGCTTGCTACTTCTTAAAGAATTCCAACAGATTTGTCAGGCAAGATTTTCCCTTGAGGAAACCATGCTGACTACGGCCTATTTTACCATGTGCTTCCAAGTACCCTGAGACCTCATTCTCAATAATTGAATCTAACCAATGAGGTCTGACAATAGTTTCCTTTCATCTGCCTCTCTCCCTTATTGAAGGGTGAAGTGACATTGGCAATTATCCAGTCTTCCAGAACCATTCCAGAATCTAGTGATTCTTGAGAAATCATTACTAATACCTCCATGATCTCTTCAACCACTTCTTTCAAAATCCTGGGGCATACACCATCTGGTTCAGGTGACTTATCTACCTTCAGGCCTTCCAGTTTCCCAAGAACGTTCTCTTTAGTAATGGTAACTTTACATACTTCATGCCACTGACACCTGAAACTTCCACCATTTGGCTAGTGTCTTCCACAGTGAAGACTGGTCCAAAATACTTATTCTGTTCAGCTGCTATTTTGTTGTCCCCATTACTATCTTTCCAGCAATCCAACATCTCCTCTCATCTCTCTTTTATACTTTATGTATCTGAAGAAACTTCTGATATCCTCTTTAATATTATTGGCTAACTCTACTTTTGTATTCCGTCATTACCTCCTTCATGACTTTTTTTTTAAAGTTATCTTCTGTTGGTTTTTAAAAGCTTCCCAATCCTCTAACTTCCCACTAATCTTTGAATCTTTGTTCTACTATATGCCCTCTCTTTGGCTCTTATGTTGGCTTTGACTCCTTTTGTATTCCATGGTTGTGTCATCTTGCCTTTAGAATACTTCTTCCTCTTTGGGATGTATACATCCTGTGCCTTCTGAATTGCTTCCACAAATTCCAGCCATTGCTGCCCTGCCGTCATCCCTGCCAGTGTTCTTTTCCAATCAATTCTGGCCAACTCCTCTCTCATGCCTCTGTAATTCCATTTACTCCACTGTAATACTGATACATCTGACTTTAGCTTCTCCTCAAATTTTAGGGTGAACTTGATAATGTTAAGATCACTTGCCCCAATGGGTTCTTTTACCTGAAGTTCTCTAATCAATTCTGGCTCATTGCATAACACCCAATCCAGAATAACTGATCTTTTAGTGGACTCAACCATGCACTGCTCTAAAAAGCCATCTTGTCAGTACTCTAGAAACTTCCTGTCCTGCAATCTAGCACCAACCTGATTTTCCCAATGTACCTGCATATTGAAGTTCCCCGTGCCCTTGCGGCATGCATTTTCTATCTCCCATTGTAATTTGGAGGTAACATTCTTTTGCTGTTTGGAGGGCTGTATACAACTTTCACTAGGGTCTTTTCACACTTGCAGTTCCTTAGCTCTATCCACAATGATTCAACACTTTCCAAGCCTGTCACCCCTCTCTAATGATTTTATTTCTTTTTTTAACCAACAGAGCAATGCCACCCTCTCTGGTTTCCTGCCCATCTTTTTGATATGATGTATCCTTGTATATTAAGCTCCCAGCTATAATTTTCCAGCCATGATTCCGTAATGCCTGTAAGATCATACCTGCTAATCTGCAACCGTGCTGCAAGTTGATCTACTTTATTCTCTATACTGCGCACACTCAGTCTTGTATTCACCCTTTTCAATTTTGTCACACCATGCTCAACCATTTGATTCATAACATCGTCTGGGGTCTTACCAACATCTGCCTCCACAATCTTCCAATAACTGTTCTGGCACTCTGGTTCCCATTCCCCTGTCAATCTTAGTTTAAGCCCCACCATGCAGCATTAACAAACCTTCCCACTAGGATATTAGTCCCCCTCCTGTTCAAGTGTAAACCATCCCTTCTGTACAGGCCCCTCCATCCCTGGAAGAAAGATCAATGATCCAAAAATCTTATGCCCTCCCTCCTACACCAACTCCTTAGCCACATATTAAACTGTATCATCTTCCTAGTTCTAGAGTCACTAGCACATGGCATGGGGAGCAATCCTGAGATCACAACCCTGGAGGTCCTGCCCTTTAACTTAGTACATAATTCCCTTAACTCCCTATGCAGAACCTCGTCCCTCAATCTTACCCATGTCACTGGTACCTACATGGACCACGACTTCTGGCTGTTCACCATCTCACTTAAGAATGCTGAGGACTCTAGCTGAGATATCCTGGACCCTGGCACCTGGGAGGCACGGACCATCTGGGAATCTCTTTCTCACGCACAGAACCTACTGTCCATTCCCTTAACGAATCCCCTATCATCACAGTGTGTTATCAATAATCCAAACTGATCTCTCAGTGGTGAAGCCAAGGATCCAGTTGCAGATGGTGGTACAGAGGCTTAGGTTTTGAAGCTTGGTGGTGAATACTGAGGGGATAATGGTATTCATAAACAGCAACCTGATGTACAGTATATTTTGCTGTTTTCTAGGTGTTCCAACACAGACTGAAGACCCAGTGAGATTGCGTCTGCTGTAGACCTGTTGCGGCAGTAGGCAAATGGCAACAGGTTCAGGTTGTTGTTCAGGTAGGAGTTAATTTTAGCCATCATCAACATCACAAAGCACTTCATTATGGTAGGTATGAGTGCTACCAGTTTACAGTCATTAGGGCACTTCACCCTGTTCTTCCTGGGCACCAGTATGATGGCTGCCCTTTTGAAGTAGATGGGAACCTCAGACCGCAGCAAAAAGAAGTTGAAGATGTCCTTGAACATACCAGACAGTTGTTGCCACAAGTTTTTAGTACCCAGCTGGTACTCAGCACACACTAGTATGCCTTGCAAGGGTTCATCTTCTTGAAGAATTTTTTGACCCCAGCCTCCATGACAGAGATACCAGATGCTGTGGATCAAAACATGTTTCAAGATGGAAAAAAATTAAAGTACACTATTATCCAGTTCATGGGAGATTACTATTTTTAAAATGTCTTTAATATATAAATGCCAAGCAATACTTACATCAATATAATCCATCCCTCCCTTGCATATGAGTTGTAATGAAAGAAATCACAGGCAAGCAACGGGCTTTATCTATGATGTATCTTCACAATATATTATTTGTTAAATGGATAAAGCTAGGGTCAAAGACAGGGAGACTTGAAATCCCGTAGTAGGTCAGAAAGAAACATCTTGGTTTTCAGATGTAGCATGTGGATCACATATAGCGTACTGCAGAAAAACCTCAAAAACCACTAGCCAGGAAATCACCAGAGACTCAAATTACCAAAATGACTGAACACATTGAAAGTTTTACAGTTGATCAGTGAAAGACTTGCTTCAAATACAGCATGTTGTTGGTTTTATTGAAGAGCTGATATAGGTGGACAGGACATATCTCTACAAGTTATTTATATGTACATAAAAGACATTTTATCATGTCCTTCAAAACAGATACATACACAAGTTGAAGTTCACATTATTAATTTGGCTAGGCCATTGTCTGAGCAGCAAGGCACAAAAGGAGAAACGCGCAGGTTCCCCGATTGCTTAAATCTAAGAAATGAAGCTGCAAGCTGTTTACATAATTACATAGATAGCAAGGCAGAAAGACCATTGATAAAAAGAAATAAAATGAATCAGCAGAAGCAAAAAAAAAACAGGGTATCAATTAGGACTGTAAAGAAAAAAAACTTCCTAAAGTGATGAAAAGTTAGAAACAGAGGTTCAAAGATCCTAAAAGGTCCATACACAGATTTGTGTCATGGACAAGCAAAACTAAATCACAAAGGTTAGTGGATACTCAAAGGGCTTGGACACAAAAAGATAAAGACTACCCTTTAATCAAAAAAGTCTACAAGTATTGTGGAGATCTAGATATTCCAACACAGGAAAGATATAGGCTTTAGAGGAAGAATCAATAGATAACAAGAAAATACTTAAAAAAATAGGATTGTATTCCGCAGATTAGAAGCTGCAACTTAAAAATAATAAAACAAGATAATAGGTTGATATGGAACAATTATTTTGATTGGTTAGGAAGTAAATAACAAGGGGCTATAATGTAATTAAAGCTGAGACTACAATGAAGTTAGGAAAGAGTTCTAAATATTGCAGTTTTTAAAAACACAAAACTTAGGAATCCTATAACTTACATAATCATTTCTTCCCATTGCAGCAAGGAAACTATTGATGTCAAAATATATTGGAAACTTCATTACTCATTATAAGTAAATTGATGATCAAAAAATAACATTTAATAATAATTCTTGGGCATAATCATTTAATACAAGTATTATGTTTGAACAAGAGCAGAAAAAACAACTACATATAACTAGGATGAGAAATGCACTAAGATGATGCTTTGCACATAGATTTTCTGGAGGAGGCTCTGGAAGGTTACAAAAATAAACAAATAATTATAGCACTGATTAGTTTTTACTTTTCTTGTGAAATTTAATTTTAGGTCCATAAGAATATTTTGATGCATGTAGTAATGTTGCAACTTTTTATTCAATTGCATTAAAAAAAAACTTATAACCAATTATAGCCACTTTGAATTGGAGTCCAATGCAACAATTCAAATAGAAGTAAAAACCATTTAAAAATATCCTTTACCATTTCAATAGATCCATCTTTTGGATAATACAGGAACGTATAACGGCGAATTAGACTTGCATTGGGATCATACCATTCTGCAATGAATGATAATTGTTCTTCTTGATTCTAAAAAGGAATCATACAAAGATAACAAATTTTAAAATTTGACAGTTTAAAAATAAATAAATCATTTACAAATGGTTATTTTCAAAATTAATTTCTCAAGCTGATAAAGTAAAATTTAAATTGTTTAAAATATTTAATACTGAAATGCAATAGCATTCTACATACAGCAAGTTTAACTAACAAATCACTTAACAGTAAGGCTCACATAATTATGGTCCTATGTAAATGATTCTGCATGCTGTATAGGAGATTAACACTATATGATGAATGAAAACCATCTTCATTCCATGAACACAAGGAATTCTGCAGATGCTGGAAATTCAAGCAACACACATCAAAGTTGCTGGTGAACGCAGCAGGCCAGGCAGCATCTCTAGGAAGAGGTACAGTCGACGTTTCAGGCCGAGACCCTTCATCAGGACTAACTGAAAGAAGAGCTAGTAAGAGATTTGAAAGTGGGAGGGGGAGGGGGAGATCCAAAATGATAGGAGAAGACAGGAGGGGGAGGGATGGAGCCAAGAGCTGGACAGGTGATTGGCAAAAGGGGTATGAGAGGATCATGGGGCAGGAAGCCCAGGGAGAAGGAAAAGGAGCGGGGGGGAGGAAAAACCCAGAGGATGGGCAAGGGGTATAGTCAGAGGGACAGAGGGAGAAAAAGGAGAGTGAGAGAAAGAATGTGTGTATATAAATAAATAACAGATGGAGTACGAGGGGGAGGTGGGGCATTAGCTCCTGTCTTCTCCTATCATTTTGGATCTCCCCCTCCCCCTTTCAAATCTCTTACTAGCTCTTCCTTCAGTTAGTCCTGACGAAGGGTCTCAGCCCGAAACGTCGACTGTACCTCTTCCTAGAGATGCTGCCTGACCTGCTGTGTTCACCAGCAACTTTGATGTGTGTTTCATTCCATGATTTCACATTTCAGGAGCATCATAAATAGTAAAAAAAAATAAGATATATCTAGATAAACCTGTGAGCAATGCAATGAGTGATCTCTAAAATTATGCAAACATATAAACATATTAAATCATAACTTAAATTGAATTTAAGTAGGCTACATTGCAATTTAAAGTTTGCCAGTAGCAAACAAATGACAACCAATATTACACTGAATATTCCAACTTTTAGTAGGTATAAAATATTCTAACTTTTCAACAAAAGAGCAGATGGTTTGCTTAATTCCAACCATCCATGCCACTTTTGCTTGGCCACTGGGAGCACAAGGCACTGTCCCACTTCCCCAGATCATATTCCCACATCAGGTTACCCTATGTACTTAGAAGTGGTAGATCCTCGCAATAAACACCAACATTTATGTAACTGGAGGAGATTAGAGAGAAGACCAAAACAAAAGAATATTTAACATGGCTATGAACTATTTACTTTCCCATCGTGAAATCCGAATGAAGGAAGTGAATGAGTGGAGTTGTTTAGGGCACAGGTTTAGCATTTCAGATTTCTGGCATCTGCAGTTTTTTAATTTTTTCTTTTACTATCCAGAACAAAGCAGGCTGCTTGACTGATATCCTATTCAGTATTCCCTCTTAAAAAATGCAAGAACCTGTTGTAAGTGCACCCAAGACTGGCAGGGCAAGTTGAAAAGGCAGATTTTAAAAAAAACATGCTTTTCAACAAAGAGACACAGATTATAAAAGAAAGAAAGCCATGTTAAAACATCTGAAAACAATGGGTCAGCCACAACCAGTCCAGTTCTGAGCAGCATATTATAAGAAGACTGTTTCCATTCAAAAATAACACTTAATAGATTGATTAGAATAATACCAGGGAGAAGCTGCGGCTGTTCTCCTGACTGCAGAAATGCTTAACTGGAAATTTAAAAGTCATGCTCAAAACAATGGACAGGTTGAGCAAGTAAATTAACTTCTCAGTGAGAGATTAGTAAAAGGCACACGAAGATTAAAAGGTAACTATTAAAAGAACCAAAAACACAGATCTTATAAAAGAACACTAATCGTGCATGCAGATGGTGGCAGATGAAAAAGAGTTAGATAAAAATTCACAGGGAAATAAGGAAGTACAAGGAAGAAAGAAAGACAGTGACTACCAAATAGAACTTTCAATAGGCCAGCTACTTGACATCACCCGATTAAAAAAGTAAAAGTACATATGTAAAGCATTAAATTTAATTTCAGAAGATCTGTCCTAGGACCAGCACAGAAGTGCTATTATCAGAATCAGAATCAGGTCTATTATCACAGACATGTGTCGTGAAATTTGTTAACTTAGCAGCAGCAGTTCAATGCAATACCTAATGTAGAAAAAGTAAAAGTAAATCAATTACAGTATACATATATTGAATAGATTAAAAATCGTGCAAAAAAACAGAAATAATATATATTAAAAAAGTGAGGTAGTGTAAACGGGTTCAATGTCCATTTAGGAATCAGATGGCAGAGGGGAAGAAGCTGTTCCTGAATCGCTGAGTGTGTGCCTTCAGGCTTCTGTATCTCCTACCTGATGTTAACAGTGAGAAAAGGGCATGCTCTGGGTGCTGGAGGTCCTTATTAACAGACACTGCCTTTCTGAGACACCGCTCCTTGAAGATGTCCTAGGTACTTTGTAGGCTAGTACCCAAGATGGAGCTGACTTGACTTGCAACCCTCTGCAGCTTCTTTCTGTCCTGTGCCGTAGCCCCTCCATACCAGACAGTGATGCAGCCTGTCAGAATGCTCTCCACGGTACAACTATAGAAGTTCTTGAGTGCATTTGTTGACATTCCAAATCTCTTCAAACTCCTAATGAAGTATAGTCACTATCTTACCTACCTTATAACTGCATCGATATGTTGGGACTAGGTTAGATCCTCAGAGATCTTGACACCCAGGAGCTTGAAAATGCTCACTCTCCCCACTTCTGATCCTCCTATGAAGATTGGTGTGTGTTCCTTCGCCTTACCTCTCCTGAAGTCCACAATCAGCTCTTTTGTCTTACTGAATTGAGTGCCATTTTGCTGCTACGACATCACTCCACTAGTTAGCATATCTCGATCCTGTACGCCTTCTCATTTCCATCTGAGATTCTACCAACATTGGTTGTATTATCCCAGCAAATTTATAGATGGTATTTGAGCTATGCCTAGCCACACAGTCATGGGTATAGAGAGAGTAGAGCAGTGGACTAAGCACACACTCCTGCAGTGCACCAGTGTTGATCGTCAGCAAGGAGGAGATATTATCACCAATCCACACAGATTGTGGTCTTCCAATTAGGAAGTTGAGGATCCAGTTGCAGAGGGATGTACAGAGGCCCAGGTTCTGTAACTTCTCAATCAGGATTGTGGGAATTATGGTATTAAATGCTGAGCTATAGTCGAGGAACAGTATCCTGGCATAGGTGTTTGTATTATCCGGGTGGTCTAAGGCCACATGAAGAGCCATTGAGATTGCATCTGCCGTTGACCTACTGTGGCGTTACATTGCTGAGCAGGAGTTCAGTCTAGTCATGACCAACCTCTCAAAGCATTTCATCACTATAGATGAGAGTCCTACCAGGCGACAGTCATTAAGGCAGCTCACATTACTCTTCTTAGGCACAGCAGCACTGCGACTTTCTTAGAAGTTTGTGAAGATTCAGCAGGTCATCTAAAACTTTGACAAACTTCTATAAAATTGCAGTGAAGAGTATGCTAACTGGTTGCCTCACAGCCTGATATGGAAATATCAATGATCTTGAAAAGTAGTGGATACAGCCCACTCCATCACAGATAAAGCCTTCTCCACCATTTTGCACATCCACAAGGAGCACTGTTACAGGAGAGCAGCATCCACCATTCAGGCCATGGTCTCTTCTCACTGCTACCATCAGGAAGGAGGTACAAGAGCCTCAGGACTCACACCACCAGATTCAAGAACAGTCATTACCCCTCAACCATCAAGCTCTTTAACCAGAGGGGATAATTTCACATCCCAATTCTGAAATTTTCCTCACAATAAATGGACAGACTTTCAAGGACTCTTCATTTCATATTCTCAATATTTACTGCCTATTTATATTATTGTTATTTTTATTCTTTTTGCATTTGAAGTTTGTTGTCTTTTGCACACTGGTTGTTGGCTGTCTTGTGTGTCTCACTGATTCTATTGTGTTTCTTTTTATTTACTGTGAATGCCAGCAAGAAAATGAATCTCAGGTTAGAATACAATGCCACACATGTACTTTGATAACAACTTTATTTTGAACCTTGAGAAACATCCAAAGAATACCGACCCATCAGAAAAATTCTGATAATCTAGGACCCAACCACTCAGCATCTGGATCAGCAGATGATATTTGCAAGCATGCCAGATTTCTGGAGTTTTACTGTATTAACAAAGAAGCTATGGATCAATTTGGTGACTGAGGAATAGTTAACAATTCCATCCTAGACCACCTGATGCTTTAGAAAAGTACAAAGAAATAAGTTGAGATAATTCACATAGTATCTACCATTCTTTGGAACAAAATGGTCTTTTTAAAAATCTTCAATGGGTAGTAAAAAAAAAATCATATGAAGACTTAAGACTCACACTTGCGCAACTGTCATAGTCATAAACTGTCATCTTATCCTAGCAGTAGCTATAATTAATGAGCATCAACTGTGCTGAAGAAGATCCTTTGCAAACAATTAACGCTGATCTTCATACCATCTTCAGTTGTAAATCATTAACCTCGTGCTTTTAACAGTCTTTGATTTCTGCTTTTATCTTAATACACCGATACCAGATCAGGTGATTTTGAGAATGGTTGACTTGATGGGTGGCAGTGTGCCCCACTTCTGGAATATCCAGTGTTATACGACAACTCCGGGGTTTTGTGGTTTGATTTCTTTTGTTATAGTTTAGCTATTGATTCAACATTGCTAGATGAATCAGTCCACCAATTCTGCCTGACCTGCTTAAAGTTTCCAGCAATTCCTACAGATAGCCATGAATTCCACCTCTCTACAACGTGGATTAGTCTTGTTAGTCCTAAATTAAAATGGTATTTATGGAGATTGTTGATGGTCCAAGATAAGCTACAGCAAAATTGAGAAAAATAAATGCCACAACAAAAATCAGAGAACCAACAGTTAACTACCTTAATTCTTACTATCTTTTTTCATCTTTAGCCATAAAGCAGCAGATTTTTAAAATGGCAAAGATGACAAATTAAAGCATCTAGACATTACCAAGATATGGAAGACATAGTTCGTAATTTCTGAATCCCATTGCAATTCTGACACTTCTATACAAAATTTAAAATCTATAAACATTAATTATTATCCAGGAAGTAAATCAAAACATACAAAAGAATATTTAGCCAAAGCAAGATTAAAAAAAACTTGAAAGTGCACTAACCATGGTTATAAATACAAGGCCAAGTGCCGTCCTATCAAAATTATTCCGCATCAGCAAGCACAGGAATGAGAAGGCTTTCTTAGGAGAGTTACCCCTGTTTAATTCTGTACAGCCCATTTCACAACTAGTTGGCAGGACCTCCAGAAGGGGATTCCAACAGGGTGCACCATCTCCCCCATCCTATTTGTTATGGGAATGAACCTCCTATTATCAGCAGCAGAAGATGTAACCCGCAGCCCGACGCTGGAGTCAGGTATTGTTCAGCCGGCTCTACGAGGGTTCATGGACAACATCACTATAACAACTGTGTCACATGTCCAAGCAAGATGGGCATTGGAAACCCCAGGTAATGTAGCCACTTGGGCGAGGATGTCCTTCAAGGCCAAGAAGTCCAGGTGTATGGTGATCAGAAAGGGCAAAGTTACTAGCAAGTTTAGCCTCCAAGTTCAGGGTGAGGTCATCTCTTCCATCGAAGATAACCCGATAAGGTGCTTGGAGAAGTGGTTTAATATGTCACTGACAGATGGGGCCAATGTCACCAATGCTGTGAAGCAGACAGACGAATTGCTGAAGAAGGTCGGCAATTCCAGACTTCCGGGCAAATTCAAGACCTGGCTGTACCAATCCGGCATTCTGCCCAGGCTTCTCTGGCTCTTCACACTTTATGAGTTCCCCATGTCTGCTGTAGAGGGCATCGAGAGGAAAACCAACAAGCACCTGCGGAGATGGTTGGGAGTTCCTCCAAGCTTCTCTTCAATGGGCCTCTACATTCGTTCTGGGCAACTGTCATCTGTTGTGGAGGAATTCAAGGTGGCAAAATGCAGAGCTTTATTAAGCTTGAGAGATTCCAATGATGTCTTGGTAAAGCAAGCAGGCGTTACAACCAGATCTGGGCACAAGTGGGCAGCCAACGCAGCTGTGGAGGAGGCAGTGTGCTCTCTGAAGGTGCGAGATATCATCGGCAACCCCTGTGTCGGGCGGCAAGGCCTCGGCTCAGTTCACTTCCAGAAGTGGAGAAACGCAAGCATAAGGAACTGGCGAGACATGATACAGGCAGAAGTATGGATCAGTGAGGAAGAGAAGCATATTTCAAAAGCAGTGGAACAAGGGTCCCAGGGTGCCTGGACAAGATGCAAGATCTCATGGGCAGAATTATGGAGACTGGAGCCCTTCCGTATTTCCTTCCTCTTGCAATCCGTGTATGACACCCTTCCTTCACCATTACATCTGTACACATGGGGGATGAGAGAGGACCCGAACTGTAAGCTCTGTGGTCAAAAGGGGACAGTGGCTCATATACTGTCCGGGTGTAAAACAGTTCTAACTCAAGGACGGTATAGGTGGCGCCATGATAAGGTGCTTCTCGCGCTTGCTGACACACTAGAGCGGGAGAGATGCAAGGAGAGGATGGCTGGCACAGATTTGAGGAAGGCCATCACCTTCATCAAAGAGGGAGCTAGGCCTTTTGTAACCAAACAACCAAAGCCCAATCTGCTGCTAATGGCCAGGTCCTGGGAGATGAGGGTCAATGTGGGAAGGAAGTTGCAGTTCCCGGATGTGGTGCACATAACCCTACGCCCGGACATTGTACTGTGGTCAACCAAAAACCGGAAAATAATTCTGGTTGAGCTGACTGTGCAGTGGGAGGAGGGATGGGAAGAGGCCCACGAGAGAAAGGCCTTGAAGTACCAGCCCTTAGTGCAGGAGTGGCAAGGGATGGCAGGCATGGTTGTTCCCTGTGGAGATCGGCTGCAGAGGTTTCCCAGCCAAATCAGCATGGCGGTTGTTGTCAGATCTGGGCCTGGATGAAAGGAGCAAAAAACAAGCAGCTCGTAGGATAGGGGAAGAGGCAGAACAAGCCTCTTGTTGGAGTTGGAGTAGGCAAGAGGAGGGAAGCTGGAACCCAGGAGCCTGCTGGCCCACCAACTGGAGAGTGTCGTGGTTAACGGCCGAAACACTCGGTGAAGGTTGGGAACCACCTGATGACATCTGATCCTGGCTGAAGGCTACAGTTATGTTATAAGGTAACTGGAGAATGCACCCTAACAGGTGCTTATAACAAACAAATGTATAAGGAGGAACTACTTTTTGTTATTCAAGCAAAATAGACAGCAAGTGCTGCAAATCAGAAAGATCTGCAGAGAGAAAGTGCTTTAGCACTTCAGGTCAATGGCTTTTGATGTTCAAGACCAAAGTCCATCAAGGAAATAGGATGCAAAAGATTAGAGTTTACACGCAAATACTGCATTTCATTCAGGAAATTCAAAATAAGACAAATTAAATCATTCAGAAATAAAGCCCTTTTTAGGTGAATGAACTCCAAAACAGTATAATTAAAATGACAGAAAAATAAATTGCTTAACAATTAACAATAATTTTAATGCTTACTTTGAGAAAATCAAATGTTGTCAGTTATTGTACAGAATAGTTGAGTATTAAATATGATAATTTATAAAGTTAATTTTAATTCTGATCAAAGATCATTAACCTGAAACTAACTATATCTCTCCTTTCAGATGTTGCTTGAGCTTGTTTATAGCATTTTCTACTTCAGAATTCAGCTTTTATAACAAATTGGCTAAATGCTCAAAAGATAATTTTTTAGTATTTTAAATTTGCAATAAGACAAGACCATAAGACATAGGAGCAGAATTAGGCCACTCAGCCCATCGACCCTGCTCCGCCATTCCATCATGGCTGATCCCGAATCCCACTCAATTCCACACATTTACCTTCTCGCCATATGCTTTGACGCCCTGACTGATCAGGAAACAATCAATTTCCACTATAAACATACACACGGACTTGGCCTCCACCACAGTCTATGGAGGGAGCATTCCACAGATTCACTACTCTCTGGCTAAAAAAACTCGTCCTTTCCTCTTTTCTAAAGGTTTGTCCCTCATTTTTGAGACTGTGTCCTCTAATTCTGGAAATAATCTATTACTTCTAAGTAAATTACTTCTAAGGTGCTTGCTACCTTGAGGCAAATTAAAGTGGATAAATCCCCAGGACTTGACAGGGTATTCTCTCGGACCTTGAAGGAAACTAGTGCTGAAATTGCAGGGGCCCTGGCAGATATATTTAAAATGTCGGTGTCTACGGGTGAGGTGCCGGATTGGAGAATGGCTCATGTTGTTCCGTTGTTTAAAAAAGGATCGAAAAGTAATCTGGGAAATTATAGGCCGGTAAATTTGACGTTGGTAGTGGGTAAGTTATTGGAGGGAGTACTAAGAGACAGAAGCTACAAGCATTTGGATAAACAGGGACTTATTAGGGAGAGTCAACATGGCTTTGTGTGTGTTTGACCAATCTATTGGAGTTTTTCGAGGAGGTTACCAAGAAAGTGGATGAAGGGAAGGCAGTGGATGTTGTCTACATGGACTTCAGTAAGGCCTTTGACAAGGTACCGCATGGGAGGTTAGTTAGGAAAATTCAGTCGCTAGGTATACGTGGAGAGGTGGTAAATTGGATTAGACGTTGGCTCAATGGAAGAAGCCAGAGTGGTAGTAGAGGATTGCTTCTCAGAATGGAGGCCTGTGACTAGTGGTGTGCCACAGGGATCAGTGCTGGGTCCATTGTTATTTGTCATCTATATCAATGATCTGGATGATAATGTGGTAAATTGGATCAGCAAATTTGCTGATGATACAAAGATTGGAGGTGTAGTGGACAGTGAGGAAGGTTTTCAAAGCTTGCAGAGGGACTTGGACCAGCTGGAAAAAGGCAGATGGAGTTTAATACAGACAACTGTGAGGTATTGCACTTTGGAAGGACAAACCAAGGTAGAACATACAGGGTTAATGGTAAGGCAGTGAGGAGTGCAGTAGAAGAGGGATCTGGGAATACAGATACAAAATTCCCTAAAAGTGGCATCACAGATAGATAGGGTCGTAAAGAGAGCTTTTGGTACATTGGCCTTTATTAATCAAAGTATTGAGTATAAGAGCTGGAATGTTATGATGAGGTTGTATCAGGCATTGGTGAGGCCGAATCTGGAGTATCGTGTTCAGTTTAGGTCACCAAATTACAGGAAGGATATTTATAAGGTTGAAAGAGTGCAGAGAAGGTTTACAAGGATGTTGCCAGGACTTGAGAAACTCAGTTACAGAGAAAGGTTGAATAGGTTAGGACTTTATTCCCTGGAGCGTAGAAGAACGAGGGGAGATTTGATAGAGGTATATAAAATTATGATGGGTATGGATAGTGTGAATGCAAGCAGGCTTTTTCCACTGAGGCAAGGGGAGAAAAAAAACCAGAGGACATGGGTTAAGGGTGAAGGGGGAAAAGTTTAAAGGGAACATTAGTGGGGGGCTTCTCCACACAGAGAGTGGTGGGAGTGTGGAATGAGCTGCCAGACGAGGTGGTAAATGTGGGTTCTTTTTTAACATTTAAGAATAAGTTGGACAGATACATGGATGGGAGGTGTATGGAGGGATATGGTCCGTGTGCAGGTCAATGGGACTAGGTAGAAAATGGTCTGGCACAGCCAAGAAGGGCCAAAAGGCCTGTTTCTGTGCTGTAGTTTTTCTATGGTTTCTAAATAGCAGATAAAGAAAAATGTTAAATTTCATTTACTGCACAGTACCAAGCCAAAAACCTGTGAAAAAGGAAATGACAATCTTACACAAGCACATTAAAGATGGATTTTTTTTGGCAAATTTCATTATTTTCTCTTTAAAAAGCTTGTGGGGGAGAAAAGAATACACACAATCTCAGTTCCGGAGCTCAGACTAAACTGTGTGATTGAAGGAATTTTTCCCCTGATTGAGATATTCCAGGACGCTTAAAAGAATAGCCATTGTAAACATATATTATATTCTCAGATGAATTGGCAACTTACTCCAGATTAAGGTATAACAATTGAGAAAATCTGCAGATGTTGGAGATCCAGAGCAACACAAATATCACACATAGAACCAAAGGTATCACAAGTTGTTTGTGATAACATCTTCTCCTCGTTGACGATCAACACTGATGCACCTCAGAAGTGTGTACTTAGTCCACTGCTCTACTCACTCCATACCCGTGACTATGGGGCTAAGCACATCTCAAGTATCATCTATAAATTTGCTGATGATACAACCATTGTTGGTAGAATCTCAAATGGAGATGAGAGGGCGTACAGGAGAGAGATATGCCAACTAGTGAAGTGGTGCCGCAGCAACAACCTTGCAGTCAACATCAGTAAGACGAAAAGAGCTGATTGTGGACTTCAGGAAGGGTAAGACGAAGGAACACATACCAATCCTCACAGAGAGATCAGAAGTGGAGTGAGTGAGCAGTTTCAAGTCCAGGCTGTCAAGATCTCTGAGGATCTAACCTGGTCCCAACATATCAATGCAGTTATAAAGGAGGCAAGATAGCGACTATACTTTATTACGAGTTTGAAGAGATTTGGTATGTCAACAAATATACTCAAAAACTTTTATAGATGTACCATAGAGAGCATACTGACAGGCTGCATCACAGTCTGGGATGAGGGGTCTACTGCACAGGACCGAAAGAAGCTGCAGAGGTTGTAAGTTTAGTCAGCTCCATCTTGGGTACTAGCCTACAAAGTACCCAGGTCATCTTCAAGGAGTAGTGTCTCAGAAAGGCAGTGTCCTATATTAAGGACCTCCAGCACCCAGGGCATGCCCTTTTCTCACTGTTACCATCAAGCAGGAGGTACAAAAACCTGAAGGCACAAAAACCTGAAGGCACACACTCAGCGATTCAGGAACAGGTTCTTCCCCTCTGCTATCCCATTCTTAAATGGACTTTGAACCCTTGAACACTACCTCACCGTTTTAGTACATATTATTTCTGCTTTTTTGCACAAATTTTAACCTATTTGTTATATGTATACTGTAAATGATTTATTTATTATTAGTTTTTTTTTCTAGATTATGTATTGCATTGAACTACTGCTGCTAAGTTAACAAATTTCACAACATATGCCAGTGATAATAAACCTGATTCTGATTCTGTTCAATTTAGAACAAAAATAATTCAATCTTGAAATCTATCCCACCAGTAAATGTTTCAAATTTGACTTGAAAATTTGGTGAAGTACCATGTATTTCTACCATAAATTTGTTCAACATATTTTTCTTCAGGAAAATAAGCAGCACTATATTCTGAAGATAATCGCTGATAGTACAATATTAGCAACTCATTTCAGCATTAATTAGGGAGACTCTGTATTTAGATTTATTGTGGCAATATTCCCCTTATCGTTCGTCACTTGAGAAATATGAATGCAACAAATAATTTCTCCAGAATGTCAGTCAAAAATCTGTATTGAGAATTTAAAACTTTCAGCAATCTCAAAAAGATACAACTATTGATGCATTTTGCATTCAAATACAATCTACAATAATCTGATTGCAGACATCCCACCTCCCCCAGAAGCTCCAGGAGTCTCCCGCATATCGATAGTGGCTCCCTGATGCCCGGAAATTATATACAATATTCCGGAAAATAGATTTTTTGGAGAGCGAGAGGGAGAGCAAGCATCCTGATTGGTCCCTCTTCGTGCTAAGGGTGGTTCCCAACCACCAGGCCATGAGGAAACGATATGATTTGGCGATATGAAACAATATGAGTCAGCTGCACCTTTCCTCATTCCCTGTCATGTACTGTTGAATTTTAACGCACGTGAGGTCATCAGTGACCCGAGATGTGCAAAGGAATGGGTCCGTGACCCATCTGTGAATGTCCCCGGTGAATCATCCATGTCAGCTCGGGAGAAAAGATCAACTCCTTGAGCTTGCAAATGACTGTGGGCTGAAAAGTATGTTTGACATAACATCTCTGCCGGTATTCTGGATCAAAGACAAGGCTGAATATCCTGAGATAGCCATGGAAGCACAGAAAACGTTGCTTCCATTTCCAACATATCTCTGTGAAGCGGAGTTTTCTGCAATGAATGCAACGAAAACTAAATTGCAGAATAGACTGGACATAAGGAACCCTCTTCGAGTATCGCTGTCTCCCATCACCCCTCGATAGGACCGTGTTGTTGCAGGAAAACAAGCCCAGGGCTCCCACTGATTCAGCGATATTGCTGTGTTGCAATGATTTTGTATGTTCATACGGGGAAAATATGCGCTGTGTGTTTAATATCCAAATGTTACTTAAAATGTTATGATGTGATTAACTTATCACCTATATTCCGGTTGTGATTAACACCTCCACCCCCGGTTGGCCGGTCCGCAAGAATATTGTCAATCTTAAACCGGTCTGCAGTGCGAAAACGATTGCGGACTCCTGCCAAGTAGACCTATCAGTTTTCTCTGTGGGCGGGCTTTACAGTCGACCTCAAAAATAATGACAGTGTTGCTCGCTGCTCTGTTTGCAACAGTGACTTTTCTATTGCCCATGGTGGGTTAAAATGTAAAAGACATGTTGAGGTGAGTTTAACAGGTGTCATTCGTTCATTAGCATAGTTAACGTTATTTAAACTAGCTAGCTGGCTGCTGAGGAGCTACGCTATTGATGTTCTACTTGAGGAGGCCAAACTCCCTGTAGACTTGCTTAAAGTTGTAATAGAATAAACATGATAATATTAATGTCACATTTTCTGCATATACTCAACTTGATTTACAGATTAGACAAAATCACTAAACAAAGTATTACATACACCCTTGGAGGTTGACCGTAGGGGGAGGGGGGATATGGTGTTGCGAGGGGGGGGCGTGGGTGCTACCTCCTTGAAATGAGTTTTTGCAGGGTGGGATGTCTGTGATTGAAACTGGTTCCAAAATATCTGCGATTAAAATTTTGAAAGTGTAACTACCAGATCTGCTGTCACTAAGCACAAAAAACTCTTAATACTGCAACTTCAAAGTTCTATTTAAAATACTTCACAATTAATGGAGTGAGAGAGTACTACAGCACAGAAGCAGGCTGCTTAGCCATCTAGCCCATACTGAACTGCTATTCTACCTCGTCCCAAGTGAACCAAAGCCCGCCATACCGTTCCCAAAATTACATTTTGTTTAAAACAAACACTTCTCATTTTGTCGTGCAACACACTTAGCTAGTTTTATATGGAAATAAAATGTTAATTTTAAGAATATTTTTATTATTTTGTCTGTTAAAATATCATTGCAAACCACCGCATCACCAAAATCAGTTATAAAGAATACCAGCAGGAGTTACTCAAGATCAGGGGTCCCCAACCTTTTTTGCAACGCGGACTGGTTTCTTATTGACAATATTCTTGTGGGTTGGCTGAACCCGGGGGGGGGGGGGGGGCGGGGGGGTAGGGTTGCTGACAGACAAGAGTAGCAGTCAATTACGATGTGTTTACCCCGAGAAAGTCTACAATGACCATGAAGCCTTGCGCGGGCACCAGTGCGCATGC
Organism: Mobula birostris; assembly: GCF_030028105.1. Taxonomy (NCBI): domain Eukaryota; kingdom Metazoa; phylum Chordata; class Chondrichthyes; order Myliobatiformes; family Myliobatidae; genus Mobula; species Mobula birostris. The sequence goes on along the minus strand of NC_092375.1, from coordinate 46,322,064 downwards.
GTGACTTGCGTATGTGTGTATGTGCTCATTCTTTTCTACAAATCGTTTTTGGCGATTCTGTCTGGGGGGAGTGTTAATCATGACCGGAATATAGGTGATAAGTGACTAATACACACAATTTCATTTCTAAAACAGTTTATCTAACAAATTTAATATTAAATACAGTGCATATTTCCCTCGCATGAATATAGTGATAAGTCAATTATCAGGGGAGCTTGAAGTAAGTGTTGAACGAACTTCCAGTAGAAGTGGTAGAGGCAGGTTCGATATTATCATTTAAAGAAAAATTGGATAGATATATGGACAGGAAAGGAATGGAGGGTTATGGGCTGAGTGCAGTTCGGTGGGACTAGGTGAGAGTAGCGTTCGGCACGAACTAGAAGGGCCGAGATTGCCTGTTCCTGTGCTGTAATTGTTATATGGTTATATAAGTCACTTATAAGTCAATAGCATCATAACATTTTAAGTAATGTTTGGATATTGAATACACAGCACATATTTTCCCCATATGAACACATAAAATCATTGCAACACACCAATATCGCTGAATCAGCGGGAGCCCTGGGCTTGTTTCCCTGCAACAACACGATCCTATTGAGGGGTGATGGGAGGCAGCGATACCCGAAGGGGGTTCCTTATGTCCAGTCTATTCCACAATTTAATTTTCATTGCATTTATCGCAGAAAACTCTGCTTCACAGCGATATGATGTTGGAAATGGAAGCAATGTTTTCAGTGCTTTCGAGGCTATCTCAGGATATTCAGCCTGGACTTTGGTCCAGAATGCGGCAGAGATGTTATGTCAAACGTACTTTTCAGCCCACCGTCACTTGCAAGCTCGAGGAGTTGATCTTCTTCCTGTGCTGACATGGATGACGCATGCGTAATGACCTCACGTGTGTAATGACCTCGCATGCGTTCAAGCTCAACAGTGGGCGTAACAGGGGATGAGGAAAGGTGAAGCTGACTCCTATCGCCAAATCATATCGTTTCTTCGCGGCCCGGTAGCACATGCTTTGCGGCCCGGTGGTTGGGGACCGCTGCTCAAGATTTAAAGACTTCCATCAAATTACAGCACTCAAAAACATAATATACTTTGTCATGATCACCAGAGCAGTTGAAAAGTAATTTTAAAAATCAAAATAAAATACAAGTTAAAAGGCTGACAAAACCAAAATAAAGACAGAGACTGAAAAAACAGCTAAGAATGCCAGCCCGTGAGAACTGAGGGGGAGCAAGAGAGCCTAGAGTACAGTGAAGGACAAACATCAGATAAGGAGAAATTATATAGTTTTATTTTGCATTAAAATTTGTTACTTTAGTAAACTAAGTATTAATTTCACTATCTACTACACAGGCACTTTTGGGCAAAACAAGAATTCAGTATTTTATTATATTAGAGTTGTACAAAATAAAAACAGCCCAACACATTTAAATGTGTTGGCTTAACACATCTAAGCCAACACATTTAAATGTGTTGGCTTAACACATTTAAGCCAACTTACTTATCTATCTACACCCATCCCACTTCACCACATTAATTCCAATATCCCTCAATGCCTTGCTTTTTCAAGTACCTAGACGCCTCAAATGTTGTTACTGTTCTTTCCTCCACCACCTTCTCTAACATTTCATTCTTGATACATATATTGTTTAAGCATTCTTGCTTGTTTAAATAATTCATTACAGGTTATATGTAAAAATACATAAATTGTTTATGTAATCATGCTACCACACGATAATGAGCACCTCACTTAAAGTGAGCAATAAATTTAAAATTCACATAATTTCAGACCCCCGCCTTTTTATTGTATTAGTTTAATGTTTTGAAGCTACAAAACATAACAGTGGTGACAAGGTATTTTTAAAAGGAACCAAACACGGCTACCAACCTGTTGAGGTGCAGCAAGTAAAAAGAAAACACAGCTCAGCAGATGCACAGACAAGTCAAATTAAAAGAAAGTCAGTAAACGCAAGAATTCAGGGTTCATATACAGTGAGTACCCAGTGATATATTTTTTTTAAAAAATCAGGAATGGCTGGCTACTTTGGAATGATTGATGTGTTCAATTACTCCCTGGGTAACTGGATCCTGTATACTGAGCTAATTGCAATGCATTTTCAAGTAAATGAAATAGCCAATGAGAAGCAAGTACAAATTTTGCTGAGTGCATTGGGTTTAAAGGCATAGAGATTGTTTTGAAGTTTGACTGCCCCAGCCAAATCAGCTGAATTGAGCTTTGCTATAATTGTAAAAGTAATGCCGAAACACTTAGAACTGAAGCCATTGTTGATTGCAGAATACTTTATGTTTCATAAGCAGAATCATAAGGAAGGGTTTCCATTTCATCGTATGTGGCTGAAATTAAGAGATTGTGTGACCATTATCAGTTCAGTAATAGGCTTAATCAGTGGTCCCCAATCTCCGGGCCGTGGACCGATACATTGCGGCGAAGCATGCAGGGGTGCAGCGGTAGCTGGGACTCACCCAGTACATCTTTAAGAAAAAAGCCTAAATAAACATGCTAATTAATTAGGTGCCGCCCAGCATGTAAACGTCAGCCCAGATCAGAGGCGATTGCCAATTGTGTTAAATGAAAATGCCCCACCCAAGTTTTGCAAAGCTTATCCGGTTCCTTACAAAGTAGCCAGTACGCTAGACCGTATAGGGGCTGAAGGAGTTCTTTCAAAGGTTGAATGGAGCCCATGGGTAACACCAGTGGTCCCAGTAGCCAAGAAGAATGGGTCTTCAGGATCTGTGGTGACTTTAAGGTTACCATCAAGTAAATCAAAACCCGCTGCCCAGGATAGAGGATATCTCTGCAAACCTTTCTGGAGGAAAGCACTTCAGCAAAGTGGACTTAGCTGAGGCCTACTTACAAATGGAGATGGAAGAAGAATCCAAAGTGTTTCTCACCATAAACACTCATGAGGGACTTTATCACTATAATAGGTTCCTTTTTGGTGTAGTATCTGCACCTGCACTCTGGCAGTAATTTATGGATCAGGTGCTGCAAGGCTGCCCAGGCACTCAAGTGTTACCTGGAAGACATTGTAACTGATAAGGATGATGAGGAACATCTCCAAAACCTCAGGACTGTGTTAAAAAGATTAGAAGATTACAAATTACAATTGTGTGCAGTTTTGGCCACCAAATTACAGGAAGGATATTAATAAGGTTGAAAGAGCGCAGAGAAGGTTTACGAGGATGTTGCCAGGACTTGAGAAAGTGAGTTACAGAGAAAGGTTGAATAGGTTAGGACTTTATTCCCTGGAGCGTAGAAGAATGAGGGGAGATTGGGGGGGGGGGGAGATAGGGTTGCGGGGTTGCCAACGGACAAGAGTAGCAGTCAAATACGTAGTTTGCCCCGAGAGACTACAATGACCATGAAACCTTGCGCGGGCACCAGTGTGCATGCGTGTACGTGCCAATTTTTTCTACAAAGCATTTAAAGCATTTAGAGATTGCATGGACAACGATTGTTCATGCAACACACATAAAAGTTGCTGGTGAACGCAGCAGGCCAGGCAGCATCTCTAGGAAGAGGTGCAGTCGACGTTTCAGGCCGAGACCCTTCGTCAGGACTAACTGAAGGAAGAGTGAGTAAGGGATTTGAAAGTTGGAGGGGGAGGTGGAGATCCAAAATGATAGGAGAATACAGGAGGGGGAGGGATGGAGCCAAGAGCTGGACAGGGGATAGGCAAAAGGAATACGAGAGGATCATGGGACAGGAGGTCCGGGAAGAAAGACAAGGGGGGGGGGCGCCAAGAGGATGGGCAAGGGGTATATTCAGAGGGACAGAGGGAGAAAAAGGACAGTGAGAGAAAGAATGTGTGTATAAAAATAAGTAACAGATGGGGTACAAGGAGGAGGTGGGGCATTAGCGGAAGTTAGAGAAGTCGATGTTCATGCCATCAGGTTGGAGACTACCCAGACGGAATATAAGGTGTTGTTCCTCCAACCTGAGTGTGGCTTCATCTTTACAGTAGAGGAGGCCGTGGATAGACATGTCAGAATGGGAATGGGATGTGGAATTAAAATGTGTGGCCACTGGGAGATCCTGCTTTCTCTGGCAGACAGAGCGTAGGTGTTCAGCAAAGCGGTCTCCCAGTCTGCGTCAGGTCTCTTTCATCCCAGTTTGGCAAAAGAATAAATCAGAGAAGGTAGTGCACCCGTGGCTGACAAGGGAAATCAGGGATAGTATCAATTCCAAAGAAGAAACATACAAATTAGCTAGAAAAAGCAGCTCACCTGAGGACTGGGAGAAATTCAGAGTCCAGCAGAGGAGGACAAAGGGCTTAATTAGGAAAAGGAAAAAAGATTATGAGAGAAAACTGGCAGGGAACATAAAAACTAACTGTAAAAGCTTTTATAGATATGTGAAAAGAAAAAGATTGGTTAAGACAAATGTAGGTCCCTTACAGACAGAAACAGGTGAATTGATTATGGGGAACAAGGACATGGCAGACCAATTGAATAACTATTTTGGTTCTGTCTTCACTGAGGAGGACATAAATAATCTTCCAGAAACAGTAGGGGACAGAGGGTCTAGTGAGATGGAGGAACTGAGGGAAATACATGTTAGTAGGGAAGTGGTGTTAGGTAAACTGAAGGGATTAAAGGCAGATAAATCCCCAGGGCCAGATGGTCTGCATCCCAGAGCGCTTAAAGAAGTAGCCCAAGAAATAGTGGATGCATTAGTAATAATTTTTCAAAACTCTTTAGATTCTGGACTAGTTCCTGAGGGTTGGAGGGAGGCTAATGTAACCCAGCTTTTTAAAAAAGGAGGGAGAGAGAAACCAGGGAATTATAGACCAGTTAACCTAACGTCGGTGGTGGGGAAACTGCTGGAGTCAGTTATCAAAGACGTGATAACAGCACATTTGGAAAGCGGTGAAATCATCAGACAAAGTCAGCATGGATTTGTGAAACGAAAATCATGTCTGACGAATCTCATAGAATTTTTTGAGGATGTGACTAGTAGAGTGGATAGGGGAGAACCAGTGGATGTGGTATATTTGGATTTTCAAAAGGCTTTTGACAAGGTCCCACACAGGAGATTAGTGTGCAAACTTAAAGCACACGGTTTGGGGGTAAGGTATTGATGTGGATAGAGAATTGCTTGGCAGACAGGAAGCAAAGAGTGGGAATAAACGGGACCTTTTCAGAATGGCAGGCAGTGACTAGTGGGGTACCACAAGGCTCAGTGCTGGGACCCCAGTTGTTTACAATATATATTAATGACTTAGATGAGGGAATTAAATGCAGCATCTCCAAGTTTGCGGATGACACGAAGCTGGGCAGCAGTGTTAGCTGTGAGGAGGATGCAGGGTGACTTGGATAGGTTAGGTGAGTAGGCAAATTCATGGCAGATGCAATTTAATGTGGATAAATGTGAGGCTATCCACTTTGGTGGCAAAAACAGGAAAACAGATTATTATCTGAATGGTGGCCGATTAGAAAAAGGGAGGTGCAACGAGACCTGGGTGTCATTATACACCAGTCATTGAAAGTGGGTATGCAGGTACAGCAGGCGGTGAAAAAGGCGAATGGTATGCTGGCATTCATAGCAAGAGGATTTGAGTACAGGAGCAGGGAGGTTCTACTGCAGTTGTACAAGGCCTTGGTGAGACCACACCTGGAGTATTGTGTGGAGGTTTGGTCCCCTAATCTGAGGAAAGACATTCTTGCCATAGAGAGAGTACAAAGAAGGTTCACCAGATTGATTCCTGGGATGGCAGGACTTTCATATGATGAAACACTGGATCGACTAGGCTTATACTTGTTGGAATTTAGAAGATTGAGGGGGGATCTTATTGAAACGTATGAAATTCTAAAGGGATTGGACAGGCTAGATGCAGGAAGATTGTTCCCGATGTTGGGGAAGTCCAGAACGAGGGGTCACAGTTTGAGGATAAAGGGGAAGTCTTTTAGGACCAAGATGAGGAAAAACTTCTTCACACAGAGAGTGGTGAATCTGTGGAATTCTCTGCCACAGGAAACAGTTGAGGCCAGTTCATTGGCTATATTTAAGAGGGAGTTAGATATGGCCCTTGTGGCTAAAGGGATCGGGGGTATGGAGAGAAGGCAGGTACAGGGTTCTGAGTTGGATGATCAGCAATGATCATACTGAATGGCGGTGCAGGCTTGAAGGGCCGAATGGCCTACTCCTGCTCCTATTTTCTATGTTTTTGGCGATTCTGTTGAGCGGGGGGGGGGGGGGGGTGTTTATCATGACCGGAATATAGGTGATAAGTGACTAATACACACAATTTCATTTCTAAAAGGGTTTATCTAACGAATTTAATATTAAACACGCAGCGCATATTTTCCTCGCATGAATATAGTGATAAGTCAATTATCAGGGGAGGACAGGGGAGCTTGAAGTAAGTGTTGAACGAGCTTCGAGTAGAAGTGGTAGAGGCAGGTTCGATATTATCATTTAAAGAAAAATTGGATAGGTATATGGACAGGAAAGGAATGGAGGGTTATGGGCTGAGTGCAAGATGGTGGAACTAGGTGAGAGTAGCACTCACCACGGACTAGAAGGGTAGAGATGGCCTGTTTCTGTGCTGTAATTGTTATATGGGTATATAAGTAAGTCAATAGCATCATAAAATTTTAAGTAACGTTTGGATATTAAACACACAGCACATATTTTCCCCGTATGAACATATAAAATCATTGCAACACACCAATGTCGCTGAATGAGTGGGAACCCTGGGCTTGTTTCCCTGCAACAACACGATCCTATCGAGGGGTGATGGGAGACAGCGATACTCGAATGGGGTTCCTTATGTCCAGTCTATTACGCAATTTGGTTTCCATTGCATTCATTGCAGAGATATGTTGGAAATGGAAGAAACGTTTTCAGTGCTTTTGTGGCTATCTCAGGATATTTAGCCTTGACTTTGAGATCCAGAATGCCAGCAGAGATGCTATGTCAAACATACTTTTCAGCCCGCCGTCATCTGCAGGCTCCAGGAGTTGATCTTTTTCCCGCGCTGACATGGATGACGCAGGGTAATGACCTCGCATGCGTAACCGCTCAACAGTGGGCATGACAAGGAATGAGGAAAGGTGCAGCTGACTCCTATCGCCAAATCATATCATTTCCTCGCAGCCCGGTAGTTGGGGACCGCTGGTATAGGTAGAGTCAATGCAAGCAGATTTTTTCCACTGAGGCTAGGGGAGAAAAAAACCCAGAGGACATTGGTTAAGGGTGAAGGGGAAAAAGTTTAAAGGGAACATGGAGGGAGCTTCTTCACACAGAGAGTGGTGGGAGTGTGGAATGAACTGCCAGATGAAGTGGTAAATGCAGGCTCACTTTTAACATTTAAGAAAAACTTGCACAGGTACATGGCTGAGAGGTTTATGGAAGGATATGGTCCAGGTGCAGGTCAGTGGGACCAGGCAGTAAAATAGTTTGGCACAGCCAAGAAGGGCCAAAAGGCCTATTTCTGTGCTGTAATGTTCTATTATGGGCTCAGAGCAAGACGCAATAAATGTGAATTCTTAAAACCAAGCATCACTTACTGTTGTCACACCATTCATGCACAAGTGTGCTGAGAGAATTCAAACAGTGGTGGATGCCCCAAGGCCAAAGGGTATGACAAAACCTAAAAAAGACTGCAACTATGACAACTAATATAACAGATCCCTACCAAACCTGGCTACTGTGCTCTTTCCACCCCTTGAACTCATTACTGCACATTGGGAAGAAATGGCAAGGGACAAAGCAGTACGAGTTGCCTTTCAAAAAGGTAAAGGAAATGGTGACATCAGGCACTGTACTGACATACTATAGTCCTCATTATTCAGTGAAACTTGCCTGTAATGCCTTGCCTTGTGGTATAAATGCAAATCATGTCACATTTTACAAGTGATGGAAGTGAATGCCTCATCGCTTTTGCATCGTGTTCCCTTACCACTGCAGAGAAAATTACACACAGATTGACACAGAGGCTTGAGTCTGGTTTGGGGTGCAAAACGTTTTAACCAATACTGGTATGGGAGAAGGTTTACCCTCATTCCTAATCATCAAGCACTGGTGTCCATTTTCAATCCACAAAAGATGTTCCACTAACAGCAACAGCACAAATGCAGAGGTGGGTTCTGTATCTCACAAGATTGAATTCAAGAGGATGACTGATCAAGGAAACGCTGATGGACTGACCCGTTTGCCCTTGGAAAAGGAACTTTAACAAAATGAAGATACTTCTCTTGACATATTCTCCCTAACGCAAATGGAAAGTCTCCTTATTATGGCAGAGGTGATCCAAAGGAAAACCAGAAAAGACTCCACACTGTCTCAGGTCTACATGGCCACCCAAAATGGCTGGCGTATACAGCAGAAACTCCAGTTGCCCCATTTTTATCAGTGCTGAGATGAACTTGCCCTTGACGGAGTTGCCTTATGTGGAGATTGAGAGTTGTTGTACCATCCAAGCTGAAAGCTGAAGTGTTGAAGGAGCTAAATGCTGGTCATATAAGCATGGTTAAAATGAAAGCATTGGCTTGGCGCTTTGTCTGGCAGCTTAGGATAGATCAGATCAAGCAGTTTGCCGTCCACTGTATGAGATGCCAACACATCCAGAAGGTGCCAAGAGCAGCACCACTCCATCCCTGGGAATAACCAGTGTTGCCCTGGCAGAGGATTGATGTGAATTTTGCTGAACCACTCATGAGCACAAATTTTTTGGTAGTAGTGGATGCAGCTCAAAGTGTTCCCATTAGCTTCCACTACAGCCTCACAAACTTTTGATGTGTTGAGAAGTCTCTTCACAAAGACTAGTGTTCCAGAACACTTAATCAGTAACAATGGACCACAGCCTGTGGTGAAACAGTTTCAGCCATTCCTAAGAATGAATGGAATAAGACATATTACAGCTGCACCTTGCCGCCCAGCTACAATGGCTTGGATGAAAGGCTTACTAAAGAAATAAACTGTAAGTAATGTCAGTAGAACACACTACACTAACACTGAACCAGAAGCTCGCCAATTTCCTCCCTGCATATCGTAATGCAGTAAACTCCACAACCAACAACTCACCAGCTATGCTGTTCATGGGTCGGTGTTCCATTCATGCTTCTCAGAAGAAGTATGCACGTCAACAGCTGAGCCAAATTGAAGGCTCTTCAAACTAGGAGGTTCGATCTTTCACTCCTGGACAAGTAGTCCTGGCAAGGGACTACAGGGCTGATCAAAAGTGGGTACTCAGAAAGATTAAGGACAGAACTGGACCACTCTCCTACACAGTGGAGATTGCATCTGATATCATCAGGAGATGACACATTCATCAGATGAGGAGGGCAGAGACCATTGTTAGAGGTAAAAGGTGGCTACCACTGTCAGAACCACTTTCAGCAGTCCCAGAGTCAACTCCTATAACCACCACAGCCCCAGAACCCAAGATTGTTTCACAGCCACGATTCTCACCTGCCAAGCAGAGTGATCTCCCTTGTTAGAAAAGGTAATATCCCACAAGAGTAAGCAATCCTCCACAGTGATTAAATCCTTAGGATTGAATGGACAATTTAAAATTTAAAATGCTGCAGACACCTATATATTGTAGTTGTGTTTGAAAGTATACTACGTATATAGTGGAGAAGGAGATACATTCTCTATTGAGTTGGAGTTTATAGTTAAGCAGAGACTATGTATTTAATATTGAGTAATTTTGGTTGTATATATACTAGTTTGATAAAGCATTTTTGTTCATTTAAATAATTCAATGCAGGTTATATTTAAAAATGTGAATTATATACGTCATGACACTACCCATGATCTGTGCACACAGTTGTTTAAAGTTAACAACTAACTTAAGACTCACGTCATTGTAGAATCCCATCTTTTAATTGTAATTAGTTTAATATTTTTAAGTTACAAAATATAACAGACACCTCCAACATGAGAAACAGATTCTAGCTATCTATCCTAGCTGAAGGGCCTGAATAAGTAAGTGCAAAACAAAATTATTGGCAGAAACAGTATTTGCAGTCATCAGCAACATAAATGGACTACTTATAATGCTGACTTTGCAACCTCTACCACCAAAAAAAACAAATGTCAAAGACTCCCACAATCTAATTCATAGTACAACAACTCCAGCTCACAACATAGTATTTAAACATTTACAATATTAACCTCGAGAATTACTGAACAGACAAGGACCAGAAGGCATCAAAGGCAGGTCATGGAACGAGGTCCAGGATAGCTTAAATTACAGGACATTACAAGGTTCTACCGCTGACTGCAGCTTGAATGCAAGCAAAACTATCACAAAGGCAGGAAAAAGACATCATAAAGGGAACTCGAGGCAATGTAAAGAAAAATTCACATGCCTTTTGAGAGGGAGCTCCACATAACATCAGGGAAATAACAGTGTGGCCCCATCAAGAGTCTGGAGGAGAGTTCCTGCTACTCGTATTCGAAGGGTAACCTTATTTTTTTTTTTTTTTTTTTAAATATGATGTATTCACCCATGGTCTCTTCTATCTATAGAGCAAATCAACCACAATCTTACAGACAAAGTCAGCACTTCATATAACTCACAGGGACCAGAGTAATTTTTGGCCTTGATTTTTAAGTATGTATAAGCTTTTCATTTGTTTGCAGGAAAGCAAAGATTGAAAGGCAACAGGCATGTTTCCTTATGTTTTATGATTTAGCCTTTGACAAAATAAAGACTATTTTGCTCTATGAATCTATTCCCGCAAGAAAATGTCAAGCCAGAGGAAATATATGGGTAATTGTAACAATCAAGAAAGGAAATTGAAATAATCAATTTTGTTCACTGAATACAAATTCGGTACACTATAAACAAAAATACAAACTGCACATATGTTACTAAGCTTGCTGCAATACTTTAATTCATAATTTGACTTAAAAACAAAACAAAGAAATATGAATTTATTATTTCTCCCTTAAAATATGAAGCAGTTGTTGACCTGGTGTACTGTACTTGAATTCATATGAGAAATAATGGTGGTGATGGGCACTGGAGCAATCAACACCCAAACTGAAAGGTTAGTAATTCAAGTCATGTTGCTTAATTCCTAATCAGCTTAACCAAGCAGGAACTCAGGAAAGGGGAAAACAATGGTGCACAAACCAGTTACAGTATTCTATTATTCATATGCCAGCAATATTAAACCTGATTCTGAGTCTTGTCATCACCTTCTCTTTCAAGTTAAAAATACCCTTGGTCAAGCAGATTCCGTAGCCTTGTTTCAGAAAGTTTTCAGCCCTAAGTAGCCATTTTAAGACATAAAACACGGGAGCAGAATTAGTCCATTCAGCCCATCAAGTTTGCTCATGATGGAATGACAATGGCTGATTTATTATCCTTCTCAACCCCATTCTCCTGCTTTCACTTGATGCCCTGACTGAGCAAGAACCCAACAACCTCCATTTTAAATATACTCAATGACTTGACCTCCACTACAGTCTGTGGAAATAAATTCCATAGATTCACTAGCCTCTGGTTAAAGAAATTCCACCGCATGGACATTCCTCTATTTCAGGGGTTCCCAACCTTTTTCATGCTATGGACCACCACCATTAAACAAGGGATCTGTGGACTCCAGCTCTATTCCGAGGCTGTGCCCTCCGGTACTAGATTCCTCCACTATCAGAAACATCCCCTCCACATCTACTCTAGCCAGGCCTTTCAGTATTTAATGTTTCAATGAGATCTCCCCTCATTCCTAACCTCCAGCAAGTACAAGCCCAGTGCCGTAAAACACTCCTCGTACATTAAGCCTACATTCCCAGAATCATTCTCATGAACCTCCTCTGGACCTCCTCCAAAGTCAGTATATCTTTTCTTAGATTAGGGGCCCAAAACTGCTCATTATACTCCTAGTGTGGGGAGACCAATGCCTTATAAAGCCTCGGCATTACACTTTTTCCTCTTATATACTGGTTCTCTTGAAATGAATGCCAGCATTGCATTTGCCTTCGTTATCACAGACTCAACCTGCAAATTAACCTTTAGGTTGGGAATCCTGCACGAGAATTCCCAAGTCCCTTTACACCCCTGACTTTGGAACTTTCACTCCATTTGGAATATAGTCTACACCTTTATTCCTTCTACCAAAGTGCAGGACCATACACTTCCCTACAATATGTTCCATCTGCCACTTCTTTGCCCATTCTCCCAATCTGTCTAAGCCCTTCTGCAGACTCCCTGCTCTTCAACATGACCTTCCTCTCCACCTCTCTTTATATCATCTGTAAACTTGGCCACAAAGTCCTGAATTTCATCATTCAAATCGAAAAGAAGCGGTCCCAAAACTGACCTCTGCACAACACCACTAGTACTGGAAGCCAAACAGAAAATTCCTCCTTTATTCCCACTCTTTGCCTCCTGCCAGTCAGTCAATCTTCTGTCCATGCTAGTATCTTTCTTGTAATACCATGGGTTCTCATCTTGTTAAACACCTTCATGTGCAGCACCTTGTCAATGGCCTTTTAAAAATCCAAGTTAAGTGACACCTAAAGACAATATACCAAGAAATACTGTGTTTCATCTTTGGCAATTACATTCTGGTTCATTAAAAAAATGCAAAATAAAAATACTCCTCCAAATTTTCTCCATGGCCTCTCACTTTTTCCAAACCAAAAGTGTAACACGGGCACTCGCATGGGCCCCAGCTATGCCTGCTTTTTCACTGGCTGCATGGCACAGTCTATGTTCCAAGACTTCCCCAAATCTTTCTGTTCTACAAGTTTTTCTGCAACTTCAAGCACCAATGCCAAGCTCTTCAATTTCATCAACTTCCCAACTTACAATCTACCCTTAAATTTACTTAGTCTATCTCTGACACCCTTCTTCCCTTTTTCAATCACAGCTATCTTGACTATACCTTTTCCAATCTTCTCTAATTAGTAATGACCAGTGTACACAAAAATCTTATGCTGTGAAACTTTTTGCCCAGTGATAACAACATGTGCGCACTGTATAACTTCTTCAATAAAAACAGGATAAATAAGACAGTTCTAAAATCTGCAGCGAAATCATCGCAAACTCCACATTGTAAAAACTGTCCACATTAGAAGCCAGGAAAAGAAATGAGATTGTGCACAATCGTGAAATATGCTTAACACGCCAACAAGGTAGAGGGTGACAAACCTTTGTGTGCAGTTTAAATTCCTTTGTGTGCTAATAGCAAAAGATGTGTGGGTGTGCACACGTGCGCAACTTAGAGGGAACATTGTAAAAATGCCATTCTTCCCACTCAGTCACTTGTAAAAATGCCATTGTCTTTTCTCAGGTTCCCTCATCTCTGTCACATCTGTTCTCAGTATGAGGCTTTTCATTCCAGAAGATCTGAGATTACCTTCTTTTTCAAAGAACAGGTTTTCCCCTTTCTCTAATATTGACACTACCCTGACATCCATCTCTTCAATTTCCCAGACATCCACTCTCACCTCATCTTCCCACAGCCATAACAGGGAAAGAGTGCCCATTGCCTTTACCTTCCACTCAAGAGGCTTCGCATCCAGCGCATCATTCTCTGCAACTTCTGCCATCCTACAACTAAACGCATCTTTACCTTCTCTCCACTTTTTGCAGAGATCGCTCTCTCCATGACCACCTTTGTTCTTTCTTCCTTCCCCAATGATCTCCCTCCTGGCACTTATCCCTGCAAGCAGGAGTGCTACATCTGCTCATTCACCTCCTCCCTCACCACTATTCAGGACCCACAAACACTCCTTCAAAGTGAGGCAATACTTCACTTGTGAGCCTGTCAGGGATTCCTGTTGTATCCAGTGCTTATGGTGTGGCTTCCTCTACACTGCTGAGACCAGATATGGATTGGGATACCACTTCATCGCACACTTTCATTTCATCCATACAGGATTTCCTGATGGTCGACCAGTTTAATTCCACTCCCCATTCTGGCATTTTGGTCCATGGCCTTCTCCACTGTCATGATGAGGCCACTCTCAGGATGGAGGAACAACGCCTCACATTCCGTCTAATGGCATAAACATCGATTTCTTCCCCACCCCCAACCCCTTCTCCTCACCTGCCTATTACGTCCTTATGGTGTCCTCCCTTTCTCCCATCATCACTCTCCCTTTCTATTAAGATCCCTTCTTCCTCAGCCAATTACCTCCCCATAGATAATGCCTGCCCAGCTGAGTTCCTCCAGCATTTTGTGTGTATTTCAATATCTGCAGAACCTCTTGCATTTAAGATTAAAAAAAAATGCCTTAAATACTTAACAGATCAAGAAGCATTTGTGTAAGGGAGAGATACCATTCAGAGTTACAAATGTTCATCACAAGTAGGAAAAATTGCAAGTCCAACATAACCTAAATTGTAGAGAAGTGAGATGATGGAGAGAACATCCAAAATTACCTTGATGCACATTTTAGAAAATGTATTCATGTAATAAGACCATGATTGGTAATGCTGCCATTTATTCCACATTCACAACTGCCCATGAACTGCAGCAATGGTGTGTCTGGAGAAACAGACCAGGCTGGGAAAAGATAGCAGATTCACTTCTTAAAGGATATTAGTAAACCAAATGGGCTTTTACAGGAATCCAATCATTTCAAAGTTATTGTTGTTTAGATTCATTCAGTTTTAAACATAAACAAGCATCAAGAAATACATTAAACACTAACAGATATCAAGCAAGTAAATAGTTCTTAATGAATGTAGTCCTTTGGAGAAGTAAATATAAATTAACTTGGCAGATGCATTGGTCTCCACAACCTTAACGGTGGCATAACATAGTCTGGAGATTGATGTAATCAGAACCAAGTCAAAAGAAATGCTGGGGTGTCACAAAGAATAAATAGGGAGATTAATCTTGAACACACACAAAATGCTGGAGGAACTCAGCAGGCCAGGCAACATCTATGGAAAAGAGTACAGTCGATGTTTCAGGCTAAGACCCACCTGCTGAAGGGTCTCGGCCCAAGATGTCATCTATAATCTTTTCCATAGATGCTGTCTGGCATGCAGAATTCCTCCAGCATTTTCCGTGTGTTGGCTGGATTTCCAGCATCTGCAGATTTTCTCTTGTTTGTGACAGGATTAATCTTGAATATTCTCTCCCAGCTCGGGTTGCTTGCTTGATTGCTGAATCATGTTCAATCCAGACAACAGAACAATTGCACAAGTACACTTGCAGTGTGTGACTTCTATTATCCCACATCCAAAATGTCCAAGTATGTCGAGAGTGTTAAAAGTTTTCACAAATGTAGTACCTTTCCCAACTTAAGGATGATCCAAAGTGGCTGCTGCTGTTTCCTTATTAAAACAGTAACAATCTCAATTTTGATGTGAAGTTATGATATCAACTTACATTTGTAACAAGGGAGAAAAACACAGCTATTACCACGGGAGATTTCCATGATCATTTTGGTAGAGATAGGCATTCCACCTCAGGCCAATGTCAATCAGGCTTTAGGTGATCTGAGCAATGGGATCAATATGCATGAATCAGCGCACCCAAAACACCTTCACCATTGTTTTGGGGGATTTTAATCAGGCCAGTCTGGAAAAAAAAATCACTAAACAATTACCATCAACAGATCACTTACAATACCAGAGGAAACAACACACTGGACCATTGTTACACCACCATCGAGAATGCCTACCATGCTATTCCACACCCTCACTTTGGGAAGTTTGATCACCTGGCTGTACTTCTTCTCTGAGTGTAGGCAGAGACTGATGACTGCAGCACCAGTAGTGAAGATCAAGAAGGTAAGTACCTGCAAAGACTTGCTGTACATTCCCAAACCAAAAGTGATGGATAAACCAGGAGGTACATCGTTTGCTGAAGGCTATATCTGTAGCATTCAAGTCTGGCGACCCAGGTCTGTACCAGAAAAGCAAATATAACTTGCAAAGGACTATTTCAAAGGCAAAGAGACAATTTTGAACAAGCTTGGAGATGACATTGGATGCATGACAACTCTGGCAGGGTTTGTAAGACATTACTTCCCACAAAGTGAAACCCAATAACATGAATGGCAGCGACACTTCACCACCAGATGAACAACACCTTCTACACCTACTTCGAAAGGGAGAATATAACTGCAGCTGTGAACATCCCTGCTGTACCTGGTGACCCTGTGATCTCTGTCTCAGAGGCCGATGTTAGGCTGTCTTTAAAGAGAGCGAACCCTCACAAAACTAACCTGTGCCAACCAACTGGCAGGAGTATTCAAGGGCATTTACAACCTCTCACTGCTACGGTGGAAATTCCTACTTGTTTCAATGAAGGAGTCTGAGAGTCCGAGTGGGAGTGCCGAGAAAGATATTTTTGAAATTTTCGTTATTTTTTTTTCCTCCAACGGCGTTCTGAGAGGCGGGACTGCGCAGGCGTGTGACGTCGGGCAGTGTAGCGCTGCAGATTTAAAAGGGCAGAAATCCTGCTTCGGGTTTGATTCAAAGAAGGAGTCTGAGTGTCAGATTTAAAAGGAACAGAGCCTCAGAGCGGGCAGCGTAGTTTGTGGGCGGCGGAGTGAGCCGGGAGCAGAGTGAAGGCTTAAGGGCTTCGGCTCAACGGGCTTAGGCGGAAACGGGCGAGGCGAGGAAGGTTTGGCATTCATTTTCTGTTGCTATTTGAGGAGGAGGCAGTATGAGTGTGAGGGCAGTTTGCTGTTCTCTGTGTCGGATGTGGGAGGCCCTGGAGTCTCCAAGCCTCCCGGACGTCTACATCTGCGCCAAGTGCATCGAGATGCAGCTCCTAAGGGACCGCGTTACGGAACTGGAGCTGAAGCTCGATAACCTTCGTCTGGTCAGGGAGAGTGAGGAGTTGATAGAGAGGAGTTGCAGGCAGGTGGTCACGCCGGGGCCACGGGAGGCAGACAAGTGGGTCACGGTTAGGAGGGGGAAGGGGAAGAGTCAGGTAATAGGGAGTACCCCGGTGGCTGTGCCCCTTAACAATAGGTACTCCTGTTTGAGTACTGTTGGAGGGGACAGCTTACGCGGGGGAAGCGACAGTGGCCGTGCCTCCAGCACAGAGTCTGGCCCTGTAGCTCAGAAGGGTAGGGCAAGGAAGAGGAGGGCAGTTGTGATAGGGGACTCGATAGTAAGGGGGTCAGATAGGCGATTCGGTGGACGCAGTCCAGAGACCCGGATGGTAGTTTGCCTCCCTGGTGCCAGGGTCCGGGATATTTCTGATCGTGTCCAAGATATCCTGAAGTGGGAGGGTGAGGAGCCAGAGGTCGTGGTACATATAGGTACCAATGACATAGGTAGGAAAAGGGATGAGGTCCTGAAAGGAGAATATAGGGAGCTAGGAAGGGAGTTGAGAAAAGGGACCGCAAAGGTAGTAATCTCGGGATTACTGCCTGTGCCACGCGACAGTGAGAGTAGGAATGCGATGAGGTGGAGGATAAATGCGTGGCTGAGGGATTGGAGCAGGGGGCAGGGATTCAAGTTTTTGGATCATTGGGACCTCTTTTGGCGCAGGCGTGACCTGTACAAAAAGGACGGGTTACACTTGAATCCTAGGGGGACCAATATCCTGGCAGGGAGATTAGCGAGGGCTACTGAGGTGACTTTAAACTAGAATGGTTAGGGGGTGGGAATCAAATTAAAGAGGCTAGGCGTGAGGAGGTTAGTTCACAACAGGGGGATGGGAACCAGTGCAGAGAGACAGAGGGGTGTAAAGTGAGGGTAGAAGCAAAAAGTACTAAGGAGAAGAGTAAAAGTGGCAGGCCGACAAATCCAGGGCAAGCATTAAAAAGGGCCACTTTTCAACATAATTGTATAAGGGCTAAGAGAGTTGTAAAAGAGCGCCTGAAGCTTTGTGTGTCAATGCAAGGAGCATTCGTAATAAGGTGCATGAATTGAAAGTGCAGGTTGTTATTAATGATTATGATATAGTTGGGATCACAGAGACATGGCTCCAGGGTGACCAAGGATGGGAGCTCAACGTTCAGGGATATTCAATATTCAGGAGGGATAGACATGAAGGAAGGGGAGGTGGGGTGGCATTGCTGGTTAAAGAAGAGATTAACGCAATAGAAAGGAAAGACATAAGCCGTGAAGATGTGGAATCGATATGGGTAGAGCTGCGTAACACTAAGGGGCAGAAGACGCTGGTGGGAGTTGTGTACAGGCCACCTAACAGTAGTACTGAGGTCAGAGATGGTATTAAACAGGAAATTAGAAATGTGTGCAATAAAGGAACAGCAGTTATAATGGGTGACTTCAATCTACATGTAGATTGGGTGAACCAAATTGGTAAAGGTGCTGAGGAAGAGGATTTCTTGGAATGTATGCGGGATGGTTTTTTGAACCAACATGTCGAGGAACCAACTAGAGAGCAGGCTATTCTGGACTGGGTTTTGAGCAATGAGGAAGGGTTAATTAGCAATCTTGTCGTGAGAGGCCCCTTGGGTAAGAGTGACCATAATATGGTGGAATTCTTCATTAAGATGGAGAGTGACATAGTTAATTCAGAAACAAAGGTTCTGAACTTAAAGTGGGGTAACTTTGAAGGTATGAGACGTGAATTAGCTAAGATAGGCTGGCAAATGACACTTAAAGGATTGACGGTGGATATGCAATGGCAAGCATTTAAAAGTTGCATGGATGAACTACAACAATTGTTCATCCCAGTTTGGCAAAAGAATAAATCAAGGAAGGCAGTGCACCCGTGGCTGACAAGAGAAATTAGGGATAGTATCAATTCCAAAGAAGAAGCATACAAATTAGCCAGAGAAAGTGGCTCACCTGAGGACTGGGAGAAATTCAGAGTTCAGCAGAGGAGGACAAAGGGCTTAATTAGGAAGGGGAAAAAAGATTATGAGAGAAAACTGGCAGGGAACATAAAAACTAACTGTAAAAGCTTTTATAGATATGTAAAAAGGAAAAGACTGGTAAAGACAAATGTAGGTCCCCTACAGACAGAAACAGGTGAATTGATTATGGGGAGCAAGGACATGGCAGACCAATTGAATAATTACTTTGGTTCTGTCTTCACTAAGGAGGACATAAATAATCTTCCAGAAATAGTAGGGGACAGAGGGTCCAGTGAGATGGAGGAACTGAGCGAAATACTTGTTAGTAGAGAAGTGGTGTTAGGTAAATTGAAGGGATTGAAGGCAGATAAATCCCCAGGGCCAGATGGTCTGCATCCTAGAGTGCTTAAGGAAGTAGCCCAAGAAATAGTGGATGCATTAGTGATAATTTTTCAAAACTCGTTAGATTCTGGACTAGTTCCTGAGGATTGGAAGGTGGCTAATGTAACCCCATTTTTTAAAAAAGGAGGGAGAGAGAAACCGGGGAATTATAGACCGGTTAGTCTAACGTCGGTGGTGGGGAAACTGCTGGAGTCAGTTATCAAAGATATGATAACAGCACATTTGGAAAGCGGTGAAATCATCGGACAAAGTCAGCATGGATTTGTGAAAGGAAAATCATGTCTGACGAATCTCATAGAATTTTTTGAGGATGTAACCAGTAGAGTGAATAGGGGAGAACCAGTGGATGTGGTATATTTGGATTTTCAAAAGGCTTTTGACAAGGTCCCACACAGGAGATTAGTGTGCAAACTTAAAGCACACGGTATTGGGGGTAAGGTATTGATGTGGATGGAGAATTGGTTAGCAGACAGGAAGCAAAGAGTGGGAATAAACGGGACCTTTTCAGAATGGCAGGCGGTGACTAGTGGGGTACCGCAAGGCTCAGTGCTGGGACCCCAGTTGTTTACAATATATATTAATGACTTGGATGAGGGAATTAAATGCAGCATCTCCAAGTTTGCGGATGACACGAAGCTGGGTGGCAGTGTTAGCTGTGAGGAGGATGCTAAGAGGATGCAGAGTGACTTGGATAGGTTGGGTGAGTGGGCAAATTCATGGCAGATGCAATTTAATGTGGATAAATGTGAAGTTATCCACTTTGGTGGCAAAAATAGGAAAACAGATTATTATCTGAATGGTGGCCGATTAGGAAAAGGGGAGGTGCAACGAGACCTGGGTGTCATTATACACCAGTCATTGAAAGTGGGCATGCAGGTACAGCAGGCGGTGAAAAAGGCAAATGGTATGCTGGCATTTATAGCGAGAGAATTCGAGGACAGGAGCAGGGAGGTACTACTGCAGTTGTACAAGGCCTTGGTGAGACCACACCTGGAGTATTGTGTGCAGTTTTGGTCTCCTAATCTGAGGAAAGACATCCTTGCCATAGAGGGAGTACAAAGAAGGTTCACCAGATTGATTCCTGGGATGGCAGGACTTTCATATGAAGAAAGACTGGATGAACTGGGCTTGTACTCGTTGGAATTTAGAAGATTGAGGGGGGATCTGATTGAAACGTATAAAATCCGAAAGGGATTGGACAGGCTAGATGCAGGAAGATTGTTCCCGATGTTGGGGAAGTCCAGAACAAGGGGTCACAGTTTGAGGATAAAGGGGAAGCCTTTTAGGACCGAGATTAGGGAAAACTGCTTCACACAGAGAGTGGTGAATCTGTGGAATTCTCTGCCACAGGAAACAGTTGAGGCCAGTTCATTGGCTATATTTAAGAGGGAGTTAGATATGGCCCTTGTGGCTACGGGGATCAGGGGGTATGGAGGGAAGGCTGGGGCAGGGTTCTGAGTTGGATGATCAGCCATGATCATAATAAATGGCAGTGCAGGCTTGAAGGGCCGAATGGCCTACTCCTGCACCTATTTTCTATGTTTCTATGTTTCAAAAAGGCAACAATTATACCAGTGCCCAGGAAGAAAAATGTGAGCTGTGTTAATGACCATCACCCAGTAGGACTCACATCGACAGTGATGAAATGCTTTGAGAGGTTGGTCATGACTTGACTGAACTCCTGCCTCAGCAAGGACCTGGACCCACTGCAATTTGCCTATCACCACAATAGGTCAACGGCAGGCACAATCTCAATGCCTCTTCACATGGATAATACAAACACCCATATCAGGATGCTGTTCATCGAATATAGCTCAGCATTTAACACCATTATTCTCACAATCCTGTTGGTAGACCATTGTTGGTGGAATCTCAGATGGAGATGAGAGGGTGTACAGGAGTGAAATAAACCAACTAGTGGAGTGGGGTGTCGCAGCAATAACCTCGCACTCAACATTGGTAAGATGAAAGAAGTGATTGTCGACTTCAGGAAGGGTTAATACGAAGGAACACCTGCCAGCCTTCATAGAGAGATTAGGAGTGGAGAGAGTGAGCAATTTCAAGTTCCTGGCTGTCGAGATGTTGGAGGACCTAATCTTGTCCCAAAATATCGAGGCAGCTATAAAGGCAAGGCAGCAACTATACTCCATTAGGTGTTTGAAGAGATTTGGTATGTCAACAAAACAGTCAAAAACTTCTATAACTGTACCACAGAGAACATTCTGACAGGCTGCATCACTGTCTGGTATGGAGGCAGGGGGCTACTGCACAGGACTGGAAGAAGCTACAGAGGGTCGTAAATTTAGTTAGTTCCACCTTGGGTACTAGCCTACAAAGTACCTAGGACATCTTCAAGAATGGTGTTTCAGAAAGGCAGCGTCCATTATTAAGGACCCCCAGCACCCAGAGCATGCTCTTTTCTCACTGTTACCATCAGGTAGGAGATCTAAAAGCCTGAAGGCACACACTCAGCGATTCAGGAACAGCTTCTTCCCCTCTGGCATCTAATTCCTAAATGGGCATTGAACCCATGAACACTACCTCAGTTTTTAAAATATATAATACTTCTGTTTTTTGCACTATTTTTAATCTATTCAATATACATATACTGTAATTGATTTATTATTTTCTTCTTCTTCTAGATTATGTATTGCATTGAACTGTTGTTGTTAAGTTAACAAATTTCACGACACATGCCAGTGATAATAAACCTCATTCTGATTCTGATCTATTTTGGACAAATAATTTATTAATTTATTTTCATGATGCTAACCAAATGAAACATTGAAATATAGAGGTGTACAAGATAATGAGAGGCACTGATCGTGTGGATAGTCAGAGGCTTTTTCCCAGGGCTGAAATGGTTAGCACGAGAGGGCATAGTTTTAAGGTGCTTGGAAGTACGTACAAAGGAGATGTCAGGGGTAAGTTGTTGTTGTTTTTAACTAACACACACACACACACACACACACACACACACACACACACGAGTGGTGAGCGCATGGAATGGGCTGCCGGCGGCAGTGGTGGAGGCGGAAACGATAGGGTCTTTTAAGAGACTCCTGGATGGCTATATGGAGCTGAGAAAAATAGGGGGCTATGGGTAAAGCCTAGGTAGTTCTAAGGTAGGGACATGTTCGGCACAGCTTTGTGGGTCGAAGGGCCTGTATTGTGCTGTATGTTTTCTATGCTTCTAAATATAGGGTAGGATAACAAGCAGCAATTCCTCCAGCCTTTTTTCAAATAGTACCATGGGAATCTTATAGCTGAATTCAGATAGGACCTCCATTAAAGTCTCAGTACTAAATGATATTAGCCTAGAAAATCTTCAGGACTTAGAAAGAGGTATTAAATGGTTGCTGCACAGCAGACTATGTCTTTTTGAGGATCTGGCATTGCAGAATTCCTTGGCCAAAGTCTCATGCAGCATTGCGCCATTCACAACTTACACAATAAGATCAAAAAGGCCTTTCATATGCAAATCCATTACTGTGACTTATTGGTTACCAGGTTTATAGGGAAGGTGCTATGATTGAGGGAAGAATCACCACAAGTTAGTTTAAGTAGGTCCAATTTAATTAGAAACAAAGTTGTTAATATCATTCTCTATGATCTGAAATTCACTCAAGTAAGTATTCTTTAATCAGAAAGAACAAGTCTAACATGTTTTACAGGCCAACTTCTGTACAAGTGCCCCTCGACACTTCAGGCAATGCATGATAGAGTATATGATATCAAAAGGCATGTGTTGTACACACTTAGATGCACTGTTCAGGCTTAACTGCTTCCAAAACATTAGAGGTCTGGAGATCCAGGAAAGAGAGAGAAAAAAAATCAGACTTAATAATGCTTGGATTCACAGCTATTTTAGAATCTACAGATAATTTTCAAACTAAATGACGTTGCTCAGCCCATTCTAATGTGCAATATGCAATAGAATTCCTAGTCAACCCAATTTTAAAAAGTTTACTACTTTTACTACTCAAAATGGAAAAAGTTTAGTACCTATAAAATGGTGTTAAAAGTGATTTTCACACAAACAGCCACTACTTTTAATTTCAATCATTTTCATTCGGGTCTTACAACATCACAGGAACAGAAACAGTGCACTTTACAGCAATCAGCCATTTTCAAATGACCTTCAGGGTAACGGTAGAAATGTACAGCAAAGTAAGAAATTGGAATTCCAATAAAATGAGCAGGTGCTGCCATCCAGTGACAGAAACGATGGTCTTCAATTTAAAATACACAAGAATATTCTTTTTAAGTATTTTTAAAAACCAATTATGTTCAGGCTTATTGACCCACTTATAAAATAAGAATTAATTTAAAAAATTGTGAATAAACTCTTTCAATAGCAGCTTACTTTTCCACCACAGGGAAAGATACATGCTGCCAGTACATTTTTTTTGTTTTTATTGAACTTTAGAGATACAGTTCAGAACAGGCACTTCCAATCCATTGACCCACACCACCCAGCAACCCAGCTATTTAATCATAGCCTAATCCCAGAACAACTTACAATACTGTAACCAATTAACCTACTGACCAGGACATCTTTGGATTATGGGAGGAAATCGGAGCACCTGGAGGGCACCAATGCATTCAAGTGGAGGACATAAAAACTCCTTACAGAATGAACCCCGAACTCTGATGTTTCGAGCTATAATATGCTACCATCACGCACTGATTTCTTAAGTTCTCTGGTAGGTGTTCCTAGTATAACCTGGAAATGAGTATTGACAAGCTATCAGAATTGAGCCAAATCTTTTCCTTACCTAAAGTCAGCGCATTCCATCTCGTATTTACACACATTACCAGCAGAGTCAATTAACAATACTGAGCAAGAGAAAACCTACTGAAATTTTTATTGTGCTGCAAATGCAAAGTTGTTTATTTGTACGATATGTAAAATTAATTGTACTGGAGATAGAGGTCTGAGCTGTCTGACAAAAGAAAAGACAGACAAGTAAAATGGTCAAAAATGAGAAACAGAACACTGGAAATTCAGAGCACAGAAACTCAATCCAAACAAATTATAGGAAGGATGTAGAAGTTTTAGGGAGGGTACAGATGAGTTTTACATGATGCTGCCTGGATTAAAGAGCATGTTTTATGAGGATAGGCTGAGTGAGCTAGAGCTTTTCTCTTTGGAGTTAAGGAGGATGAGAGGTGACTTGATACAGGCGTGCAAGATGAATGAGAGACATAGAGAGAGCGGACAACCAGATACCTTTTCGCAAGGTGGAAAGAGCATATATGAGGGGGCATAATTTTAAGGTGATTGGTGGAAAGCATAGAAAAGATGTCACAGGTAGCTTTTATTTAAGAAAACATACAGAGAGTGGTGAGTACGTGGAATGTGCTGCCGGGGTGATGGCAGAGGCAGATACATTAGTGATGTTTAAGAAACCCTTAGAAAGGCACATGGATGAAATAAAAATGGAAGGCTATGTGGAAGGGAAGGGTTAGATTGATCTTACAGAAAGTTAAAAGGTCAGCATGACATCATGGGCCAAAGGACCTATCCTGTTCTATGTTCTAGTCTCTATGCCAGTCCAGGAGCATAGCAAAAGGTCAAGTCTGCCTGCATCTAACTGTAGAGCTTTTGCATATTCCCCTGTAATGCACAGATGAGGAGGTAAAAGAACACAGGATAGACGCTACTAACCTCTTTTACAAACCCACCTTAATCACCTGTTAGCTAAAAGAAACAATGATTCAACCCTTGTCCTTACTACCAAAACGAATCTAATCTTCTTTTTCCTTACAATCACATTTAAATATCAGCTTCATGTCTACCTCTGTAATTTGAATCCAAGCTCAAATAGAAAACTACTACATACAATGCCTGCAATGCTGAGGATAGGTGTAGAGGAGTTAAGATGTTGCTAATTTTCCACAACACAATGCTGTGTCACCTGCATCAGAAATGGGAGTTGAAAATAATAAATTGTGTTTCTTTATTTACTTTATTTCACATAAATTCTCTAAGAGGAAACTTCATTCCATATCTCAGTTTTTTGGGGTAGTGATTTGTTAATTCTTTAAGGACAAATTTTCATTACCTGAATAGCTGTAACACCAGGGTTGCCTGTAATATAGCCTTTTGCTCAACACTGAAGTATTGTGGCATAGGAAATGCTCTTAAAATAACATATTTGCGGAGTTAGATCAATCCCTGCCCTCTACTGAGTTCATTAATTTTAGTTGAAGAATGACAAGGGGAGGAAGAATGAGTGGAACAAAGTTGGCACACTACTCTTGATCACTATCCACTGAAATCGTTATGGGCGATTAAGAAGCTTCAACTTTCACTATCTAAGCTCAAACCTGAAAATAAATTGCCACTTAATAGTTACTGGAGAGTATCTCCCTTTGACATTTAAGGTCACAAATTCCTGCCCATCAACATGCTGGGGTTTAGCATTTATAAGAAACTGAAATGGACCAGTCACATAAATACTCTGGCTAAGAGAGAGCAGGTCAGCAGCTAAGCATTCAGCAGTAACTGACTCATCTCCCATTTAAAGGCAGATCAGAAGTAGGACTGAATACTTGCCTGGAGGAGGACAGTTCCAATGACAGTCGAGAACGAGAAGCTCAACACTATCCAGGACACACCATGAATCACTTTTAACATTCCCTCCCTTCACAACCAGAGCATTTCATATCACTTACAAAAAGCTGAATGGAAACCTGCCAAGGTTTCTTCAATAGTTCCTCCCAAACCTATAGTTGTTAGGAGATGAAAGAGCACAGGCGTTTGGCAAATGAAAACACCATCACCTCCAGTTCACACATTCACCAATTTGGAAATACATGATTAGTCATCCTTTACGGTAGTGTAGAGGTTAACACAATATTATTACAGCACGAGCAACCCCAGTTCAACTACACCACTGTCTGTGAGGATTTTGTACTTTATCCCTGTGGCTGTATGGGTTTCCTCCAGGTGCTCCAGTTTCCTCCCACATTTCAAAAACATTCCAGTTAGCAGATTATTTGGTCACATGGGTGGAACTGGACAGCACAGGCTTGTTGGGGCAGAAAGGATTGTTACCATGCTGTATCACAAAATTAAATTTAAAAATAAATAAAACCCCGGGCACTTTACCCAAAAAGGGCCAAGTTTACTTTTAATGGCACTTTATGGACTGTAGGACTTTTAGGTGATAGTGTACCACCATCTTCACAAGGGAACTGAGTACGAGCAGCAATGCTGGCATTGCTGACAATTACAACACCTGTGCAAATAACATAACATTAAACAGCACCACTTGTGGAAAAGCACTGAAACAACAGATTTACACTGAGGATAATGATGGTCAAGGAGAAGGAAAAAAAGGTACTGAAAACAACTCCGTAACCAGACTAAGTGTTTTTTAAATACAAAATCTTACTTATTGGAGTAGTAAAGGGGTCTAAAAAGATAGTAATAATAACTCAGTTAGAAATTACACAGTTATCTTGCTCTAAATATTTGATAAAATATGCTCATTTACCTACAATCAATTTTAGATCTCTTAAAGCAATTAGAGCTGGCAGTCATCATTAAATTGCTGCAAGAATATTATCCAAAGTTTTCAAAGTTCAAAGTACAAACGTTTGTAAATTTGTTATCAAAGTACATATATGTCAATATACTAACCTGAGATTTATTTTCTTGAGTGCACGGTAAATACAAAGCAACACAATAGAATCAATGTAAATCTGCACACAAGACAGACAAGCAACCAAAATGCAAAAGACAAACAAACTGCAATTACAAAAAGAAAAAAACAAACAAGAAACTAATAATAAATAAATAAGCAATAGATAGCAAGAACATGAGATGAAAAGTCCTTGAAAGTGAGTCCATAGGTTGTGAAAACAGTTCAGTATTGGGGTGTGATGATTAAGGGGTAATAACTGTTCCTGAATCTGGTGGTGTGGGTCCTGAGGCTCCTCTTACCTCCTTCATGGTAGCAATGACAAAAACAGCATGGCCTGGATGGTAGGAGATCCTTTATTGACAGATGCTGTTTTCCTGCGACAACACTCCTTCTAGATATGATCAATGATAGAGAGGGGCTTTTCCCATGATGGACTGGGTTGTATCCCCTACTTTTTGGAGGCTTTTCCATTCAAGGGCATTGCTGTTTCCATACCAGGCCACGATGCAACCAGTCAGTATACTCTCCACTGTGCAGCTTTAGAAGTTTGTCAAAGTTTTAGATGCCATAACAAATCTTTGCAAACTTTTATGAAAGTAGAGGTGCTGCCAAACTTTCTTTGTAATGGCACTTAAGTGTTGGACCAGGACAGATCCTTTGAAATAACATCGAACTACTTCAATTTCCTGACCGTCTCCACCTTTGATCCCTGATGAGGTGAGGTCTGGCTTATGGACCTCCAATTTCCTCCTCCTGTAATGTGCTGACATTGAGTGAGAGATTGTTGTGACACCACTCAGCCAGCTTTTCAATCTTCCTCCAATATGCTGATTCATCACCACCTTTGATTCAGCCAACGACAGTGGTGTCATCACCAAACAAATATGGCATTGGAACTCTGTTTAGCCCCGCAGCCACAAGTATAAAGAGAGTAGAGCAGGGGGCTAAGCACACAGCCTTGTGGTGCACCTGTGCTGACGGTGATTGTGGAGGAAATGTAGCCAATCCAAACTGAACAGAGTCCGTAAGTTAGAAAATTGAGGATCCAGTGTTTCGTGGAGGTATTGAGGCCTAGGTCTTGGAGGTTATTCATTAGTTTTGAGGGATTGATGGTATTGAATGCAGAGCTGTAGTCAATGACGAGCATCCTGATGTATGCATCATCACTGTCCAGATGTTCCAGGGTCCAGTGAAGAGCCTATAAAATGACATATGCTGTTGACCTGTTGTGACAGTAGGCAATTTGGAGCAGATCCAAGTCACTCCTCAGGCAGGAGTTGATAATGTTTCATCAACAACCTCCCAAAGCACTTCATCACAGTGGATGTAGTGCTACTGGACAATAGCCTTTGAGGCAGGTTACCACGTTCTCGTTGAGCACCGGTATAATTGAAGCCTGCTTGAAGCAGGGAATACCTCAGACTGCTGAAGGGAGAGGTTAAAGATATCAGTGAACACTGCAGCCAGTTGATCAGCACAGGCCTTAATACTCAACCAATTAATCGAGTGGACAAAGACTTGGTAAATGAAGTAAAAATTGGGACAATGTGAAATTTCTATTTTGGCAGGAAAAATAAAAAGTACTGTAATGCTTATTTTATGCATGTGCAAGTTATGTACTGTATAATGCAAATTTATCTTCTATAATATACAACAGTAGAACACAGGAACAGGCACTTCAGCCCACGATAGTGTGCTGAACTAATGGAAGCTACTTACACCTAATCCCCGTTGCCTGCACAAGATCCATATTCCTGCATTCCTCCATTGTATCCGCCTCCACCACCATCCATGGTAGGGCATTCCAGGCACCCACCATTCTCCGTGTAAAATCCTACTACAGACACTCCTTTTGAACTTTCCCACTCTCACCTTAAACACATGCCCTCTAGCATTAAGTGTTAAGACATAGGAGCAGAATTAGGCCATTTGGCACACCGAGTCTGCTCTGCCATTCCATCATGGCTGATTTATTTCCCCTCTTAACCCTATTCTCTTGCCTTCTCCCCATAACTTTTGATGCCCTTACTAATCAGGAACTTATCAACCTCTGCTTTAAATATATCCAATGATTTAGCTCCACAGCTATCTGTGGCAATGAATTCCACAGATTTATCACCCTCTGGCTCAAGATATCCTCCTCATCTCTGTTACAGTCATTGAGTACTACAGCACAACTTCAGACCCTTCAGCCCATCTAGTTTGCGCTGAACCATTAACCTGCCTAGTACCATCAACCTACACCTGGACCACAGTCCTCCATACCTCTCTCATCCACGTGCCTATCCAAATGTTTCTTAAATGTTGAAATCGAACCTCTACTTCACCTGTGAGTCGGCTGGGGTGATATACTGCATCCGCTGCTCCTGATGCAGCCTTCTATATATTGGCGAGACCCGACGCAGACTGGGAGACCGTTTTGCTGAACACCTACACTCTGTCCGCCAGAGAAAGCAGGATCTCCCAGTGGCCACACATTTTAATTCCACATCCCATTCCCATTCTGACAGGTCTATCCACGGCCTCCTCTACTGTAAAGATGAAGCCATACTCAGGTTGGAGGAACAACACCTTATATTCCGTCTGGGTAGCCTCCAACCTGATGGCATGAACATTGACTTCTCTAACTTCCGCTAATGCCTCACCTCCCCCTCACCCCATCCGTTATTTATTTATATATACACATTCTTTCTCTCTCTCTCCTTCTTCTCCCTCTGTCCCTCTGACTATACCCCTTGCCCATCCTCTGGGTCCCCCCCCTTTCCTTCTCCCTGGGCCTCCTGTCCCATGATCCTCTCATATCCCTTTTGCCAATCACCTGTCCAGCTCTTGGCTCCATCCCTCCCCCTCCTGTCTTCTCCTATCATTTTGGATCTCCCACTCCCCCTCCCACTTTCAAATCCCTTACTCACTCTTCCTTCAGTTAGTCCTGACGAAGAGTCTCGGCCTGAAACGTCCACTGTACCTCTTCCTAGAGATGCTGCCTGGCCTGCTGTGATCACCAGCAACTTTGATGTGTGTTGCTTTAGTCTTTCCCTGTCTAGTTACGGTGACACAGAATAAAAATATCCCATGTTCCAGAATCAGAATTAGAATCAGAATCAGGTTTATGATCACCGGCATTTGCCGTGAAATTTGTTAACTTAGCAGTAGCAGTTCAATGCAATACACAATCTAGAAGAAAAAAATAAACAAAATGAAAAATAAATAAGTAAATCAATTACAGTATACATATATTAAATAGATTTTCAAAATGTGCAAAAAACAGAAATACTGTATATTAAAAAAAAAAGTGAGGTAGTGTCCAAGTGTTCAATGTCCATTTAGGAATCAGATGGCAGAGGGCAAGAAGCTGTTCCTGAATCGCTGAGTGTGTGCCTTCAGGCTTCTGTACCTCCTACCTGATGGTAACAGTGAGAAAAGGGCATGCCCCTAGGTGCTGGGAGTCATTGATAATAGAGACACCGCTTCCTGAAGATGTCCCAGGTACTTTGTAGGCTAGTACCCAAGATGGAGCTGACTAGATTTACAACCTTCTGCAGCTTCTTTCGGTCCTGTGCAGTAGCACACTCCCCCCCCCCCCCCCCATACCAGACAGTGATGCAGCCTGTCAGAATGCTCTCCACAGTACATCTATAGAAGTTTTTGAGTGACACTCACAACACCACGCTGGAGGAACTCAGCAGGTCGGGCAGCATCCGTGGAAAAGATCGGTCGACGTTTCGGGCCGGAACCCTTCGTCAGGACTGAGGAGGGAAGGGGCAGAGGCCCTATAAAGAAGGTGGGGGGGGGAGGGTGGGAAGGAGAAGGCTGGTAGGTTCCAGGTTTTTGAGTGTACTTGCTGATATGCCAAGTCTCTTCAAATTCCTAGTGAAGTATAGCCGCTACCTTGTCTTCTCTGGACCAAGTGCAGGTCGGTGGGACGAGGTAAGAGTAGGAGTTCGGCACGGACTAGAAGGGCCGATATGGCCTGTTTCTGTGCTGTAATTGTTATATGGTTATAACTACATCAATATGTTGGGACCTGGTGAGATCCTCAGAGATCCTGAAACCCAGGAACTTGAAACTGCTCACTCTATTTCTGACCCCTCTATGAGGATTGGTATGTGTTCCTTCGTCTTACCCTTCCTAAAGTCCGCAATTAGCTCTTTTGTCTTACTGACCATTGAGTGCCAGGTTGTTGCTATGACACCACTCCACTAGTTGGCACACCTCACTCCTGTACGCCCTCTTGTCACCACCTGAGATTGCATCATGCATATATAGAGACTACAGCAGTGGGCTAAGCACACACCCCTGAAGTGTGCCAGAGTTGATCGTCAGCAAGAAGGATATGTCATCACTAATCTGCACAGATTGTGGTCTTCTGGTTAGGAAGTCAAGGATCCAATTGCAGAGGGCGGTACAAAGACCCAGGTTCTGCAACTTCTCAATCAGGATTGTGGGAATGATGGTATTAAATGGTGAGCTAAAGTTGATGAACAGCATCCTGACGTAGGTGTTTGTGTTGTCCAGGTGGTCTAAAGCCATGTGGAGAGCCATTGAGATTGCATCTGCCATGGACCTATTGTGGTGATAGGCAAATTGCAATAGGTCCAGGTCCTTGCTGAGGCAGGAGTTCAGTCTAGTTATGACCAACCACTCAAGGCATTTCATCCCTGTAGATAGGAGTCCTACCAAGAGATAGTCATTAAAACAGCTCACATTTTTTCTTCTTAGGCACTACTATAATTGTTGCCTTTCTGAAGCAAATGGGAACTTCCACCTGTAGCAGTGAGAAGTTGAAAGTGTCCTTGAATACTCCTGCTAGTTGTAGCAATATTAAACATAGCTTAATATTGTTGCAATTATCAATAGAAGTGATGCTTGTCAATTTCCAAAATAACTCTCTTAAATGGTTTCTTACTTAAGAGTAGACAAGGAATGATAAAGTTACCATGGATGACAAGATTAGAAATCTTAACAGAAAGGGTTACAGTAAGCTGCTCTGATAAAAATGATACCCACTTCCCACAGATACTGGGTCACCTACTATTTCAAGCATTTTCTGTTTTTATTTTAAGTGGCACTGAACCCCATTGTGCAAAGAGGGAAAGTTTTAATTTACAAGTGGCAAAATAAAAAGTCAATAAGAAAGAATTTTTAAAAAAAAACACCAAGTTGCAGAGATTTATAAATTCTGGAAGAGAATGGAACCGAACCATTAATAACAATGATAAAACTATAACCATAACCTAGGAAAACCAAACACTACTCAGTGGGAAACATCAGAAATGTTAAATCAAGCAAATAGTTACAGCAATGATCCAGCAAAGAGATAATAGACCAAATGTGTGTTCTACAATCACGTACTGTTTCAAATCTGTAAACATCATATCCGGAGTTGGAAACTGGCGGGGATAATGCACAAAATGGTTAAATAAATGCTCATTTACCCGCTCTAAAGTTGCCATGTTAGAAATCTGCAAGACTCGCTCGACCGCTGAAAGACCGCCGCTTACACAATGCAACGTTTATGTTATCTATACTAAAAGTACTATTTGCCAAAGTAGCGACACAAAATAAACAGAGAACAAACACTCTCTGCAATAAAGGCTCCGTACACTATTCAGACAGAAAGCATTTGACGTCGACTAGATCTAAGGAGCACATTACAAATTCCCGCGGCACTTCCAGAAGAGAAAACCAACCCTAAATAAAGTACCGAAAACAGAGACAGATAGAGAGAGAGAAAAAAAAACACAATCCCTCCCTACTGTTGCACATTAAAGTAAACCAGAGCCCAGCTTGAGGCCAGAGTTATCCCCTATATCACGAGACGTGCCAACTTTTGTCAGTTACTGAGACATTATAATTCACCAGGCATACAAGCAAACAAACAACGTCTAGTTGTCTCACCCTCACCATGATCACTGAGCACTCCCCACTCCAAAACCCCCTCTGCCATCCACCTTCGTCTTCGCCACCTCCGACCCCGCGCTTCTAATCCCTTCAATTTCTCGCGTCTCTTCCCGTCCCTTAGCAACGGATTGATTCGAACACATTATTTTCTTCAAGTGGGAAAAATACTTTGCTTTCATTTTATTTTGTTATTTAAAATTGTTCATAACGTTATATCGTAATTTAGAAACTTATAAATTAAATTTTATTAAGGGGAGGTGGCGAGGTCATAGGTTACTTTATGTGTCACCGGAAGTTCTTCTTGTTGCTGTCGGCGGGTGGCTGGGTCCACGCAGGAACGGGGCTGTCACTTCAGGTACGTGAGGACTTAACCGGAAAGGCTTCTGTTATAAAGTCTGTTTGAAATATAAATATTAGTTTTCTGCACGTAATACAATGTAAAGTATTCTAAGTATTCCTGTCTGCATTTAATTGTAAATTCGACCCAGGGCGTCTATGATTTCGCTTCTCTAAAAGGGCAAACTAACTTCAGAATTTGTAAACATTATAAGTGAGTTGTGGGAAGTGTAAGAGTCAGACCAGATTTCCATTTAAGTCTACTGAGTTTTTAAAAAAATCTTACTTTATAAAAAAAATACGTAATTTTAGAGCCTGTCAGTGCGTTGTGTAGCTATAACTGAACCTGCCAGCTCTGTACAGTAACTATTGGTGAGTAAGGCCAAGAGTTTAATGATCTTCGTTATTTTTCTTGTTACCTATGACATTTATTGAACTCTCTGGATGGTCCTCTAAGTGCTCTTGGGTCTCCATTTCCAGGTTATCAATGTTTCAGGTTATTGGGCATAGACTCTGTTTTAACTCTGACACAATCTATTAATAATTCTTTGTAATCTAGTATTTCCATATATATTCAGGAACACATTAATACACTTGTAGAACAGGAGAATTATTGAAAAGTGAAGTTTGTGTATAGAAGTGAGAACAATACATTTTATTAGGAAAGAAAGGTTATCATCTGGAAAACAGGGAAACATAGAAATCAGAGGGGAAGTATCAGTCAATATGATCACAGCGGACCCTCTCTTTTAATATTATATTCCACTTACTATATCTACTCTTGAAAGCCTAGGTGGGTGAAGGAACAAAGGGATCATGGAATACAGAATCAGAATCCTTTATTATCGCCAAGTATGTGGACACGTATGGGGAATTTGATGCCGGTTTCCCTGAGCTCTCGCTGTACAGAATCAAAAAGCAAACAAAACAATAGTGCAAATAATCGTGAACTATATACAATGAGGTATACCTGTGTATTTACAGGTGGACTCGGTTTATAATAGACTAAAATTCAAGTGTTCGTAAGACTGATGGCATACGGAAAGAAACTGTTCTTGTACCTATTTGTCCTGGCATACAGTGATCTAAAGCGCCTACCAGTAGGAAGGAGTTGGAACAGGTGATGTCCAGGGTGTGATGGGTCTACAATGATGCGTTAATCTCTAAAAATTGTCACACAAATTAAAAAGTAAAGCAAATACCGTGGTATATTTCTAGAAGGGTAGAAGTAAAAGTAGGGGATTATGCTAGATCTGTGCCAGACTTTGGTTTGAGTAATAGGCATACCCAGGGACTCATTAATTTGATTCAGAATCTCTGGTAAATTACAATATTTTCAAGCTACCATGGACTTGTGTTCTATACTTAGGATGAATTCTACCTTCCTGAGCAAGCAGAAAGGACCCCTAAAATTTGCAGTATAACCTTCTTTGAAACGGGCAGAAATAAAGTGGGTGAAAGGAGAGGGAGGTGAGAGAACTGATTTGGGGAAAGGGAATGAAGGAAGGGTGAATTGGGGTGGGACACATGCAAGGGATGGGGCACAGGAGAAAGGAGTGAGTATGTTTTATTGCACGTGTAGATTGTGTACCCATTGTGCACATGTGCTGAGCTTTGTGAAAAGCTGGCTTCCAGTCATGCTGGACCTCTGGTGTTCAACCAAGACTTGCTCTGTCAAGTCTTTGTGATGGATGTATACATTGGCCAACCCACGTTAAAATAATTTACACACAGAACTGAAATGAAGGTAAGTCATCCTCAATCCTGAGAAATTTCCTAAGGATTTGGAGAGATCGCACTTGCATATCATTCTGTTGCTGTAGTACTAAGAGGAGGTAAGACACCAAGGACTGTGCAGAACTGTGAGGGCATTTGGACAAGAAAGAATGTATATAGGTGAGGCCTCCTCTTTTTTAAAATGTCTAGGGGTGACCTAATAGAGATATTTAAAATTTTGAAGAGTTTTTATAGAGTGGATGGAGAAAGAAAATACGTTCATTTATGTGGAATAGCATAACAAGATGTCATTGTTTGAAGATAGTCTTAAAGAAATCCTATAGAAACAGAATGATGTTTCCTGATTCTGTTAGTTGAATGGCTGAGGGAGGTGACTGGATAAATGGTGTTTTAGGAGTTAATTGTAAACAGTTGCTTCAAAATGCATGTAGAGTTGTAGGGTAGTAGAGCGTGGATAACGAATTCAGCCGCTTTGGCTCAACTAGTCCATGCTGATTATGGTACTACCAATTTTCAGTATCTTTCTAACCCGCCTCACCATGTACTTAACTGAAGAGCTTATTGTATGTTGTTATTGTACCTGCCTCAGCCACTTCTGGCAGCTGATTCCATTTACTCACCACTCTCAATGGAAACAGTTGCCCCTCAGATCTCTTTCAATCTTTCAGCTTAAGCAGATTCTCCCTAGAACTGGACTCTGCCGGGGAAAAGAATTACCGTTCTCCTGTCATCATTTTAAACATTTCTATAAGGGTCACCCCTCATCCTTATACATTCCAAAGAATAAAGACTTATCTTGTCCAATCTTTCCCATAACTCTGCAGTCTCTTATCTTGCCAGCATCCCCATCAATCTTTTCTGCAACCTTTCCATTTTAACTTCATCTTTCCCCAAGTGGAGCGATCTAAGCTGTAAACTGTAATCCGTGTGACCTCACCAATGACTTGCACAACTGCAGCATAATGTCCCTACTCCTACACTGCCCTGACTGATGAAGACCAGCATGCTAAATGCCTTTATTACCACCCTGTCCACCTGTGATGCCACCTTCAATGAACTATGCATTTGTATTCTTGTGTTCCATTACACTCTATAGTGCCCTAAAATTCAGTGTAAATCCTACGCTTGTTCAACTTTCCAAAATGCATTATCCCAGACTTATCTATTTTGAAATCCATTTGCTGCTCCTCAGCCCACTTCACTAACTTAAAATCCCCCCCAATCTATAATGACCTTCTTCACCATCAATAATATCTAATTTTGTATCATTCACAAACTTACTAATCAAGTCTTTCTTGTGTGCTTGCATCCAAATCGTTTATATAAATAATCAGTAACAAAGGTCGCAATACTGATCCCCACAACACATCAGTCATCATAGTCATAGAAACTACGGAGCAACTGTAACAGGCTGCATGCACGCGCGGTGCATGCACACATCATCAGCCTCCATTCCATGACAAACCTTCAACCACACTTTCCTTCCCATCTCCGAGCCAATTTTGAATTCAGCTTACTAGCTCTCCCTTTATTCCATAAGACCTTGCCTTCCAAAACCATGCCGGATTTTGTCAAATATCTTGCTAAAGTCCAAATAGACAACGTCCAGTGTCCTACTGTTATCTATCTTTTTCGTTACTGTGGAATGCTCTGCCTCAGAAGGCAGTGGAGGCCAATTCTCTTTCTCTCAAGAAAGAGTTAGATAGAGCTCTTAAAGATGGTGGAGCCAAGGGATATGGGGAGAAGGCAGGAACGGGGTACTGATTGTGGATGATCAGCCATGATCACAGTGAATGGCGGTGCTGGCTCAAAGGGCCGAATGGCCAAATGGCCTACTCCTACTCCTACTCCTCTATTGTTACTTCTTCAAAAGATTCTAAAAGGTTTGTTAATTGTGACTTCCAATGTATAATGACTCCTAATCAGGATCTGCCTATCCAAATGCTGTAGATCATGTCTGTCAGAATTCTGTCTAGTAATCCCCTCACCACTAAAGTCAGGCTGACTGGCCTCTAGTCCCTTGTTTTGTCATTGTTCCCCTTCTTAAAGAACAAAATAGCAAAAGCCACTTTCTAGTCTTCAGGATCTTCATGAGCCAGTCGCTAATAATGAAGCAAGTATCTGCAGTTTCCTCTCCAGCCTCCCACAAAGTCTGAAGGTTCATACAGTCAGCCCCAGTGGATTTTGTCATCTGTGTTTACATTCTTCTTCTATTAGTTGAATTGTTTCTGCCTCTTACTTTAGAAGAAAATAAAGTTCTAGATAATCATAAGCTCTAGCATAATTTACCTCTATTTGGTCCATTACTTTAACTACAGCTTTCTGAAAGAAACTATTATGACCTATTTTTCAAATCTTTATTTTCTTCCTTTCTAAATACTCTTTAAGTTTTGTATCTGCAACCTGAAAGGACGATCTTTTCTGAGCAATAGTTTTTGTTAAAATATTTCTAAACCTCCCTCCTTTTGGTAATAACTAAAATCCTGCTATACAATTGAAATAGTTCTTTCTAAGTTACTTAATCAAAACACAAAGGAGAAAATCTACAGATGCTGGAAAACGAAACATAATTTGGAAAAAGATCCATTTGGCCACCCCAAGGGAATGGGCCAATTTTTTTAGTTTTTCTTCATACCCAAAGAACCTTATTCTTGATAGTGAAATGAACTATTTTCTAATGAGCTGAAAATCCTTCCGATAGTAGTGTGACACAATATGAGTCATATTCTAACTATGATTTAACTAGTTTTCTATGTAGTTAGTCGTAGAATCATAACGTTGGCCTATTTCCATGTCTGTGGCAACCCACAAGTGTGTAATTATTCGGTCCTCCCCATGTTCATGTCATCTGCCTGCAGATCACAACTCTCATGGAACCTGCTTCTCTTTGACACGTGGGAGGAATGGCTTGCTGTCATAGAGTGAATGTAAAAGTTGTGCACAGACAGCGCCAGAACTCGAAGTAAGACAACAGGAGATGTGAGCCAACACATTGACTAGCTGAGCCTCTGTGACTTGAAATGTAATTTTATTTTTAATAATTTATGGCCTGGTGGTGCATTTACTTTTTCAACTGTATACACTTATGTTTTCAATTTTCTGTTATATAAGATTTGTGTAATAGAACTATTGATCCTTTTAAAGATGAACATCTGGTGAATATTTCTTCCTTAGTTTTCTAACCAGAATTTTGTACCTTGAATTTCTCTGCATTAATTTTTATTGTCCATCTGGTACGTACAATAGTTCTATTTATTTCCTGCTATGTAGTTGCAGTACATTTTGATTATGTACAATGATTTACTAAATAACTTGGTTTGTGTTCATCTGGCAGTGTGGTAATTAATTCTCATTCTTTTCCCAGATGAAAAGTTATGACAAATTAAAATCCAATACAGTTTTGAAAATATGACAACAGATGTCAAAATGGACAATAAAGGTATTTTAATAATTACTTGATTTTGAATTTTTTTTCCAAATCTGTTTAGTTCACTTATTTGTGTAATAAATTGTAGCACTGAATTAGGCCTGAAATATGTACATATTTAGTCCACGATATCCATATTTTCATCTCCTGGTCTTCATTTATTTTGTATTAGAAGCACAATCTACTTTTTAATACAGTTTACATTATAACATGATATGTAATCTTGTGGAGCAAAGCTTCTTTAAATGTAGTGACAAACTGGATCAGAACTGTTTCACACAAGATAGGATAAGAATATTCAGAAACCCATGATTTCTTTTTCAAATAGTCTTCTGCCATGTGTTTGCTTTGGCTCAGTACTTATTGAGTCAGAAGACTATGGACTAAGATTTTCATCAGACCATAATTAAAGTTCAAAAAATATTACTTAGACATATCTTGTCACCCCTGTTTATTGAATCTGTTGCCTCAGTTGCTAACCCCAAAAGTAACTAAGATTTGCTTTTTAATTTTAAAAAAATTCCATTGATATTAGAGGCCTGAGGTATAGACAATTCTTTCTTATGAAGTAAGACTTGCATTGTGATTCCAATCTACCATAAATCTGGTTTAAGCATAATAATTGTTTAAAACTAGTGTTTCAAAAAATACTCTGATTTTTCAGATAGAAAAAGGTGAAAAAGCGCATCATTGTATTTAGCATTGCACATACATAAAGAATACTGCATATTCATCAAAAATAAATCAACAAAATACTTCGAAGGTGCAGTATCTTGTAGGACATAGAAATTTTGTTTAGCTGGGCCTTATGATTCAGATGCAGAATATACTGAATTATTGTTATTATCATTATTAACGCAGTAATCAGTCTTATTTAGTAGTGAACGTGTGGTATAGAAGCCATCTTCTAGTTATTGTAAAACTGAAGCAAACAAAAAAAGTATTGTCTGGGTAACAAGCCATCTTGAAAACCCATAGAGATTGGCCTAGTTAAACAATAAGTTTATAATTATCCAGGAAAAAAGTAAATATAGGGATATAGTCATGGGCTTTGTGTACATATAGATATATTTGTACCAGTGAAGAATGTTACTGGGTCATGGTTTTAAAGCAGTAGTTCAAATCTAATGCTTATAATTTGATGCCTATATTGAATGTTGCCACAGTTTACAGATGATTATGTTCAAATAATAGAAATATAGAAACATAGAAAACCTACAGCACAATACAGGCCCTTCAGCCCACAAAGTTGTGCCGAACATGTCCCTACCTTAGAAATTACTAGGCTTACCCATAGCCCTCTATTTTTCTAAGCTCCATGTACCTATCCAAAAGTCTCTTAAAAGACCCTATCGTATCCGCCTCCACCACCATTGCTGGCAGCCCATTCCACGCACTCACCACTCTCTGTGTAAAAAAAAAACTTACCCCTGACATCTCCTCTGTACCTACTCCTCAGCACCTTAAACCTTTGTCCTCTTGTGGCAACCATTTCAGCCCTGGGAAAAAGCCTCCGACTATCCACACAATCAATGCCTCTCATCATCTCATACACCTCTATCAGGTCACCTCTCATCCTCCTCCACTCCAAGGAGAAAAGGCCAAGTTCACTCAACCTGTTTTCATAAGGCATACCCCCCAATCCAGGCAACACCCTTGTAAATCTCCTCTGCACCCTTTCTATGGCTTCCACATCCTTCCTGTAGTGAGGCGACCAGAACTGAGCACAGTACTCCAAATGGGGTCTGACCAGGGTCCTATATAGCTGCAATGATACTTTATTACCACTTTTTAATATATTCATTTTATATGCAACGATATTAAAGTTCCTTCACTTAATATTTTAGTTCCTATTGTACGATCCATCCGTGGACCTGGAGATGGAATGGAAACAGAGGAACCAGCCAAACCAATGGAAAATACATCAGGAATAAATAAAAAAGAACATCATCCTTTACGAACTAAGCCTGGTATTCTTCAGCTTGGGAAAATTCAACCAAGCCAAGCAATTGAAGTAGAAGCCATGAGGATTTTGGTGCCCAAAGCTGCTGTAATTCATGATCTTCCTGCAAAGAGCATAAAGCTAACTGATTCTGCAGGTTCCTATAAAGGTGAATTGTCAAATCAATTAGAAAATACTATTGAACTCAAGAGAGAGGTGACTGAACTTAAAGTTGCCATTGAAAAATCTCAATGTTCAGAAAGAAAACTCCTTCAGGATAAGGAAGGGCTTGCTAATCAAATCCGAGTACAGACTGAGGTGAGATAACATAATTTTTACCTTCTCTAGGTTTGGATTTGTATGAATCTTTCAAGCCTGTCAATTTTCTCTGAGCAGAAAATTGAAGCAAATTGTTAGAAGTACACAGAAAGTTCTGTGTTATATGGTTTGGGGTCTGGGGGAACAACAGGTTGATTGAAATCAATGTAATCGACCCTGGAGGATGACGAGTACGTAAAATCTTTGCAGTTCTCTCTATATATTTTTTTCTATTCTAGGTGAATCGTGAGCTGAAAAAATTGCTTGTGGCGTCTGTTGGCGATGATCTTCAGTATCATTTTGAGCGCATGGCTCGTGAAAAAAATCAGCTGATCCTGGAGAATGAAGCTCTGAGTCAAAACCTGGCTCAGCTCTCTGAGCAGCTGGAGAGGATGACCATACAGTGCGATGTGTGGCGCAGCAAGTTTCTGGCCAGCAGGTTACCAGCCTACAACATTATTTTCTAACATTGTCTAAAATCAGCAATGTAGTTTTACCTCCACATTTTCTAATTCCTCTTGCCACTTCCACCTCTGTGCCTAGAAATTCTTTTCTGATTAGTGACACTGAAGATGCTATGTAGTCCCAACTGCATCATTTACTTCCAAATCTTGGTTGTGTTGGTGCAGCAACTGATTCAGAATCAGAATCAGGTTTATTATCACCGGCATGTGACGTGAACTTTGTTAACTTAGCAGCAGAAGTTCAATGCAATACATAATATAGCAGAGAGAGAAAAATAATAATAATAAATAAAATAAACATAACAAATAAACAAGTAAATCAATTACATATATGGAATAAATTTTTAAAACGTGCAAAAACAGAAATACAGTATATTAAAAAAAAAGTGAGGTAGTGTCCACAGCTTCAATGTCCACTTAGGGATCGGATAGCAGAGGGGAAGAAGCTGTTCCTGAATCGCTGAGTGTGTGCCTTCAGGCTTCTGTATCTCCTACCTGATGGTAACAGTGAGAAAAGGGCATGTCCTGGGTGCTGGAGGTTCTTGATAATGGGTGCTGCCTTTCTGAGACACTGCTCCTTAAAGATGTCCTGGTACTTTGTAGGCTAGTGCCCAAGATGGAGCTGACTAGATTTACAACCTTCTGCAGTTTCTTTCAGTCCTGTGCAGTAGCCCCTCCATACCAGACAGTGATGCAGCCTGTCAGAATCCTCTCCAAGGTACAACTATAGCAGTTTTTGAGTGTATTTGTTGACATGCCAAATCTCTTCAAACTCCTAATAAGTATAGCCGCTGTCTTGCCTTCTTTATGACTACATCGATATGTTGGGACCAGGTTAGATCCTCAGAGATCTTGACACCCAGGAACTTGAAGATGCTCACTCTCTCCACTTCTGATCCCTCTGTGAGGATTGGTATGTGTGCCTTCATCTTACACTTCCTGAAGTCCACAATCAGCTTTTATTATTCACAAGCATTTAACTTATTATTCAAAGGAAATTCCTGTATTTAAACTGCTAATTTATTTTACATCATAAAGGAGTCCTTGAACTACCTTTCACTGGCCTTACAGAGGAATTCAAGTGTTCGAAGATGCAGCTACAAAGACTCTCATGACAAGACCATCAGTAACACTGCATGGATCTTATCAACTGGGTGGAAGTAGACCCCAGCTGATGCAGTGCAGCAAGCAGTGGCAGCCCTTAGGCATAGAGACATTGTGGGGCAAGTCCAACAGGGCAGGGGTGGCTTTGGTCTGGCAGCAAGTGGATCCACCTAGCACAAGGCCATAACTCCAGAGCAAAGGAAGATGATTGTCGAGGAAGTACGGTGACAAGAAGAGTCAGTCAGAAGTGCAAAGGCTGTGTCCTGTGGTCTTATCAGCAAAGATTACAGGGAGAAGGCTGGGGAGTGGAGCTGAGGAGGGGGATAAAAGAATCAGCCATGATTGAATGATTCGATGGGCCAAATGGCCTAATTCTGCTCCTATGTCTTATAGTCTCCCTGGCTAAGCAGGGGCAATGGATGCGGTGGGAAAGTATTGAGGAGGAATATCAGCTGGAAGGACAAATGAGAGATGGAAGCAAACCGACTTAGCTTTCTCATTAGGGCTACACATGATGAGCTTCCCTCACAAAAAAAAACCTCCCCCAGTGATATGGTGAGGACCCAACTTGTGTCCTGTGCCCAATTCCAGCAACCCTCAAGTATATCTTAGCAAGCTACAAAACCAGCCTCACACGTGGCATCACAGCAAGGTCTTGAAGATTCTGGCAGCTACAATTGACACCAAGAGGATAGCAACCAACCCCTTGCCCCTTAGAATGACTAACGCTCTGACACCAGCAGCCTTCGGCCGGGAGGGAGTGAAAAGATCAACTAAACCAGAAACAGGACAGTTGAACATAGCCCGTGACTGGAGAACACTGGTGGATGTCAATAAACAACTTACCTTTCCACCAGAAATTGCTACCATCAACGTCAGGCCAGACTTGGTTATCTAGTCCAATTCATTACAGATCGTCTACATTGTGGAACTCACAGTTCTGTGGGAGCATTCAGTGAGTGCAAGGGGCTAAGGTATGCAGATCTAGCAGCTGAAGTTCAGTGAAAGGCCTGGAAAAAGTTTGTCCTTTGGAAGTGGGTTGTAGGGGAGTTATAGCCACAGCCACCGTCAACTTGATTATGGAGCTAGGGATCCATGATCAGACTCTGTGGCAAACCATCAGAGGCGATGGAAAGAAGCAGTCACTAGCTTCAGATCAATCTGGGCTCCCAGATAGCATTAGCGAGTGGGAAGACACAACGGATGGGGCGGGGCGGGGGAGGGGTGACTTTGGGATGCCAAAAAGTCATCGTCGAGCCCTCTGGAGATTTAGTGGGCTAATCGATGAAACATCAAGGAAGGAGGGTGCCCACTCGAAAACCCGTGCATGTCAACCCTATGCCACTCCCAACATCAAGGCAGTCTCAAGCAAATGCTCACGACCCATTGGCACGAGGGATATTAACATCTTATCCTGTGCTTTTTAATTTTCTTTTTATATTTACTGTGTATAAAAAGTACAACACATATCTGCTTGTGTTCCGTTAAAAAGACTATTCTGGCAAGGGAAAAAAACGGGTGATTAAGCAAAAAGTGGGAAATACAGTTTCATATAATTTACTGCTGTGACTGCTTTCCATAATTTATATTGACCATTCAGCTGCTTGAATCAAAGGCAGATTTGTATTTGGTGTAAAATTAGGTGCAGTAGTCAGTCCTGAAGTGGACTGCAGTTACAAGTAAGCATTAATAAATTGTGCTCATAAATTGAAAATGAATTTGAATATAGATGTATTTGTGCTATTAGATTTTAGTGAGGAAAAATAAGGAGACCACGTATTGCTTGGAAATGGATCTCAGAGTGGAATTTAATGGGACCAAAACAAAGGCAAATCTGACACTGCAGTTGATTTCT
Source organism: Mobula birostris (assembly GCF_030028105.1). Taxonomy (NCBI): domain Eukaryota; kingdom Metazoa; phylum Chordata; class Chondrichthyes; order Myliobatiformes; family Myliobatidae; genus Mobula; species Mobula birostris. The sequence continues at coordinate 46,278,196 of NC_092375.1, read as the reverse complement.
AGAGGAACTGAACTGAAGAAAGTCAAGTTATTCTAAACCATTATTAAAACACAATTGAAATACTTTTTACAATTTTATAAAAGGGATATAAAATCAGTCAGGTTTATTATCACTCTCTTATATTATGTAAATTTTGTTGCTTAGCAGCAGAAGTACATTTCAAAGACATAAAATTACTATAAATTACCAAATAAATAGTACAGATTAGTACGAAACAGTGCACCCTAAAGCCTTCACCATCATTTTAGGAGATTTTAACAAGGCCAGTCTGGAAAAAATCACTAAGCAATTACCATCAACAGATCACTTATAATACCAGAGGAAACAACACACTGGACCATTGTTACGCCACCATCAAGAATGCCTACCGTGCTATTCCATACCCTCACTTCGGGAAGTCTGATCACCTAGCTGTGCTTCTACTCCCTGAGCATAGGCAGAGACTGAAGACTGCAGCACCAGTAGTGAGGACCAAGAAGGTTTGGACAAGGGAAGCACAGGAGCGCCTACAGGACTGCTTTGAATCGGTGGACTGGACTGTATTCTGGGACTGTATGGATGAGTGTATGCCTACAAAGTACATTCCGAAACCAAAAGCCGTGGATGAACCAGGAGGTACGTCGTCTGCTGAAAGCTAGATCTGTGGCATTCAAGTCTAGCAACCCAGGTCTGTACCAGAAAACCAGGTATGATCTGCGGAGGGCTATTTCAAGGGCAAGTGGACAATTTTGAACGAGGTTGGAGGTGATATCAAATGTACGGCAACTCTGGCAGGGACAGCAAGACATTACTTCCTACAAAGTGAAACCCAATAGTATGAATGGCGGCGATGCTTCATTACCAGATGAACTCAATGCCTTCTATGCACACTTTGAAAGGGAAAACACAACTACAGCTGTGAAGTTTCCTGCTGCACCTGATGACTCTGTGATCTCTGTCTCAGAGGCCGATATTAGACTATCTTTAAAGAGAGTGAACCCCCGCACGGCAGAAGGTCCCGATGGAGTACCTGGTGAGGCTCTGAAAACCTGTGCCAACCAACTAGCGGGAGTATTCGAGGACATTTTCAACTTCTCACTGCTACGGGCAGAGGTTCTCACTTACTTCAAAAAGGCAACAATTATACCAGTGCCAAAGAAGAATAATGTGAGCCGCCTTAACGATTATCGCCCGGTAGCACTCACATCGACAGTGCTGAAATGCTTTGAGAGTTATGACTAGACTGATCTCCTGCCTCAGCAAGGACCTGGACCCATTGCAATTTGCCTATCGTCACAATAGGTCAACGGCAGATGCAATCTCCATGGCTCTTCACCCGGCTTTAGACCACCTAGACAACACAAATACCTACGTCAGGATGCTGTTCATCGACTATAGCTCAACACTTAATACTATAATTCCCACTATCCTGATTGAGAAGTTGCAGAACCTGGGCCTCTGTACCTCCCTCTGTAATTGGATCCTCGACTTCCTAACCGGAAGACCACAGTCTGTGCAGATTGATGATAACATATCCTCCTCGCTGACGATCAACACTGGCACACCTCAGGGGTGTGTTCTTAGCCCACTGCTCTACTCTCTGTGTACACATGACTGTGTGGCTAGGCATAGCTCAAATACCATCTACAAATTTGCTGACCATTGTTGGTAGAATCTCAAGTGATGACAAGAGGGCACACAGGAGTGAGATATGCTAACTGGTGGAGTGGTGCCGCAGCAACAACCTGGCACTCAACATCAGTAAGACAAAAGAACTGATTGTGGACTTCAGGAAGGGTAGGATGAAGGAACACATACCAATCCTCATAGAGGGATCAGAAGTGGAGTGAGTGAGCAGCTTCAAGTTCCTGGGTATCAAGATCTCTGAGAATCTAACCTGGTCCCAACACACTGCTGTAGTTATAAAGAAGGCAAGACAGTGGCTATACTTTATTACGAGTTTAAAGCGATTTGGCATATCAACAAATACACTCAAAAGCTTCTATAGTTGTACCATGGAGAACATTCTGACAGGCTGCATCACTGTCTGGTATGGAGGGTCTACTGCACAGGACCGAAAGAAGCTGCAGAAGCTTGTAAATCTAGTCAGCTCCATCCTGGTACTAGTCTACAAAGTACCCAGGACATCTTTAGGAAGCGGTGTCTCAGAAAGGCAGCGTCCATTATTAAAGACCCCCAGCGCCCAGGCCATGTTCTTTTCTCACTGTTACCATCAGGTAGGAGGTACAGAAGCCTGAAGGCACACACTCAGCGATTCAGGAACAGCTTCTTCCCCTCTGCCATCCGATTCCTGAATGGACTTTGAAGCTTTGGACACTACCTCACTTTTTTAATACACAGTATTTCTGGTTTTGCACATTTTTTAATAATCTATTCAATATACATAATTGATTTACTTGTTTATTATTTATTTATGTATTTATTTTTTCTCTCTCTGCTAGATTAGATGTATTGCATTGAACTGCTGCTGCTAAGTTAACACATTTCACGTCACATGCCAGTGATAATAAACCTGATTCTGATTCTGAATAATGAGATAATGTTCATGGAATATTCAGAAATCTGATAGCAGAGTAAGATGAGCATTTTCTGAATAATTGAATGTTGGCCTTCAGGCTCCTATACCACCTCCCTGATAGTAGTACTGATTAGAGGCCATAACCTGCATAGTGAGGGTCCTTAATGGTCGATGGCTCTTGACGACATCCTTGGTTGTGGAAAGAGTTGTGCCCATAATGGAGCTGGTTGAGTCTGCAAACCTTCTGAAGCCTCTTTCAGTCCTGTGCATTGGAGCTTCCATACCTGGCTATGAATACAAATTTCTATAGATGTTCAGTGAAATGCTCTCGAATGTATATCTATAGATATTTGCGAGAGTCTTTGGTGATCATGGGCTGATCCAATTCTTCCAGTCATCCCCACTCCCCTGGTTTCTCCCCATACCCTTTGATGCCATGGCTAATCAAGAACTTATCTATCTCTGCCTTAAATACACCCAATGACTTGGACTCCACAGCCACTTGTGGCAACAAATTCCACAGATTTACCATCTGACTAAAGTAATTTCTCTGCATCTCTGTTCTAAGTGTCAGGAACCTCTTCCTAATTCATGGAATTCTGCAGGGTGAAAATGTTCAGGTCTCATTTCTCTTGAACAAAGGAGGCTGAGGGGGTCACTAAACAGAAGAATTAGAGAGTGTATTTTTTCTGTTGGGAAGGAGCAGAAGTAAAACCGATAACATAAAATAAATATCAAGAACTTAAATGGAAATTTAGAATAAATTTCCTTCATTAAGAGTACATGGAATATTGAAACAAATAACATAGATGCTTTTAAGTGGAAGTTGATAAATGCTACCACCATTTAGTGATGAAGGATGAGAGGTTCAAGTAGTGTGTAACTATCAACTTGGACTAATTGGGGCATGTAGCTTATTTCTATACAGTATCTTCTGTGTATAAGAACACTGTAATAATTCAACAACATGTAACGAAACTTGGCATTTTTTAATGGTTCAAAATAATTTGTGCACAGTATGTTAATATACTTGAAGTAAGTAAAACTAGGTATATTTTTGGATTGCTGATTGAATTGTATTCCTTAATATTTAGACAAGCAATTCAATGTTTTCAAGAAATTGCATTCATTTTTATTGTCAAAAAATATTTATTCATGTTAAAAAATTCAGTTTATTTTCATAACATTTGATACAAAGTTTGCACTTGTTCTTATTTCTTAAATACTTATTAGTTTTTACAATTTGAGTTAATATGTTGTAATTTTATGAATAAAATGTTATTTTGATCATCTTCCCACTCAGAGTAATGGCTGATGAGTTGTCCCATTCCAGGACATTATTACAGCGTCAAATTAGAGAAACTCAAAGTGCTATTCAGGATCTGCTCATGGAGCGTGAACAGTTTCGTCAGGATATGGTTGACGCTCATAGGTACGCTTTTATCCTGGAGCATCAGATCACATTTTATCAATTGATCAATAATCTCTCAACTCTTAAGCTGTCAACAGTTACAGATAAGTCCAACATTCAGAGGGAAGCAATTGACTTAAACCAACTAAGAAATTATCACTGAGTGATGCCCTAATATTGATAGGTACTTAAATCACAGGAGTACCTCCTATTTTATGATTGATTAACATTTGTTTATATCGGGGTTTCCCAAGCTGGGGTCCATGGACCCCTTGATCAATGGTATTGGTCCATGGCATAACCAATTGCCCCCGGGATCAATAAAGTATAACTACGACTATGACTATGACTATATAAAAGGTTGGGAACCCTGGGTTTCGATTGAATACCATGGCTCCCTTTTTTCTGATCTTATTTTAACAGCTATATCTCAATTATTATTGTTTTGCCCAGTATGTATTTTCCAAGCACTTGTAATGTTTGTTGTAGAAATGATACCAAGTTATTAAAATAAACATTTGGTTCTAGTTTAGCAGTGTGCCAGATCACTGAAGATTGATGTGGTTGATTATAGTTATAACAACTGTAATCTTTGGGCATTTTTGTGACCCAAGAAGATCAGTTCTAAGATATATTTTTTGTACCAGAAATTCTGATTCACTAAGTGTTGATCACTTATATAAACATTACAGCTATTTAAAGTGTTCAAATTATATAGGTTAGTTCTGCATCGAGTAATCCATTTTTATTATCCTTCTCAGATTCCTCGAGGAGCTCCTGGTATCGCTGCAGTGGGGTCGGCAACAAACCTACTACCCTATTGCCCAACCATTCACAACAGCAGAACTTGCATCTGCCAATCATAAGTTAGCTGAGGCTATAAATTGTCACCTTCTTGGAAAACTAAGTATTAGTGATCCATCAAAGACCAGCCAGCAAATTGAATTCTGCAGCACACCTGCGGAAAAAATGGCTGAAAAGGTATAATGCATGAGAAAGTTGAGACGTGGTGTCTCTGAAGATAACTGTACATGGCAAAACAATGATTTTAACACATTACTTGGTGATGAAATTGAATCAAAACCTGCGCCAAATTATCATAACCTCTAGTTTATCATTGGTTTCCCTTTATGGCCTCTCCAAACTCCAACTTCATGAAAAGTGCCTCTCAAGCCTCACGCTAATACAATACAAGCTAAAACAACAGGAATTCTGCAGATGCTGGAAATTCAAGCAACACACATCAAAGTTGCTGGTGAACGCAGCAGGCCAAGCAGCATCTGTAGGAAGAGGTGCAGTCGACGTTTCAGGCCGAGACCCTTCGTCAGGACTAACTGAAGGAAGAGACAGTTAGCCTCTTCCTTCAGTTAGTCCTGACGAAGGGTCTCGGCCTGAAACGCCGGCTGCACCTCTTCCTACAGATGCTGCTTGGCCTGCTGCGTTCACCAGCAACTTTGATGTGTGTTACAATACAAGCTGTTCATTTTCAAGTGCTGAAATATCCAAATGTCATGTCCCAAAACACCATTCCTTACAAATCTAACATCACCATCTCCATTTTATAAAAATCTACCCCATCCTTGCAATCTCTTTCCAATCTCTAATCTTCCTAATCTTCTTAGAATCTCTTGTCATCTCCCTGCCCTCCTTTATAGAAATTCAATTTTACATTTCTCCACTTGGGTTTTTTCCATATCTTGTTATTGAAAAGACTGTGATGGAAGTCATGAATTTCGTAAGAATCATAAAAGTCATAAGCTTCTGCTAATGCACAATTATTTTTTTTCATTTCCTTACTGCAGCATTTGGCATTGACAATCACACTATGCTCTAATACCTCTTTTCAATTTTACATATATCTAGACTGCCTTCGTTTGCTTTCTGACACTGGGGTGTGTGGGCCTCAAAGAGGTGGGAATCATATACACAGTGGCTTGTGAGACCTCTGTCAAATGGGCCCCAGTGCTGTGATCTCAGGGTCAGGATGGGGCAATGGTCTCCAGCAAGGTGTTTTTTGAGGTACATAATTAAATGTGCTAAGGTTGACCCAGACTGATTATACTGTTTAGATCCAAGGTTCAGATTTCAAATACAAAAACAATCTGCCTTCTAATATTTTATGCCTTCCCATTTACTCAGTGCATCTGCTGATTTAAAATCATGTTGCACATATACAATCCATTCCATTCTCCTGTCCTGAATATGTTTGATCTGGCTCCTTTTTTGTCAATTCCTAATCCTTATTTTCCAAACTGTACCCTCATCTTTCAATTTGTTTCTAGCCTTCAGCCCCTGGATTATTTTGTATTCTTCTAGCTCTGTTCCCTTCCCCTTCAATGAATCATTTATGCTCTGCATTCTTCCATCTAGGCATTGGACCATTATACTGCTTCATCTCCTTGTATATCTTTCACAAAACTTATTTTGCTACTTATCATTTTGAACTTAATATTTCAAGTATTGTGCCTTCAATTCCTCTTGGCTCTTTCCATGTTTGTCTGACTATCCTTCCAAGAAATTCCAGGCACTTTCTTTTCAGCACTAAAATTCCCGTAGAAATATAAATTGTTGTTGAATATTCCAGCCATTAATGAAGTATAATGGAATTTGTTCACTTTTTTGACTGTATTGTTACCCAGGAATGGATAGCTTTGAAAGGATGGGTGTAGGAAAGGCAATGCTCATCCAAAGTACAGTTGTGCAATAGAAGTTTGTATTCATCTCTCATTTGCCTGGTAACCTGCATGTTAATAATTTATCCAGAATCATTCCTCTTTAGAAATGGTATTAAAATTTAATTGTTTCTTCTTGACCATCCTATCTAGATTAATTGAATAAATGAGTTTCTCCAAATTCGTAATCCACATGCAACAATCTTACCTGTCTTCTTAGCAGATTCATTTCCATAATTAAGGCTTGCTTACCGGTTTTGATCATCCTCTGCTACCTACCCAATTTTTTTGTTTGAAGTGGTATAGACCTTGGATTAAACCATTAAATACCAATATGAAGCTCATAACTTTGGTAAATTCCAAAAGTCTCAGGCATAATTATCTAAAGGTTATGTCTACGAACAATTAGACAGCATAGAAATAACCTTACAAGTATTCCGGGTATGTGTGATAGGACTGTCTTGTTCTAAATTTTTATTTGTCCTCTTCTTCGTTTTGCTCAAAGTATCATCATTAACAGGATTGTGCTGAGTTTTCTGGTATTTTTACTAAAAAAAATTGCTTGAGCACCATGGTCACCAAAGCAAAAGGACACACGTTTCCCATGATAATACAATTTTTTTTCTGTTACTTTAAAGAGCATGATTACATCATGGAAAGACTCTGCTTTATACTTGCACATAAACAGAAGAAAATACACCAACTAAATGTTAGCTTAATATTAACTAAATTTAGTACTAATTTAGAAATATGTCAGGTAATATTACAGCTGATGAAGGGTCTCATCCCGAAATGTCAACTGCTTATTGCCCTCCATAGATGTACCCTGGCTTACTGAGTTCCTCCTACATCAAGATTTCCAGCATCTGCAGAATCAACGGCCCTACAGCCAAACCCTTTGCCCAGACTTTACTTCCATTTGATTTATGATGGAAACAGTGTCCACTTATTAATGGTTCTGTTATTCCATCCACCATAGTTTTTTTTAAACAAAAGATAAATATGGCCTCTTTAGCTGCTCTTGAAAGGTCAAGATCTACAAGTGCCTTGAGCGTTTTAGTGAGTGCATAATTAACAAACTATATTGCAAATTTTGTAACTGTGGACCTGTAATAAATAAGCTCAAAGAACAATAGATTTAAACTAAATTTCTACTTCTACTTCCACCTCTACTAAATTCAGCTCAGGTGCAGGGTCTGAACCTGATACGCAGATTGTCCATTCCCCACCACAGATGCTGCCTGATTGGCAGGCAGAAGTTTATGTTTTGCACTGAATTCCTATTTAATTGTAGATTAATAATCTTACCTGCAAATATATGATATTCCCCAGAAGATGGTTTGTACCTAAGCCATTCATTCAGTTGTTGTAAACTCCAGTTACTGAAATTGATGAAACAATTTAAGCCATCAGCCAAAGAAATGGGTAAGTAAACAAATCCGTATATCTTCTCTCTGCAGGCCTCTAATGATTGGGGTAAAGAATAGGTTTCTGGAGCAATATTGACTGAATTAATTTAAGACATTAGTCGACTTCACATTATAATATGTTCCTTTTCTGTTTGTAGGTTTTAAAGATGCCGGATCCGACACTATGTGGTAAAGGAACAGCAGAGATACAATTCTGTGATACATCTCCAGCCTCATTTCTCTCTAATAAAAAGAGCATTGGACGATTTCATCCATACACCAGATATGAAAATATCACATTTAATTGTTGTAACCATTGCACAGGGGAATTGATAGTCCTGTGAAATAGCTTTTTTAATGAAAATATTGTATTGTTAGCAAATGCTCCCCCTTCAATTTCTTGTCAACTATTTAAGTACTTTGAAGCTATCAAACATATATATTTGTTTAAAATATGCTTCTTTAAAAATAATTAGTTGCATATTGAAATCATGTTTACATTCACTTTTAAAAAATACAAAGTATTCTCCCGTTCTTGTTTTTCTCCATATTACCAGAACCTTTATCTTGAGGATCATTTAATTACAATGAAAATTATAATGTATTTATTTTTAATGTCTGTTTCTGTATCTTCAAAAGAATGAAAGTACACACAGTATTTATCTGCACATGTTCCTAATACAGATGTAGCAGAGGTTTCCATAATTCACATCTAGGAAACTGTTACTTAAAGTCCAATTAGGTCAGTGTGTTTTCTATGAATTTGCTTATGATTGAAGCGAGTTTCTGTTTTTGTAGTGAAATGTGTGTATGTTTCTGATAAATTCTTACAATCTGCTTTATAACTTGTGTCCATCTGTTCTTTTTCATGAAATGTGCCATTTCATTTTTGGAATCTACAAACGATAAACATTTATGCCCCAATTAGTAATGCTGTAAGCAAAGGTTGATTAACTTGAGCCTTTGCAGGTTCATTATTACAGTACAAAGAGAAGACTTGTTTTTGTGCATTGGGACGTGCATTACTTCACCACAAGGAGCATGGCGTGATATAAAAACTAAAGAGCAAAACAACAGGAGTAGCTGCAGAGAGGCTTAAGAAGTTGTTTGACTTCAGTGTTTGCTATTACTCAATGATCATATAATTATTACTACTTTAAAGGATGTTTTAGCAAGTTAGTTTTTGAGGGAACTAATAAACAAAAAGTTTTTTAGTTTGCTAATTGTCACAAATCAGTACCCCTGATAATTAAAATCAATTCAATAGAATTATCTTTTAGATTCTGAATAATAAGTAGATAATCAGCATAATTGGCTTTATTGTGCTTAAAAGAAATAATTAGCTGAATATAGACCACCATTCACAACATGTTGCATACAGAAGATAATATACGTAAAATGTATGGAATTGAATCATGTTCTATTAATTTCAAGGAAATGCCACTGGCAGCAAGGCCTACATTTTTGTCACTACATAAGCTTGCAAAGGTGGTGATCATTTGCCATCGTGAACACTTAAGTCCATATACTGAAGTTATTTCCACAATTGATAGGGATTCCATAATTTGACCTAGCTTTGTTAAAGGGATATGGAGTGTGGGTGATGCTGAATGTGTTTCCATGCACCTGCTCTAATTACATCAGTTCCACAATGTGACAGATTAAAAATCTTTGCATTATAACTGTCGTAATGTACAAACGTGAATTTATAAGTCTATTGGTTTGTTGAAAGAAGCTGTCCTGTAGCCTGTTGTTCCTGGCAGCTGAAACAGTTTACGATTGCGGTGACTTGGTGTCTAGCTGGTAACCCGTGTTTGGGCTTGGCAAGCTGTGGTTACTCCTGGAAATAGTACTCCCTGTATACAAAGGGCTGCACATGAAGGAAATGTTTTTTTGAAGGTTCTGTATGGTCTACTTCTCAAATGACTGCTTTGTGTTGGATTGCTTGAATATTGTTGGAGAGGAAGTAGGAAGATGGTTAGTGACAGTGAATCACTCACTGCAGGATCCTCTGCCCTCTGACCTAAAAAGAAATAACCCTTGATTTTGTTCCAGTTAAATGTTCTCTGGGATTAGACAAGCTAAGAATTGAATGAGTTGCTCTTCTATTAACATGGAAAATAGTCTGCTGTGCAGTGAATGCAATTGGCATTAATCTGTTCATTTCAGCTTTCATCTTCAGCTGTTTATCTCTCGAACTTCGCTGGGATAAATGGAGTTGATTATCCTCTTACTGTGCTCTACTTTATTTTTATTTTTCACCCTGAAAATCATGCTAGTAAGATTTACTTACTAGTAGAAAATCATAGTAAATTGTAGTCAGACCATTAGACATGGAGCAGAATTAGACCATTCGCCCCTTTGAACCTGCTCCACCTTTTTATCATGGGTAAGTTATTATCCCTCTCAACCCATTCTCTTGCCCTTTTCCCTGTAACCTTTGACGCTGTTACTAATCAAGAGCCTATCAATCTCCATTTAAAATATACCCAATGACCCAGCCTACAATGATACAGCCATCTGCGGCAACAAATTCCACAGATTCACCACACTTTGGCTAAAGAAATGTTTCCTCATCTCCATTCTAAATAGATGTCTTTCAATATGAGGCTGTGCCCTCTGGTCCTGGACTCCACCACCATAGGAAACATCCTCTCCATGGCCACTCCATCTAGGCCTTTCTCAATCCAATAGGATTCAATGAGATCCCTCATTCTCTAAACTCCAATGAGTACAGGCCCAGAGCATTTAAATGCTGCTTATGACCTTTCTGCAGACTCCCTGCTTCCTCAACACTACCTACCCCTCCATCTATTTTCATACCGTTCACAAACTTGGCCACAATTTCGTCATCCAAATCCTTGACATATAATGTGAAAAGAAGTGGTCCCAACACAGACATCTGCAGAACACCACTAGCCACCAGCAGCCAACCAGAAAAGGCCCCCTTTATTCTTTGCTTCCTGCCAGTCAGCTAATCTTCTATCCATGCTAGTAATACCATAGGCTTTTATTTTGTTTGGCAGCCTCATGTGAGGCACCTTATCAAAAATCTTCAGAAAATCCAAGTGAGCAATATTCACTGACTCTACTTTGTCTATCCAACAGATTTATCAGGCAAGATTTCCCTTAAAGAAACCATGCTGACTTTGGCCTATTATATCATTTGCCTCCATGTACCATAGAACATAGAATAGTACCGCACAGTACAGGCCCTTCGGCCCATAATGTTGTGCCGACCCTCAAACTCTGCCTCCCATATAAGCCCCCACCTTAGATTCCTCCATATACCCGTCTAGTAGTCTCTTAAACTTCACTAGTGTATCTGCCTCCACCACTGACTCAGGCAGTGCATTCCACGCACCAACCACTCTCTGAGTAAAAAACCTTCCTCTAATATCCCCCTTGAACTTCCCACCCCTTATCTTAAAGCCATGTCCTCTTGTATTGAGCAGTGGTGCCCTGGGGAAGAGGTGCTGGCTATCCACTCTATCTATTCCTCTTATTATCTTGTACACCTCTATGTCTCCTCTCAACCTCCTTCTCTCCAAAGAGTAAAGCCCTAGCTCCCTTAATCTCTGATCATAATGCATACTTTCTAAACCAGGCAGCATCCTGGTAAATCTCCTCTGTACCCTTTCCAATGCTTCCACATCCTTCCTATAGTGAGGTGACCAGAACCGGACACAATACTCCAAGTGTGGCCTAACCAGAGTTTTATAGAGCTGCATCATTACATCGCAACTCTTAAACTCTATCCCTCGATTTATGAAAGCTAACACCCCATAAGCTTTCTTAACTGCCCTATCCGCCTGTGAGGCAACTTTCAGGGATCTGTGGACATGTACCCCGAGATCCCTCTGCTCCTCCACACTACCAAGTATCCTGCCATTTACTTTGTACTCTGCCTTGGAGTTTGTCCTTTCAAAGTGTACCACCTCACACTTCTCCAGGTTGAACTCCATCTGCCACTTCTCAGCCCACTTCTGCATCCTATCAATGTCTCTCTGCAATCTTTGACAATCCTCTACACTATCTACAACACCACCAACCTTTCTATCGTCTGCAAACTTGCCAACCCACCATTCTACCCCCACATCCAGGTCGTTAATAAAAACCTCATCCTTAATAATGAACTCTAATATCTTCTCAGCCACTGAAGACAGGCTAACTGGCCTATAATTTCCTGTCTTTTGCTTCTCGCTCCCTTCTTAAAAAGTGGAGTGACATTTGCAATTTTCCAGTTCTCCAAAACCATTCCAGAATCTAGTGATTCTTGAAAGATCACTACTAATACCTCTACAATCTCTTCAGTTACCTCTCAGAACCCTGGGGTATAGTCCATTTGGTTCAAATGAATTATTTCAGACCTTTTGGCTTCTCAAGCTCTTTCTCTGTAGTAATAGCAACTATGCTCATTGCTGCCCCTGACACTCACGAATTTCTGGCACACTGCTGATGTTTTCCACAGGGAAGACTGACGCAAAATACTTATCAAGTTCATCCACCATTTCTTTTTCCCCCATTACTCCCTCTCTAGCATTGTTTCCCAGCAGTCTGATATCCACTCTAGCCTATATTTTACTCTTTATGTCTGGAAAAATAGTCCTGATGAAGGGTCTCGGCCCAAAACATTGACTGTTTATTCATTTCCATAGATGCTGCCTGACCTGCTGAGTTCTTACAGCATTTTGTGTTCCTGTGTGTTGGTTTGGATTTCCAACACATGTAGACTTTCTCGTGTTTAGAGTACTTATTCTTTGGGATGTTGCTCCCACAAACTCCAGCCATTTATTGTATTGAACAAAATAGTGTCAAGTAAAACAGGCTGAGGTAATTTGGCCTTTTGCCAAAGAATGTGTTAACCAATACTAGAGCACAGTATTTGGAACCTACTGAATAGATACTGTTTTTTAAAGTACTCTGATACCTTTAATTTCTTTTAACAGCCCAGGACTGATGTATAAATTTTGAGATTATGAGTGATCTATCTGAATGATTTCTGATTTCTTATTCTAGATTCTTGGCATTAGAAACCAAAACAGAAAGTAAATTTTGTGCATTTTAAGAGTCAGGTGCTGACCAGAAGAAACAGATTAGACAGTGGATCAAGTCACTAATAACTCTGTAATTGAGTAACTGATTGCCCAAAGGATATTTCTTATTTATACATTAAAATTGGGGGATGTTGTGATAGTTTAGTAAGAAACAACATCTTTCCCAAAACTATTTCTATTTACCCTTCATATCTTACAATTGAAAAAAAATAGCAGTCAAGTGTTACACTGTTTTGATGCTGTTGACATTTCAAAAAATTCGATGGAAGCCTACATTAAGAAAGTCATATTTTACAAATCGTTTTCTAGAAAACAATTTTGACCCCTCTTTTGAAAGCTTGAATCTGGCAAAGCATATGTTTTAAGACAACAACTAGGTTATTAAAATTACACAAATAGTTGCTGTTTGCCTGGTCATAGGATGTGTGTGCATGTGATTACTGCATTTTCTGGCAAAGCAAATTAAAGAGAAGTTAGTGTTGTGATTGTCTTAAATTGTTGCTGACGTTTAGTCAATGTTAAACACAACTACCGCAGTGCCCATGTCAGTTGCTTCTTTGTTCTCCATTTGGGATCACACTATCTGCTTGGATTTTCTAGATTTAAGAGACAGAATATTTGTTGACTGATCTCTCTGTGGATCCCATTAAGGATTTCACTAACTTGATTTAGTTATCAGATTCATAATCTATCATAAAGAATCATCACTGGATTAAAAAAAAATTAAGTTGAGAGGATGGTCACTCAGTCACTCACCAAACATAGGCACTTCAGTATGAAAGAGAATGGAACAAGATAGTTTATGAAGCAAGGTGCTTGTAAGAAATGACTTTTGCCAATGTGGCAGCCAACCAGCACAATCCAAACAACATCATATTTTATTTTCTCATCCCATTCAGCCCATTGCATCTATCCTATCACTCCTATTCCTCCACTTGTTTACCTGTGGTGGTTAATCACAGGAGCCTCCTGTTCTTTATCCACACTTGGATCACCAATGGATACTGTAATGTTACAGCCTTTATTTTAATATCTCATTTCAAATAATGATACCGCCAAAATTCATCACTTCCACTATTGTAATATCAGTCTAGATTTTATGTTCGCATCTTGGTAAGCTTTCTTAAACATTTTGCCTCAGAAAGACTATGCTTTTCTGGACAAATAATAAACTTAAGAGCAAGAGGTTCTATTGATCTTTTACAGACATTCCCTTTAATTACTCCACTCTCTCCTTGGCAACCGAAAAGGAACTTTAAAATTCTGATAAAAGTCATCAATTTGAAGCATTAATATTCTGATCTCCACAATTACTGAATGGCCTGCTGTGTATTTCCAGTATTTTCTGTTTTTATTTTGGATATCATTGAAGCTCTGTCCAGAAAATGTAAGGTTGCCAGATAAAATGCTCAGAAATTACAGTGTCTTGATCTGAGGCTTGTGCAAACTTCTATCTATGGAATGAGAACATCCAAACTAGCAACAATGCATATTCAGAACTCAGAAATGAGGTAGTAGCCTTTTGTTTCTTAGAAAGCCACACAAAGTACTAATTTGTACGTTATAACATTGATGTGGAGAAACTGCAATACATGACGAAAATAGTATAATAAACATAATCACTGTAGAAGGTGGCCATTGTGTCCTAGGGAACGCCACATAAGGTTGCTGAATCATTCCACATTATTTAAGAAGTGGAGTCCGAACATTACTAAATGCAAATAGAAATATTGTGTACCAAGTCCTCCATTTTTGGCACTACTTAATAAACATTTGCCAAAACGTCTTCAAGTTCCTGACCCCTCTCCTTTAGGTACCCAAAAATGGACCTAATTTTTATGGAACTTCTGTTTCTGTGGTGTAAAGACTATATAGTTCCTTCTTTTTCCACCATATTTTTCTGCTTTGTTTTCCACTGTGATATCCATTTGATTGAAGAATTTAAAAGGTAAATTGAGCATCACATAATGTTACCGACCAGGATTCCCCAAACTTTGAACATGGAAACATTTCGAATTTGTCACGTGGCTATGTGTTTCACAATGTGACTTTGAGCTTTTCATAGTATCTCAAATTTCCAACATGAAGTTCCGGGAAGGAAATAGAGTGCAAATCAGTCTATGCTAATAGTTCAGCTCATCAAGTTACCCTTGAGATGAGTCTAGCCAGATAGTGCAAATTTCAGACTGTGTGGCATTCAGGTAAGGTTAGAGGTTGAAAGCAAGCCTCCTGCCTTAGCTGTGTGTAAAATACAATAGACATTTTTCTTTTGCTAGTCTTCATCTATTCCTCCTTTCCTTTAGAATGAAATTAATAAGGCATTTTATGAGTCAGCCATGTGTAAATTAATTAATAGAGTTAAAGAGCATCTTGTAGTATTTCTTCCAGGAAAGTACTTAATTCCCAATGTGCACATCCAAATTGGCTAATTATGATGGGAAATTGTTTTGTTTTGATTTATGTGACTGATTTTCTAAGCTAATTCTTTAATCTTACCTGAACACTGCCAGCAAGACTCACTGAGTGGAAATTAGCATGTCTTGAAATTAACTGTGATTTTTTTTTTATAATGCATGTCAGAAAGAAATACGTGGGTATTTTATAAAGTGACTAAGAAATTTAAAGTTTTGCATTTTAAGAATGTAGCAAATTTTTATTTAAACATCTGACCACTTGCTACTCCATGACAAACTGCGTAAAGGAATTGTGTGCATTATTGCTCAATGGTATCAAGAGTAAGTTTGATCCTTGGAAAGTGCACATCCAAACATTTGGTAAATACTTCCTTTTTATTGTTATGAAACTTATTCATAATATCTGTACTCTTACAGATACAGAGATACCAGAACACTATATTACAAATTGTCATTACATGTAAACATTACTAATTTCATCATGTAGAATGTCAAACACAGATGTGGCTATTTCAATTTGTTTCATTTTTCATACTGCTTCCAACTGCTGATTTTTAAAATTATTGTTACCTGGACAACTTTGGTCTATACCCTATCATAGACACTCCCCTCAGTTCTCTACAATTTTTTCCTTCTCAACAACTGAAAACATTCTTGTTTCTTCTGTCATTTCTGAAAAAGAATCCTTCACACATAATGTGAATTTTGTTTTTCTCACCAAGAATGCTTTCTGACTTTCTAAACACTGAGCTAACAGAATTTTCTGTTTTTGTTTTGGATTGTTAGCATCTACATTTTTCAATTATTAATTCATCTCAATTTTTTTAATTGAACATAAATTACACATCTTACGAATACTACTCTTGTATGGCTTTAGTGACTGTCTAAACCTGTTTAACAGAAATTATAATGGATAATGTTTCAAAATAATTAGACATATACTGTTGGAATTTTCTGTTTAAACTTTATCAGTTTAATATAGTCAACCTAACGTAAACCTTAAATATCTGGCAACCTTCATGACAGCATTGTTATTAATATGTAGTTCTAAAGAGGGTAATTAGAAAATTATCACTGGGAAGTTCCATGGAACTTTTCTATTACACTTTTATAACTTTGGCAAAAATGGGAGTTCCATTCCAAGGTGCACAGAGGACTGGAAGCTCCAAGCAGAATGCTTGTGGCTGGAAAGGGGAACTTATAAATTGAAATAGAGGCTTATGGAATGGATTTCACAAGCCAAGTTATTATGAGCACAATAATATAAGCTATTCCTAAATGATAAACAGCATAACAGCAATACAAAGCAATTTTGGTCACTCAACAATACTGCCATTGCCAGAGAAAAGGCAGATCATCTGTCTATTCATTGGTAGGATGTCGTGTGTATGTTTGATTAGAGGGGTGTGGAGGAGATGGAGAGAAACATATGCATTTCGTTGTAGGTACAAATGTTAATTGACACTCAACCTTAGACATTGAACCATGATAGAGTTTGAGAAGTGACTGATAAGTTCGTGGCCCAAGGTAGAAGGATTCAATTTTAGAAAACCCAGCACATTTATTTTTCCTACATTTACACACTTAGTCCAGCAGTCATAGAGCATATGGATCCCTTTTTTGTAGAAGTCGGTGTCTTGGACCTCCAGAAGTGGTCCACAGCAGGGGTGATTGATAAGTTTGTGGCTTAAGGTAGAAGGGGATGAGGTATTAACTTCAAACTTTCTGCATAATCACTCAAAGAGTTGAACTGCATGTGCATGTAATGACAGCTGTATAACTAATTTCCATCTACCTTAGGCCACAAACTTATCAATCAACACTGCTGTGGACCACTTCTGGAGATCCAAGACGCCGACTTCTACAAAGAAGGGATCCATATGCTCCATGACCGCTGGACTAAGTGTGTAAATGTAGGAGGGGTCTATGTTGAAAAATGTATGTGCTAGGTTTTCTAAAATTGACTCCTTCTACCTTAGGCCATGAATTTATCAATCACCCCTTGTATAGAAAAGCTCATTAAAATCTGAAATACCATTGATTTATATTTCATAGCTCTGAGAAACTTTTCTGGAAAGTTCAAACACAAATGCCTGTCTACTTTAACCTATTAAAAATGCAATATGAAAAACAGTAGCATACAGACAATGTAGATAATTTATTACAACATAATCATGCTATATGCAGTGCTCACTAGTATTGGCGCTGATGCAGAAGCATACTGAAAAATCAGACAGTATTGTTGCGATCTGTTAAGCTGTGCTAGTGAAAGCGCAATATGCACATCACTAAAGGATTCTGCTTCATCTGAAACTTATTCTGAGGCATTCTAAATGAAAAGACAAATAGGATGAACAGTGTTTTCTAGAACCTGTACCCATAATTGTCAAAGTGAAATGATTTTGATTCATTAAGAGAGCACAGCAGAGTTTGCATTCTTTTTACTCTTCTAGCCTCTAATAGAAACTTCTTGCATCTCTCCTTGGCAGCCAGCTGCTCAGCACGTTTCTCAGCTTTTTTTCGTTTTAGCCATCTGTAAAGATACACAGACAGACATTGTATCAAATGCTTACTGAACTCAGCAGAATAAAAAAACTATGAGTCCATCCATTACACAAAATGTTCAATATCTTTTAGTATTTAAACATGGACTGTATTTATGGTGTTTTACCGCATCTGTTCAAAACAAGCCATGGGACCTTCATTTTCAGGTTGTTAATTGCATCAATTCTCCAAACACTTGGCAGGTATACGGTGTACAAGCTTACTTTATTGTCACTTGAAGGATGTCATTTAGCTTGAGCAACTGAAATATGTCAAGATAGAAACATAGAAAACCTACAGCACAATACAGTCCCTTCAGTCCACAATGCTGTGCCGAACATGTACTTACTTTAGAAATTACCTAGGGTTACCCATAGCCCTCTATTTTTCTAAGCTCCATGTACCTATCCAGGAGTCTCTTAAAAGACCGTATCATATCTGCCTCCACCACCGTCACTGGCAGCGCATTCCACACATTCACCACTCTCTGCATAAAAAAAACCTACTTCTGACATCTCCTCTGTACCTACTTCCAAGCACCTTAAAACTGTGTCTTGAGTTAGCCATTTCAGCCCTGGGAAAAAGCCTCTGACTACCCACACAATCAATGCCTCTCATTATCTTATACACCTCTATCAGGTCACCTCTCATTCTCCGTCGCTCCAAGGAGAAAAGGCCAAGTTCACTCAACCTATTCTCATAGGGCATGCTCCCCAATCCAGGCAACATCCTTGTAAATCTCCTCTGCACCCTTTTTATGGTTTCCACATCCTTCCTGTAGTGAGGTGACCAGAACTGAGCACAGTACTCCAAGTGGGGTCTGACCAGGGTTCTGTACAGCTGTAATATTACCTCTCAGCTCTTAAGCTCAATCCCAAGGCTGATGGTCAATGCACTGTATGCCTTCTTAACCACAGAGTCAATCTGCGCAGCACCTTTGAGCGTCCTATGGACTCAGACCCCAAGATCCCTCTGATCCAACACACTGCCAAGAGTCGTACCATTAATACTATATTCTGCCATCATATTTGACCTACCAAAATGAACCACCTCACACTTATCTAGGTTGAAGCAACACTCACAACACGCTGGAGGAACTCAGCAGGTCGGGCAGCGTCTGTGGAAAAGATCGGTCGACGTTTTGGGCCGGAACCCTTTGTCAGGACTGTAGAGGGAAGGGGCAGAGGCCCTATAAAGAAGGTGGGGGGAGGGTGGGAAGGAGAAGGCCGGTAGGTTCCAGGTGAAGAACCAGTAAGGGGAAAGATAAAGAGGTGGGGGAAGGGAGGCAGGGAGGTGATAGGCAGGAAAGGTGAAGAAAGAATAGGGGAAAACACAATGGGTAGTAGAAGGAGGCGGAACCAAGAGGGAGGTGGTAGGCAGCTGGGGGAGGGGGCAGAGTGAGTAGGGATAAGGGAAGGGAGGGGGAGGGAATTACCGGAAGTTGGAGAATTCTATGTTCATACCAAGGGGCTGGAGACTGTCTTCTCCAGCCCCTTGGTATGAACATAGAATTCTCTAACTTCTGGTAATTCCCTCCCCCTCCCTATCCCTATGTCACTCTGTCCCCTCCCCCAGCTGCCTACCACCTCCCTCTTGGTTCCGCCTCCTTCTACTATCCATTGTGTTTTCCCTTATTCTTTCTTCACCTTTCCTGCCTATCCCCTCCCTGCCTCCCTTCCCCCACCTCTTTATCTTTCCCCTTACTGGTTCTTCACCTGGAACCTACCAGCCTTCTCCTTCCCACCCTCCCCCCACCTTCTTTATAGGGCCTCTGCCCCTTGCCCCTACAGTCCTGACGAAGGGTTCCGGCCCAAAACGTCGACCGATCTTTTCCACAGACGCTGCCCGACCTGCTGAGTTCCTCCAGCGTGTTGTGAGTGTTGCTTTGACCCCAGCATCTGCAGATTACTTTGTGTTTACTTATCTGGGTTGAACTCCATCTGCCACTTCTCAGCCCAGTTTTGCATCCTATCGATGTCCCGCTGTAACCTCTGATAGCCCTCCACACTATCCACAACAGCCCCAACCTTTGTGTCATCAGCAAATTTATCTTTGGTCTTCAGCATCCAATGAACAAGTAGGCAAAGTTTTCTTTTAAATACTTATTATTAAGACTTACTTCCTTACGTTAAGGCTTAACTTGGGGCTAATAAATTACTGATTCTCTATTCAATTATCAATTTTGTATTAACACAAGATAAATTATGCAGTGAATTATTTTAACTTGATGATTTCTACATAATCAAATGCTTTAAAAGTGACTGAAATAAACAATTAACTGCTACTAAAATTTCATGTCCATAAAGATTACAAGTTAACAATTTGAAAGTAAAACACTCTTTGTTCATATTTCTCAGACTTTGTGATGGAACTAATTATGTTTAAAGAAAATATGTACTTTAAGAATCTCCAAAATCTGTCTGTTGATACTAATGATTAAAATGCAGGTCACAGCATAGAGCTGTAAATGTCAGCCCATCTCAGTTTACTTTTGTAAATATGGTTAGTGTTTAAAATAAAGGATCTAGTGCTTTCCTACGTATATGACAAATAAACTTGTCAGGCTTCCAGCCCGTACAGGTACCGATTTTACCCTGCGTTTCAATGACGAACTCTGCCATCTTCATCAGGGATGATGCCTAGGCATGTCTAGTCCAGAGGTATTTATACCCCGTCATCCATCCCTCATGATTGGTCAAGTCCTCATCCAATCAGGTTCCCGCTGGGCCACCTTGTTTACAACCGAATTCCAGTTCTTACTTAGAGACTGAGACTTCCATCTTTGTTAAAAAAACTTTTTCTCTAGTTTTATTTCAGTGGCTTCCTTCGCCGGGCATCATCCCTGATGAAGATGGCAGAGTTTGTCATTGAAACTTCAGTTAAAATCGATACCTGTACCCAGCTAGAAGCCCAAGAAGAGTTTATGGTTAGTATTATCTTAGTGCAAAACAAAATTAAACAAACTGAAATGATTAAAATTTCCTTACTGTTTAAAGGCTTTTTCAGAATCTTCTCTTGTGTAGATTCTGGAGTTATAATCTTGTTCCCTTTTTCGCATAGCTTCTAGTTGCTGTTCTTTGATTTGTTGTTCCCGTTTTTTCTTTAGCCAGAGATTGAAGGCTTCATTTGGGTCTCGAAATTCCTTTCAAAAATGTTTTCACAAAAAGATACTATAACCCCAGATTAAATCTATGCAACAGTTTTATTATTCAGGTTAATTTTCATGTAAGATGACCCTTTGGCGTAGGTGCCCTTTGGTAACTTTGATCCACTAAGATTATATACCCAATCCCTATTAATTTCTGAAGAAACAAAATTAAACCATATTGATCAAATATTATTTTATTCTTGTTAGTTCAAACATTTCTTTCCCAGCCTACCACTGGGAGTTTAAGTAACAAAGAGATAGGACTCTTTCTTGCTGTAAATACCAGCAGTCCCATGGCAAACTATGAGCATTAACCCCATAAATGCAATTAAGCTTAAGACTTAATGCATGCATGTCCAAAGGGCAAAGCACTGACTTGCTAAAAAGTCCCAACCAGTGAGTTCATCATCACATACTTGATGAAATCTGTGTGAAATCACAAAACTTAAATGTGATGAGACCTGGTGCAGGAACTATGTACCTATTTAACCAAATAAAAATTCTTTTTACCATGACTAAGAATGGCATGAGCAGGTAAATTTGTTAATTTGTTCACTGTAGTGTTTTTATTTATAAATTAAGTTACTTTCACTCTATTAACTCTTTTGAAATGGTTAATTTAATTTTTTATAGGAAGAATTGGTTGAAAAATGGTGGATAGAATTTAATGTAGACAAGTGCAAGGTGTTGCACTTCAGTAGGACCAACCCAGGTAGGTCTTACACAGTGAATGGTAGGGGACTGAGAGGTGTGGTAGAACAAAGGGATCTGGGAATACAGGTCCTTAATTCATTGAAAGTGGTGGCACAGGTAGATAGCATTATAAAGCTTTTGGCACATTGGCCTTCATAATTCAAAGTATTGAGTACAGGAGGTGGGATGTTATGTTGAAGTTGTTCAAGGCATTAGTGTGGCCTACATCTTAAGTATTATGTGCGGTTTTGGTCACCCAGCTACAGGAAAAATATAAGGTTGAAAAAGTACAGAGAAAATTTACAAGAATGTCGCCAGGACTGGAGGACCCGGATTATAAGGAAAGATTGAATAGTTAGGACTTTATTCCTTGGTATGTAGAAAACAGAGGGGTGATTTGGTAGAGGTATACAAAATTATAAGACATACAGATAGGGTAAATGTAAGCAGGCTTTTTCCACTGAAGTTGGGTGGGACTACGACTAAAGATCATGGGTTGAGGGTGCAAGTGAAAAGTGAAAGCTTTAAGGGGAACAGGAGGAGAAACTTCTTCACTCAAAGGTCCTGAGAGTGTGGAATGAGCTGCCAGCACAAGTGGTGCATGCCATCTCGCTTTCAACATTTAAGAGACTATATAGTTTAAATGGTTCAGCATGGACTAGATGGGCCAAAAGGCCTGTTCTGCGTTCCACTTTTCTATGATTCTGACTCAAATGTCATATTTTGTGGAACTCACACCTAAAAGCTCATTAGAAATACTT
The DNA here is from genome assembly GCF_030028105.1 of Mobula birostris. Lineage (NCBI taxonomy): Eukaryota > Metazoa > Chordata > Chondrichthyes > Myliobatiformes > Myliobatidae > Mobula > Mobula birostris. The sequence goes on along the minus strand of NC_092375.1, from coordinate 46,255,569 downwards.
AAGTGTTGGTTTGTAAAGGATGCACAACGACGTTCAAAACTTTGGAAAAAAAGGAACTCTAATTTCTGTGATGTGGAACCTTACCAAAATTACTTGACTTGTATCCCTATATGCACTGGTTTATGGGAAAATTGGAGGGAAATTTAATCAGATAATATTTCTTCATAAAATTTCATGCAATAAATATAGTGAAGTAACATTTTGTATTGATATAAGTATAACTGAGAGCAAAGTTTCTTTTTAAAATAAAACCACAAAATTGCTGGAAAAGAGGGGAAAGATCTCTGTAAATCAAAAAGATTTTGGCTGTTAAGGAGCAGTTAAGCTTCTTTGTCTAGGTAGTGTGTTGTTAAATATTATAGTCTAGCACACAAAATTTACACAAACAAAGGAAAATAAAGGGAGAGCAGGCAAAAATGCTTAGTTCTGATACAAAGAAAAAAGTGCCATCTAAAATTAGAGAATTCAGCATTTTGGCACAAAAAGAAGTGTTGTTCCTCAAGTGTCTTTATACTTTGCTATATTAATTATGTTAATAACAAATATTTGAATATACAGTAGTTTCTTTAAAGTAACAGTTATCATGTTTGAGAGGAATCCCAATTTTACTGCTTTACTTTGGACATACTGGGCTAGAAATTGCAAACACTGAGAACATACACTGAAATGACATTCAACAAGAGGCCCAAAACAGTTTGTGTATGGCCCAGGATTCTTCTCTGCATATCTCAAGCAAAACAGTATATGCACACTTTGGGGGGAGCCAAAATGGAATTGGTTTATTATCATCACATATACCGAGATACAGTGCATACTGTTCATACAGATCAAATCATTACACAGTAACTGAGGTAAAATAATAACAATTCAGAATAAAATGTAACAGCTATGGAGAAAGTGCAGTCTGGTAAACAATAAAATCCAAGATCATAACGAGGTAGATACTGAGGTCAAGAGTCCATCTTATTGTCGTATGGAACCACTTAATAGTCTTATAATAGTGGCATAGAAGCTCTCTTTGAGCCTGATGGTACACACTTGCAGAGATTTGTAATTTCTGCCCAATGGAAGAGCAAAAAAGAGAGAATATCCAGGCAGGATAGGTTTTTGATTATACTGACTGCTTCACTGAGACAGTGAGAAGTATAGAAAGAGTCCATAGAGGGGATGCTGGTTTCTACGATTGACGTATATCCGTCCATACACTCTGTAGTTGCTTGTGGTCACATGCAGACCAGTTGCCGCACTAATCCATTGTGTGTCCAGATATGATTTCTGTGGTGTATCAATTAAAAATTGATATGGTCAATGGGGATATGCCAAATTTCTTTCACCCCCTGACAAAGATGAGTCATTGCAACTCATAAACACAAGAAATTCTGGAGATGCTGGAAATCTTAAGCAACACACACAAAATGCTAGAGGAGCTCAGCAGGTCAGACAGCAAATATGTAGGGAAATAGGAAATAAGACCATAAGACAAAGGAGCAGAAGTAGGCCATTCGGCCCGTCGAGTCTGCTCTGCCATTTTATCATGAGCTGATCCATTTTATCCTATTTAGTCCCACTGCCCCGCCTTCTCACCATAACCTTTGATGCCCCTGGCTACTCAGATACCTATTAATCTCTGCCTTAAATACACCCAATGACTTGGCCTCCACTGCTGCCCGTGGCAACAAATTCCATAGATTCACCACCCTCTGACTAAAAAAATTTTTTCGCATTTCTGTTCTGAAAGGGCGCCCTTCAATCCTGAAGTCATGCCCTTTCGTACTTGACTCCCCCATCATGGGAAACAACTTTGCCACATCCACTCTGTCCATGCCTTTTAACATTCGAAATGTTTCTATGAGGTCTCCCCTCATTCTTCTAAACTCCAAGGAATACAGTCCAAGAGCGGACAAACGTTCCTCATATGTTAACCCTCTCATTCCCGGAATCATTCTAGTGAATCTTCTCTGTACTCTCTCCAACGTCAGCACATCCTTTCTTAAATAAGAAGACCAAAACTGCCCACAGTACTCCAAGTGAGGTCTCACCAGCGCCTTATAGAGCCTCAACATCACATCTCTGCTCCTATACTCTATTTCTCTAGAAATGAATGCCAACATTGCATTCGCCTTCTTCACTACCGACTCAACCTGGAGGTTAACTTTAAGGGAATCCTGTACGAGGACTCCCAAGTCCCGTTGCATCTCAGAACTTTGAATTCTTTCCCCATTTAAATAATAGTCTGCCCGTTTATTTTTTCTGCCAAAGTGCATAACCATACACTTTCCAACATTGTACTTCATTTGCCACTTCTCTGCCCATTCTTCCAATCTATCCAAGTCTCTCTGCAATACTCTCCGTTTCCTCAGCACTACTGGCCCCTCCACCTATCTTCGTATTGTCAGCAAACTTAGCCACAAAGCCATCTATTCCATAATCCAAATCATTGATGTACAATGTAAAAAGAAGCAGCCCCAACACTGATCCCTGTGGAACACCACTGGTAACCGGCAGCCAACCAGAATAGGATCCCTTTATTCCCACTCTCTGTTTCCTGCCAATCAGCCAACGCTCTATCCACGTATGTAACTTTCCTGTAATTCCATGGGCTCTTATCTTGTTAAGCAGCCTCATGTGTGGCACCTTGTCAAAGGCCTTCTGAAAATCCAAATATACAACATCCACTGCATCTCCCTTGTCTAGCCTACTGGTAATTCCGTCAAAAAATTGTAATAGGTTTGTTAGGCAGGATTTTCTCTTAAGGAATCCATGCTGAGTTCTGCCTATCTTGTCATATGCCTCCAGGTACTCTGTAACCTCATCCTTGACAATCGACTCCAACAACTTCCCAACCACCAACGTCAAGCTAACAGGTCTATAATTTCCTTTTTGCTTTCTTGCCCCCTTCTTAAATAGCGGAGTGACATTTGCAATCTTCCAGTCCTCTGGAACCATGCCAGAATCTATCGACTTTTGAAAGATCATCGCTAATGCCTCCGCAATCTCCACAGCTATTTCCTTCAGAACACGAGGGTGCATTCCATCTGGTCCAGGAGATTTATCGACCTTTAGCCTATTCAGCTTCCTGAGTACTTTCTCTGTCGTAATTGTGACTGCGCACACTTCTCTTCCCTGCCACCCTTGAGTGTCCGGTATCCTGCTGTCTTCCTCAGTGAAGACTGATGCAAAATACTTGCTCAGTTCCTCTGCCATCTCCTCATCTCCCATTACAATTTCTCCAGTATCATTTTCTATCGGTCCCATATCTACTCTCACCTGTCTTTTACTCTTTATATACTTGAAAAAGCTTTTAGTATCCTCTTTGATATTATTTGCTAGTTTCCTTTCATAGTTAATCTTTTCTCTCTTAATGACCTTCTTGGTTTCCTTTTGTAAGGTTTTAAAGACTTCCCAATCCTCTGTCTTCCCACTAATGTTTGCTTCCTTGTATGCCCTCTCCTTAGCTTTAACTTTGGCTTTGACTTCTCTTGTCAACCACGGTGGCATCCTTTTTCCACTCGAAAATTTCTTCTTTTTTGGAATATACCTGTCTTGCACATTCCTCATTTCTCGCATAAACTCCAGCCACTGCTGCTCTGCCGTCCTTCCTGCCAGTGTCCCTTTCCAGTCAACTTTGGCCAGTTCCTCTCTCATGCCACTGTAGTTTCCTTTACTCCACTGAAACACCGACACATCAGATTTCGGCTTCTCTTTTTCTAATTTCACAGTGAACTCAATCATGTTATGATCACTGCCTCCTAAGGGTTCCTTCACCTCAATCTCTCCAATCACCCCCAGTTCATTACACAATACCCAATCCAGTACAGCCGATCCCCTAGTGGGCTCAACAACAAGCTATTCTAAAAAGCCATCTCGCAGACATTCTACAAATTCTCTCTCTTGAGATCCAGTGCCGACCTGATTTTTCCAATCTACTCGCATGTTAAAATCCCCCACAATTATCATAACACTGCCCTTCTGACAAGCCTTTTCTATTTCCAGTTGTAATTTGTAGTCCACATCCCTGCAGCTGTTTGGAGGCCTATAAATAACTGCCATCAGGTTCCTTTTACCCCTGCTATTCCTTAGCTCAACCCATAAAGATTCTGCACCTTCCGATCCTTTATCACCTCTTTCTAATGATTTAATATCATTTCTTACCAATAAAGCCACGTCTCCCCCTCTCCCTACCTTCCTATCCTTCCGATACACCGTGTATCCTTGGACGTTCAGCTCCCAGAGACATGCATCCTTTAGCCAGGTCTCAGTGATGGCCACAATATCATACCTGCCACTCTGTAGCTGTACAACAAGATCATCCACCTTATTTCTTATGCTGCGTGCATTTAAGTACAACACCTTAAGACCAGTATTTGATACTTTTTGCTTTAATTTCACTGCAACTTTATTGCACTGCAACTCATCCCAATGGCTACACATTTGCCCCATCACCTGCCTGTCTTTCCTGACATCTTTACTGCTCACTATCTTAGATTTATTTCTGTTTTCCTCTTCCTCCGCTCTATCATTCCGGTTCCCATCCCCCTGCCAAATTAGTTTAAACCCTCCCTAACAGCTCTATTAAACTTTCCCACCAGGATATTGGTCCCCTTCGGGTTCAGGTGTAACCTGTCCTTTTTGAACAGGTCATACTTTCCCCAGAAGGGATCCCAATGATCCAAGAATCTGAAGCCCTGCCCCCTACACCAGTCTCTCAGCCAGGTATTCATCTGCCTGATCCTACTATTCTTGCCCTCACTAGCACGTGGCACAGGTATCAATCCCGAGATTACTACCCTGGAGGTCCTGCTTCTCAGCTTCCTTCCTAACTCCTGGAAATCTCTCTTCAGGACCTCCTCCTTTGTCCTATCTATGTCATTGGTACCAACATGTACCAAGATAACTGGCTGCTCACCCTCCCCCTTTAGAATATTCAGGACCCGATCCAAGACATCCCTTACCCTGGCACCTGGGAGGCAACGCACCATGCGGGTATCTCTGTCAGGCTCACAGAATCTCCTGTCTGTTCCCCTGACTATGGAATCCCCCACGACTACCACATTTCTCTTCACCCTCCTTCTCTCCTGCACAACAGCGACAGGCTCAGTGCCAGAGACCCGGTCACCGTGGGCGTCCCCCGTCAGGTCATCCCCCTCAACAGTATCCAGAACAAGATATTTGTTGCTGAGGGGGACAGCCACAGAAATGTTTCAGACAGAGACCCTTCATCAGGCAATGCAATTGCAATGTTACACTTAAGTAATTTCAGTAGATCCAAGTACCAGCAGACTAGCGTCTTGAATAGCTCACAGAGGGGAGTTGACCAATTAATGCAACTATTGCTGGAAATCATTTTGTAACAAGACCTCAGAGGACCAAGGGAAACACAGACCCTTGCAATCAGCAACAGCAGACTGGACAGACTATGCCCTAAGAATCAGCTGTTTAGAGTTAGAGATGCTGGTGTACATATTCAAAGAACAATTCATTGAAGATTATCAGAATCAGATTTATTATTACTGACATATCTCATGTCGTGAAATTTGTTGGTGTTACGCCCATTACCAATCGGTCTCCTCACATCCTATTTACTCCTTTTTAACACTCTTTTGCCATATAGCATCAGGATAGAGCTTAGGCATCATGGCACCAGGTTCAGGAACAGTTATTACCCTTCAATCATCAGGGTCCTGAACCAGCGTGGATAACTTCACTCACCTCAACACTGAAATAATTCCATAACATATGGACTCGCTATCAAGGATTCTATAACTCATGTCCCGGTATTACTTATTTACTTATTTTTTTTTGTATTTGCACAGTTTGTCTTCTTTAGCACATTGATTGTCAGTTTTCCTCCCCTCAGCATCGGTACAAGCCTTGCGCCTTTCTCCTTTCAGATATAAAAATAACAAGGTTCAGGCCCCTGCAAGAAGCTGCAAGGTTATAGCAGAAATAAAGATGATATTGCACAAACACTTTTGATACTTGCATTCATCAACTCTGAAAATAGCACTTTACATACAATACAGAAAGCAAAGTAGTAGGATCAGCAGATGACAAGTTGCCAGGCTGTCATGGCCAGGACAACAGGGTAAATCGTGTGCCAATCTCACAAAAGATTATGTTGTAATCTGGTTTTGTCCTAGATAGTTCAAAGGCTTTCATCTGGCATTCAATCAACCAAGGTTAATGAAACCATACATAGAGATATGCTGGATATGTCCAGCTTGCAAGAGAAGTGAAGGACCACAGGGAGAGTTCAGCTCCAACCTTGGGCAATCCTTATAAATGTGTGCTCCTCATGTTTTCCTGTGTGAAATTACGTAGTGTCAACGCTGCCAGATAGTGAAGCATTCAGTGTTGTGGTTGTCTGTATGGAATTTACACATTTTCTCAGTGCCTTGGTTTTCCTCTGGCTGCATGTTTTCCTCCCAAAAATATGCAGGCTGGTATATCATCAGGATGTAAATTGCCCCTGCTGTCTAAACAAGAGACAGAATCTGGGGGAGAATGGGCGGGAGGGGGGGGGGATGTTGAAATCTGAGAATAACTTGGATTATAATGGGATTAGTGTGTAAAAGATGAACTATTGCAGAAACTCAACAGGTCACAGAGTATCTGTGGAGGCAAAGGTGCATACTCGGACCCAAAATTTTAAATATCTACAGCATTTGCTTTCAAGATGCTGCTTGACCTGCTGAATTCCTCCAGCAACTTGCTGTTTTCGCCTGATTCCAGTATTTGCAATCTCACATCCCCTTCTTTGTTTAAAAAACTGTGCTTGATAGTGTGGACTGAGTGGGCCAAAGGACCTGCTTTCATTGCTCTCTGTAACTCTGTTACTCACTCTTCTATCCTCAAGCTCTCTTGTGATGAGAATTTTCTTGCTTCCTCACTGTTTGTCTGACTCATAACCTTGCAGTTGCCTATCTACAAGCTATCCCAGACTGCTACTGTTCATGGCATAATGGTGCAATCCAAAGTCAGCCACTTATATCCAAATCTAATCACAGCTACCTTACGCAGTCATTTCCAACCACATCTGAACTCAGGAGTAACCAACTACATTAGGAGGACACTATTTAGAAGCAGCAAGAAGCAAAGGTACATGGCATAAAGACACAAAGTAGTCGTATGTATGATTAATCAATAATCCTACACTTTTGCTCTTGGTTTTGTGTGTCAAAAATATTGGGTATTTTGAAATGATTCTACTTTCATAATTTAAGTGTGATAATTAAATGATTAATGTATAAGGCTGGCAAAATGGGAACTATGTCACAAAGGGGAACGATTTCTTCAATTCATTGCTCCTGGATGTGGAGTATCACAGCGATCAGCTTTCATTACTCGTCCTTTATTACCTTTGAAAGTTGTAGAGAGGTTGTAATTGAGGGTAAATCCAGCAATGGGCTTATAGAGCAGTTACGTCATTGTGAATAATCAATCATATAGGAAAGCAAAGATGCTGTTATGTCTTTCCTGATTTGGTTTGTTATTTTATTTCTAAGTACTAGATCTCACTGCTTACTTGTAAATTCACAGCTTTTATTGATTACTTATTATTGCGTTGATAAACAAATAACTTTTGTCATCAGGTCAACCATTTTTATATTGTTTGTACATTTCATTTAGTCGCTATTGTTTGAGTCAAAGGAATTTTAATCAATATTTAAATCTATCTTTTGTGAGAATGAAGAGAAACACTGTCTTTTTACTTAGCCCCTTGCCTACTGTGACACATTGGTGAATAATAAAACCACAACTATGCAGGACTGGAGTTTACCTATCTGCCTAGCTTAAGAAAACAGGGAAACTCTTGAGCGAGGGCAGAATAGTAAAATGACATTCTCAATGGTGATTTCAACCACGCTGCATCAGATACTGATTCTGCAGGCTCCTGTATGACAGTGAGTTAAAATGTCAGCAACGGAAAAGAGAAGCCTTGAAACCAGGTCAGTGTGTTTGTTGCGTTCATCTAGATTACGTAGACAGTTTGGCAGATCTGCTGCGCTGGAAACCCGAGCTGGGCTGAAGCAGCACTTGCCAGTGTGTTACTTGCACAAAGAGAAATTAATGTAAAATTAATGTAAAAGTCTCACCTGGAAGCCACATTAAAGGCACTGCAGCATGAAAAAGAGGTGGAGGCGGCTTTAGCCGAAGCCAAAGTCTTTGAGGTGGGCACGGAGCAGCTAGCTGACAATACTGATGTCAGATCAAACTCACCATGTCATTCAGCTGAGAGGACCAAGATGTATGTTCCAGACCAGTCTGCTTATGCTTATACCCACCCACCAGTAAACACTGAAGGCTCAGACAAGCCATTCGAGATTGGGGGGCGGGGGAGAGCTCCTTTTCTTCATTATAATACCCCACAACTCAACACTTTTGAAAAAAATCGAAACAGGACAGTTCAGACTTCAGAACAGAGACTGCCTCCCTCACATGCTCATACTTTCACTGAACAGGCCGATATCTCAGAAAATCCAATGACTGGCTACTCACACCCATAGATATGAAAGAGACATGCAGCCATGTAGCGGTAGACTCCAAGGCTCATAAGTACCATGGCATAACATGGGCGGTGACATTAGTAAACTTCCTGGTAAGGTGCAGCACACCCCCAGTGAACCCCAGCCTAATCATGATGTGTCAGATCTTGCGAGATTCCTAGTCCATCGTGACCTGCTGATGGCTGGACTCACCAGATTTGATGATAAGCCAGAAAATTACTGGACTTGGAAGTCCACATTCTGAGACACCGCTGAAGACCTCAACCTCAAACTTAGTGAAGAACTTGACCTGCTGAAGTGGCTTGGACCCAATGGACCCTAGTCTACCGAGCACACGTACAGAGTAAGGTCAGTTCAGTTGAAACACCCCAGTGCTGCTCTCAGTTTAGTTTGCCAAAGACTGAAAGAGCGCTACAAATCTGCAGAGGCAATGGAGGCTGCTCTCTTCATTAAACTCGAGCCCTTTCCCAAGATTTCTAGCAGGAAGTCCCAACATCTGTGAGAGTAAGGAGACCTGCCATTGGAGTTGGAGACAGCCAAAGCTGAAAACTACGGTTTGTACTTACCTGGCTTGTTTTACCTAGACACCACATGAGGCATTAGCCCCATCTAGGAGAAACTCACCTTTAGCCTACAGGAGAAATGGATATCACAGGAAACCAGATACAAACTGGAAAACAAAGTTAGCTTCCCACCCTTCTTCTAGTTTCATCTGGGCTGAAGCCAGAATGTCCCCAGCTTTATCATGACCACCTGCAGCAAATCAGAGAAACCCGTTTGAGGCCCTGTCATAGTGCACAAATCTAAGATGGACAATGTGGACAAAAGGATGACTCTAGAATGGCAGAAGGTCCTAACAAACAGTGCCCCCGATGTCAGAAACCACACCTTCTCCGGAAGTGTACAGACTTCAGGGAAAATCTTTCGAGGAGCGAAGGGCCTTCTTAAAGAGCACTGCTGTTCTTCAACCAGCCACCAGGGAAGGGATTGTAATGCTGTCATCCAGTGCTCTGAATCCAACAGCAACAAACACAGTGCAGCTCTTCACGGTGGCCCACCTCCCTCGTCTGTGAAGAACAACTTTAAGTACCTCCTTACAGCATGGCGGGGAGGAAGATGAATCCCCTTTCTCTCTTGTTGCCATCTCTTCCTGTACTGAGGTCTGTGGAGAAAACTCCATCAGTGCCATGTTCAAGGATCTGCCTCGTCAATACTTACCCTGAAAGCCACATTGAGAAGAGGATGAGCAAGCATGTTGTCTTGGATGATCAGAACAATAAGTCTCCAGCTAAATCATCTGTTTTCAATGTCTTCAACATAACCAACAGCACATTGCTTACACTCTTAAAACGTGCAGGAGTGTCACAGGCAGGCAAAGATCAAGAGATTTCATTGACAAATCTGTTGATGAAAAGACTCGTTTAGCTCTCCCCATGCTTGTAGAGTGTGACAAACCTCCGAACATCAGGAAGGAAATCCCTACTCTCGGAGCAGCGACTCACTACCCTCACCTCAAGTCCCTAGCCAGCAAGATGCCGTCGCTCAAGTCAAAGGTTGAGATTCTGCTCCTGCTAGGAAAAGATATCATACACGTACATAAGGCACTTGAGCAATGCAGTGGGCCTCCAAATGCTCCCTTTATGCAGAGGTTAGCACTTGGGTGGGTCACAGTAAGAAACGCCTTCCTAGAGAGTGCACACAAACCCTCACCTGTGAACGTCTTCAGAACTAGCAATCTAGAAAACGGGGACCTCAGTCTCATGACCTCTTGCCTCAGCAACATCCACATCATGAAGAGCTTCGCCAGTCCTGCCGCCTCTCCTTTGACCTCACAACAGAGGTTTGACGAGCAACGTAGCAAGCATGGGTGAATCTTTGTCCATACAAAGGATGACTACAAACAAGCTCCTTCGATGGATGACCTTACTTTCCTGATGGATTCCATCAGGACAGCTCAAACAGCTGGGTGGCACCACTCCACTTCTGCAGCCCCCAACAGCACTTCCCAAACAACCATGAGCAACTGCCTTGCTTCCCATACATGCATACTCAAGAAACACTTACAGAAAAAAGCAATTATTCTCCTCCGAAACACCCAAGACATGCTTGCCCTTTCGAAATTGTGATTGCACAAGATCGCCTCCAACAAGCTGGAAGTCATGAGCACATTTCCTCCAGACAACCTTGTGAAAGGTTTGAAAGACCTGGACTTAGGTGTTGACTTCCCTTCCATTCAGAGAATTCTAGGCACAAGTTGGGATGTTACCAGAAATGCATTCACTTTCCAGGTGTCATCAGTGGAGGAGCCGTACACCAGACATGGGGTTTTGTCTGCAGTGAATAGCCTGTTTGATCCACTTGGATTCTCTACTCCAGTATTCTATGTGTAGGTGAACAACAGGGTGCAGTGCATAAGGAGATCAATTAGTCCAAAGCAGTAGAAATTTGTCCCTATCAACCAGAACACTGTTGATCATGCAACGAGATCAATGCCAGGTTAATAGGACATGGTTAATGGGAAGACTCTTAAGCAAAAGAAGTTAGATGCATTTCCAAATAAGGATATTATGGCTCTTGAAGTACACTTTGCAAATGGCCTTAGCTTATTTGGTGATAACAACTGAGCCGTTTTTTTTGGTGATATAGAAGAAAGTTTCATAATTCTACCCACTGCAGCTCTGCATCAACATTGAGCTGCCTCATGTTTAATGAAGCAAAACATTTTTCTTTATGTTCAGGGATACATATATCTTCCACAGTTTGCAATATGATGTCTTCAGAAGAAAACGATCAGTATAAACGGAAAAATAGACTGTCGGAAAATGATTGAAACTTGAATTCGGGTTACAAATCTGTAAAAATGAAGTCAATATTTTTAGTCTACACAGATTCTAGATTTGATTTGAATTCTTTATTTGACACGATCTAATTGGCTGTTTTTGAAGTTTGGGTTGGGACAACCTCTTTTCTTCCCCTTTTTACATTTTTTAGTATCTGCCTTTGCAGAAAGTTAGAAATAAGTTTCATTCATGTTTTATACAAGTCCTTCCCCAGCCATATTTTCTACATGTGTAATCTGGACCAAAATTATAAGCAGGTAGAGGAGGTGTATTCGCTACACTTTGTGATAAAATGGGTGTGATTTGGGAATGTGATTTTCCTTTTTTTTAAAAAAATCAATATGTTGAAATGCTTTCTGTCAGTCTATTGTACACATGATTTTCTGAAATGTTGTCAAATGTATGTCTGGTACACAATAGTCAGTTTAGTGAAAGACCTGTTCAAACCATTATGTTATGGCTATGTTTTAAAATGTATGTATTTTCACTACCTGTGGGTAGTGATCTTTCCTGAAGGACAGAGTTTTACTCCTCTATTTCAAATCTAATTGATGGTCTTATTACTTTTCAGTGCTTGACTGTGCTATTCAATTGATCAGGAGCACTGACTCCAATTCCGTTTAATTTTTTTTATGGAAGTCCTGAGTTCAGTTGTTGGCGTCTTTTACAGATACCAGGTGGAAAGTGTTATGTCCTTCCTGATTTGATTTGTTATTTCATTCCTAATTACTTGATCTCACTACTTACTTGTAAGTTCACAGCTGTGGTCGATTACTTATTACTGCATTGTTAAGCAATTAACTTTCATCATCAGTTGACCACTTTTATAATGTTTGTACATTTCATTTAGCTGCTATTAGTTAGAAATCAAAGGAATTTTAATGAATATTTGAATCTATCTTTTGTGAGATCATCAAGAAATACTGTCTTTTTACTCAGCTCCTTGCATCCTGTAACGCGTAGGTGAATAATAAAAGCGTCTCCAAACTACAACTATGCGGGACTGCCTAGCTTAAGGAAACGGGAAAACTCTCGACTTAGGGCAGAATAGATACATTTCCAAATAAGGATGTTATGGATCTTTGCAGCTGGCCTTGGCTTATTTGGTGATAGCAACTGAGGCGTTTATTTGTGATAGAGAAGAAGCTTTCATAATTGCACCCGCTGCAGCTCTGCATCAACATTGAGCTGTCTCATGCTTAAAGAAGCAAAACATTTTATGTATGTTCAGGGGTGCATATATTAAGCCCAAATGAGAACATTTTTCTGAGCTTAGGAGCATTAGTATGTTCATCTCGTAACCCACTCCAGTGCTTTTTTAGATGGCAGAACGGGTTAGATAGGAACAAAAAAAAAAACCCTCACCATAATCAAAACATTGTGATATGGCCTCCATTAAGCTCTCAGGGATGCTACATGACAATAACAATCCAAAGTCAAGTTCCAGACCAGCCATCAATTGAGGCAGGGTTTACTTGCTGTAATAAGCTAGAAGATGAAGTCAGACAGCATTGCAAACAACAGCACATCCTTTCCCAATGAGCTTAATGATTTCTATGCATGTTTTTAACAGAAGGGGATTGGAAGTTACCACCCACCACGGCAACCTCCAATGCTCCTGACCCCACAATCACCATTGCAGATGTAAGATCACCTTCCAGAGAGTAAACCCATGGAAATCATCTGGCCCTGATGGTGTCCCTGGCCACATCCTAAGATCCTGTACAGATGGTTGGCAGGGGCATTTACAAGCATTTTTTAACCTCTTGCTACTTCAATCCGAGATTCCCACCCATTTTAAAAAGATCACTATCATCGCAGTAACTAAGAAGAAAAGGTAACATTCCTTAATGACCATCGCTGAGTGGCTCTGACATTCACCATCATGAAGTGCATCAAGAGGTTGGTCATGGCACACATTAACTCCAGTCTCCTAAACAACCTCAACCCTCCGCAATTTGCCGACCAGCAAAACAAGTTCATGGCAGATGCCATCTCGCTGGCCCTGCACTCATCTCTGGAACATCTGGACAGTAAAGGCAGCCATGTTAAACAGTTGTTTATTCTTTTCAATATTTTTATTAGTTTCTACATAAAAGAATACAGAGTACAAGAAAGTATATATAAAGGTTGAAAAACACAACTACCAATTACATTATATCTATTCATAATAACAATCTCATTACCCTGTATTCATGTAGGTTAGTCAGTTATATTGAAATATACTAATTTATTACAAAAAAAATCTAACCCCTACCAAGACTGAAGCTGTTTATTAACGAGAAAAAAAAGGTAAAATAACTTCTCATATAATAAAAATTAATAATAGCCAACGTCTAAATTTAAACAACGAATTGAGGGTTTTGAAAGTTTTGAAAATAATTCAGAAAGGGTCCCCACAATGTTTGAAAGTCTTGACGAGATTCAGAAATTGAACGACGAATCTTCTCTAAATCTAAGCATGACATAACGTTGCATAACCATTGAGCATGAGTAGGAGGAGAAACATCTTTCCATTTAAACAAAAGCGCCCTCCTAGCTATACGAGAGCTAAAGGCCAAAATATGTAAATCAGATGTTTTCAACTTGATATTTTGTCCAGCAACAATACCGAATAGGGCTGTCAGAGGATTAGGCTTAACATTGACTTTGAATAGCAGAGAAAAAGTTTGAAAAACTTTTTTCCAATATTTTTCAAGACATGGATAAGTCCAAAACATATGAATTAATGAAGCTTCTCCATTATTGCATCTGTCACAGTCAGGAGATATATCCGAATAAAAGCGAGATAGCTTATCTTTAGTCATATGGACTCTATGTACCACCTTAAATTGTATGAAGGAATGGCGAGCACATAGCAATGACGTATTAACCAGTTTAAAAATTTCATTCCAAGTTTCCTCAGATATTGATGTCTGTAAGCATTATTCCCAGAGATTCTTAATTTTGTCTAAAGGAACATTCCTCGTCTCCAATAACATACCATAAATATTAGATATTGAACCATTATAAAAAGGTGTCAAATTAAAAATTACATCTAGTAAGTTCTTATCTGAGCTTATAGGAAATGTACATAATTGAGATCTTAGAACGTCTCTAATTTCTAGATATCTAAAAAAGTGAGTTTTGGGTAGGCTATATTTAGCTGACAATTGCTCAAATGAAAAAAAGATTTCCTCCAACAAACAGATCCCAAAAACATTTAATACCCAACCTGTCCTATTCTTTAAAAACTAAATCAGTCATGGAGGGTTTTAAAAAAATTAGAATAAATGGGACTATAAAGGGAAAATCTCAATAAACCAAAATGTTTTCTAAATTGCATCCAGATCCTCAGAGTATGTTTAAGTATTAAATTATCAGTTAGGTTACTTACAAATAAAGGAAGTGAGGATCCAAGAAGAGAAATAATAGAAAATTTATTAACAGAATTAGCTTCTAAAGAAACCCGTACCGGACAGATAGTTGTTTATTGCATACAGCTCAACCTTCAATGCTATAATTCCAATTGAACTCATCACCAAGCCTCTAGAACTTCCTTTGCAACAGAATCCTTGACTTTCTGACCAACAGACTGCAAGCAGTAAGAATAGGTAGCAATACCCGTGCCATGATTATTCTCAACACTGGTGCCCTCAAGGATGCTTCCTTAGCTCCTGCTCTACCCCCTGTACACTCATGATTGTGTGGCCAGATAATGCTCTAACTCTGTCTGTCTTTGCAGATATTACCACTGTAATGGGCCATGTTTCAAATAACAATGAGTTGTAGTAAAGGAAGGAAATACAAAGCCTAGTGACATTGTGTAATCACAACAATCTTTCCCTCAGGGCCAGCAAAAACAATCAAGCTGGTCATCGACTTCAAGAAGGGGAAGGGGTACTGAGGTTGAATAGTTCAGAACTTCAAGATCCTATCTATCACCAATAGCCTGTCCTTTTCCAACTACATTGATGTGATGCCAAGGAAGCTCACTAGTGCCCTCACTCCTCAGGAGGCTAAAGAAATTTGGCATGTCCCATTGACCATTATCTATTTTTAATGAAGCACCATAGCAAACATCCTACCTGGACGAATCACAGTTTGATACGACAAGAAACTGCAGAGAGTTTTGGAAACAGCTCAGCGGGTCACAAAAACCAGGCTCCCCTCTATGGACTCTGTCTACACTTTTCACAGCTTCAGTAAAGCAGCCAGCATAATCAAAGTCCCCACCCACCTCCCACTGGATAGAAGATAGCAATGCCTGAAAGCACCTATTACCAACCTCAAGGACAGCTTCTATCCCACTGTTTTAAGATTACTGAATGATTCCCTACTACAATAAGATGGACTCTTGAAATCATAATCTACCTTGTTATAACCTTGCACTTTATGTCCACCTCCACTGCATTTTCTCTGTAATTTAACATTTTATTCTGCATTCTTATTGCTCAATATATAATGATATTATGCATTACATTGTGATGAACTGATCTGTATGAACAGTATGCAAGGCAAGTTTTTCCACCGTGCCTCAATACATGTGACACTAATAAATCAATTTACCAACTGTAGTGAATAGTGTCCATAGTAATCAAATATCTAGGATTATAGAAAAGTGGATTTCAACTTGATACAGATGATTATTGCCTGGCACAAAGATAGCGCAACAGAAACCTGCCGCCTAAATTTCCAAGACAGTATCGTTGCAATGTCTTGTCATGCTATGGATTGGACTGCCCTTCTGCTTGGGTATGGTAATGATATAAAACTAAAAGGTATAGCCTAACGGTACATACAAAAAATATTCCTCTTCACTATAGTCTGCTGCCTTCCTCATCCTTCTCCTGCAGCTCATTTTTCAATAGGAGAGGATAGAGATGGACGTCTTTCCACTATCAAAATTAATCCATGCAGGAAATGATACACAAAAGCAGCTTACATACAGGAAGTGAGGTTCATGCAAAACAAACTGTCCCCCCTAGAGGCCAGAATACTCCCCGCCTAGCATCCACAGGATGTCAAACTTAATTACAGAAACTAAAAGTCAAATAATCCTTTCATTAAGTCTTTGGCAAAAAAAGGATAGACAAGGAGACTGGTCTTGAAAACAGTCTTACTAGACAGTCTTTAACCATTCTCACTTCAAAAATACTGGCCTTGATAATGTTCCTGGTGGGGATTAGCAAGAAATGCTGGGCCAGTTAACCTTGAGGAGAGGATGAGCTGATTACCTTGGAGCCTCTTGTGGCATGATCAGCCAGGTTGAAATCAGTAGGAACATAGTTTCATTGGCACTTCTGAGTTGATTGCCTAACAAGTTGGATCCTATTATGTACATAAACATAGAATCACCTTGTTTCATTAAATATATTACCAAGCACAAACTTGCTGTCAGTAAAGAACTTGATATGATCTTAATATGTATCCAGTTCCTCAGTTATCATCTCTGCCGTCCCAACTGCTAGAGCAACAGCACCGAGTTCAAGCCTGGTATGGTGAGATATGGTTTAGGAGCAAGTTTTACCTTGTTCAGGATGACTCCAACTTCACTACATCTAGCAGAGTGTGTAAACTTCAGATATGCAACAGCAGCAATAGCTTTAGTTGATGCAGGCCTCTTTCTTTTGAGCTGTAGACGTGGAATTGTGTAGGTTCTTGGAATTTTCAAACATTTTAGATCCTGGAGGGAAGAACACTAATGCTGCCACTGCTCACGTTTCCCTTAGGGAGTAGGACATCCCATCCACAAGTGTCTGGGGTCAATTCTCTTAACATGAAGCATCCCTGAATACTGACTGGAGCAGCAAATCCAAGAAGGTCAAATAGGCTGTTGATGGTTGATGGCAAACCAAGACAAGAAAAGGGTTTTTGGTATTAGCAACCCAGAAAGTAAGGGTGTCGGTAACAAGGTTCCATCCAAGGCCCAGACTACATTGCACAGTCCTCCTGTCCAAGATCAAGACTCTGTAGACCTTTGGCCAGATCTGCAGATGTGAAACGTCGGATGACATCAGCACTGTTGGATGAGATTTTAATGAAGTCTGAGATTAGACTGTGCCAACATGTCTTGCACTGTTTTCAGCATGCTTCTTTCGCACTAGAAAATGACCCGAGACCATCATCACGTCATGCCTATGTATTTCTGTGCATCAGTCCCGAATTCCTTCTTTCCCTCAGTAGCTGTCCCCTTAAGGTCATAGCTGCAGTACTCCAGGATTTCATTGTCCAGTTGGTGGTCACGAACCACAACAATCTGAGGTAGACTTGATGATCCTCTCTCACTACATAGCTACAGAACATTTGTTTGATGTCTGCCATCACTGCAACAGACTCAAATTCTGGAACACATGAGGACCCCGAACAGTCTGTCATTGAGTTCTGGACCCCACATGTGCACTTGCATCAAAGACTATTCGTACTTGTGCAAATTTCTGAGGATGGTATAGCAAAGTTAGGCAAATACCAGTTTTCTTTGTTGGAATATGGTGGAGGTGCTAACTCCGCATGATTGTTCCTGAAAAGTCTTTCCATGAAGACTGCCTAATGGTCTTTCATTTCTGGTTTCCTTTTCAATGAGTGACTAAGGGACAAAGTCAACTGAAGACCTGCTCTCTGCCTTTTGTTAAGAGTTATCATGATAAGAGTGAAAAGGAAGGGGAGATATCTAACTGTTTGATTTGTCTTCACTAAACTATTTGTTCATGATTTGAAGGAAGGCCTCATATTCGATGGAAGGTTATAATCATCTTCCAAGTGACAGAAGATCAGCTTGCCTCAATCTGGTTGAGCAGAGGTAAGCATGTCAGGTTGCTTGGTTTTCTTACCTACAATCTTCTCTTTCATACAGATTCCACTTTCACAGAGTCTGAAATTACTTGGACCCCCATTCTCCAGGACATTAGTCTTAAAAATGTTGACAGTGGGCTGATGAACACCATTGAGGCAGGCTTCACCCACTATGACCCAACCCAGGTCCAGTCATTGGGCATCAGTTGCTTTGTGCCGACAATTGAACTATTTACATACCTTTTGTGCACGGATGGAGTATCTGCCAAGCAACAGGAGAATCTCAGCAGAATAGCCAATTGGGGGAATCTTGTCAGCTATGGCCTTGAGATCTGAATGGCTGCATGCAGCTTCAGGAGTTAGGATTTCATCTCTGTTATCCCTGTTGTTAGGAATATGGTCACACACAATGACGGTTGGTAAGGATAAGATCTCCCCTCCTATGGACTCTATGACAAATCCACTGGCTCTTCTTCCGGCATCTTTGGATGGTCCAGAACATGTCTTTAGACTGTATGAGGAAATAGAACTTTGAATACTGACTATGCCAAAGAATACTGATTTTGCCAATGATACATTGCTCTGATCATCCAATATCACAGATTTTTTTAAATTTTTTGCTCAGGATATCTTTTCAGGTAAATGTAGGCTAGACACATTTTAGAGCAGGATTTGCCTTGGAAGCCTTTCCCACATACCTCTGTGCATGAGGAAGCAGCTAATCTGATGGCTCCCCGCTGTACTCTGCTACGGGTATGCTGGAACCAGTAGTAGCCCTAGGTGCTGGTCTTGAATGAAGTGCTAATATGTGCTGGTCACTGTTGCAGTCAGTGCAGTGTTTGATAGCTTTACAGTCTTGCTTGGTGTGCTGTTGAAGCACAACATTTGAAACATATTTAATGCCCTTTTTAGAAAGCGCTTCCAGTCTACAAGTGTTTTTTTTCTGAAACTTCTGCCTTTCCTTAAGGGGTGAGGTGTCTTATGGACTAAGCATTGTCTACTGGGGTTCATGATAGAGTTTTCTACTTCAGTTTTGTTGTCCCTGATAGGGGTTTTGGTTTTCTATGCTTTTGCTAGAGACCTCTCTTTGAATGAGGTGTTGCTGGAAGTTGAGAGCACAAAACTAGGGTCATTTCACATTTCTGCATGGCAGCAGACGAATTCCACAAAGAATGAAAATTGCGGATAGTGTGGGCATGATGCTTCATTTTATACCTGAATCCTTCAGTTATCCAGTCATTTTGTATATTGTTTGGCAGTTTCTCCACTATAGGGTTTATTCCTCTTGCTGGGACCTACTACGTTATTTAAAGTTGCCATAGCCAGAGGTTCTAGTAGGGATAAATTGCCAGTACTTATTAAATACTACCAAAGGTATACATCTTAAATAGCCTCTGACAACCAAGTCTGGCTCCTGGCCTTCTTGTGTGGCTTAGCTACTAAGCCCAGTAGAACCATTTCTAATGACAGGAGCAGGGCAAAGGTGGGTTACTGGTGCTTTAAAGCCAGTCACTCTGGGCAGATGGGGCTCATCAGTCGTGGTTGGCAGCTCATCCAGGAGAAGCAAAACTCTGATCTCACACCTCCACTGCCTTGAGGCTATCCCCAGTCATGGGGAAGGATTTGGGAGTAAACCCAGAGGAAAAATACAGAGGTAGAATCCTTAAAGCAGTCCTATGTTGAGTTCAATGCTAAGTGGCAACTCATACAACGCTGCTGATGCCAAACTGTATCAGTCTCTGCCATTCCTTTGCACTCATCAGCTACGTGGAGAGGGGGAGCCTGCTACATTGGCAATAGCTTGCTCTCCATATCGTACTGCCCTGGCTTGTGTATCATGTAGACAGCTGGGACACAACATCCATGGTCGATCAGAGGGCTAACAGGAGGCCTCATGTGTCCAAGTAACTCAGTCCTGGTAAGAAATCCTCATTTTTTTTGCAGCAAGAGATCTGCAAGCTTCAGTAGTTTCTTCAGTTTTGTGTGGCGCTTTGGAAAATAATCAAGACCGTTGAAGAGAGATTCAATTTGTTCTGAAGAGTCTTAGCATTTGTCCAGCCTCTGCCACAGCATTTGTAACCCTGACGAGAAACCCTGCAGATACTGGAAATTCAAGCAACACACACAAAATGCTGGTGGAATGCAGCAGGCCAAGCAGCATCAATAGGAAGGAGTACAGTCGACGTTTTGGGCCGAGACCCTTCGTCAGGAAGCTAATGTGCACTACCCTAACCCTTCTTGCAGTGACTCCCCACCAAACTACTTACAGAGAAGCTCTAGCTCTTCGCTAGGTTTGAGATCAGTCCTTCCACGGCATTGTGAAAGTTTGACTTCCAGGATAGATAACTGGCAGGCTGGTTGTTGAACACTTTTAGTCCTTCTCTGACTAGGTCTCAATGAGCCAGACACCAAGCCAAATCTAATGCGCCAGTGGCTCCTAAATGAGGGCATTGTGGAGACTGGTTTGCTAAATGTGTTCAGTCTGTCCATGTTTGTGCAGATTGGTTGGCGTTTGACTGAGGCCTTTCCTGTGGTCGAACTGTGGAAGGGAGTGTTATGGGTCTTTGCTGCTGTAAATCTTTACTGTCAATGACTGGACTATGTGAAAGACATGTGTGCTATGTGGTGTGGACAGCTTCTTGTAGGGAAGGAGCACTGTAGTTTTTATAGTTAAAATATGCTTGGACATATTTAGTAGATGCATTGGCTGTTGTGAGAGCAAAGCATGACTGATTTTGGTTACAGACTCCCCACTAAGTCAACTGTTGTTTCATACACCTTTTCCTCTGCCAAAGCAGCCTCAGCTTCATGCTCTTCCTTGGGCGCACTTAATGTAGCCTCTACACATGCTTTCTCCATTTGCACCTCAACTCGCATGTAACAGAAACCACCCTCATTCTTGCCACTTCAGCTCTGGTGCGGGCTCATGCTGCAGCTATGCTAATCGTGGATTAATTCAAGCATTGGGAAGACACAATAGATGTACCACATTCTGACCTCACTTCCAGGTCTAGGCGATCGAGGTTGCCTGGGTTGGAAACTGACATTGTCGACTATGGTGTTCAGGCACATCTTCAGTCCGTAGACGATGCCTTTGAAGACAAGTTACCTTTTCACTGTACTACCCTTGCAGTGCATATGTACAAAGCTATGCAGTGAGTTAAATACCTTCTCAAAAATCACCCGAGATGAAGCTTCCTTCAGAGCTTTTCAATGAGATCTTACTTGTGAAAAGATAATGCTGTTTCAAGGGCAAATAAAGGAAGGATGGAGATGGATGTCTTTCCTTTATGTGCTTCAAATTAAAATTCAAATTAACTCACACAGGAAAAAAAAATTATAATATATATATATATATATATATATATATATACACATACATACATATACACACACACACACACACACAAAAAGCTTACATACAGGAAGTGATGCTCATATAAAACAAACTGTGCCTCTGGAGGCCAGAACTGAAACCATCAATTACATAATAGTAAAATTAACAAAGGAAGTAAAGAAACAAATAGATAGCTTTAACTCATGAAGAAAATGCAAAGTTGATAATGGTTAAGATTGTAATCAGAGCCAATATTTTCTGCAGTGTAATTTGATTAAATAGGCAGGTTAGATTTCATATTTCGAACAAAGAATAATTCTAATTACCTTACTATTCTTTTTTTCTATTTCCTTTGCACATTGAATTCTCTTTTCTTTTTGGTGCTGTTGTTTCTTTTTTTGAAGCCAAATCGCAAAAGCTATCTTGTTCTCCTCTTTCTTCCGCTCCTCTTCATCAATTTTTCTGCCCTGTATCATAGATAATAAATTATCATACTAAATTAAGCCATAATAATGTACAACATGTATTTATTCTTATCAAACCAGATTATCATTAACCCCAAATCCAAGCAGTTTTCAAACCAGCTTTTCTCTCCTTAGGTACAACAGTTTCAACAGAATACTTGCTTAGAAACTACCAAATTGTTACCTTACCACATTTTGAATTGGAATATTTTCTTCATTTTTTAAATATTTAACAATAAGCTTATATTTTCCTTAAACTGAGAAATTTATGTGAAAGGCGGAAGCTCATATTGAAAGGCAACATTAAAAACAAGAGGAGATGCAAATCATAAGCTGGCATGGATACCCAAAATAAAACTTCAAAAAAATGCTGGCGATGTTAAGAAGAACTGGCAGCATCTGCAGAGAGAGAAAGAATTCAAGTTTCAAGTAGATTGTTTTTTATCAGAAATGTTAATGCTCTTCTCCCTCCAATGATGCATCCTGAGCTGCTGAGTGTTTCCGGCATTTTCTGCTTCTATTTCAGATGTGCAGAATCTTCAATTTTTGACTCCTTGTTGCTAACACTCAGTTTTGTATCTAAGAGCAAAGAAAGTCCAAGGGTGACAAGAAGTATTAGTCCCACGTTTATGAAATCCAGGCACAGAATTTTTACATTAAAAGCCTTGAATTGCCATGATACTGCAGATTTGAGTCTCATACATTTGGAAGAGGGCAAATATTCAAGTGCATACCTCCTATTCTATTCAGATCAAGTTTTAATTAGAATGTTATCAGTGAAACACAGATTAAAAGCTGGTGAGGAATTTTTAAAATCAATTATAATACAAGATTTTATCAGCATGATATTGTCTCAGAGCACTTGGTTTTAGTGAATACAACACCAACATTACTTATAAATTATATTGTCCCTTAAAGCTGATACATAAACATATTTGCTGTTTCAAAAATCCAACAATGGAATTAAAAACAAATAGAAGAACAGAAATGGCATGTTTGGTAGCTTATTTAAAACCTAGGTGAAATCAGTGATGAAAATTCACAAAAGCAATAACCAGAGCACAATCAAGAAATCAAGGGCATAATCAAGTCTATAAGAAATGAGCCATCAGTTAATACTGAGGAAAAAGTAGTACAATGTGCATACTACTAAATTGTACAATGAGGTTATGTGACTGAGGATAAATTTCTACTCTAACTTCCTGCTGATTCTTTGCAGAAAACCATGTCACAGATGCAATAATCTTCCAGAAAGGGAGACCAAAAAAATCTCAAATAATTTAAGAAATAGTGAATTATGTGGGATTGTCTCAGATTGAATCCTTGATTCATCTATCTAATTTCTCTCAGGTTTACGTATAGGTATTCGATTTTTTTAAGCCAGAATGTTTAAATTTACATTAAATTTGATTTTCAGGTAACAGTTCAATGATTTTTTCTAAGTTACAGTGTGCTTTACTTCAATATGACTAAAAGCTGCATGTTTTTAATGTAATTGTTACACACCCAGGTCCAACTTCTATAAATAAGTGGCCACTGGCGTAACCAAATACATGCTTAGATTTATGGTTTTACAAAGGCAAAGTATACTAGACCTCACTATATATACATAACTTTACTAACCCAATGTATTCATATTCCATGATGTATTTTTCTATTTTTGCTGTTGGAACATTAAATACTTCGTCTGATATGAAACAGATTTTTTCACTCCCTTAACAAGGGAAAATTGGACAAGCATTTATAACATCAAAAATATGTGCAAAGGATAAGAACATTAGTGAAAATAGTAAATCCTTCTATCAAAGTTAAGCTTAAATCCCTCTCCTGAGTAATAAAATGTTATACAATGGATTCCAGTTAATTGCTTCATTGGGCAGCTGCTTATTTGGGACACTCTTAAAGAACAAAGAGTAATGAAGAAACTAGCTGGGATTCCCTTCATATATTTGGGACAGTATGCTGTTTAATTGGGACAGGAGACTGTTGCTGAACAGTTTCTAACTAGCGACAGTCACATGAGCTTGTGCAGACGTTAGACACTAAACTGTGCTTAGAGCAAACAGTTTTTAAATAGCACCATTTGCATGTGTTTGTGTTCAAAAAGCAGATTTTTGTCAATGGTAGTTGGCGAGAAATAAGCAGTGAGACAATTTAGAGTTACTGTGCTCACTGTGGTGTCAAGCACTCAGGCTTGGAGATGCCAGAAACCATTGGGAGTGAGAGCAAAATGATTTCACTTCTTCAACAAGTTAGGACCTACAAAGCATTGGAAGGTATCAACAATTATCTTGAATGTTACAATACAAATTAAAATTTGGAGGGTACAATTTCTGAAAGCTTCATGTGAAAGCAGTCCATTATCTGCACTAAATGTCTAAGCTAATTTTGTCAATCATTTACAGTCAATCAAAAGAACTCAGCAGCATCTTGGTTGTCTGTCATGACAATGAAATCTGCGCTGGAGTGGTTTTGAAGTGAAAAGTCGTTGCACTGGAACTGTTCCACTTTCTCGACCTCAGAAGTTCAGGTGCAGAGGTACGAGTACCTTATCTTGACTTCTGCTCTCCATGAAGTGTTGCAGTGAGCTGAGTGTCCAGTGGGGACCAAAAGTGAGTGAGCTGCCCCCCGAATGGACATGATAAACCCATTCACTATACGTGCTACTCTCCATAGAAGGCAGCATACACTGGATGAATTCCTCTATGTGATAAACATTAGGAACTAATGCAGTTTTATAGTACTGTAGTAGTACTGGTAGTGTTCTAATTTGTTCTGTATCTCATTTCAATACATAATTTGTATTAATTTCTGTAGTTGGTTTAGTAATCATGTAGTTTGTCTTCATTATACCTTTTAAACTATTTCCTTGGAGGAGGAAGCCCTCCATTGGTCTGGGTCAACCATGGATACTGCACACTAGCACCCCAGCTGTGATTCGCAAGCCAGGGCTATACAATATGGAGAGCAAACTGTTGCCCATGCAACAGGCTCCCCATCTCTACACAGCTGATGAATCCAAAGAAACAGCAGAGACCCATACAGTTTGGCACCAGCAGTGTCACAGAAGCTGCCAGTCAAAGTTGAACTCAATGTCCGACTGCCTTAGTGACTCAAGCTCTAGGTTTTTCCCTCAGGGTTTGCTCCCAAAGCCTCTTCCATGAGTGGGTGCAGCTGCAAGGCAACGGAAGTTTGAGATCAGAATTTTCCTTCTCCTAGGAGAGCTGCCAACCTCAGCTGACGAGCTCCATCTGTCCGAATCAAGTGTTTTAAGGTGCTAGTAAGCCACCTTTTCCCCTTCTCCTATCAGTAGAAATGGTTCAACTGGGCTGAGTAGCTAAGCCACAAGTTTCGATGAAACTTTGGCTAATTGTGATAGTTGCTTAATTAGGCCAAAATGCACAGGTGCTGATGTGTCTCAATTAACTAGAATCCACTATACTTCCACTTATAATATATGCACAACTTTATTTGTATTACATAAAATGAAACTAAAGAATATCCCTATTCCCAACATATTGCTCGCCATGAAAATTATATAGATACTATAAGAAAGCAGATGAACTTGATTTATATAGTTTAATAAACAAAGAATACCTCTGTCTTTGACTGCATCTTCTTTTGTTCAGTTCTCCAGTTAAGCTCTTTACGTTCTGGGGTAATAACATCAGCAGATGGTTTTGAGAAAACTGTTGCAGATTGCACTCTTCGAGATGATGTCTTTTTAGTTCTATTCTTCTGTGCATTGGATGAAGAAGTTACTTTATCTTTTCGTTCATCTGTTGGTTTTGGTGTATTAAGTATTTCTGTTGGAGAGGGAGATAAACTGCTCCGGATGCTTGAGAAGTTTTTTCCTTTAGAATTTTCCAATTGTTCCCATGCATTTTCACTGAATGCAACACAAATCTGAGGTAGAGAACCTTGACTTTCAAAATCCTGTAAACTCAGTAGTTCAAATTTTCCATCTTTTTCCATCAACACTTCTTTGTCCTTGTTTTTATCCTCATCCCACTGTTTGCCTGTATCATCTTTATGAGCATCATTTGGGATGTGCATTTCAGACATCTTATCTATGACCTCTTCATTATTATCTTTTTGAGCATCATTTGAAATGTACATTTGAGACATCTTATCTATTACCTCTTCTTCATTGTCTTTTTGAACATCATTTGCAATATACTTTACAGACATCTGACCTATGACCTCTTCATCATCTTTTTGAACATCATTTGCAACATACTTTACAGACATCTGACCTATGACCTCTTCATCATCATCTTTTTGAACATCATTTGCAATATACTTTACAGACAAATGATCTATGACCTCTGTGTCATTGTCGTTTTTAACATCATTTGAAATAGGATTTATAGACTTTGGACCTGTGATCTCTTCATTGTCTCTTTCTATTTCAGCAAACTCTGCAGGTGGGACCACCAAGTCAACTAAATTGTCTTTGAACTTCAATCTGCGCTCTCGATTTTGATCCACAGGATCTTCATCCTTCAGTTCCTTGTTGGCCTGTTCAATCTTTTCCATTATGTAGCGCTTTACCTCCTCATTCTGTTCCTTGTCTTGCTGTTCCTCCTGCTTTAATTCTTGGAATGAGCTTTCACTGACTGCCTCTGATATGGGAGCAAAAGTAATGGTGGTAACATTTTCCCCTTCATTAGCCTTTTCCATATCATTATGCAAATCTTCATTCAATTCACATGATTGTTCTATTACATTCCCAGAATGTTTTTCATCATCTATGCTTTCCTTTGCTTCTTCTTCCTCATTATCATCTAGTTCTTTATCAATTTTGGCTTCAATGTTTTCATCTTCTCCATAATCCTGTGGAGAACCAAATCATTCACCCAAGTATACCTTTATTTTTATTCATACAATGTTCTTGACAATGTCAGAAGATGATTCGTTAAAATTTGGTGGCTATTTAAACTATCTGCAACTAATATAAATTATATCTTATCAAGTCAAATACTGAACCAGAGGAGGACTAATATCCTTGCAGGCAGGTTTACTAGAACTGTTGGGGAGGGTTTAAACTAATTCGACAAGGGTGTTGGAAACTGAGTGATAGGGCTGAGGATGGGGTAGGCGGCATACAAGTAGAGGCAATGTGTAGTGTCACTGTTGGGAAGGACAGGCAAAAAGGATAGGGGAAGACGATAGGACAAGATTGCAGTCAGTAGGATAGGTTGCAGTGTAACGGGGGACAAAATTGAAAAGGTGATGAATGCAGGACTTAAGGTGTTATACTGTATTTGAATACACACAGTATATGGAATAAGGTAGATGATCTTTTAGTGCAGTTAGAGATTGTACATATGACATTGTGGGCATCACTGAGTCAACTGTGAAAGAAGATCATATTTGGGAGCTTAACATCCAAGATTACACATTGTATTGAAAGGACAGGCTGGTAGGCTGAGGGAGTGGGTGGCTCTGTTGGTTAAAAAAAAACAAATTCTTAGAAAGAGGTGACATAGGATTGGAAGATGTAGAATCATTGTGGGTAGAGTTAAGGAATTACAAAGATTTAAAAAAAAAACCCTGCTGGGAGTTATATACAGGCCTCCAAACAGGAGGCAGGATGTGGGCTAAAAATTACAACAGGAGATAGTAAATGCATGTCAAGAGGGCAATGTTACAATAGTGTTGGGGGATTTCAACATGCAGGTAGATTGTGAAAGTCTGGTTGGTGCTGATTTTGGATCCCAAGAGAGACAATTTGCAGAATGTCTATAAGATAGCTTTTTAGAGCAGCTTGTGGTTGAGCCCACTAGGTGATCAACTATTCTGGATTGGGTGTTGTGTAATGAACCAGATTTGATTAGGGAACTTAATGTGAAAAAAAAACTCTAGAGGCAGTGATCATGATATGATAAAATTCACCCTGTAATTTGAAAGGGAGAAGCTAAAGTCAAATGTATTATTTTTTACAGTGGAGTATATGGAATTATAGAGACATGAGAGAGAAGCTGGCCTAAGCTGATTGGAAGGGGGCTGTAGCAGGTATGGTGGCAAAGCAACAATGGTTGGAGTTTCTGGGAACAACTTGGAAGATGCAGGATAGATACATCCCAAAGAAGTATTCTGAAGGCAGGATAACACAGCCATGGCTGACAAGCGAAGTAAAGCCAACATAAAGTAAAATAGAGGACATATAACAGAGCAAAAAATAGTGGGAAGGTAGAGGATTGGGAAAGTTTTAAAAACCAACAGCAGGCAATTTAAAAAGCCATAAGGAGGTAAAAGATGAAATATGAAGAAAAGCTAGCTAATAATATTAAAGAGGATACCAAATGTTTTCTCAAATATACAAAGAGTAAAAGAGAGACAAGAGTAATATTGGACCACTGGAAAATGACGTTGGAGAATTAGTAATGGGGGACAAGGGAAATGGCAAACTGAATGAGTAAGTATTTTGCATCAGTCTTCGTTGTGGAAGACACGAGGAGTATACCGGAAGTTCAAGAGTGTCAGGAGCATAAGTGTGTGCAGTTGATATTACCAAGGAGAAGGAGCTTGGGAACTGAAAGGTCTGAAGGTCAGTAAGTCACCTGGACTAGATGGACTACATCCCAGGGTTCTGATAGAGGTAGCTGAAGTGATTGTGGGGGAATTAGTAATGATCATTCAAGAATCACTAGTTCTGCATGGTTCCGAAGGACTGGAAATTTGCAAATGCCACTCCACTCTAAGAAGGGAAAGAAGTAGAAGAAAGGAAACTATAGACCAGTTAGCCTGACCTCAGTGGATGGGAAGATGTTGGAGTCAATTGTTAAGGATGAACTTTCAGGATACTTGCAAGGACATAATAGGCCAAAGTTAGCATGGTTTCCTTAAGCAAAAATCATGCCTGACAAATCTGTTGGAATTCTTAGAGGATATTACAAGCAGTATAGACGAGGGAGAATCAGTGGATACTGTGTACTTAGATTTTCAGAAAGCTTTTGACAATGTGCTGCACGTAAGGCTGCTTAGCTAGATAACAGCCCATGGTATACTAGCATGGATAGAGCATTGGCTAATGATTGGCAGGTGGCAAAGAGAGGTAATAAAAGGAGCCTTTTCTGACTGGCTGCCAGTGACTACTGGTTTTGGGACCACTTCTTTTAACATTGTATGTCAATTATTTGGAAGACGGAATTGATGGCTTTGTGAACAAGTTTGTGGACAATATGAAGATAGGTGCAGAGGCAGGTAGCGTTGAGAAAGCAGTAAGGCTGCTGATGGAATTAGACAGATTAGGAGAATGGACAAAGAAGTGAATGGTCCTGCATTTTGGTAGGAGAAACAAAAACATAGACTATTTTCTAAATGAGGAGAATATTCAAAAACCCAAAGTGCAAAGGGACTTGGGAGAATTCCCTAAAGGTTAACTTGCAGGTTGATTCAGTGGTGAGGAAGGCAAATGCAATGTCAAAATCCATTTTGAGAGGACCAGAATATAAAAACATGGATGTAACGCTGAAGCTTCATAAGGCACTAATGAGGCCTTACTTGGAGTATTGAGAGCAGATTTAGGCCCCTTATCTGAGAAAGGATGTGCTGACATTGCAAAGAGTTCAAAGGAAATTCACATTAATGAATCCAGAAATGAAAGGCTCATCACATGAGGAGTGTTTGAC
This sequence comes from Mobula birostris, assembly GCF_030028105.1. Classification (NCBI taxonomy): domain Eukaryota; kingdom Metazoa; phylum Chordata; class Chondrichthyes; order Myliobatiformes; family Myliobatidae; genus Mobula; species Mobula birostris. The sequence goes on along the minus strand of NC_092375.1, from coordinate 46,226,013 downwards.
GGTTCTGGGCCTGTACTCACTGTAATTTAGAAGAATGGTGGGGAGGGAGGTGGAGATCTTATTGAAACCTATTAAATGTTGAAAGGCCTAGATACAGTGGGTGTGGTAAGGATGCTTCCAAAGTTACAGGCATCTAGGACCACAGAGCACAACCTCAGAATTGAAAGACATAATTTACAACAGAGATGAGGAGGGTTTTCTTCGGCCAGAGGGTGGTGAATCTGTGGAATTCATTGCAATAGACAGCTGTGGAGACCGGATCACTGGGTGCATTTAAGTCAGAGGTTGATAGGTTCGTGATTAGTCAGGATATAAAAAGGTTACAGGGAGTAGACAGGAGATGGGGTCGAGAGGGAAAGGGATCAGCCATGATCAAATGGCAGAGCAGACTCAATGGGCTGAATGGCCTAATTCTGCTTCCATGTCTTATGGTGTTAGAATTCACATTGATCATAAGAATAAACTGTCTACTCTATTCATTGCCAAAAGCAGAAAATTCAGTGCAGATTGAATTTTAAATAGTCACAAAGTGGTATGAAAACTAAAACCAGTGAAATTCCGGGTAATATTAGGAGTGATTCAAATACAAGAAAGGAAAAGGATTAATGAATGGAATAAAGGATAACTGTCTTTTATTTAAACAATATCATTGGAAATAATCTTGTAACTGAAAAAGAAGGAAAAATGGGTTGGAGGATAAATACATGGAAGGAAGGGGAGGAAGGAGAAGGGAGTAAGCCAGAAAGCTGGGAAATGAAGTGTGTAAATGCCATAATTATGCAGTATTCCGTAGGGCAATAGAATACACAGTGAGTTAATTTGCTAATTGACAGGTTAATTGGCTGCTGTAAATTACCCCTAGTTTAGGTGGGTGACAGGAGAATGACGGTGAGGGGCATGGAGAGGAGTTGCCTGTGGTGTACAGGAAGAGTGGGATAAGTGTAGGTTGGTTCTTGATGGAGAATGCTCATTAGGGCTTAATGTCTGGCGCAGACACAATGGGCCAAAGGACCTTTCTTCATGAGGTAGCCTTCCACAGTTTTGAGATACCGACAAAAATATTAAGCAGAGTACTGGTAGAGGCTTGTGTATTCAAAGCTTAGGAGAAACTAAAGAAATTTCAAGATGAATAATCACTATAACAACGATAATTAAAAACAAGTTAAAATACATTAAAATATAATATACGCAAAGATATAGGATTGCATAAAAAATAGGATACAAAGGGAAATATATTATAAAACCTAACTTCAAACAGCAGTTTAATTTAATCATGATTAACTGAGACTGAGATGTTTTCCCATTTTAAATTTTATTTTTATTACTTTTGCGCATGCTAAAAAACTTAAGAACATTGGCAACAGAATAGGCTGAAATTCATGTAAATTTTCATTGTATTTCAAGTTGTCTATCTGTCAATTTTACTCTACTTAGATTAAAGTAACAGTCTAATTGGGGTTCATGATATAAAAGTTAACATACATGTTGTATAGAAGTATTTCTGTCTTATTAGTATCACTGCATATGCCTAGAATACCCAACTACTTGCATTTATTACCTCTGGATCTTCATCACTATTTTTTGTTTCTTCATTGATTAGCCAATCAAGATCTTTCTCAAAGTCATCTTCATATTCTTCAACTGGTGAAGAAACACTATTCTCTTCACTCATTTTTGTTTAGCAATTCCTTTAAGATAGTAGAAGGAAGACAATGAGAATAAGAGTACAATTTAAACCACTATTATCACTTCTTTTTAAAAACAAGATATGCAGGAGGATGTCATGATACAAATATACAATAACATAGGCCAACTAGTCACAGATATTATCATGCGTTCAGACCAGCAACACATTTTCAATCTCTATGAGCACAGCTGTAACAGAAAGACTTGCTCTGACCAAGACCAACTTCAACACTCATCAAGAGACTACTGAAACTCCTATAGGAAATCTAGGAGCTGCTCTGAGTAGTGCCAGATATTTTGGTTTACAGGAGTATTTCTCTAACATTCTCAACCAGCCCTTTGACTAGTGACTAGCAAGTTAATAAAAACAAACTTTATGCACATTCAGGAAACAATAATCATTCTTCATTCAGGAAGATCAGGCTGAGTGTGCACACTCTCTCCACTTAATCAACATTTAAAAGAAAAACAATGCTTCAGAAGATGAGAATTCTCTATTCAAAACAGTTCTTCCTAAGTACTGGTAGACTTTTCTTAGTAGCATTTACACTCCCTACATAGTTAATATACTGATAACTTTGGGTCAGAAACCCTAGTATTTAAATGAACAGCAAGATGGCTAGAATAAGAACAATGAAATATTAAATAATGACAATGAAATCACTGCTCAAGGGTTGTTGTTTTTAAATGTAAAGTCCATATTTTTATATAGAGAACTGCATCGCACTGACAAGGCATGTGGAAGTTAATTTTAATTGTGTTGTTCCAAAATCTCTATTGAAAAGTAGTAATTACTAGTCTGGCCACTCCTAAGCAAAACATCATGCAAAGTTACCATGTCCTTGGGTCCCACTTTGTCTTGCTGATATCTTCTTCAGCTGCCAGTTGTTTTTCATGTATGTTGATACATTGCCCAATTGGCTTTTTTGTGAAATATATACACATTATTACTACTAGACCTCACTATAATGCAATCCCAAGACTTTTCAAATAATGCCCTCGGCACAATTTATGTCTTGTTGAATGCCGTGCAATTATCATTCACAACCAAGATCAAAAAAATTACAAAGTTCATCCAGTACCCATTCATCTAATTCATTATTTATCTGAGAGTTTATTAATGCCAAACAATCACAAAAAAATTACAAACCAAAAGAAAATATTCAATATCAAAATATTCTGGATATATGGTATTTATATTACAAGCTATCTGCTTACTATATATTACAAAGTCAATGACTTTTTAAAATCAAAGACACACTTAGGATTCTGATAATATCAAATAATTTATTGAAGATTAAAACTGTAGAATAGTAAAACAAGCAACATCTTAGATTTCACAGAATATCATCAATTACGTAAGGTTATTTGGTTATTACATATGGATAATTGGAAAGAAACATAAGCACAAAAGAATCTCTAGATGCTGGAAATCCAGAATAGCATACACAAAATGCTGGAGGAGCTTAACAGGTCAGCCAGCATCTATGGAAAGGAATAAAGAGTCTTCCCCTTCCCCACCTTCTTATTCTGGCTTCTTCCCCCTTCCATTCCAGTCCTGAAGAAGGGTATTGGCCCAAAACATCAACTCTTTACTTCTTTCCACAGATGCTCTCTGACCTGCTAAGTTCCTCCAGCATTTTGTGGATAACTGCAATCTCATGCTTACACCAAACTGTTTTTTTATTCTTTACACATAAGGACTATTACTTAGTTTCTTGAAATGTTTTTATTTTAAAGCTTCTGTTATATTGAAACAATAATATCTAATGCAAATTCATTTGTAGTGGTGATGTAACAATCTTAGTGCTAAACTTAAAAGTGAATCAAGAAAGGCTGGAAGAAAATGGAGTCAGGTGGAAAGGAAACGTAATTTATTTTGTGACTTACATGGATGTTTAAACATAAATAAATATCTTAAATACTTTAAAATAAAAGAAAACTAACTTCAACTTAAGGAAGAAATTTCTGGACGAGTGGTCTTGGTCAAAATGATATGATATTTGGGGGAGTGCTACCTTAAAGGAAGAGGGAGAGGTAAAAATGTGCTATAAAATAATTCAAATTAAGTAACATTTGAAAATCAAAGCTTTCAACCTTTCCCCATAACTCAGGTCCTCAAGTTTCATCATCCTTGTAAGTTTTCTCTGTACTCTTTCAATCGTATTTACTTCATTCCTGTAGGTAAGTGACCAGAACTGCACACAGTACTCCAAATTAGGCCTCAAGGAATTATGGATCTCTATTCCCAGATCCCTATATTCTACAGGACTCCTCAGTATCTTACCATTCACTGTCCTACTCTGGTTTATACTGCCAAAGTGCAAACCTCACACTTGTCTACATTGAATTCCATCTGCCATTTTTCAGCTCATTTTTCCAGCTGGTCCAGATCCTACTGCAAAATTTGACAGCCCTCTTCACTGTCTACTAGGCCTGGATCTCTGTGTTATCCACAAATTTGCTGATCCAGTTTCCCACATTATCATTCATATTGTTAATACAGATAATAAACAACAATGGACCCAGCACCAATTCTGTGGCACACCACTAGGGTTGCCAACTTTCTCACTCCCAAATAAGGGACAAAAGTAGCAGTCAAATACGGGACACTTGCGTTTACCCCGAGAAAGACTACCATGACCATGAAGCCTTTCTTTCTTTTTAAATCTTTTTATTGAACAAGTATACAAAAAGGTAAACCATATAGGCACTAATACACTGTTAGAATATAATAAAATTACAGGAGATATTAATACAGAAAAAAATGATACAATGTAATTTAAACATAACATAAGGTAACATAATATTATACTAATTTTTATATATATATATATATACCAATAGAGAAAAGGAAAAAAAAAACCCCAAAAAAACCACCGTGCAACTAAACTAAAAGCAAAGCAAAGCAATGGGCTAACTTGGAACCAAGTAGAGTTAAAGAACTTAAAATCACGTCCTCAAACCCGACCTCCATTAAAAACAGTAAAAAAAAACAAGAAAGGAATATAAATATGGAGCAAAAAAGAGAAGAAAAAAAATTACATTAAATGAAAATATTGAATAAAAGATCTCCAGGTCTGTTCAAATTTAAGTGAGGAATCATAAAGATTGCTTCAAATTTTCTCCAAATTCAAGCATAATATCGTCTGAGAAAACCAAAAAAAGGTAGTTGGAGCATTAAGCTCTTTCCAATGTTGTAAGATACATCTTTTCACCATTAAAGTAAGAAATGCAATCATTCTACAGGCTGAAGGAGAAAGATTACTGGAAATTTTAGGTAATCCAAAGATAGCAGTAATAGGATGAGGAGAGATATCTATATTCAATACCTTTGAGATAATATTAAAAATGTCTCTCCAAAAAGTTTCCAGAGTAGGACAAGACCAAAACATATGAGTTAAAGAGGCTATCTGCCCTGGACATCTATCACAAAAAGGATTAATATGAGAATAAAAACGAGCTAATTTATCTTTGGACATATGTGCTATATGAACAACTTTAAATTGAATTAGGGAATGTTTAGCACAGATAGAGGAAGTATTGACTAATTGTAAAATCTGCCCTCAGTCATCCACGGAAATGATAGAACCCAATTCCTGTTCCCAATCTGCCCTAATCTTATCAAATGAAGCTTTCCTAAGTTTCATAATAATATTATAAATCATAGCCGATGCACCTTTCTGACATGAATTAAAGTTAATTATAGTATCTAAAATATATGTAGGAGGAAGCATTGGAAAGGAAGAAAGTACAGTACTTAGGAAATTTCTAACTTGTAGATATCTAAAAAAAATGTATTCTTGATAAATTATATTTATTACATAATTGTTCAAAAGACATAAGGGAACCATCTAAAAATAAATCCAAAAACCGTGAAATACCCTTAGTCTTCCAAATTTGAAAAGCACGATCTGTGAAAGAGGGAGGAAAAAATATGTTACCTAAAATAGGAATTGCTAGCCCAAATTGGTTAAGATCAAAAAATTTTCTGATTTGAAACCAAATACATAAGGTATATTTAGCTACCGGGTTAGAGACCTGTTTGAGGTGTTCCAAATCAAAAGGAAGAAAGGAACCTAAAATAGAGCCAAGTGCATAGCCCTAAGCAGGTTGTAATTCCATTGCTACCCATTTAGGAATCGATAGTATATCCTGGTCAAGTAACCAAAATTTCATATGTCGAATATTAATTGCCCAATAATAGAATCTAAAGTTAGGTAATGCTAAACCTCCATCTCTCTTAGCTTTCTGTAAATGTATTTTACCCAGTCTCGGGTTTTTATTTTGCCAAATAAATGAAGAAATTTTTGAGTCAACTTTATCAAAAAAAGATTTTGGAACAAAAATTGGTAATGCCTGAAATATATATAAAAATTTTGGCAGAAAAAACATCTTAACTGCATTAATACGACCAAAGTTAAATATAATGGAAACCATTTAGATGAAAGTTGAATAATATGGTCAATTAAGGGTAAAAAATTAATCTTAAATAAATCTTTCTGTTTACAAGTAATTTTAATCCCAAGATATGAAAAATAATTATTAATCAATTTAAACAGAAAGTTATGATATAAGGGAAGTTGTTTATTAATCGGGAAAAGTTCACTCTTACTAAGATTTAATTTATAACCTGAAAAAAGACTAAATTGTGCTAATAAATCTAAAACAGCAGGGATGGATTTTTGAGGATTAGAAATATATAAAAGTAAGTCATCAGCACAGAGTGATATTTTATGGGATTTTAAGCCCCGAGTTACCCAGTAATATTTGGAGATTCTCGAATGGCAATTGCAAGAGGTTCTAATGCAATATCAAATAATAAAGGACTAAGAGGACAACCTTGTCGAGTACCTCGAAAAAGAGGGAAAAAAGGTGAGCTTAAAGAGTTAGTATGGACCGAGGCCACAGGAGAATGATATAACAGTTTGATCCAGGATATAAATTTCAAGCTAAAATTAAACATTTCAAGCACCTTAAATAAGTAAGGCCATTCTACTCTATCAAAAGCTTTCTCAGCATCTAAAGAGATAACACACTCAGGAACATTTTGTAAGGGGGTATAAACAATATTTAACAGTGTGTAAATGTTATAAAAAGAGTAATGACCTTTAATAAAACCCGTTTGGTCTTCCGAAATAATAAAAGGAAGTACTTTTTCTAATATGTTTGCTAATAATTTAGAAAAAATTTTAGAATCAACATTTAATAAAGATATTGGTCTATAAGATGCACATTGAGCAGGATCTTTATCCTTCTTTAATATTAGAGAGATTGACGCTCTATTGAAAGATTCGGGAAGTTTACCAAGTTTTAATGAAGCCTCGAAAACCCTACAGAACCAAGGGATTAATGAAGGTGCAAAACATTTATAAAATTCTGCGGTAAATCCATCAGGGCCAGGAGCTTTCCCCAGGTTCATAGAGGAAATAACATTCTTAATCTCATCAGTGGTAATGGGAGTATCTAGCATAGAAGACATATCCTGTGAAATCTCAGGGAAATCTAGGTTATCTAAAAAATCATTCATATATTTAGAGTCTCGAGAAGACTCTGATTGATATAAGGAAGAATAAAAATCAAAGAAGGTTTGATTAATCCCCGCATGATCAAGTATCAGTCGATCATTTTGATTATAAATCTGATTAATTTGAGATTTAGCATAATTAGACTTCAATTGGTTAGCCAACAGTTTGCCAATTTTGTCACTGTGTACATAAAATTCACTTCTTGTTTTCTTTAATTGGTTTACAATCGAGGATGAAAGTAATAAACTGTGTTCCATTTGAAGTTCAGTTCTTTGTTTATATAACTCCTCAGAGGGAGCTGTAACATATTTCTTATCAATTTCCTTAATCTTGTCCACAATTACCAACTCCTCCTGCTTCAACTTCTTCCTCAAAGCAGCAGAATACAAGATAATCTGACCACGAATATAAGCTTTAAAAGTATCCCAAAGAATGTTCACAGAAATATCCTCTGTATAGTTGATTGTAAAAAAAAGATCAATCTGTTCATTCATAAAGTTAACAAAGTCCGAGTCCTGAAGCAACAGCGAATTAAAACGTCATTGTCTATTATTTTGTGTATTGGCCCGAATTTTAATAGAAAGCTTAAGTGCAGCATGATCCGAAATGGTTATAGAGTCATAATCACATTTAATCACTGAAGAAATAAGACGAGAGTCAATAAAGAAATAATCAATTCTTGAATAGGAATGGTGAACATGTGAAAAAAAAGAAAAATCTTTTTCCTGGGGATGCAAAAAATGCCAAATGTCCATCGACCCAGAATCAGAGAGGAATGAATTAATCAAAGTTGCAGATTTATTAGGTAAGGTCTGTAGAGGAGCCCAATGGTCCAAAGTTGGAGATAAACAGGTATTAAGATCTCCGCCCTAGATCAATAACTTTTTATTCTGACGGGATTGTACACACTCCGTACTCTCAAAATTTCACTTTTGAAGGTCTCCTACTTACTAAGTATCCCTCTATCAAAAAGCAACCTATTCAAATCCACACTTGCCAGATCATTTGATACTATTAAACTTGGCCTTACTCCATTTTAGAATCTCAACCCGAGGATCAGACCTATCCTTCTCCATAATTATTTTGAAATTAATGGAATTATGATCAGTAAATCCAAAGTATTCCTGTACACACACTTTTGGCACCTGCTGTCACGTCCCCTAATAGGAGATCCAGTATTGCCCACCATTATATTGATCACTCAAATTAACTCTATCCTATCCAGCCCTTTTACAGTATGGGAATCCCAGTCAATATGTGGAAAATTAAATTATCTATTATCACAGCCTTATGGTCCTTGCAACTGTCTACATCTACAAATTTGCTGCTCAAAATCCTGCTGACTAATGGGTGCTCTATAATATAATCCCATAAACATAAGACCATAAGATACAGAAGCAGTAGGCCATTCAACCCATCGAGTCTGCTCCACCATTCAATCATGGGCTGATCCAATTCTTCCAGTCATCCCCACTCCTCTGTCTTCTCCTCATACCCTTTGATGTCCAATCATTGGAGTTATCCCTTGGTGAGTCCTCAGGTGGTTGTAGGGGCCGATCTGAGATCCACATATTCTGGTGCAGTGCGGGCCTGAGTAACTGGTGGCTGTGTTTTTTGGTTGCTCATTCTCTCCTTTTGTAGCTGCTACTTGTTCTCCTTGGCACAGAGGCCACTACGTAGTCATCTCTTTCTTATTCCTCAGTTTTATCCATACAGCCTCAGTAGATGTGCCCTAGTCCATCCTGTATGAGCACTGCAGTGACATTTTCCCTGAGTGGTAATACCACCCCTCCCCACTTAAATTCTTCCTGTACTGCCATGTCTAAAAACAATGAAATTCCAGATTACGGAGCTGCCAGTTCTGTCTCTGCAACGAAGTCCCACTAATGGCTACAATGTCATAGTGCCACATACAGAGCCATGATCTAAGCTCATCCGCCTTACCTACAATACTCCTTGCATTGAAATGGATGCAACTGAGAACATTATTCCCACCATGTTTAACCTTTCCATTCATGCAGGCTTATCAACGTCTTTCCCCACAATCACTCCATCTATCTGCCCTGGCACTCTGGTTCCCATCCCCCCCGCAACTCTAGCTTAAACACACCCCATCCCCCAAATCAGCAGTAGTAAATCTTCCAACAAGGATATTAGTCCCCCTCAGTTCAGGTGCAAACCATCCTGTCTGTGCAGGTCCCACCTTCCCTGGAAGAGAGTACAATGGTCCAAAAATCTGAAGCCCTCCCTCATGTGCCATCTCCTTAGCCACATGTTGAACTGTATGACATTTCCTATTTCTGGCCTCACTAGCACGTGGCATGGGTAGCAATCCTGAAATCAGATTCCTGGAGGTCCTGTCCTTTCACTTAACACCTAACTTCCTCATCACCCTTTCTAACTATGTCACTGGTACCAATGTGGACCATGACATCTGGCTGCTCACCCTCCCACACAGGAATATTATGGACTCGATCTGAGATGCCCCTGACCCGAGCACCTGGGGAGCAACATACCTTGTGGGAATCTCATTCTTATCCACAGAACCTCCTGTCTGTTTCCCTAATCAATGAATCCCCTATTACCACTCCTCACCTCTTCTCCCCCGTTCCCTCCTGAGTCACAGAGCCAGACTCAGTGCCAGAGACCTGACCGGTGTGACTTTCCTCTGCTAGGACATCCTCCCCAACAATATACAAAGCAGAACACCTGTTGTGAAGGGGTATGGCCACAGGGGTACCCTTCCCTTTTGCCTACTCCATTTCCCTCTCCTGACGGTCACCTACCTACCTACCTGTGTCCCGCACTTTTGGTAGGTACGTCCCTGTATCTCCTGTCAATCAATCCCTCAGACTCCCAAGTTCACCCAACTCCAGTTCCCTCATGTGATCTGCAGGAAGCTGCAGCCAGGATGCACTTCTTGTGGAGGTAGTCATCAGGGTCACTGGAGGTCTCCCTGCCTTCCCACATCCTGCAAGAGAAGCATTCCACTGTCCTGCCTAGCATTCCTACTGCTCTTAATTGCACAATGAGGAAAGAAATTTACCTGAGCTTCAGTCTCTCCTCACTGACACCTCTTCAGCCAAAGCATCAAGTTTTCCACTTTAACACTGGCCCACTCACACTATGGCTACTCCCACAATGGCCACTCCACTTAAACCCAATTTATTTTAATTGACCCTTGCCAAGTGCCTAATTATCTATTATTTAAAGCAAGAGTTTTAATGCATTTGCACAAGCATAAGAAGCTGAACTCTACAATACATTGTCAGTAGTTCTGTTATCTGGATTTGAGAATGTTACAATGTCAACAAAATAGATCACTAAAATATACAATTAATAGAACTGGCTTTCTCAAGCATTACCAGAAGTCTTAGCTCCGTGAAGTAGGCATGTCAAACTATCTTAAAAGTAAATAATCCTTTGATTATGTTCCCTTTCTCCATTATTTTGATAAAATAGCAAGAAATGTATTATCAACTAACTGAACTAGTGATCCTTATAAGTAAATATGCACATGATATGAAAAGACTACCAACTGTGAGAGTTTGTGAATCAAATGTGGTTAGCTAGTGTAAAGCTAGAAAATATTTAAGTGTCTGATCTATCAATATAATGGTAGGTGCCTGGAACACACCACCAGGGGCGGTGGTGGATACAAATACAACAGAGGCATTCCAGAGGATCATGACTTTGCAGAAAATGGAAGGATATGGATGGACATTGTGTAGGTAGAAGGGATTAGTTCCATTGGGTATCTGTTTACCAATTTAACATCTTGGGCTGAAGAGCCTGTTTCTGTGCGGTACTGTTCTACGTTCTAAAATCCCACTAGCAAGACCATATACACTCTACCTATAACATTTAAGAAATATGTGGCAGAAAAAAACTACGTTCATGAAAGCATATGTCATAAGACCATAAGACATAGGAACAGAATTAGGCCACCTGGCCCATCGAGTGTGCTCTGCCATTCAATCATGGCTGATCCTTTTTTTTTATCTCCTCCTCAACCCCAGTTCCCAGCCTTCTCCCCGTAACCTTTGATGCCATGTCCAATCAAGAACCTATCAATCTCTGCCTTAAATACACCCAACGACCCGGCCTCCACAGCTGCATGTGGCAATAAATTCCACAAATTCACCACCCTTTGGCTAAAGAAATTTCTCCGCATCTCTGTTTTGAAAGGGTGCCCCTCTATCCTGAGGCTGTGCCCTCTTGTGCTAGACTCTCCCACCATGGGAAACATATTTTCCACATCGATCTAGGACTTTCAGCATTCGAAAGGTCTCAATGAGATCCCCCTCATCCTTCTGAATTCCAGTGAGTACAGATCAATCAAACGTTCCTCGTATGATAACCTTTTTATTCTTGGAATCATCCTTGTGAACCTCCTCAGGCACATCTTTTCTGTGATGAGGGGCCCAAAACTGTTCACAATACTCAAGGAGAGGCCTCACCAGTGCCTGATAAAGCCTCAGCATCACATCCCTGCTCTTGTATTCTAGACCTCATGAAATGAATGATAAGTGATGTGCTGTAGAGACATTGACTTTTTTTTTTACAGTTTATACAAGCCACTTGAATGCAAAAGTACGGTTTTCAATTGCTGATGGCTGATGGGACAAAGATAGGTGGGCAAGGAAGGTGGGAGAAGGATATAAGAAGGTTACAAAGATACATAGATCCATAGTTGATGAATTCTCAATTTTGGTAAGAAAGTGAAGCACATTATTCCAATGATGAGAGACAGTGGAAATCTGCAAAGCAATCAGACCTGCTGTCTGAGTACAGTAGATGTGTAGATAATTTTGCAGACTAACAGAATGTTATTGTTTATTGTCAGGTGAACTGAATACCTAACTAGGGAGATTATACTTCACTTATACATGACATTGGTGAGACCAAATGTATACAGTTCAGGTCTCCTTCATTAAGGATGTTAATGCATGGGACAGGGGGGTTTCAAAAACTCATGTCCTCAATATTTATTGCTCATTTATTTATTATTTTTTGTATTTGCAATTGTTGTCCTTTGCACATTGACTGTGTGTCTATCCTGTTGGGGGAGGTCTTTCATTGTATTTCTTGGATTAACTGTGTGTGCCCACAAGACGACGAACCTCAGGGCTGTATATGGTAACATGTACAGGGTGCACTTTGATAATAAATTTACTTAGAACTTTCTTTAATGCTGGTTTGGGTGAGATAAAAGGAAGGGGTGAGCTGACTAAGTTTGTATGCTCTGAATTTTGAATTTGAGAAGGACTTGATTGAGAAGATTCTGATGGGATGGATGATCACAAGACAAAGGAGCAGAAGTAGGCCATTCGGCCCATCGAGTCTGCTCCGCAGCTCCCCCATGAGCTAAACTATTCACCCATCTAGTTCCAATTTCTGGCTTTTTCCCCATATTCCTTGATACCCTGACTAATTAGATACCTGTCAATCTCCTCCTTAAACACCCTCAATGATTGGGCCTCCACAGCTGTATGTGGCAATGAATTCCACAAATCCACGACCCTCTGGCTAAAAAAATTTCTCCTCATCTGTTTTAACTGGGTACCCTCTAATTCTAAGACTATGGCCTCTTGTCCTGGACTCACCCACCAAGGGAAACAACCTTTCCACATCTACTCTGTCCAACCCTTTCAACATTCGAAATGTTTCTATGAGATCCCCTCTCATTCTCCTATACTCTAATGAATACAATCCAAGAGCCGACAAACGCTCCTCATATGTTAGCCCCTGCATTCCAGGAATCATCCTCGTAAATCTTCTCTGAACTCTCTCCAACATCAGTACATCCTTTCTAAGACAGGAGGCCCAAAACTGCACACAGTATTCCAAATGAGGTCTGACTAATGCCCCATAGAGCCTCATCAACACCTCCTTACTCTGATACACTATTCCTCTTGAAATGAATGCCAACATAGCATTCACTTTCCTTACTGCCGATCCAACTTGGTGGTTAACCTTTAGGGTATCCTGCACGAGGACCCCCAAGTCCCTTTGCACTTCCGATTTTTGAATTTTCTCCCCATCTACCTGATTATTTCTTCTTCCAAAATGTACAACCGTACATTTGTCAACGTTGTATCTCATCTGCCATTTCTTTGCCCACTCTCCTAAACTGACTAAGTCTCTCTGCAACCTTTCCGTTTCTTCAACATTTCCTGCTCCTCCATCTGTCTTGGTGTCATCCGCAAACTTAGCCACAAAACCATTTAATCCATAATCCAAAGCATCGATATACATTGTAAAAAGAAGCAGCCCCAACACCGACCCCTGCGGAACACCACTAGTAACCGGCAACCAATCAGAATAGGATCCCTTTATTCCCACCCTTTGCTTTCTGCCTATCAGCCAATGCTCCACCCATTTCAATAACTTTCCTATAATTCCATGGGCTCTCATCCTATTAAGCAGCCTCATATGCGGCACCTTATTGAAGGCCTTTTGAAAATCCAAATACACAACATCCACAGCCTCTCCCTTGTCAATCCTATTCGAGATTACCTCAAAAAATTCCAATAGGTTGGTGAGACAGGATCTTCCCTTCATGAAACCATGCTGGCTTCGGCCTATCTTGTCATGCACCTCGAGATATTTCATAACCTCGTCCTTGAGGATTGACTTCAATATCTTTCCAACTACCGATGTCAGACTAATAGGTCTGTAATTTTCTTTTTGCTGCCTCCTTCCTTTCTTAAATAACAGAACTACATTTGTGACCTTCCAGTCCTCCGGAACCATGCCAGACTCTATTGATTCCTGGAAGATCATTTCCAATGCTTCCACAATCTCCAAAGCCACCTCCTTCAGAACCCTTGGGTGCACCTCATCCGGACCGGGAGACTTATCTATTCTTAGTCCACTTAGCTTCCCACTTTCTCTCTAGTAATCTTGACTGTACCTAATTCTACTCCCTGATACCTCTGGCTATCAGGTATATTGCTCATGTCTTCCACTGTGAAGACTGATGCAAAATACTCATTCAGTTCCTCTGCCATCTCTTTGTTATCCATTATAATTTCTCCAGCATCATTTTCAATCGGTCCCGTATCTACCCTTGTCACTCTTTTACTCTTCATATATTTAAAAAAACTCTTAGTATCCTTTTTTATGTTAATCGCCAACTTCCTTTCATAATTCATCTTTTCTTTCCTAATGACTTTCTTAGTTTCCTTCTGTAAGTTTTTAAAAAGTCTTCCAGTCCTCATTTTTCCTACTAATTTTTGCTTCCTTGTACGCCGTTTCTTTTGCTTTTATTTTTCCCTTAACCTCTCTCGTTAGCCACATTTGTGCCATTTTTCCATTCATGATTTTCTTTTTTCTTGGAATATATTTTTCCTGCATTTTCCTTATTTCTTGCAGGAATTTCAACCAATTCTGCTCTGCCGTCCCTCCATTTAGCTTACTTTTCCAATCGACATGGGCCAGTTCCTCTCTCATACCACTGTAATTTCCCCTGTTCCACTGAAATATCGATACACCTGATACCAGCTTCTCCTTTTCAAATTTGAAACTGAACTCAATCATATTATGATCACTACTTCCAAGGGGTTCCTTTACCTCCAGCTCCCTAATCGCCTCAGCTTCGTTACACAGCACCCAATCCAAAACAGCCGGTCCCCTGGTGGGCTTCCGGACAAGCTGCTCCAAAAAGCCATCCTGTAGGCATTCTACCAACTCCATCTCCTGAGATCCATTACCTTCCTGACTTTCCCAATCCACTTTCATATTAAAATCGCCCATAATTATCTTGACATTTTCCTTCTGACACGCTTTTTCTATTTCCAGCTGCAACTTGTAGTCCACATCCCGGCTGCTGTTTAGAGGCCTGTATACAACTGCTATTAGTGTCTTTTTACCCTTGCCATTTCTTAATTCTACCCATAAGGATTCTATCTCTTCTGATCCTATGTCCCTTCTTTCTATTGATTTGATATCGTTACTTACCATCAGGGCCACGCCACCCCCTTTACCTACCTTCCTATCTTTCCTATACACTGTGTATCCTTGGATATTCAGCTCCCAATCACATCCATCATTTAGCCATGACTCGGTGATGGCCACAATGTCATATCTTTTAACCTGCAGCTGTGCAGCAAGGTCATCCACTTTATTTCTAACACTGTGTGCATTTAAGTACAGTACATTTAGATTAGTATCTGTTGTTGATTTTGCTTCATTTCTATTTTGCTTCAAATTATCCTGTATATTCACCAGCCTGTCCTTCTTGTGATCTTCGCTGCACAGTATTTTTGACTTATTTCTATTTTTCTCTTCCTCGACCCTAACACCTTGGTTTCCTTCCCCTTGCCAACTTAGTTTAAACCCTCCCTAACAGCTATATTAAACAATCCCACCAGGATATTAGTACCTTTTGGGTTTAGGTGTAATCCATCTTTTTTGTATAAGTCATACCTTCCCCAAAATAGATCCCAATGATTCAAGAATTTGAAGCCCTGCCCCCTGCACCAGTTACTTAGTCACACATTCACCTGCTTAATTCTGCTATTCATTAGCGCGCAGCTCAGGTAGCAATCCTGATATTATTACTCTGGAGGTCCGCCTTTTCAATTTTCTTCCTAGCTCCCAGTAATCATTCTTCAGGACCTCCTCTCTTTTTCTGTCTATGTCATTGGTACCAACATGTACCAAGACTTCCGGCTGCTCGCCCTCTCTCCTCAGAATACTCTGGACTTGATCTGAGACATCCCGTACCTGGGCACCAGGGAGGCAACACACCATCCGGGTATCCTTGTCCGGCTCGCAGAATCTCTTGTCCGTCCCCTTTCCGATGGAATCCCCTATAACTATCGCATTTCTTCTTGCTCTCTTGATTTCGGCACTGGGCAGAATGCCAGAGTCTCATTCACTGTGGTCCTCTGTCAGGTCTGCCTCTTCAACAGTATCCAAAATGATATATCGATTTCTGAGGGGGACTGTCACAGGGGTGCTATCCACTACCTCTCTATAAGTAGTATCTATCACCTCCTCACCTTCCCTAATTAGCCGAAGGTCATCAATTTCCATCTCCAGCTCCTTAACACAGTCCTTCAGGAGCCTCATCTCAGTGCACCTGGTGCTGATGTAATCCTTGGGGAGGCTGGGAGTCTCCCAGGGTCCCCACATCTGGCACTCCAAGCACAACACTAATCCTAAATGCGTACCTCTAGTGCTATTGTTCGTACTAAATACCAAAAAACTGTAACTTACTCTGTTACTATGAGACTCAACGGTTGCAGGAAGCCTCTTCCCGTCTCCGCCGAAGCCCGTTGAGCCAAAGCCCTTTCACTCTGCACCCTCTCACTCCTCAGCCCGCTCCGACACTGCCCACTGGATATGGCGGTTTTCTTTTTAAACTGTTCGCGCTCAACTGGATGACGTCATGTGCCTGCGCAGTCTGGCCTCTCTCCTACTCGGAGAAATAAAATGTCTTCTCGCTGGAAATCCTTAGCCTCTTACCGCTGTCTTCTTGATCTGAATTTGAGAAGGACTTGATTGAGAAGATCCTGATGGGACGGATGGGGACCAGTATATTGTAACTTTCATAATCTCAGATACTTGTAAAATGCTTCAGTAAGTAAGAACTTAAAAAAAAAAGTTCCAGCATTTTAAAATTAGAATATTTACATACCAGGGTCACATAAACAGCATTCAGTTTTAGTAACGTTACTAAGTGACAAGTTATTTCAAAGAGTATTGCGTGAGCTTTCAAGTTCTTCATTGTAGGTACTTGAGAAGTAAACAGAACCTCTTAACTGTCTCAGCTGAAGGACAGCAGGGCCTTGGCCCGAATTGTCAACTTTTTCATTCACCGTCATAGATGCTGCCTGACTTGCTGAGTTTCTCGAGCATTTTGTGTGCCTAACACTAGCAGAGAACTCTCTCAAACCTAAATTGAGTCTAGGCTGAGTCTTGACATCACAACCTGCTTACAAAGACCTGACAAGAAGAATATTTCAATAACTGCCAAAAACTTTATTAACAATGGTTGCTAAAGAAGATATGAAATAGAACAAAACTGAAGGCAGCCATAATTCCTACAAAATGCAGATGATAGAGACTGCAGATGCTGGAACCTAGAGCGAAAAGCAAGCTGTTTGGCAAACTCAGCAGGTTAAGCACACCGGCAGAGTCAAAGTGATAATCAACACCCTGCATCAGGACTGAAAATGTAAAGAGGAGATTGCCACTACAATGAGGGAAGGAAACGGGTGAGGCAGGAGCAGGCAAGTAATAGGTAGCACCAAGTAAGCAGAGGTTGGTGTGCAGATGGAATGAAGTGGGGGGTAGGGAAGGATGAAGATATTAACAGAGGTTGTGAGATGATTAAACGGAGACCACAAAGGACAGCAGAAAGGAAGGTAATGAGTGGAAACAGATATTGGAAGGATGGTGAGCAGGTGGGAACAGTTGGGCTAGGAATAGGGGGCCTAGTGGATTGTGTGTGGAGATGGGGGGGGGGAGCGATAGGGAGAGAGGACCAAGTGGGGACAGGTTAAGGGAAAGGCAACACAGAACTGGGTGAGTTGGGAGAAGGATGAATGTGATGGGACCTGGGTGGATTGATCACAGCAGCAGATGGGTGTGGGTTACATGAAATTGGAGAGTTCAATGTTCATGACATTGAGTTGTAGTCTACTCAGAATATAACGTGGTTGACCTCATGTTTACATTTGGCAGTGGAGGAGGCTGAAGACAAACAGACTGAGGTGGGAATAAGGAGGAGAACTGAAGTGAGTGTAACTGGGAAATCAAGATGACCACTGTGGACAGAGCAAAGCTGTTCAACCTAGCCCGCATTTGGTCTCACAGATATAAAGGAGGCCACATCAAGACCATCAAATGCAATAGACAAGTTTGGAGGAGGTGCACATGAATTTTTGCTTCACCTGGAAAGTCTGTTTAGATCCTGGATGGTGATGACAGAATTTAGGAACAAGTGTAGTACTTCCTACAATTCTGACAAACCTTTATAGATGTGTCGTGGAAAGTACAGTATAATGACTGGTTGTATCCTGGCCTGGTATGGAAACACCAATGCTTTTGTACAGAAAATCCTACAAAAAGTGGTGGACACAGCCCATCGCGGGTAAAACCCTCCCCATCACTAACCACATCTACACAGAGCATAGGAAAAGGAAAGCAGAATCCTTCGGGGACCTTAACCATCTAGGCCATGCTGTCTTCTCACTGCTACCATCAGGAAGAATGTACAGGAGCCTCACATACACACCACCAGGTTCAGGAACAGTTATTATCCCTCAACCATCAGTCTCTTGAACCAGAGGGGTATTTTCGCTCGCCCCATCACTGAACAGTTCCCATAACCTGTAGACTCACCTTCAAGGACTCTTGTCATCTCACGATCATGGAGGAGAGGCAGGTTTCCATGGTGTTGAGCTGTGTCCACAACTCTCTTCAGTTTCTTGTGATCACGGCAGAGCAGTTGCCGTACTGATGCATCCAGATAGGATGATTTCTATAGAATACTGATAAAAATTGGCAAGTATCAACAGGAATAAGCCAAATTGCTATAGGTTCCTGAGGATGTAGAGTCGCCGGCAAGCTTTCTTGTAGCAATTGACAATGTTCACTCTTAGGAACTTGAAGCTCTCAGCCCTCTCAATCCCAGCACCACTGATGTAGACGGGAGAATGCGTACCATCTCCCTTCCTGAGGTCAATGACCAGCTCTTTTGTTTTGTTGACATAGAGAGACAGGTTGTAGTCATGACACCATGCTCTATCTCCTTCCTGTACTCAGTCTCACTGATATTTGAGATATAACTCATCTGTAAATTTGTAAGTGGAGCAAGAGCAGAATCTGGTCATGCAACTTGTGGGTGCACCAGTATTGAGAATAATCATGGTGATGGTGTTGCTGCCTGTCCTTACTGACTGGTCTGTTTGTCATGAGGGGCAAGGAAAGGACAATACCATTTTGATGAAAAAGGCACCGAGAACATTTAAGTCAACAGGTCAAACTGCCAAATAATACAGGAAAAAAATACACAATTTCATGATCTTTTCTGCACCTTCAAGATATCCCAAAATAACTTGATTTTGAAAAGTTGGAATTGAAAAAGTGCAACTGCCAACTAGACAAACAAACAATCCTAGACAACAATGTAATGACTAGGTAACTGTTATGGAATCAGAGTGTCTTGTCACATAGAAACAGGCCATTCAGCCCAAACAGTCTATAACAACCATGATTCCCATATAAGGTAGTTCCATTTGCCTGTGTTTGGTAATACCTCTGAACCTTTCCTATTCATGTACCTGTCCAAGAACTTTTTTAATATTATTGATGTACCTGTCTCTTCCTCTGTCAGCTCATTCCATATACTGACCACACTCTTGGTGAAAACATTGCCCCTTGGGTCCCTATTGAATTTCTCCCTTCTCAGCTTAAACCTTGGCCTCTAGTTCTGGATTCCCCAGTCCTGGGGAAAAGACTGCACGTACCTCATGTTCCTCATGATCTTATACATCTCTAGATGGTAACTGGTCATTCTCCTATGCATGCTATTCCTGTACTGATGTTGATTGAGGTATAAATACTGACCAGGAGCCAAGGAATAATTCATCACACTTAATCAAAGTGGTGGTGTGGGATCTTCTCTGTCCAATTGAGAAAGGACACAGAGCCATAGTTCAACATCTCATCTCCAAAAGTGCAGCTCTCTCTCAGTTTTGTGTTCAAGTCACAATGGCAATTTCCACCTTCAATAACATCTATTAAAAACTTAAACAATCTGTACTAGAAAGACATATTATAGAATGTACATACATTTGAAAGGTACAAAAGAACCGAAGTGATGAAAATAATTTTTGAAAAGCAAAGCTGTCATTGTGATTAATGTAAAAATCTGAATCCTCTTCAAAAAGGATTTTGACGCAGTACTCTTGTCGGATGGACCAATGTAACAAGCTAACAACAGCAAATTAAGACAGCGATTATTGGGAAGGAATGGTGAAGGATCAGACAGAGGAAGATTAAAAAAAACATTTAGAAACTAAATAATGACACATGGTAGTTCCATCTAAATTTAGCTTCTTAGATGTTCATGTGATTATAACTATCGATGATTAATTATGCGGTAAACGGATGGATATTTGTTTAAACTTTCAAACGATTTCGCCGGCAATTATCTACTTCTCAAACATAATACCTATATATGTTTGCTTATAATTATTGTAAATTGTTATAGTGAGAACTACGTTATTCCCTAAAAGTGTAAATTCAAAAATGTGAAATATTCTATTCCCTAAAATTACGATAGGAAGTACCCCAGTCTCCCGCATCCATTGCACCGTTTTGTATTAATCCCATCTCATTTGACTTCAATAACATCTAAAAAATATAAATATCAACTCAACAGTCCTTATATTTGATAACCACACAATATTCTTCTTCCACGTAGTTTGAAGATTATCAAACACCCAACAGTATCACCTGTTTTAAAGCAGTCAACGATCAAAGCGAAGCCGACGAAGCTTATTAATAGTTAAATAGTCCTTTAAAAATTCAAACAGGATCGCTCTTTTGTATGCGACACTGATTTTGTTCTTTGTTACACCGCTGCGTCGTTAGATTTAAATCCATTGCTTTGTGCGTCTGGTGCTGACGAAGCCGGCGGACAGTTCTGACCTCTCCGCAGAGTGTTATCTATTTTATTCCCAATACAGTACTGTACTGGGACACCCGTGTTGTCGGCCACAGGCCGCGCAAAGCCCCAGATAGCCGAGCTCCTCCCCCTACCTGTTCATAGCGACCCGGCCCGGCCCGGCCCTGCCCGGCCCAGCTCTGTCCGTCGCCACCACTCCTTCCAAGCCGAGTTCACGCTGCAACGGCTTGGCCGCCCCGATCGCCATAACGACCATCGCTAGGCAACGGAAACAATTTACCGAGTCATGTGACGCGTGGTTTGCCCAGCGCCGCGGAGTGGAGCGCTGGTCCCTGCCCTTCATAGCGCGTCTCATGTCTCCGTGGGGACTGATTTGGACAACGGCAGAAACTTGGTTACGTGTTGTAAAAAATGAGTGATGCGCACTGAATTAATTCAGCTGTAAAACAACCATGCCATAGTTCCTTATCGGGGTAATATATGAGGAAATAAGGTCTGCCTATGTAAAGTTATAGCAGCCTTAAATGCAAACCCTTACGAACATCGGATAGTACATATAACACAGGGACATGCCCGTCGGCTCACGGTGTCTGTGCTGAGCAGGATGCCAAATTAACATAATGCCTTCACATAATTCATATCCCTCCTTTTTCCCGACTTTACATATGCTTATCTAAAAGCATTTTAAGCGTCACACCTACTATCTTGGCAGCTACCCCTCTCGTGTAAATAAAAACTCCCCTTCAAGCCCCCCCCCCTTTAAATCAATGCTTTCTAGCCAGAAATTAACGTAAAGTAACAAACACGAGAAAATCCACAGATACTGGAAATCCAAATCAACACACACAAAATACCGAAGGACCTCAGCAGGCCAGGCAGCATCTGTGGAAAAGAGTAAGCAGAAGAGCCTCGGCCCAACACCTTGACTCTACGTTTTTCCATAGATGCTGCCTGGTCTGCTGAATTCCTCCAGCATTTTGTGTGTTGCTTTAATATAAAGTGGTCCCATTTGCAATAGCATTAAATAGGCAAGTCAAGCAAGGTCAAAAGGTGAGGACAATGGAAGATGTAAAGACACTGATGAGAAGAGGCAAGAAGAAACAGCAACTACAATAGACAACCCTTTTCTGTAATTAAGATAGATTATGGATATTCTGTAATTTCACCTCAATTTCAAATATTACCTTGTTTCCAGCACCCTCTCAGTTCACTATGGTATGCTTCTCCACAATCTCCAAAATAACAGAAGATCTGGAAACACTGACCAGGTCATGCAGCATCTGAGGAAAGAGAAACAGAGTTAATGTTTCAGATGGAACACCTTTTGCAGAAGATTTTAAGGAGCTGAAACATTAATTAGGTAATTTTCAATAGAGAGGGTATGGTATATGATGTATCAATGAGCAACAACAAGATTGAAGAGAAACGAATCATGTGGGAAATGATAAAGTGATTTAAAAAGGATAGAAAGTGTTAATCCCATAATAATTCGGCAGGTAAGGCTGGGATTACAACAAAAAATGACTAAACCTAAAGGCTCAGTTTCTGAAAGTGCAAAACATTTAAAACAAAAGCAATGAAAAGAAGCACAAAATAAATAAGTATGATAAGTATTGTAGAGAAATGGCTTCATGATAAAATACAGTGGAATCTGAATATTGAAGAGTACACAATATACTGTATTGAAGGCATAAGCAGCAGAGATTCTGTAGATGTCGGAAATCCAGAGTAACACACACAAAATGCTAGTGGATTTCAGCAGTTCAGGCAGCGTCTATGGAGCAAAATCAAAAGTCAATGTTTCAGGCCAAGAAACTTCACCAAGATATTCTGAAGCCTGGAAAGCAAGGAAATAGTGAAGGAAATGGCCCTGTTGGTTAATGATGGTCTTAACAGAAAAGAGAAGGATTGTCTAAATTGAGAAAAGCAAGCTATGGAAGTGGTTTAGATGGAGACAGAATATAACAAAAGTAAGAACTCTCTTGTGCAGAACCCCTGGCAGTCTCCACACGGGAAGACAGAGGTGGTACTAAGCAAATTATTGAAGCTGCAGGCTGCTAATGTCATGCTGTATCCCAAACATAGGATCACACAGAGACTCAAAAGGGTTAAACAAAACCAAGAACTTTATTAACAAAATAGTTGAACCACAAGATCTTGGACAATTCAGCCAGCACTTCACTAGTGTGTGTGTGTCTCTCTCTCTCTCTCCCTTTCCCTCCCCCCCCTCTCTCTCTCTCTCTCTCTCTCTCTCGCCATCCATCCCAGAGGATCATGATGGTTCCTTTCAGTCAGTTAGTGGGATGATACCCCACTCCTCAGAAAGGAACAGCATGTGTGTGAATGGATTTTAGGTGAGTAGGGGGTTGCACGGGTCCAGACCCCCACCCTCTCAACATCCCCTCCCAGATCCAGTGGCATGGTGGGGTCCAAGACGGCTGGAGGAAGTTCTGTTGCAGTGAATGGCCAGACCAAGCTTCGATGCAAGGGATGCTCTTTCTGCGTTTCACAGCACGTATTTGCTAGATGGCCGTTGACCCTACGAGAGGGTTCATCCGCCCTTTGACAGGTCTTGTTTTTCGTCCTGCAGGGTGTCTAGTCGCCCTCCTCACCAGGCAAGTCTGGTGGGGGAGCCCGTTTAGTCGCCGACCGCCCGACCATGCGACAGGTAGTACTGGGTTACATGGTACCAGTAGCACTCAGACGAGTGACCTGACCAGAGGCAAGGTTCACTAGGCAAGGTTTAAAACAACCAAGCCAATGAAGGAGTTAGCACTGCCCCTTTAAATACACTTCATGGCACGAAAGACTCTGTGTCCAGCTGTTAAAACCCCAGACTAATAACAAGGTTACAAGTAATTATTCTAAGTCAAAAGTTCAAGGATACTTAATTAGATACCTGCAAAGTCTCGGAGAATTAACTGGAAGTATTCAAGGACAATTGCAACTTAAATCTAAACTAGAGAAGACCAAACAATAACACATGAAAAAACCTAAGTGCAACAATACAGATAATTATAATTACTAAAATGCAGAGAATACAGAAAGAAACCAACAGCAAAAAACTCAGAGCCCTCAGAATACTCGACCGATGACCTGAGGTCATGACAGATAAGCTGTCTGGTCCTTGTGGACGTCATCTTTGGGTCTTAACAGAAGTGGCTAGTGAGATATTAAATGTGACGGTTTTAATTTTGGAAAGTTCCCGAGGTTGAAGGAGGTTCCATTACAAAAAAAAAATAATGAAAGGAGCTCTGTTACTCAAAAAGGGATCGGAGTTGGTGGTGGGAAACAGAATAGGGAATTACAGGCCAGTGCTAGACGCTATTATTAAAGATGTTATATTTTAATGTAAGGAGCCTATCCAATAAAGTAGATGAATTGAAAAAGCTTTTATTAACAAATAGAAATACAATGATGATGCCATCACAGGGTTGACAAGTGGGCAGGACTGGAAACTCAATATCATGGGGTATAACCTTTCAGGCAAGACACAAGGGGGTATAAATGACATGGGTGCATGGTACTTTTAGTCAAGGAATCTATTACCTCATAATTGAGTGAGAATATTATAGAAGGCTCTTCAAATATGAACAAAAATATGTTATTTTGCTGTGGCTGTAATACAGTCCTTCTAACAATCAACAGAAGATAGAGAAACAGATATGCAGAAAGAGGTGAATTGACGTGATTAAAAATAGGGTTATAGTACTAAAAACATAAGAAATAGGCCCATCAAGCATCCTCCACCATTCAATAAGATCATGGCTGATCTGACCATTCAGTCATCTCCACCTACCTGCCTTTTCCCCATATCTCTTAATTCCCTACTATGCAAAAAACTATCCAACCTTGCCTTAAATATATTTACAGGGGTAGCCTCCACTGCTTCATTGGGCTGAGAATTCCACAGATTCACCACTCCTTGGGAAAAGCAGTTCCTCTTCACCTCCATCTTAATTTACTCCCCCGAATCTTGAGGCTATATTCCCTAGTCCTAGTCTCACCTACCAGTGGAAACAACCTTCCTGCCTCTATCTATCCCTTTCATAATTTTATATGTTTCTATAAGACTTCCTCTCATTCTTCTGAATTCCAGTGTTTACACTGGACTCAATATCTCCTCACATTCTAACCCCCTCATCTCTGGAATCAACCTCCTCTGCACTGCCTCCAAAGGCAGTATATCCTTCCTCAAGTAAGGAGACCAGAACCGCACGCGGTACTCCAGATGCGGCCTTGCCAGTACCCTATACAGTTGCAGCATAACCTCCCTGCTCTTAAAACCAATCCTTCTAGCAATGAAGGCCAACATTCCATTTGCCTTCTTAATAACCTGCTGCACCTGCAAACCAACCTTTTGTGATTCAAGCACAAGCACTCCCAAGTCCCTCTGCACAGCAGCACACTGCAATCTTTTACTATTTAAATAATAATCTAATCTTCCATTTTTCCTTCCAAAGTGGATGAACTCGCATTTACCAACATTGTACTCCATCCGCCAGACCCTTGCCCACAATTACCCCTATAATAACTGGGAATGCCTGATCATAAAAGGCTCAGAGGGGTCAGAATTGTTGACGTATGCCCAAGAAGGTTTTGTGATTGAAGAGCTATGAAGACAAACCAACATGGGAAGGGGGTATTACTGAATATCTTGGGTCAAATGTAGAGAATATCAATGGATAGAGCATTTTGGAGAAAGTGGCCATTAATCCGTATATTTCAAAATGGTTGTGAAGAAAGATAGGAATAGACCAGGAATAAAGGTCTTAATTTGGGTTAAGGCAAATCTCATTAAAGTAAAACCTAGAAAAGGTAGATTCAGAGCACTTAAAGATTTAGAGAAACGGTTAGTTTTATTTGTCACAAGTACACAGAAAAAGACAGTGAAATCTATTTTTTACAATAATCAAATCAGTGGTGATTGTGCTGGGCCACCATGTGTCACCATGCTTCCAACGCCAACATAGCATGCACACAACGTCCCTAACCCAGAGATCTTTGAAGTATGGAAAGAAAGCGGAGCACCTGGAGGAAACCCACATGGTCACGGGGAGAATGTACAAACTCCTTACAGACAGCACAGTAAGGACATCTCACAGATGTCTGCTCTAAAATGATGCACTAACTGCTATGCTTCTATGTTGCCCAGCTACCTCTGCACAATGGGAAAGAAATTAAAGGAGCAATAGTAAAAGTTCCGGAACAATATGTTCCTGTAATGGTGAATAACAAGTACAGAGAACTCTGGATGTTGATGGATATAAAGTATTGGATAACGAGAAAAAAAAGTTGAGGGAGGCATAAAGTGTTGGGTGACGCTTAAAAAGGAAATTAAGAAGACAAAGAGAGGTCATGAAATATTGCTGGCAGACAGGATTGAGGTAAATCCAAAGGCTTTGCATAAGTGCATTAAGGATGAAAATAAATAAGCAGGGAAAGAGTAAGACCCGTGAAGAACAATAGGTGCAACCTGTACATGGAGCTAGAAGGTCTAGGTAAGATCCTAAATGAATATGTCTCATCTGTCTTCACTAAGGAATCAAACTTTGTAGCTAGAGAACTCAGTGAAGCAGTAAGAGAAATTCAAGTGTAAGCCTTAGCAGAGGTAAAAATGGCCAAATCCCTAGATCTTGATGAGATTTTTTTCCAGCCTGTTAAGGGAAAAGATTGCTGGGACTCTGGCTGAGATTTTTAAATCTTTACGAGTCACAAGTGAGGTATGGGATGACTGGAAGATGGCAAATGTGGTTCCCCCTTTTCAAAAAGGGCAGCAGGGAAACAAGATTGACAATTACGATCCTCTGAGCCTGGCATCAGTACTGGGGCAGTTACCTGAGTGTCATGAGAGGCAGAGACTATTCAAGGATAGCGAACTTGGCATTGTCCAGGCAGATCTTGCCTGATTGAGCTGCTTGAAGTTTTTGGGAGTAACAAAGTACATTGATGAGTGCAGTAGACATGGTTCACATGGACTTCGGTAAGGCCTTCAACAAGGCCCCAAAAAGGAGACTAATTCAAAAGGCTCAGGCCCATGGGATCCAGGGAAAGTTAAATCCATAATTGCTTGGAAGAGGGTGATAGTACAGGGTTGTTTTTGTGATTGGATGCCTGTGATGAGTAGAGTTCCACGCTGATTAACACTGGGACTCTTGCTGTTTGTAGTATACTTCAGCTATTTTGGTTCTGCATATAGAAGAAATGATCAAATTTGCAGATTGGTGGAATTGTGTCTTAGCTACAGGATGGTATTAATATATTGATAAAATGGTCTGAGAAATGGCAGATGGAAGTTGATCCTGATAAATGAGAAGTGACAGGAGTACCATACATCATGAATATTATGGTCCTAGGAAGTGCTGAGTAAGAGGGGCCTTGGAGTGCAAGTCCAAAGAAACTTGTAGGTTGCAGCACAGATAGAAAACATGGTTTTGAAGGTACGTGGGATACTGGCCTTCATTTATTGGGGCAATGAATACAAGAACTTGGAGATTATGTTCCAACTTTACCAAAGACTGGTTGGACCTCAGCTGGTTTATTGCAGTCAGTCTGTTCGGTACACTATGCTAAAGATAAGATAGTGCTGGAGGTTTACTAGAAAGTACCTGGATTGGAGCATTTTGGTTAAGCGTAGGGGCTGGAGAGGTTAGGTCTGATTTCCCTGTATTGTCGAAGGTTAAGGGGGAGATATAATGGGAGGTATAGATTTAGTAAACATCAGGAAACTTTTCGTTTTATCAGAGATGAATAAAACTAGAGGATATAGATTTCCGATAAAGGGCCAAATAATCTGTGGGGGATGTTTTTCACCAAGAGTGTGGTGAACACTTGGAATGCATTGCTGGGGAGAATATTCGAGGCAGAATTACTGGTAACATTTAAGAAGTGTTTAGACGAGCATTTAGATCAGCCAGTCATAGAATGCTAAAGACCAAATGCTGGGATGCTGACCTAAACAGATCTAAGTTGCAGCAGGATGACCAGCTCAGTGAAAGAGATAATGTGGTCCATCTATAACATGAAAATGTGCTGGTCTTCCAACAAAAAGAACTCTGCAAGATTGAGTATAGATGACTGGCACACTCCAAGGAGTATGTTCTGTGAGTCAGGCTAAAGCAAAGTATGACTTGTGTTGGGTACTGACAGAGTGAGATTTGCTGTGTAATGTCAGTCTGTCCAGTGTGAAAGACATGGCCTATATGGTGCTTTAATCTTGTGAAGGTATTGATATATAAAACGTTGCTCATGCTCACATAAATGCCTATATAGCATTCTGCAGAAAAAATACAGATACAATTATGTCAAGTTTTGATGAAATCAGGTTTTCCTGTAAATAAAAGCAAAGACTTTATTGTACTATCCTTGCTTTTAAAACCTTTTTTCCCTTTTTATCTACCAACTTTTGGTTCCAATCCATATGAACCTGATCCTTCTTCGACTCAATATCATTACCTTCCCTGTTTTTCCATAATGATGCTAAACCTAGTCTTTTAACTACTGAAACCAGTCCCATTTGCCACTTGTCCAGAAGCTGTACTACATCCTTCCTCACAGGTCTAAAATTATACTGACCATTCATACACATTTCTGGAATTTTTCCCCTCATTTTGTTAGAGAGAAAATATTACAGTCTTTGGGAATCAGAAAGCAGCAATGAAGCTCACTATGCAAAATCAAATTCAAAGGCTTCAGAAATTATAAATGATTTTGCTAGAATGGTATTAAAAATAAGGGTTTAATTTACATGGTAAAATTAGAGAATTACAGGGAGTCTTATTAGCTGTGTTCAACACTTTTGGTTGGATAAAACACATGCCTGTTTTCTCTGGTTACTTGAAGTCAGTGGCTAAAGATCCAAAGGCAAACTGAAAACTTACTAGATGTAGTTAATTGTAAGAACCGTGAAAGGACGATGGAAACAGAATCAGCAATAACATTCAAATAAGATTAGATAAGAACTTGGTGAGGTATTTTATAATAACTTGCAGAAAGAACAGATAATTGAGACAAATTAGGTCACTTTCAGAAGTCAGCACAGACATATGGACCAAATGGTTTCTTTTGTACTGTATTGCTTTATAATTATAATATTTTAATATTGAAGTATTTTAATAATATTAATATTATAATTATAGAACTTTTTCTTACTATCACAATCATTCACTGACAAGCCTTTTAAAAAATCAGGTACCCAATGACACACAAAAGTGCAGTTTAACTTTAGCTTTGACAGTGGACCAGAAATATACACAGAATGGCCAGAACTATAAAAGAAAATAAATACCTCCTAGAAGTATTTCATAACTTTGTCAAAGTGATTCCTACGTTACAAAATGTAGGAACACAATAAGACACTTATGCAAAATCATTCTACTTAGCAATATAACCAGAGGGGGAAATAAAACATTTATTTGTTCAGCTTCGGGTTTAAGGCTTAAGGAATCAATGGAGTGGTGAAACTGATGTGACACAAGCTCGAAACTTTTTAAGCACTCGGTTCTTAAAATGATTTGTTTATTCAGTTCTTATTATATTTGCAAGGTGTGGAAGAATGCCGTTCAAATTCAAGCACTGTTCTGTTTTCCTTTCTCAGGCATTATCATGATTAATTGTCATGGGAAATTTTGGTGCGGATCAAATAGTTGCATTGGAAAAATGCCAGTGATGGTACCACTGAAAGCACATATCATTAGCACATTTTTATTAATCTAATATCATTCATTTTTAAATTGTCATTGAAGGATAACGCCTGCATGTATAATGGAATTTGTATATGTATACAAGCCACAGTGTAATATTGCTCATTATTCAAAACAGGCGAAACAGCAGAACCAATACTGGTATGTCCATTATCTGCAAAACATATGTATGTCTTCGGGTGTTGTACTTAAATGCACGCAGCATAAGGAATAAGGTGGATGATCTTGTCGTACAGCTACAGAGTGGCAGGTATGATATTGTGGCCATCACTGAGACGCGGCTAAAGGATGCATGTCTCTGGGAGCTGAACGTCCAAGGATACACGGTGTATCGGAAGGATAGGAAGGTAGGCAGAGGGGGAGGTGTGGCTTTATTGGTAAGAAATGATATTAAATCATTAGAAAGAGGTGATATAGGATCGGAAGGTGCAGAATCTTTATGGGTTGAGCTAAGAAATAGCAGGGGTAAAAGGACCCTGATGGCAGTTATTTATAGGCCTCTGAACAGCTGCAGGGATGTGGACTACAAATTACAACTGGAAATAGAAAAGGCTTGTCAGAAGGGCAGTGTTATGATAATTGTGGGGGATTTTAACATGCGAGTGGATTGGGAAAATCAGGTCGGCACTGGATCTCAAGAGAGAGAATTTGTAGAATGTCTGCGAGATGGCTTTTTAGAACAGCTTGTTGTTGAGCCTACTAGGGGATCGGCTGTACTGGATTGGGTATTGTGTAATGAACCGGAGGTGGTTAGAGAGATTGAGGTGAAGGAACCCTTAGGAGGCAGTGATCATAACATGATTGAGTTCACTGTGAAATTTGAAAAAGAGAAGCCAAAATCTGATGTGTCGGTATTTCAGTGGAGTAAAGGAAATTACTGTGGCATGAGAGAGGAACTGGTCAAAGTTGACTGGAAAGGGACACTGGCGGGAAAGACAGCAGAGCAGCAGTGGCTGGAGTTCATGCAAGAAATGAGGAAGGTGCAAGACTGGTATGTTCCAAAAAAGAAGAAATTTTCGAGTGGAAAAAGGATGCAACCGTGGTTGACAAGAGAAGTCAAAGCCAAAGTTAAAGCAAAGGAGAGGGCATACAAGGAAGCAAAAATTGATGGGAATTCAGAGGATTGGGAAGTTTTTAAAACCTTACAAAAGGAAACCAAGAAGGTGATTAAGAGGGCGAAGATTAACTATGAAAGGAAGCTAGCAAATAATATCAAAGAGGATACTAAAAGCTTTTTCAAGTATATAAAGAGTAAAAGACAGGTGAGAGTAGATATAGGACCGATAGAAATTGATGCTGGAGAAATTGTAATGGGAGATAAGGAGATGGCAGAGGAACTGAACGAGTATTTTGCATCAGTCTTCACTGAGGAAGACATCAGCAGTATACCGGATACTCAAGGGTGGCAGGGAGGAGAAGTGTGCGCAGTCACAATTATGACAGAGAAAGTACTCAGGAAGCTGAATAGCCTAAGGGTAGATAAATCTTCTGGACCAGATGGAATGCACCCGCGTGTTCTGAAGGAAGTAGCTGTGGAGATTGCGGAGGCATTAGCAATGATCTTTCAAAAGTCGATAGATTCTGGCATGGTTCCGGAGGACTGGAAGATTGCAAATGTCACTCCGCTATTTAAGAAGAGGGCAAGGAAGCAAAAAGGAAATTATAGACCTGTTAGCTTGACATCGGTGGTCGGGAAGTTGTTGGAGTCGATTGTCAAGGGTGAGGTTACAGAGTACCTGGAGGCATATGACAAGATAGGCAGAACTCAGCATGGATTCCTTAAAGGAAAATCCTGCCTAACAAACCTATTACAATTTTTTGAGGAAATTACCAGTAGGCTAGACAAGGGAGATGCAGTGGATGTTGTATATTTGGATTTTCAGAAGGCCTTTGACAAGGTGCCACACATGAGGCTACTTAACAAGAGCCCATGGAATTATGGGAAAGTTACATACGTGGATAGAGCGTTGGCTGATTGGCAGGAAATAGAGAGTGGGAATAAAGGGATCCTATTCTGGTTGGCTGCCGGTTACCAGTGGTGTTCCACAGGGGTCCGTGTTGGGGCTGCTTCTTTTTACATCGTACATCAACGATTTGGATTATGGAATAGATGGCTTTGTGGCTAAGTTTGCTGACGATATGAAGATAAGTGGAGGGGCCGGTAGTGCTGAGGAAACAGAGAGTCTGCAGAGAGACTTGGATAGATTGGAAGAATGGGCAGAGAAGTGGCAAATGAAGTACAATGTTGGAAAGTGTATGGTTATGCACTTTGGCAGAAGAAATAAATGAGCAGACTATTATTTAAATGGGGAAAGAATTCAAGTTCTGAGATGCAACGGGACTTGGGAGTCCTCGTACAGGATACCCTTAAAGTTAACCTCCAGGTTGAGTCAGTGGTGAAGAAGGCGAATGCAATGTTGGCATTCATTTCTAGAGGAATAGAGTATAGGAGCAGGGATGTGACGTTGAGGCTCTATCAGGTGCTGGTGAGACCTCACTTGGAGTACTGTGGGCAGTTTTGGTCTCCATATTTAAGAAAGGATGTGCTGATGTTGGAGAGGGTACAGAGAAGATTCACTAGAATGATTCCGGGAATGAGAGGGTTAACATATGAGGAATGTTTGTCCGCTCTTGGACTGTATTCCTTGGAGTTTAGAAGAACGAGGGGAGACCTCATAGAAACATTTCGAATGTTGAAAGGCATGGTCAGAGTGGATGTGGCAAAGTTGTTTCCCATGATGGGGGAGTCTAGTACGAGAGGGCATGACTTAAGGATTGAAGGGCGCCCATTCAGAACAGAAATGCGAAGAAATTTTTTAGTCAGAGAGTGGTGAATTTGTTGCCATGGGCAGCAGTGGAGGCCAAGTCATTGGGTGTATTTAAGGCAGAGATTGATAGGTATCTGAGTAGCCAGGGCATCAAAGGTTATGGTGAGAAGGCAGGGGAGTGGGACTAGATGGAAAATGGATCAGCTCATGATAAAATGGCAGAGCAGACTCGATGGGCCGAATGGCCGACTTCTGCTCCTTTGTCTTATGGTCTTATGGTCTTATGTAAATGGCACTTTTGATGAAAATTTATAAAGCTAAGTATAGAATGAATGATATTTAAGTGGAAACTGAATTACGTATCTGTAGCCTCAGCAGAAAGTCAGTAAGATTCCAGGAAGGGAGTTGTTCTTCAATATTTCCATCGATTTCCCTTCCATGCATGATGATAGGGTGAACTCATTCAGAAATTTCCAATGTGTAGGTTTTAACTCCCAGGCTGACGAAAATGTCATTTAAGATTGTAGGTAAAAATTAGAGGTATGGGAGATTTTGCCTCGCTTTCATTTAATATTATATCTGCTCAGTTTTCACAGCTTCCGTCAGCTTGCTTCAGGTAGCTAAAGCCCTTGTTAAATATAAAATATATTTTTCTTCTTGAGAATTGAAATAAACTTCCCCTCTAGTTTTCTGGGTTCTTAGGTGACCGATGTCAATTTGAAACTGCATGTTCTTCCATAGATGGGGCAAGTGGTGGTGGAAGGGAAGGTGGGTGGGCAGTATCTGAGGCACTGGACTCTTTCTGCTGCCTATGTGAGACCTCCACACGCTCAAAATGCTTCACTATGAGATTCTCACTTCCTTTCCCTCCTACTTCCCTCTGACTTTTCATGAACCAGAGATACCCGGCAGTCAATGGGAATGTTGTAATTCTTCAAGATGGCTTTGAGCACATTATTTAATCTTTTCCTCTTTGTGCCTGGCACGTTTTTTTTTTCTGTAAAACAGCAAAAAGTGGAATATCTATTTCATGAGCAAGTGTTGGTCAGGACAATGGTATAACCTGACTGAATGTAACCAGGTCCTCAATGTCACAGATAGTGGCCTGAGAGAGGGCACAGACATTGTTTGTGAACTTGGAGAGTTCTATGGAAAACGCATTGATATTTCTTCTTGTGGTTAGAGATGCCTGCTGAAAGTGAGTTTGGTTCTCAGAAGCACGTGGCTGAACAGCATTCATAGATATTAATAGACCATGAGTTTTGTCCAGTCTGAGGTCTTGATCTTCGAGTATTCTTTTCCACAATTATTCAAAGGCTGTACTGTTGTATTGATGGTATGTTGAGTTTTACCTTTAATATCGGTCTTCATCAAGAGGTGGTTCCTGGGATGTGTAAAGTTGATCAAAATGTCCAAGTTTTCGCCGTGAATCCTCATGTACAGAGGACAATGTGGTGCAGCAGGGGCAGGTTGATAGAGGACTTTACTAAAGACTGAGAAAAGTGTTTGGGAAATGACAAACCTTGTTTCACACCAGTTTTCACTGAGAACATTCTTTCTCTTGTTGATCAGTTTGTTAATGTCCTGGCTTGCATGCCCTTGTGGATGGATACAAATTATTATCAGGACGTGAATCACTGTGGGCAGCAAAATTTGAAGAGGGTGTTAAATAGCCCCTTGCAAATGATGGAGTCAAAGCTTTGGTGAGGATAAGAAAGGCCATATAGAGAGGCTGGTACCATTCCTTGCATTTTTTATGAAGTTGTCGCAGGGCATGTTCACTGTGCCCTGGGTGCACAGAATCTATGCATTGATTCAGAGAGCAGCTCTTAGGCCACGAAGAAGAGGTAGATAAGTAAGACACCAGCAATGATTTTCCTTGATGTGAACAGCCTGTGACCATTTTCAGGAGAGGCATTGTAACCGAGTTAAAGCCCTGACTTGGTTTCCTTTGGTTCCATTGTCATAAACAATGTTGCATGTGCTGGTGAAAGCTAAGAGCAAGGTGGATCTGATGACCAAAGAAGTAGGTGCATCATTTTAGTTTCAGCACAACAATGAAAAGAGAAGGGTGAGTTAGGAAACTGATAGATGGCACAAAGATTAGTGGCATTGGGGATGGTGTAGAACGATACAGACCATAAGACCATAAGACAAAGGAGCAGAAGTCAGCCATTTGGCCCATCGAGTCTGCTCCGCCATTTTATCATGAGCTGATCCATTCTCCCATTTAGTCCCACTCCCCCGCCTTCTCACCATAACCTTTGATGCCCTGGCTACTCAGATACCTATCAATCTCTGCCTTAAATACACCTGTGGCAACAAATGCCATAGATTCACCACCCTCTGGCTAAAAAATTTCTTCGCATTTCTGTTCTGAATAGGGGCCCTTCAATCCTTAAGTCATGCCCTCTCATACTAGACCCCCCATTATGGGAAACAACTTTGCCACATCCACTCTGTCCATGCCTTTCAACATTCGAAATGTTTCTATGAGGTCTCCCCTCATTCTTCTAAACTCCAAGGAATACAGTCCAAGAGTGGACAAACATTCCTCATATGTTAACCCTCTCATTCCTGGAATCATTCTAGTGAATCTTCTCTGTACCCTCTCCAACGTCAGCACATCCTTTCTTAAATAAGGAGACCAAAACTGCCCACAGTACTCCAAAGGAGGTCTCACCAGCGCCTTATAGAGCCTCAAAATCACATCCCTGCTCCTATACTCTATTCCTCTAGAAATGAATGCCAACATTGCATTCGCCTTCTTCACCACTGACTCAACCTGGAAGTTAACCTTAAGGGTATCCTGTACGAGGACTCCCAAGTCCCGTTACATCTCAGAACTTTGAATTCTCTCCCCATTTAAATAATAGTCTGCCCATTTATTTCTTCTGCCAAAGTGCATAACCATACACTTTCCAACATTGTATTTCATTTGCCACTTCTTTGCCCATTCTTCCAATCTATCCAAGTCTCCCTGCAGACTCTCTGTTTCCTCAGCACTACCGGCCCCTCCATCTATCTTCATATCACAGCAAACTTAGCCACAAAGCCATCTATTCCATAATCCAAATCGTTGATGTACAATGTAAAAAGAAGCGGCCCCAGATATAGATCAGGTGCACATAAGTGCCCGATAGAGCTTAATTCAGGCAAGTATGAGGTGTTGCACTTGAGATCAAGTGTAAAGGGGATTACACAGCTAATGACAGGGTATTGATGTACAGAGGTATCTTGGAATCCAAGTCCATAGCTCCCTGAAAGAGGCTGCACAAGTTAGAAGGTAAAGAGGGCGCATGGCATGTTTGATTTTAATTGTCAATGCATTTGATTTCATGAGTCAGAAAATTGTATTGCTATTTTATAAATCTCTGGTTAAGCTTCATCTGCAGTAATGCATTCAGTTCTGGCCACCCCATCATAGAAAGGATGTGCAGGCTTTGGAAAGGGTGAGAAAAGGTTTGGTGGGATGTTGTCTGGTTTAGTAGTGCCTGCATTAGTCTTCCGTAAGGAGTGGTTTGACAAGCTGGGGTTGCTTTGTCCAGAGCAGCAGAGACTGAGGACAGACCTGCCAGAAGTTTATCAGATTATGATAAGCATAGATAGATTAGACAGCCAGTATCTATTCCGCAGGCTTGAAATATCTGATACTAAAAGGTGTCATTTAATGTGGGAGAAGGGATGTTCAGGGCAAGATTTTTTTCACACAGAATGGTGGGCGTCTGGAATCCACCGATAGCAGCAGATACAACAGGGGCTTTTAAAAGGCTCTTAGACACATAAACATGCAGGGAATGGAGGGATATGCACTATCACCAGGCAGAAGGGATTAATGTAATTGGGCATTGCTAACGTTGTTAGTTTGACAGAAGGTCATGGGCCAAACAGCCTGACCCTGTGTTGTACCATTCTACGTTTTATGTACATTGGGTTGTGATAGAGACCTAGTTGTTGGGTGCAGAAAGGACCCACGTTATTCATAACGATCTTTTCACTCATCTGCAGTAATCCCATCTACTGACATCAGAGGCGGGGCTCCAAACTGTCACAGCATCTGTAGATTTTCTCTTGCTTGTGATTCAAACTGTCACTCATTTGTACACTGACATATGCAAGAGAATTGGCTTTACACAGAACATCTTCAAAACAAAGGTCTTCATCAAACAATCAACACTATCCCCAACAGTAAGGTTCGCTACGAGACATGGGCTACCTTTGGAGAACCATCTCTTAGTGAATTCAGACATCAGTGTCCTCAGAAGTCAAAGAACTGGAAAGCAAGAACCTCATCCCCGCTATACCTAATAACATAATAAAAAATAATCTCCTAGAACTCATGGTTTTAGGTCAGTTTTACTCTCGTAGTCTTACTTGAAACCCATTGTCAGCCTTAGCAATATATGCAGTGCTTCTCTGAATCTAAATAAGCGTCTGTTCACATGACATAACCACCCCGAATGTCGAATGGCCGCCATTCAGTTCAGTGGATGGCGCTGTGTCCTGCGGCGGGTCAGGCCACCTGCTGCTGGTCCTCACAGGAGAACAGAAGATTGTTTTTTTATCCGTCAGACAGATCATATTATTTATAAATGCACACTCCGGAGCGTGCCGCGTTCTGCACAGTGCATGGTTATCCCTTGTGCATTGTGACTATATACTGCAGACGTCCACTCGGCCACTAATTGGCAAAGCGAGTCAGCTACGGTGTCACAAATCAAATAAAGCCACGCATTGTTAAGAACTCCTGCATTCGCATCGTTGCTGCACAATTTTAAAAGAAAGATATTTTAAGACGCATCCGTGAAATATAGTGCCTTTGCAAGATATTGCACTGAATTGCATTAATACTCAATGTTCTGGCAAAAATACTGCAGCTAATTTCATGTGTTTTTACACTTCATGTTGCCACGAATAAATCCTCAAATCAACCTCGGGTGTAATTTAAACGAAATGAGACAGCATTTTATATCTCTCAGTGACAGCCAGATAGTGTTACAGGCTTACTTATCCAACAATGAATTCTCTCGCTGGCCTCCAGGGTATGACTTCTAAATAAAGCAGAGCGATACAATCATCCCCCTCCGCCTGTCTGTAAAGAATTCTCTCCTCGTTCCACAACCTTTCCAAACAGCGTCAACGTGACAAAATGGAAACAATCTGCGCGCGGCGACAGTTGTTCGGGGAGATGGAGATAGCCATGTCAGCCCGATGAGTGGTCTCTCTTATCGCAAAGGTCAGTCTTCCCCTCCCCTCTCCTCCGCTAAAAAACCATCAGCGTGAGGATGGCGAATCGCACCTCCGCTCGTGCCTTTGCTCTTTCTATCTAATGTATTTTTAGCAGGAAACAACTGGGCTTCTTAAAATGGGGATTTAAATAGTAGGAGGCGATATCTGTGCAGCAGGCTCCACCTCTCTCCGATTCTTTCTTCAAGCCTATTCTAACTTCGCTCTCTTTCTCTCTCCATGTTTTTCTGATCAGGGATTTTAACCAGAACTGGAGGAGGAAAGCAAAATATTGTCGGTGATCCCTGCCGCTCCTCTTGCTGAGTGAACAATAGATAACCTTAACTTTTCCAATGAAGGGTGCTTGGCTCTGTTTCGCTACTTTGTCCCTGGCCTGTCTCAGTAGTAAAGCGGAGGACGGACTTCAGTTTCCCAGGTATGATGGAAAAGACAGAGTTGGCACCGTCGACATGAAGAACTACCAGAAGCTTTTTGAAAAGTACGATATCCTGTGCTTGTTGTATCATGAGGCAGTCCCTGCTGGAGACAAAGTTGCTCAGAAACGGTTTGACCGGGCGGAGATGGTGCTGGAGGTGAGGTGTGCTTGTTTCGAGATAGGAGACGGGGCTGTGGGGTGGTCAGCAAACTTCAGCAGAAAATACTCGGAACAATAAAGTTACCGCGGTGGTGACTGGACAACTGAAGCGTTGGTTAAAAGCTGCAGCATGTTTAACTGATGATGATTAAGCGGTCAATAACAGAGGGCAATGTCAATCACGGGAACTTAGGTAAAGTGCATGCATAGTAAAGAGTACGCGATGTCCATTACATCCAAAGGTTTCAAGCCTCCAACATACTATTGTTTTTTTTGTCTTCTGAGGCAGTTGGCAGCTCAGGTTTTGCAGGACAAAAACGTTGGATTCGCACTTGTAGATGAGAAGAAAGATGCCAAGGTGGCCAAGAAACTGGGTGAGAAACAAAATATTGAATAAGTCATAGAGTTATTAAAATCAGCCCCTCAGATCACCTCATTCAATATGCCCATATGGTCAGCTAGTCCCATTTCCCCATGTTTTGTGAATATCCAATGTCTTTAAAATGTCGTTATTTCAATAAATCGGTATTTTATAGCAACTTCTGCTGGTGACCAGACCCTACTGACACATCTGAGTGCAAAATCGACCATAGGCAAGAAGCATTGTTATTTACAAGACTTGTCAGTGAGCAACAACGGGAGCAAAAATTCCATCTCCTTTCCAAATTGCTAATTGAAAACCACGTTTCTTGTACCAGATGTACTCTTTAAAGAATTAATTTTTATTACTTGAATTTCATTTAATAAATATTTTCCTTACCTAATAATTTAATCAAAATTCCCCGCCATCTACCTGGCATGGAATTTTCTATCTGCACTCCATCAATCAACTTGGTGATTTTATTTATATCATTCATTCCATTCCTTTATCCACCCCCCCCCCCCCACCGCCAGCAGGAACAGGTTGTAGCTGCTTTATATAGGCATCAATTTCTCCATCCTTGTTCCTAGCAAAGCTTCAATCTACTTTTTGCACATTGGCATCGCTTTAGGCTTGCTGTCTGGGATGTAATTTGAATTAAATTGACTTTATTTCTTACATTCTTCATATACGTGAGGAGTAAAAATCTTGACGTTATGTCTCCGTCTGAATGTGCAATGTGCAATTTATAGTAATTTGTAATAAATAGCATGTACAGTAAGATATAAAACAGAATAGTCAATGTAGCATAGAAATAGTGTCAGCGTGAATTAATCAGTCTGATGGCCTGGTGGAAGAAGCTGTCCCAGAGCCTGTTGGTCCTGGCTTTAATGGTGCGGTACCGTTTCCTGGATGGTAGCAGCTGGAGCAGCTTGTGGTTAAGGTGACTAGTGTCCCTAATGATCCTTTGGGCCCTTTTTGCATACCTGTCGCTGTAAATGTTCTGAATGGTGGGAAGTTCACACTACAGGTGCGCTGGGCTGTCCGCACCACCCACTGCAGATTCCTGCGACTGAGGGAAGTACAGCCAATCAGGATGCTCTCAATTGTGCCCCCGTAGAAAGTCCTGAGGATCTGGGGACTCATGCCGAACTTCTTCAGCCGTCTGAGGTGAAAGAGGCGCTGTTGAGCTTTTATCACCACACAGCTGGTACGTACAGACCAAGTGGGTTCCTTGGTGTCGCGTACACCGAGAAACTTCAGGCTGTTCACCCTCTCAACCCCAGATCCATTGATGTCAATTGGGGTGAGCCCATCTCTGTTCCTCCTGTAATCCACAACCAGCTACATCATTATCTGAATAATGTAAAAGGATTGTTTTGCCACAATTCTAGGTCTTGGCCAGCAAATACTGTAATTATTTTGAGGAGGACTTACTAGTGAAGCTATATAAGAAAATACTATTATTGCTCACTTAGTGATTGTATTATTGATCGCTGCACAACTGTTAACTGGAAACCCAATGGACAGATGAAGCTTGAAAATGACAGGAGTTAACTCATCCCAGGAGCATGCTGATCACGACATTTGTTAGGTTCTCCACCTCCTCCAACTCCCAGTTGTCCAGAGTATCTTTCTCAATTATTAATGAATGGATGTCAATAAGAATCTTAGGCTTGTTGAAGACATTATTCTGATTTTATAAGATAATTTGTCAGCAAT
The DNA here is from genome assembly GCF_030028105.1 of Mobula birostris. NCBI lineage: Eukaryota > Metazoa > Chordata > Chondrichthyes > Myliobatiformes > Myliobatidae > Mobula > Mobula birostris. The sequence continues at coordinate 46,185,780 of NC_092375.1, read as the reverse complement.
CTGGAAGTAATGGGGAGGCAGGATCTTTATTAATTCTGTGTAAATAGGTCATATAGTCCTTTCATTTTGCTGGGTTGTCAGTTTCGGCTGCTGTATAACTTCTGTGCTTTTCTGGGCCTGTTTTCCTATCTGTAAAGTGAAATGGACTGCTTTTAAGATTTTATTATGTTGATAATGCTTGCATTAAAAATACTTTGACAACAGTTATGATATTCAGGCGTGGCTGTCTTCATGGATGACTGGTAAGGAAAGCAGGAGTAGATACAGTCAGACTATAAGACCATAAGATATAAGACCAGAATTGGGCCATTCAGCCCATCGAATCAGTTCTGCCGTTTCATCATCGCTGTACCATTTTCCCTCTCAATCCCATTCGCTTACTTTCTGCTCATAACCTTTCATGCCCTAACGGATCAATAACATATTAACCTCTGCTTTAAATACACCCAGTGATGTAGCCTCCACAACTGCCTGTGGGAATAAGTTTGACAAATTCTCCACCCTCTTGCTAAAGAAATTCTTCTTTATTTCTGTTCTAAATGGATGTGCCTATATTCTGAGTCTCTGTTCTCTGGTCCTAGACTCCCCACTACAGGAAACATCCTCTCCACATCCACTCTATCTAGACTTTTTAACATTCGATATGTTTCAATGAGAACCCATCTAATAGTTTTAAATTCCAGCGAGTACAGGCCTAGAGCCATCAAACGCTCCTCATATATTAACCCTTTCATTCTCATGAACCTCCTCTGGACCCTCCCCATTATCAGTATGATGCATTTATTGAAAGGAATTCAACTCCCTCAACAAACAGCTAGTCTGCTACCATTGTTAAGATTTATGTGGTAGCACTCTGAACTAATTTAATTTTACTAAGGCCATTAAGCTATAAGCAGGCTATCAGGTGAGTACCTCCATCAACAGGAAGGAGGTACAAAAACTTCAAGGCACACACTCAGCAATTTGGGAACAGCTTGTTCCTGAACCCATGAACAGTACCTCACTACCTTTTAAAACTTAGTTCTGGGTTTTGTACTACTTATTTTAATGTAACTATTTAATATATACACATATGATTACTGTAATTCAGGTTTTTTTCCTGTAATTATCATGCGTTGCATTGTAATGCAAAGTTAAAAAGTTTCACGACCATGGAGTGGTGAATTCAGAGTTGAAGCAAGATGGAAACCGAAATCAAGAAGTATGAAGAATGTTGGGGTTTTTCTGGGGAGAAACCCGAGTGGATCTAAGGAACTAGTAGACGATGCTTCTTTTAAAAGTATGATGATAGGGATGGAGCAAGGTAAATTGCTCAAACCCGAGGAAATCTGCAGATGCTGGAATTTCAAGCAACACACATTAAGGTTGCTGGTGAACGCAGCAGGCCAGGCAGCATCTATAGGTTCTCTTACTAGCTCTTCTTTCAGTTAGTCCTGACGAAGGGTCTCGGCCTGAAACGCTGACTGTACCTCTTCCTAGAGACGCTGCCTGGCGTTCACCAGCAACTTTGATGTGTGTTGCTTAAGGTAAATTGCTCAAAGGGTAGAATAATGCCACAGAAGTCAGTTGAGAGGTAACTAGCTGATAAGTGCTTCATCATCACCTCAGTGGTAACAGTGAGGCCATTTGTAAGGCACACGTGCTCATCAGCCGTGACAAGTTCGGGTATCTGAGAGGATTGAAGTGAATATTATAATGGAGGGTGACAGGAAAGAGAGGAACCAAGAGAATAGAATATAGAGAGCAAATTTGGAACGATAGCTAACACGTGCATATGAATAGAATAAGAAGAAATATAAATCAAGTGGAAATGATGGAAAATTGGATATGCAGAATTTCCTCTACTACGCCCTATTCTAATTTAAGAATTTCCATTTACATTAAAATCATTTTTGCTTTCTACTTCAAAATGTTACAGGCTGTTTTATAGAAGAGGGAATACTATTACCCAACTTGCAGTATTTTCCAGTGATTAATTTTAATATAAAAAGCAAATCTCCATGAACTCATGCCTTCAGCTCATTTTAGAGTAAACACATACAAAGTAAGGCAGCCTCTATGGAAAGGAAAAGAGCCGATGGTTCAGGCCAATATCTTTCAATGGAAGTCCTGATGAGGGTCTCAGCCTGAAATGTCAACTATTTATTCCTTTCTATAGATGCTGCCTGATCTACTGAGTCCTTCAGCATTTTGCCTGTGTCACTCTGGATTCCAGCATCTGCAGAATCTCTTCTGTTTACAACTTGCTGCTCATTTTAGAGAAACTACTAAATTGGTGCCTCTGAAGAACCAAGATGAAAGAACCTGATAGCCGGTTTACTGTTTTACACCTCCCAAAATCCAAATGTCATTTGTGTTTTGATTTTAAGAGCAATGAAGAATCTGCTGTTTAGGGCAGCATGGTAATGAAATGGTTAGTGTAAGGCTTCACAGTGTCAGCTGGTTCAATCCCCTGCCCCCGCTATCTGTAAGGTGTTTGTATGTTCTCTCTGTGACCGTGTGGGTTTCCCCCCACATTCCAAAGATGAATTAGAGTTAATAAGTTCGCAGGCATGCTATGTTGCTGCCGGAAGCATGGGGACACTTGCCCCCAGCACACTCAGACTGTGTTGGTCATTAACGGCACAACCACATTTCACTGTATGTTTCAATGCAGATTGTACTCGCACGGTTTTGTTGTCCTTTCCACATTGGCTGTTTGTCCACCCTGTTGGGTGTGCTCTGTTGTTGCTTCCTTCGTGTTTTTTTATATATATACTTACTGCGAATGCCCGCACGATAATGAATCTCAGGATCGTATTTGGTGGCATATATGTACTTTGATAATAAATTTACTTTGAGCTTTATTCTCTTGCCCATTGCTGTGGTGCTACAGTATAATTGCACATTATTGAAAGTCTTTCTCAAGCCAACACTTCAAAGTAGGTAGATGCTGATGAATTAAACTGTTTTTTTTTAACATGCTTACTCTTTGGTTGCTATAGCCTGGGGTGATAATGGGGACAAACTCCCACTACCTATTAAATACTCCCAAAGGCATGCACCTCAAGTACCCACTGATAACCAAGTCCAGATCCTGGCCTTCATGTGTGGTAAGCCTGGTGGAGCCGTTTCTATTGACAGGAGGTGAGGCAAAGGCAGGTTACTGTCGCCTGAAAACCAGTTGCTTCGGGCAGATGGGACTCGTTAGCCGTGATTGGCAGCTCATCCAGAAGAAGGAAGCCGCCACTGCCTTGTGGCTATACCCACTCATGGGGACGGCTTCGGGAGTAAACCCTGAGGGAAAAATCTGGAGTCACTAAGGCAGTCCTACATAGAGTTCAATGCTGACTGGCAACTCTTGTACCAAACTATCGGTCTCCAAAACGAGAGCAAGTCTGCAAACACTGGAAATCCGAGCAACACACTCAAAATGCTAGAGGAACTCAGCAGGCCAGGCAGCACCTAGGAAGAGAGTCTTTGAGTGTGTTGTATCAGTCCCTGCTGTTTCTTTGGGTTCGTCAGATGCGTGGAGAGGGGGAGCTTGCTACATGGGCAACAGCTTGCTCTTCGATGTCATACTGCCCAGGCCTGAGTATCTAGACACAATAGGACACAATATCCATTGTCAACTCTGACCGACAGAGGTCCTCACCTCAATCATTAACACAATTTTATTGAAGAGTTGCATTTGAAATGTTTCCTTAAATATCTATACTTGTATCACGACATTTCAGTACCAGGTACAAATCATATCAATGGCTTCAAAACGGTTAGTTGCTCATTAAAAAAAATCCTCAAAATGACATTTCCCGGCTTTTTAAAATAAAAGCCATTGAAAGAGGAGAATATTTAGAACCACAGTTTTGTTTGAAGTTGCTGTGCTGTACTAAAGGATCTTGCACGAGTTTTGAGAATGAGTAATATGTATTAACTGAAGTGTGATTCCTGTTGGAATGAGGGGCCAAGTTGCACAAGTTAACGAGAATGAGGGGTGTAAAAATGTAGTTACAAGAGCAATACTGTGCATTTATTATGAGAAATTTCCCAGAATACGAGAAGTGTAAGAGTATGTTCTTATCTTATTTGAAAGGAAGAACATTTGGTATTGCTCTTATACAGTTTTATAATTGTTATTGTAAACCGGCTTAACTATTCCTAAACTCTACAAAATCCATCTGGAGTGAAGTCAGTATGTTTTGTAAACAGAAACGCTACCTTTGATAAATACTGTCTGCATTGATTTTTCAGTCATTCCAACATGTAATGGATTAGTTGTGGCTGCAAATAGAACTTTCCTCTTACACATTGTGCTACCAGTGTGGCAAATAAATATTCTCACAATCACTCTTACATGAGAGGAAACCAAAGGATGGGATAAGTGCTCATTTCAGCATTTGAGGCTTAATTTCAGGTTTGCAAAAGTGATTTAAGAAGGGAAGGAAAGTAAGTGTTGACCTGATATATATGAGCAAATGGGGGGTGGGGGTGGTGGTGTTCAAGATGTAAAGGGTAAATGGGAGGTGATTTAAAACATATATGATGCTTCATTCTTTACCCTTACCTTAGTGTTGCTGGAGATTTAAAATAACACTTAAGTAAATATGTTTGTAAAGCTGTTTTCTCTCATTTCTTTTTAATCTCTCTGCCAACAGTTTGTATGATGGGGGAGAATGGTTTATGTAGTTTACAAACTGACTACACTGGCCAGACTAGGTATTCACCTACCTATGCTCTTAGCTCCTGGCTCCCTTTTTGAGGAATGGGATCCCTCCCCGTAAACTAGGTGGTGAAGCAGTTTGCCAAATTTGGTACTTCAGAGTGTCCTCGCCAGGGAATACCGGAGTAGACTGGACCATGATAAGAATCTCTACATACATTTATACAGCCTGACAAAGACAGAGGAGAAAGGAGGTGCTTTGGAACCAGTGGAAGCATGAGGTTACTGAATCCTCACACTATTTGAAAAATACCCATTGTGGAAGAAAAATGATTATTTATACTTATGTGCAGTAAATTATAGATTATATTCTGATTATTTATATAAAAGTTCAAAATAAATTTATTATCAAAGTATATATTTGACCCCATATACAACCCGGAGATTCATTTTCTTGCAGGCATACACAATAAATCCATAATAGGGTAATAGCTAGAAGGAAAGACCACACCTACTTGGGCGTTCAACCAGCATGCAAAATACAACAGGCTATGCAAGTACAAAAAGAAAGAAATTATAATAATAAATAAATAAACAATAAACATCAAGAACATGAGATGGAGAGTCCTTGAAAGTGGGTCCATAGGTTGTGGGAACATTTCAAAGATGGGGCAAGTGAAGTGGAGTGAAGTTACACTCTATGAGATACTTAACAACTTCTACCCGTGCGGGAACGCTGTATCTGCTCTTCATTCACATTCTGGCAACTTTATCTCATTTTGCTCCTTGCCCATCATTTCCAATCTCTTGTGTCTCCCTTTTTTTTTAACTCCACTTCTGTTCTTTTCTACAAAGGTTTTGATGCTCTTAGAAAACAATGGAGTTGGTATCTGGCCACGTACTGTATCTCACAGATAACCCTTCCACATACAAAGGGTTTCCTGTTTCACACACACTGCAGCTCGTGCTACTCAATTATATTTTACTCTTATATTATTTTAAACTTTTAAGAGCACTCCAAATACACATTGAAATTTGCTATATTTTTTGCAGGTGGTTGTATCAGACCTTGCAAAAAGTAGTTTGTTGTAATGTCGTTTTTTTTTTGTCCACCTTAACTTACAGTTCTTGCTTTTCACAGGTCTGATAGAGGTTGGGAGTGTGTACATTTTTAAAGGTGATCACCTGATAGAGTTTGATGGTGAACTATCTGCTGAAGTACTGGTATCATTTCTCCTGGATGTGAGTAGAACTTTGACGCTACTACCATTCACAGCATGGCTGGATTCTCAAAATTCATCTGTTTTGCATGTCACTATGTACTTTGGTTTCACCATCTGAAGTGTACATGTTAGTAGCAGCTGTTATAACCATTGTTGAGATTTGTCACTAGGAGTGAGCCAAAGGGTCTAAATAAATATGGACATTGTGAAGATGGGGGCATCAGGTTGAAACATCCTCTCCCCACATTTCACTGAAGATGTTGCAAATGTTTTCAACATACCTTTACCAAGTATTCATAGAATTGCATTCAGCATGCATTATACCCAAATAAACATACATTATGGATTTTATAGATATGATCTTACTGAGATATGGGATAACGTGGTGATTAGTTGCCATTTCTGACCTTGGCTGTAACAGAAGTCGGGGTCGATATGTAGGAAAGGAAAGCGTTGCTGAAGCGATGTTGGTGAGAGACTAATAGATAATGCATAATGTAGTCATAACATGCTGGTGGTGGATGGGGTAAGTGTTGAGTCTAGTGGCAGAGGCAGTGATCAAGTAAAGTACCAATTCTTGATAAGAATTGAGTTTTGTAAGTGATATTGCACCTGTCTCCATCCAGGAGAGTAATTAATAATCTGACTCATAGATTATGGAAAATTAATGACATAGAAACAGGCCATTTAGTTGATTGTGTTTGTGTTGCTGAAAGAAAAACTATCACCCTCTAGAATTTGGACAGAGCCCACCTGGTCACAGCCCCTCAAATCCAAATACTGGTTATATAATGGTGAGGATTTCTGCCTCTACTAGACATTGGGTACATTTTTGAACCCTTACACTAGGAAATATCATTATATATTTCTTGATTTTACTTGCTGGCATTTTTTCACGCCCTTCTTTACTTCCTTAATTGCCCTTTCAGTTTCACCCCCCGCTCTTCTTATATTAAGCTGACAGTGTCTGACATAAACTGCCCTTTTTGCCTTCTTCCACCCTCTGCCTGTCTTGTTGTTCTGAGCTCTAGTTATGGTCATCCCAACCTCTTCCTTTATTGAAAAAGCATTTACTGTACCCTGAACCACTTGAATCTCTTTATTTACATCCAACTTCTCTGAGACTGATTTACCTAACAAATGAAGCAAAAAACTGCAGATCTAATGAAGGGTCTTTGGCCTGAGATGTTTCAGGATCAGTCTGAACTGCTGGTTACTTCTGTCCTTTTCTGTTTTTGCTGCCTTCTACCTGTTGCCGGTCTGCTTTTGCTAATCATTTCTCTAAAGTAATATGAAATCAGCCTTATCCTAAAGTTTAGCCTTTTCTCCTTTTTTATATCCTCCTCATTCCATAAGTCTTGCTAACTATACTCGAATTATTGTCACAACTGAAAGAATGTTGTTCCAATGACCTCCCTTCCCCTCAATGCAGCAAACTCCCCCATTCACGAAAATCGGAGTCTTAGTACTCCGTAGAAGCAGCATTTCTTGCCAGCATTTTGAAAAGAACTCTGCTATCTGCAATGGAAACTTTAATGCTAGCATATGTTCCTTTTTTTATCTACGCAGATGGAGATAGCTCTGTTTTCAGCCATATTTTATATTACTATCTTTTGTTGCACAAACAAGTGGAAGGAAAAAATCAGCAGATTATCTAGTCATTTTATAAACAAATTGCATCATTGAAATAAGGTTCAGGGACATCAGGCATGGGACTGGCCTCTTTGCACCTGTTCAGCCTTCCCAAAAAAGCATCTACACTTAGATTCATGGCCGGACATTGCAATAAATCAATTAATACCCTGTGCTAAAAAGAGCTTGATGAATTTGTGGTTACAAATTACATTGGGAATTACGATTAAAGAACAGATTACAATGTCCAAGATTATAATACCAAGGCTGCACAACATAAGATTAGAGGATCCAAATATATTCAGGCCCTAAATGGTTTATCTTTAAAATAAGGGATGATTAATACCTGCTTGAGGACCCTCATCACATCACTGGTGTCTTGTTTGGTGTCCCCTGAGGCATCAGGCCAATTCTAAATGTGGCCAAGCAATTTTGTCTCTTGGTGATCTCCATCTCAACTGCGGTCTCTCCAATCACTCTCACTCTCCTGGGCTCCCACCTCATTTCCCCAATAACTAATATTGTTCCTCCAAGTTCACTCCTCCTTTCTTTAATTTCAATTTTCTGATTGCTTTTGAAGCATGCCACTCATGCAACCACAGACTGGTTGGGGAGAATATAGTATTTAGGGTCACACTTCCAAGATGTGGGGTAAGACATTTACTTTTGGGATGAGGGGACGATTGTGAGAGACAAAAGAGACAGAGAATGAGCTTGGGGAATCATCTGTCACAGAAGATGGTGAAGACCAAATCAAGGAGAGAATAGGAACACTCAAGGATAAAAGAGGGAATGTACTTGGAGGTGGAGGATGTAGGTGAGGTCCTAAATGAGTACATGGCATCAGTATTTACAAAGGAGAAGGATCTAGAGGAGAGGGAGTTCGTGTGGAGCATGCTAATTTTTAGGGCACTTTGTGATAAAGAAGGAGGTAATGTGGGTGTCTCTTAAAGACCATTAAGGTGGATAAGTTCCCCAGAGAGGCGAGAGATTAGATTTCTGCGGGCTTGACCAATATCAGTATGTCCTCTCTAGCTACAGGCGAGGTTCTGCAAGTAGACTGGCAAGTAGCTAATGTAGTTCTATTATTCAAGAAGGCAACAGGAATAACCCTGGAAACAGAACCAGTGAATCTCTCATTAGTGTAGGGGAGGATTACTTACTGGAAAGGATTCTTAACCATACGATTTATGAGCATTTGAAAAACCACGGCCTAATTAGGGACAGTCAGCATTGTTTTTGTGGGGGGAGTTGTATCTTACTAACTTAATTGAGATTTTTGATGATGTTAGAGTTGTGGACTTATCTACATGGGTTATAGGTGTTTGACAAGGTCCCTCATGGAAGGCTCATCCAGATGATTAAGATACTTGGGATCCACAGTGAATAGGCTATTTGACTTCGGAGCTGGCTTGTCCATACAGGGTAGTGGTCAATAGAACTTATTCTAGATGGAGCTCTGTGACTAGCGGTGTTCCGCAGGGATCCGTACTGGGATTTCTGCTATTTGTGGTATGTATCTAGATGAAAATGTAGATGGGTGGGTTAGTAAGATGTAGACGGGTAGGTTAGTAGGTTTGCAGATGACATTGCAGGTGTAGTGGATAGTGTAAAAGATTGGCAAAGTATACAGTGGGATATAGATCAGTTGCAGGTATGGGCGGAGAAATGGCAGGTAGATCTTAACCCGGCCAAGTACAAAATGTTACACTGTGGGAGCTCAAATGTAAGCAGACAGCACTCTGTTACAATGTTAATGACAAGACCCTTAACAGTATTGATGTACAGAGGGATCTTGGGGTCCGGCTTCAGAGTTCCCTGCAAGTGGACACTCAGGTCGATAGGGTGGTTAAGAAGGCATACGGCATGCTTGCCTTTATTAGTTGAGGAATTGAGTCCAAGAGTTGGGAAATTACGTTGCAGCTTTATAAAACTTTAGTTAGGCCACATATTGAGTACTGCATTTAGTTCCTGTCACCCCCGTATAGGGCTGAGGCTTTGGAGACGATGCAGAAGTTTTCCAGAATGCTGCCTGGATTAGAGAGCATGTGGTACAATGAGAGGGTGGGTGAACTTGGCTTGCCTTCTCTGGCGTGGCAGAGGTTGAAGGAGATCTGATAGAGGTTTTTAAGATTTATGAAAGGCATAGAGAGCTAATACTTCTCTCCAAGGATTGAAATGTTTAATATTTAAGGTGAGAGGGGTGAGTGCAAAGGAGATATGTGGGGCAAGTGCCTGAAATGCTCTGTCTGTGGAGGTGGTGCATTCAAATACAATATAGACATTCACAAGGCTCTTACACAGGCACATGGAAGTGCAGGGAATGAAAGGATATGGACATTGTGCAGGCAGAGTGGTTACTTTAGTTGGACATTTGATTACTAATTTAATTAGTTTGCTGCGACACTGGGCTGAAGGGCCTGTTTCTGTGCTGTACTGTTCGACATGTTATTAAGGAGGTAGATAGATTTAGAGACATCAAAGGATACAGGGAGAGAGCAGGGATAATGCATTGAAATTCAAGATCAATCATAATCACATTGAATAGCTGGACTGGCTCCCAATTTTGATGCTATTATATTTCCCACTGAGCTCCACAAATGCCTCAATTCACTCATCTCTGTCCTACTGATTAAAGACTGTGATTTTGTTAATAAATATGACACTCCTCTACCTTCACCAGACAGATACACAATTAACAACATGGGCTGGCTGTTAGGTGAACAGCCTAACTTTAATTAATCTGACAAGTGGGGAAAAAACCCTAAAAAATGTAGGAATGCTTCAGATATGGTATCCATTACTGTCACCTTCAGTTATGAGTCCTTACCAGCATAGTGGAAGAGAACGTGTCTGAAACTAATGATTGTGAACAGCACCCTTTACTTTCACACCTTGTCTGCTTGCTGCCTTATGTTTGGGGAAAACAAGGAACATACAAACCTTCTTTCCTTTAGAAGCCAGCAAATGTCTGGTTGGTTTAAAAACTGTTTTTATTCATCTTCTAGATGAAGATGCCTTTCATCTTCACTTTCACCAGGACGTCCTGCAGAAGCATCTCTCCTTCCTCAGCAGAACAGCAATGTTGTTCACATGTTGGCCTGTTGTGTCACTGGGAACAATTTCTCCAGAAGCTCACATTTCACTGAGCATTGCAGCACTGGATTTTATGCTCAGTGGATAAGTGTGCTTTATGCCCTGGTGCATAAGCATGGGATTTACCTGAACACATTTACAGATGAATCAGAATATTGTGTTTATTATTTATGTTGGGGAAATATTATAAAGCCAAAAGAGCAAGCGTTTATATTTATAGAACAGTCCAGTCCAGGAACAGACCCTTCTGCCCATTGTGTTGTGATAAACAATTAGATTGGTAATCAAATGTACAGCTGAAGATACAACCAGAGATACAGGAGAGTCTGCAGATGCTGCCAACCTTGAGCAACGCAAACGCACACGAAGTACTGGAAGAACTCAGAAGGATAGACAGCATTTATGGATGGAAATGAACAGCCCTTTGCCTCTTCCACCTTTCACTCCCTAGCTTCATCCTGCTCCCCACCTACTTACCTTCCCTCTCTCACCTGAACTCACCAATTCCTGCCAGCTTGTGCTCCTCCCCCTCCCACTAGTTTTTTTTTAAATTCTGGGCTCCTGTCACTTTCCTTTCTAGTCCTGAGAAAAGGTTTCAGCCCAAAACGTCGACGATTGCTCATTTCCCCCTATAAATGCTGCTGACGTTGTGAGTTCCTCCAGCATTTTGTGTGTTGTCCAAATATATTTACCACTTTTGACCTACACAATATCCATATGTATACATTTGTAATCTATTATTGTCACAGATTTTCCCTGGCCTTTGTGTAAAGTTGCACTTCAGTGTTAATACTACATATTTTTAAAATTGATTTTATATTGTTTTGCTTTGTAATGCTTTTTTGTTTTAATTATGGTTAATTAAATCGGTACTGTAGTCCGTACCAAGGAGTTAAATATTTTCTTCATTAGTGTCAGAACAAGCATTTCCAAGGCAGCTGTTAGGACTGGCAGATTCTGAGTTAGGGACTCTTTACTGTGGCACGTGCAAAGTCTTTGCCCTCCTTCAGCAAAGAGGTTTAATCCTCTTCCAAGCCGAGGCTGGAACTAGTGGCCCAGCAAAAAAAATTCCATCTAGTCACTGAATATTGAAAGGCCTGGACGTGGGCAGGATGTTTCCAATAATGGGAGCGTGTAGGACCAGAGGGCACAGCCTCAAAATAGAAGGACATCCCTTAGAACAGGATTTCTTGAGCCAAAGGGTGGTGAATCTGTGGAATTTGTTGCCACTGTCAGTTGTGGAGGCCAAGTCATTGGGTATATTTAAAGCAGAGGTTCATTGGCTCTTGATTAGTAAGGGTGTTAAAAATCACAGGGAGAAGGCAGGAGAGTGGGGTTGAGAGTGAAAATAAATCGGCCACAGTCGATAGACCAAATGGCCTAATTCTGCCTCTTATGGTGCCATGGCCTTTCGGTCATATGGGTTCCCTCATGAAAGATCAACAAGCTACCCCATTGTCAGGTATAAAGATGTTATTGGCCATGGAAGAAGCTCTCACATCACAATCCACCAGGTAGTTAACTAAGGCTGGAAATCTTCCCAATGATGTATTTTTTCATAATGGGAAATAAACACTTGTTTATTCTCAATACCCTGATGTAATAAAATCCAGCATTAAGGTGATCATATTGACATACAGCTATGTTTTGTTCAGAATTTCTCAAGTATAATGATAATACACTTCAATTTATACAGGCAATGTGATGTTTTAACACTGAAATCCAAACAGAGCTGGCTTTTGTCAACAGGTGACTGAAGATCCTGTGGAGATCATTGAGACCCGCGGAGAGGTTCGCTCTTTTGAAAGAACAGATGAAGTTATTAAATTGATTGGATACTTTAAAAGTGAAGCTTCTGAACGTGAGTTAGCAACACCATTTCTCTTTCCCTTGGATCTGTGGTGCCAGTGTAAATTTGGGTGGCAATGCTTCACTTTAAAATGCTCATTTCCAGGAATTTGTTCTGGCGCATCGGGCAAAGTCAAAGTAGAGCATTGGGTTCACACCTTGATATCAAACGGCAAACATTACTTGCACAAATTCCTGAGTGCCTCTTTGGTCCAGGAATGCAGAAGGCCTTAATGGGAGAGCTGGGACATGCCTTGTTGATAGTGGAACAGGTTCTAAGTGTACTTGGCTCTCTGCTCAGGACTCTGCGGTCTTCTTTCACATAGCTCACCCCCACAATATTTTGCATGAGCTGATTTTCACTACCGACACTCTTGTGATCCCTAGTCATTACTATCAGTCTCACCACTAGAGTCCAAAGAGCCCACCCCCATCACACACCGAGACTCAAAATCCCATTTGTGACCTACCTCCTGGCAGGCTCCTGTTTCTTACCAATAATGCAACTCCCAGCTCCTGACCTAAGCTCTATGTACCGGTGTACCCTCCCTCTTTCTGCTTTGGTTCCATCTGTATCTTGTCACCACAGTGACTGCAGCCTCAGTTGCAGAGCCAGTGGAGGAAGTAGCTTTGTTTATACAATGATGTGTACAAAGCATGTCCATTGCACAGATGACACCTTACCTGTGTGATAGGATTTCAGTGCTCGGAGCCCTGAAACAAAATGCTTCATTGTAACACCAACTTCTCTAACGTTACTCATACAAAATGTTGAGTTCTGGAAAAGAAAAACAAAGTGATGGTTGTCAGAGTACGGGGAATGTATTAACATTCATAAGAAAACTAATCATGAGACTGCTGAATCTGTGCTGTATATAAGCTTGTTCTTTGTGCAAAATTTGAAACGTCTTTAAACTCAAAGAGAACTGCAATTAAAAAGGCGTATCTACTGCATTCAGTAACAATGAGACATGAAGTGTGCATTAATCATTTGTATTAGAGTGCTTTAACTGAGACACTAATCTGATTAATGTGTCAATTCTTTTAAAATAAGTCAAAAAAGGATCTAGTGCTTTGTAATGTGTACAGCTCTGTACAATTTTGTTTTCTACTTGATCATTTCAAAAACATAATATATAGAGAACAAATACAACTTTATTTTTAAAAAGGAACATTAGGGCCTCTTTTCACACCTCTACAAAACAATCTCAAAACTAGAATCAACATCTCTTAGTTTGGAAGAAGGTTCTGGAAAGGTACTGGTTTGACTGGTTGCCTGATTTTAAAATAGTTATAACCAAAATCTCATTGTTTGGATTCTTGAAATTGGTGAAATATTCCCTAGCGATATTTTAAGCAGCTGTAAGTTACACGATAGCTTGTCTTTTAATTGCGTGCAACCTTTCATCCATTATCAGCCTGTGTTACAGAGGGAGATCCACTGACAGCAGAGTTGTAGCTGCCATGGTTTATATCATTCTCTATTTATGGAAACAGAAAAGAATAGCAACAATTTTTAATTTGTAATATTAGTTTGGGTAATTGGTTTGGTTACTGAGAATGTACTTGTTTTAATACTTTGTAAGTTTGTTTGTAATATATGACTTTGCCATTGTTATTTCAATTTAAGAGTAGATATCCATAAACAAATATAAAAGATTTATCCATTGTTTGCATTACGTTAATAATACTTGAGCTTGTGTTAATCTTGTAAACCATATTCTGGAAGCATTGAAGTGGACATGACGAATTACAATATACACACGTCAAGTGGATACAAAGGGTACAAATATATTCAAATTCGCAAGAAAACTCACTGTAGGCTTCCATAAAATTCTTATGCAAGCAAAATTCAAAACATCTTTAAACTAGAAGAGGACTGTAATTAGCAAGAGCTAATATAGTGCATTCAGTTAATGATGAGATGGAGTGATTGTACAAAAAGAATTGTACAAATTATTTGGACTTGTTTTAAAAGTAGAGTTGAGACATTAATCAGATTAATGTCTCATTTAAAGTGGTGCACTGTAACATAAATGATTAGTGCACATTCTCTGCATTTTCACATTTTTGCCTTTCTCGATATGTAAGTTCAGCAGATGACCACTCCCAACAGTAAATCTGTAGTCAGAATGAAATACTCAAAGTTTTGGTCTCCTGTGCTGTTCTGAAGCTAGTGGAACCTTTGTCTTGCCTTAGAGCAGCTATTGAAGGAAAAGAGAATAGGCTGCTGTGGATTCTCACATGAGAAGTTCCACTTTCCTAGTGTAAGGAGAAGCCAGGATCATGACCTGGGACTCAAAGAATGGTTATCTGTTCATTAGCAGAGCTCTTTTAAAAGTTTATTCCAGAACTTGTACAAATTTTCTCAAATTTTCCTGACTCCCCATCATGGAAATTTGGAGCAATGATGTTTTTGATAATGACATCTTTTCAGATAATATTTTAAATTTTCTATTTTTTGTTTCCATCTTCGCCTTTTCCTTTTTCTCATGTTCCTCTCCTCTTTCTCATGCAGATTACAAAGCCTTTGAAGATGCAGCAGAACACTTCCATCCCTATATTAAGTTCTTTGCAACTTTCAATAAAGGGGTGAGTAATTAAACTTAAAATAAAAGCTTGTGGAACAGGAGGAAATTATTGACCTGGTTCAGAATTTTTTCAAGTAGTGAAAGTCAGGAAGCAAGGATAATGAATATGCATTCAAAACAGAAGGAAGCGGTTCAGTAGGTATCACAAGAATATATACTGGGGCTTCAACTATTCACTATATTTATTAATGACTTAGACAACACAATAGAGGGCCATATATCCAAATGTACCAGTGAAACAGAGATTGGTGTCACAATGAGGAGCTCAGACTGGAGCATAACATTACAAAGGCCCATTG
Organism: Mobula birostris; assembly: GCF_030028105.1. Taxonomy (NCBI): domain Eukaryota; kingdom Metazoa; phylum Chordata; class Chondrichthyes; order Myliobatiformes; family Myliobatidae; genus Mobula; species Mobula birostris. Next base: position 46,170,452 of record NC_092375.1, on the reverse strand, counting down.
ATAGATTAGGTGAATGGCTGAAACTGTGGCAGATGGATTTCAACATAATTAAGGATGAGGTCATTCATGTTATGCCAAAAGAAACAATAGTATTCTTTTAAAATTGTGAAAAGTTAGGAATGGTGTAGATGCATAGAAGTTTAAGGTTCAATGTATTTAAGTTTAAAAAATCAAATAGGATGCTAGCCTATCTATCTAGGAGGCTAAGATGTAAGAGAGGAAGTTTTCCTACCCCTGTACAAATGAGTTGTTAAAACACATCTGCTCTACTGCGCACATTCCCAAGTAATGCACATTATGTGCTGGTGAGGAGGAAGGCAATTTTTTGCCAGATTTTCACAAGAGCTCTAAGAGTTAACTTATAAGGATAAATTTAATTTACAAACATTGATGAGATTTGATTAGGGTCGGAGCAAACAAGCCCTTTGGCACAACTGACCCTGCGTATAGCCCATAACACTCCAAGCCCCGGCCCCCCATGCACTTATCCAAATGCCTCTTAAATGCCCAACCAATGGTATAGAATTTTCTGAGGAAGTCGCTAGGAAAGTTGATGAAGAAAAAGCAGTGGATGTTGTCTGCACAGATTTTAGCAACGCTTTTGACCAGGTCCTGCATGTTGGTCAAGAAGGTTCAATTGCTTGACATTAGGGTTAGAGTAGTAAATTGGATGAGACATTTACTTCACAGGAGAAGCCAGAGAGTGGGAGCGGATGGTTGCATCTCTGACTGGAGGCCTGTGACTAGTGGAGTGCCGCAGGGAGTGGCGCTGGGTCCTCTGTTTGTCATCGATATCAACAATCTGGATGTTAATTTGGTAAACTGTATCAGCGAATTTGTGGATGACATCAGGATTGGGGATGTAATGGACAGCAAGAAAGGCTATCAAAGCCTGCAGCAGGAGCTGGACCAGCTGGAAAAATCTGATGAAAAATGGCAGATGGAATTTAATGCCGACATGTGTGAATTGTTGCACTTGGGATAACAAACCAGGGCAAAGCTTACACAGTGAACAGTCGGTGTTGAGGAGTGCTGTAGAACAGAGGGATCTGGGAATACAGGTCCATAATTCCTTGAAAGTGGCATCACAGGTAGATAGAACTTTAGGCACGTTGGCCTTCATAAATCAACGTACTGAGTACAGGAGTTGGGATATTATGTTGAAGTTGTATAAAATGTTGGTGAAGCCTAATTTGGACAATTGTGTACAGTTCTCATTACCTACCTACAGGAACAATATCAAGAAGATTGAAGGAGTACAGAGAACATTTACAAGAATGTTTCTGGGACTTGAGGACCTGAGTTATAGGAAAGGTTGAATAGGTTAGTACTTTATTCCCTGGAGCTAGGAGAATGAGGGGAGATTTGATAGAGGTTTGTAAAGTTATGAAGGGTATTGATAGGGTAAATGCAAGCAGGCTCGTTCCACTGAGATTGGGTGAGACTGGAACTAGAGGTCATGAGTTAAGGGTGAAAGATGAAATATTTAAAGGGAACATGAGGGGGAGCCTCTTCATTCAGAGAATGGTGAGAGTGTGGGAAGCTGCAAGCAGAAGTGGTGGATGCGGGTTCGGTTTCAACATTTAATGAGTATATATATGTCACCATATTCAACCCTGAGATTCACTTTCCTGTGGGCAAACTCAGCAAATCCATACAATAGTAATTATAACAGAATCAGTGAAAGACCGTTCAGCCAGGGCATTTAACCAGAGTGCAGTAGACAACAAACTGTGCAAATGCAAAAAGAAAAAACATAATATAAATAAATAAACAATAAATATCGACATTTCACTGGTGGGGCAACTGAAATTGAGTGAAGTTATCCCCTTTGTTCAAGAGCCTGATGGTTGATGGTTAACTCCTCCTGAACGTGGTGGTGTGAGTCCTGAGGCCCCTGTACTTTCTTTTGATGGCAGCAGCAGGAGGTGAGCATATCCTAGTGGTAGGTGTCCCTGATAATGGACGCTGCTTTCTTGTGACTGCGTTTCATGTAGATATGCTCAATGGTTGGGTGAACTTTAACCATGATGGACTGACCATATCCACTACTTTTTGTAGAATTTTCCATTCAAGGGCATTGGTGCTTCCATACCGGGCAGTGATGCAGTCAGTCAATACACCCTCCACTACACATCTATAGAAGTTTGTCAAAGTTTTAGATGCCATGCCAAATGTCCGCAAGCTCCTAAGGAAGTAGAAGTGCTGCTGTGCTTTCTTTGTAATTGCATCTAGGTGCTGGGTCCAGGACGGGTCTTCTGAAATAATAAAGTTAATAACCCTCTCCATTTCTGATCCTCCAATGAGAACAAGCTGATAGACTTCTGATTTCCTTCCCCTGAAGTCTATGATCAGCTCCTTGGTCTTGCTGACGCTGAGTGACAGGTTGCTGTGATGACACCACTCAGCCAGATTTTCAATCTCCTTCCTATAGGCTGGTTCTACACCACCACGTTTGATTCGGCCTATGACAATGGTGTTGTCAACAAACTTGAATATGGCGTTGCAGCTGCGCTTAGCCACACGTTCATGAGTGCCTTGTGGTGCACTGGTGATGATGGAGATTGTGGAGGAGATGTTGTTGCCGATCCAAACTGACTGGGGTCTGCAAGTGAGGAAACCTAGGATCCAATTACACAAGGAGGTATTGAGGCCAAAGTCTTGGAGCTTATTGATTAGTTTTGAGGGTATAATGGTATTAAGTGCTGAGCTGTAATCAATAAAGAGCATCCTGATGTAGATACTTTTGCTGTCCAGATGTTCCAGTGTTGTGTGAAGAGCCAATGAGATGGCATCTGCTGTGGACCTGTTACTTGGTAGGCAAATTGGAGCGGATCTAAGTTGCTTTTCAGGCAGGAGTTGATATGTTTCATCTCCAACCTCTCAAACACTTCATCACAGTGGACGTAAGTGCTACTGGGTAATAGCGAGGTCATTAATGGGTCATTATGCTGTTCTTGGGCACTGGTATAATTGAAGTCTGCTTAAGGCGGGTGGGTACACACACTGCCAAAGTGAGGGGTTAAAGATCTTGACGAACACACCAGCCAGTTGACCAGTGCAGATCTTTAGTCTGTGGCCAGGTACCCCTCCCAGGCCAGATGCTTTTTGTGGGTTCATCACACTCCGAAGACAGCTTGCATGTTGGCGTCAGAGACTGAAATCATAGATAATAACAGCAGAGGATGCTGTTGCAGCGTCTATTATTATTAAGTGCAACTGACGTAATAATTAGATCTTCCAAAATTTCCCCAAAGCAGCTGTAAAATGTTCTTTTTGCATCTCACTGTGTGATTTTAACCGTCTACAACACAGTGATTTACAACCACAGTCTGTCTATTCAGCATATTTTGTATTTATAAATGTAGTGAATTTACAGTCATTTTCTCTGAAGAATGCTTCTGCTTGGAAGTACTTCAAAATATAAGAAATCAAAACACCTGCTGCTTCTTGAAGAAGTGAAATAATTTTACATTGTACTTTGTATCTTTGGGATTCTACTTAGGTGACCTATGAAATCCTTTGTCACTTACATTATGTCAACATGATGCTTAGTATCTGTTCATGTGGTTTTTATTTAAGCTCATTAATCTGTTTGTTGTGTTCTCCCGGGTAGGTTGCGAAGAAACTTTCACTGAAGATGAATGAGGTGGATTTTTACGAGCCTTTCATGGGTGACTCAGTCACTATTCCTGATAAACCCTGTTCAGAGGAAGAAATTGTGGAGTTTATCCAAGAGCATAAAAGGTAGATATTTGAGAAGCTGCAGTGTGCAATTTCACTTAAAGACAACCGTGCCAGGAGTGGAGTGTTTACTTCTGGTGGGGCTTATAAATGTCCTTCTCAGGTAGTTCTGAAGAACTAGGCGTTCCCAATTTGACAATGGATTTGTTTTCTAACTGACTGGAAGTCTTATATTCTGCATTGCTGAGGTAGTGTATGAACAAGACCAGGTGAAGCTCCATCCTTGCTAATAGAAACAAGGACATGTTGCCTCACCAATTAGTAACGCTGAAACATAGTAACCGTCTTTGAAAGTGCAATTGTTCTGTTTTTAGATCAACTCTCAGGAAACTACGTCCAGAAGATGTATTTGAGACATGGGTAAGGCAATTGTGAAACTAATGATTTTCTAGTAATTAGTAAAGGTGTGAAACTAAATGTGGATGCCAAGGTAGTGCAGCAGTTAGTGCGATGCCAGTACAGCTGGGGGCATCAGAGTTCAGAGTTCAATTCTGATGTCATCCGTATGGAGTCTGTACATCTTTCCTGTGGGCTTTCTCTGGGTGCTCCGGTTTCCTCCCACAGTCCAAAGACATACCGGCTAGTACGTTAACTGGTCATTGTAAACTGTCCCATGATTAGGCTGGGGTTAAATCGGGGGTTGCTGGGTGGCGTAGCTTGAAGGGCCGGAAGATCTCGTTTCACGTTGTATCTCAGTAAATAAATAGAGTTCAATTCATTTTGTTTGAGAGAAAAATCTTAAGAGAAGAATAACAGGCACAAGGTGCACTGAGGAATAAACTGGCAGTGGCAACAAATAAGATTAAGTAGATGAAAATAGAAGAGACAGACTGGAGCAATTTATTGGAAATACAGCACAACATTTTGTTTTTGGTTTATTTCATGTTTAGGAGGATGACATGGATGGAATCCAAATTGTTGCTTTTGCTGAAGAAGAAGATCCAGGTAAATTTATTGAAAGCTGAAAATAAAATCTTAGCATGTGTAAAGGCTGGTTACCCCAATGCATATTTTCTCCTGACATCAACACTCTTGATTTAATCTCACCTTGCCTCTGCCTGTTTGCCATATGCTTTATCATTTAGGAGAGGGGAACAGGAGTAGACCATCTGGCTCAGTCATTCAATAAAACCATGGCTGACCTGCCTGTGGACTCAACTCCACCTGTCTCCTTTTTCTCCTTAACCCTTATTTCCCTCACTATGCAAAATCTATCTAATTATGTTTTAAATATATTTAATAGGGTAGCCACTACTGCTTTCCTGAGCAGAGAATTCCACAGATTCATAACTCGCTGAGAAAAACAGTTCCTCCTCATCTCCATCCTGAACCTACTCTCCTGAACCTTGCAGCTATGACCCTTAATTCTAGTCTCAATTACCAGTGGAAACAACCTTCCTAGCTTTATCTTATCTATCCGTTTCATAATTTTATATGTTTCTTGTCCCCTCTCATTCTTCTGATTCTCATTCCAGTGAATATATTCCTAGGTGACTAAATCTTACCTCATGTGCTAAGCCTGTCATCTCTAGAATCAACCTGGTGAATCTCTTCTGCACCACCTCCATAGCCAGTATATCTTTCTTCAAGTAAGGAGACCAGATTAGCACTCAGTACTCCAGTTGTGGCCTCACCAGTACCCTGTATAGTTACAGCATAACTTCCCTGTTATTAAATTCAGTCCGTCTAGCAATGAAAGCTATTTACCTTCTTGATAACCTGTTGCACCTGCAAACCAAACTTTAACAATTAATACACCATCACTCCCAATCTCTTGGAACAATAGCATGCTGCAACCTTCACCTTCAAAGTAATAACATGATCTTCTATTTTTTCCCTTCCAAGGTAGATGACCTCACATTTACCAACATTGCACTCAATGTGCCAGACAGACTTGCCCACTCTCTTAACCTATCTGTATCTCTCTGCAGACTCACTGCATCATTGTGCACTTTGCTTTTCCATTCAACACGCACAACATGCTGGAGGAACTCAGCAGGTCGGGCAGCATCCGTGGAAAAGAACAGTCAACGTTTCGGGCCGAGACCCTTCGTCAGGACCTGACAAAGGGTCTCAGCCCGAAACGTTGACTGTTCGTTTCCATGGATGCTTCCCGACCTGCGGAGTTCCTCCAGCGCATTGTGCGTGTTGCTTTGACCCCAGCATCTGCAGAGTATTTTGTGTTTGCTTTTCCATTCAATTCCGATCGTCAGCAAACTTAAATAAGCTACACTCAGCCCCTTCTTCCAAATCATTAATGTATATTACAACTAGTTGTGAGCCCAGCATCGATCCCTGTGGTACTCTGTTCAACACTGACTGCCAACTAGAGAAACAAGCATTTATCCCAACTCTGTATCTTCTGCTGGTTAACCAATTCCCTATTCGTGCTAATAAACTACTCCCCAAATCAATGCATCCTTATCTTATACATAAGCTTTTTATCCAGCACCTTCTTGAATGTTTTATGGAAATTAAAATGCACAACAGCTAGCTGTTCCCCCTTATCCACTGCACTCATTATATCCTCAAAGTAAGTTTGTCAGATGGGACCTGCCCTTCATGGATTCATAAACAACAGGAATTCTGCAGATCCATGCTGTGTCTGTCTGATGGAACCATTTATTTCCAGATGTCTCACTATTTCTTCCTCAATGATAGCTTTAAGCATTTTCTAACTATAGATGTTAAGCTAACAGGCCTATTGTCACCTGCCTTCTGCCTACATCCATTTTTAAACAGTGGCATGACAGTTGCAGTCACAGAAGCCTCATTACTATATCTTAGAAATATATCTATTTCTTTCAGTACCCTGGGATGCTTTCCATCCCTGATACTTTCCGTCGGAACCAGGGGACTTGCCTACCTTTAGCCCCATCGGTTTGCTCAGCAGCAACTCTTTAACGATAACAATTGTATCCAGGACCTGCATCCATAACGGCTCTCTTTAGCATGTTAGACGTCTCTTCCACTGTGAAGACTGACACAAAAAGTCATTTAAGACCTTGGCCATTTGCACATTACCCAATATTAATTCCCCATTCTCGTCTTCCAAGTGACCTACATTTTAGCCACCTTCTTCTGCTTCATATAATTATAGAAACTTTTAGTGTTTTTATATTTTGTGCTAGCTTACTTTCATAATCGTTCTTTCTTTATCACTTGCTTAGTGGTTCTTTGTTACTTTTTAAAAGTTTCCCCAGTCTTCCAGTTTCCCACTACTCTTGGCAATCCTCTGCAGTTTGATAATTTATAACGTATAAATATACATATAAATTATTAATAATTTATAATCTACATAAATAATTAATTTACAATCTATATAAATACTTTCTCTGACTTTCCCTTTCATTTTTCTGCTGAATTAGCAAGTAGATACAAAGTAATTATTGCAGTATGTATATATAGGTATGCATTCCGCTCATAACTGAACTCAAAGCAACTCAAAAAAAGATGAGAGCAGTTTAACAAACTGAAATATGTGTAATCTATAGCATATTTTTAAAAAATCTATACATATTAAACATGTCTTAAATCTACCTACACTTATAAAGATATCTTTACATATGTAGATAGTTTTAAGACATGTGCACCATAGTAGGGTAGCAGTTAGTGTGATGCTGTTACAGCTCAGGGTATTCCGAAGCTTCAAGTTCAATTCCAGCATCATCTGTGCGTTCTCCTCGTGACCACGTGGGTCTTCTCCGGATGCTCCGGGTTCCTCTCACGGTCCAGAGGTGTACCAGTTAGTAGATTAATTGGTCATTGTAAAGTGTCCTGTGATTAGGCAGGTGTTCAATAGTTAGGTTATTGGGCAGTGTGGCTGTTCTATACTGTGTCTCAAGATAAATAAATATGTCATTTAGATACCTAGATTATGATAAATTATTTGACTTTTTAAGGCACAAACCTTAAAAAGAATCATACCAGTCATTTCGGTGAATGATATGTATTTCATTATTAACAGGTACCAGGCAAGTTGCTGATGAAGTACGTGAAGTTGGTTTTAAGACTAGTCGAGTTAATTCGAACATGGAACATACTGTAGAATAGTATAGCACAGTACAGTGCAGCCCTTCTTGTGCCGACCTTTTAATCTACTCCCAGATCAATCTGAAGCTTCCCTCCTGCATCGCCATCATTTTTCTTTCATCCAGGTGGTTATGTAAGAGTCCCTTAACTGACCCTAGTGTATCTGTCTCTACCATCACCCCCAACAGAGCATGCCAAGTTCTTACCACTTCCTCTGACATCCCTCCTATATTTTCCACCAATCACCTTAAAATTGTGCACTTTCATATTAACCATTACTGCCCTGGGAAAAGACACTGGCTGCACGCTCTATCAATGCTTCTTATCATCTTATACACCTCTATCAAGTCACCTCTCATCTTGCTTTACTTCAAATAGAAAATTTCTAGCTTGTTCAACCTTTCCTCATAAGACATGCTCCCTAATCCAGCCAGCAATCTGATGAATCTCTTCTGCATTCTATCTAAAACTTCCACATTCCTCCTATAATGAGGCGACCATAACTGAAAAAAGTACTCCAAATATTGTCTAACAAGAGTTTTATAGAGTTGCAAAATACCTTGTGGCTCTTGACCTCAATCCTTGGACTGATGAAAACCAACACACTGTACGGCTTCTTAACAATCCTATCTACTTGTGTGGCAACTTTGTGATATGGACCCCAAGATCACTCTGTTCCTTCACACTGCTAAGAATCCTGTCATTATCCTTCCACTCTGCCTTCAAGATTAGCCTTCCAAAATGTACACCTCTCAGCCCAGCTCTGCATTCATAGTCATAATCATAGTCATAGTCATACTTTATTGATCCCGGGGGAAATTGGTTTTCGTTACAGTTAAATAATTAAATAGTAATAAAACCACACATAATTAAATAAATTAATACATAATTTAATATGTAAATTATGCCAGGAAATAAGTCCAGGACCAGCCTATTGGCTCAGGGTGTCTGACCCTCCAAGGGAGGAGTTGTAAAGTTTGATGGCCACAGGCAGGAATGACTTCCTATGATGCTCTGTGTTGCATCTCGGTGGAATGAGTCTCTGGCTGAATGTACTCCTGTGCCCAACCAGTACATTATGCCATATTTCCCTGGATCCCATGCCTCCTAACTTTCTGAATGAGTCTACCATAGGGAACGCCTTACTAATACACATACACCACATCCACTGCTCTATGTCATGTCATCTGCATTAGTTGGGTGTATAAAGGGAGGGCAAGAGGATGAATACAGGGCCCTGGTGGAAGAATTATTCAAATGATGCAAGCTGAATCATCTGCAGCTTAGCATCGGAAAGACAAAGGAGAGGGTGATGGACTTTAGGAAGTCTAAGCCTGTACTGTTCCCTGTTGCTACTGATGTTGAGGACGTGGATGTGGTGAGGACCTACAGGTACCTGGTGGTGCACCTGGATGACAGACTTGAGTGGAGCACCAACACAGAGGCTGTGTACAAGAAGGGCCAGAGACCTCTTCTAATATTTGTATATAAGACCATAAGATATAGGAACAGAAGCAGGCCATCCAGCCCATTGAGTCTGCTCCACCATTCAATCATGGGCTGATTCAATTCTTCCAGTCAACCCCACTCCCCTGCCTTCTCCCCATACCCTTTGATGCTCTGGCTAATGAAGAACCTATCTATCTCTGCCTTAAATGCACCCAATGACTTGGCCTCCACAGCTACTCATAGCAACAAATTCCACAGATTTATCAACCTCTGACTGAGGTAATATTTTGCATCTCTGTTCTAAATGGACGCCCTTCAATCCTGAATTCATGCCCTCTTTTCCTAGAATCCCCTACCATGGGAAATAACTTTGCCATATCTAATCTGTTCAGGCCTTTTTACATTTGGAATGTTTCTATGAGATCCCCTCTTATTCTCCTGAACTCCAGGGAATACAGCCCAAGAGCTGCCAGATGTTCCTCATACAGTAACCCTTTCATTCCTGGAATCATTCTTATGAATCTTCTCTGAACCCTCTCCAATGTCAGTATATCCTTTCTAAAATAAGGAGCCCAAAACTGCACACAATACTCCAAGTGTGGTCTCATGAGTGCCTTATAGAGCCTCAACATCACATCCCTGCTCTTATATTCTATATCTCTAGAAATGGGTGCCAACATTGCGTTCGCCTTCTTCACAACCGACTCAAACTGGAGGTTAACCTTTATGGTATCTTGCACAAGGACTCCCAAGTCCCTTTGCATCCCTGCATTTTGAATTCTCTCCCCATCTAAATAATAGTCTGTCCGTTTATTTCTTTCACCAAAGTGCATAACCATACACTTTCCAACATTGTATTTCATTTGCCCCTTCTTAGCCCATTCCCCTAAACTATCTAAGTCTCTCTGCAGGCTCTTTGTTTCCTCAACACTACCTGCTGCTCCATCTATCTTTGTATCATCGGCAAATTTAGCTACAAATCCATTAATACCATAGTCCAAATCATTGACATACATAGTAAAAAGCAGCAGTCTGAACACCGACCTCTGTGGAACTCCACAGGTAACCAGCAGCCAGCCAGAATAGGATCCCTTTATTCCCACTCTCTGTTTTCTGCCGACCAGCCAATGCTCCACCCATGCTAGTAACTTCCCTGTAATTCCATGGGCTCTTATCTTGCTAAGCAGCCTCATGTGCAGCACCTTGTCAAATGCCTTCTGAAAATCCAAGTACACCACGTCTACTGCATCTCCTTTGTCTACCTTGCTTGTAGTAGGTTTGTCAGGGAGGATTTTCCTTTCAGGAAACCATGCTGGCTTTGGCCTATCTTGTCATGTGCCTCCAGGTACCCCGTAATCTCATCCCTAACAATCGATTCCAACAACTTCCCAAACACTGATGTCAGGCTAACAGGTCTAAAGTTTCCTTTCTGCTGCCTCCCACCCTTCTTAAATAGCAGAGTAACATTTACAATTTTCTGGTCATTTGGTAAAATGCCAGAATCTATTGATTCTTGAAAGATCATCGTTAATGCCTCCACAATCTCTCCAGCTACTTCCTTCTGAACCCAAGGGTGCATTCCATCGGGTCCAGGAGATTTATTCACCCTCAGACCATTAAACTTCCTGAGCACTTTCTCAGTGATAATTTTCATTGCACATACTTCACTTCCCTGTCGCTCTTGAATGTCCAGTATACTCCAGACATCTTTCACTATGAAGACTGATGCAAAATACACATCCAGTTCCTCTGCCATCTCTGCATTTCTCATCACAATATCTCCAGCATCATTTCGTATTGGTCCTGTTTCTAACCTCGACTCTCTTTTACCCTTTATATACTTAAAAAAGCTTTTAGTAGCTTCTTTGATATTAGTCACCAGCTTCCTTCCATAACCCACCTTTTCCTTCCTAATGACCTTCTTAGTTTCCTTCTGCAAAGTTTTAAAAGCTTCCCAATCCTCTATCTTCCCACTAGCTTTGGCTTCCTTGTATGCCCTCTCTTTTGCTTTTACTTTGGCTCTGACTTCACTTGTCAGCCATGGTAGTGTCCTTCTTCCAGTCGAAAATTTCTTCTTATTTGAAATATATCTGTCTTGCACTTCCTTCATGTTTTTGCAGAAACTCCAGCCATTGCTGCTCTGCTGCCCTTCCTGCAAGTGTCCCTTTCCAGTCAACTTTGGCCAGTTCCCCTCTCATACCATTGTAATTTCCTTTATTCCACTGAAATACCGACACATTGGATTTTATTTTTTCCCTCTCAAATTTCAATGTGAACTCGATCATATTGTGATCACTGTTCCCTAAGGGTTCCTTAACCTTAAGTTCTCTTATCACCTCCGGATCATTGCACAACACCCAATCCAGCACAGCCGATTCCCCTCGTGGGCTCAACAACAAGCTGTTCTAAAATGCCATCCATTTGACAATCTACAAATTCTCTCTCTTGATGTCTGGTTCTGACCTGGTTTTCCCAATCCACTTTCATGTTAAAATCCCCAATGATTATCATGACATTGCCTTTCTGACACGCATTTTCTATCTCCTGCTGTAATTTGTAATCCACATCCCAGCTGCTGTTTGGAGGCCTGTATACAACTGCCATTAGAATCCTTTTACACTTACCATTTCTTCAATCCTATGTCATCTCTTTCTAATGATTCAATATTATTTCTTATACACAGAGCCACAGCACCCCCTCTGCCTACTAACCTATCTTTTCGATACACCGTATATTTTTGGATGTTCAGCTCCCAATGGCAGCTATCCTTTAGTCAAGTTTCAGAGATGGCCACAACGTCATTTTGTCAATCTGCAGACCAATTTCAAGATCATCCATTTTATTCCTTATGCTGCGTGTATTCAAATATAACACTTTCAGTCCAGTATTTGTTGCTTTCTGTTTTAACTGCACCATGCCTCTATTGCCCTGTAATTCATGCCACTGGCTTTGATTAAGCCTCATCTCCTGCCTGTTCTTTATGTAATCTCTGTTGCATGCTATCTTTGATTCATTTCTGTTTTCCCCTTCCTCAACCCTATCACTCCAGTTCCCATCCCCCTGCCAAATTAGTTTAAACCCTCCCTAACAGCGCTATTAAATGTGCCCACTAGGATATTGAACCCTTTTGGGTTCAGGTGTAACAGGTTGTACAGGTCATACCTCCCCCAGAAGAGGGCCCAATGATCCAGGAATCTGAAGCCCTGCTCCCTGCACCAGTCTCTCAGCCACACATTAATATGCCTGATCATCCTATTCTTGCACTTGCTAACACGTGGCACAGGCAGCAATCCTGAGATTACTATCCTAGAGGTCCTGCTTTTCAGCTTTCTACCCAACTCCCTGAGTTCTCTCTTCAGGAACCTCCTCCCTTTTCCTATCTATATCATTGGTACCAATAGGTACCAAGACTTCTGAATGTTCACCGTCTCCCTTCAGAATACTCTGCACCCGATCTGATACATCCCGTACCCTAGCATTTGGGAGGCAACACACCATTCATGTATCTCTATCAGGCTGACAGAACCTCCTGTCTGTTCCCCTCACTATGAAATCCCCTATGCCTACCGCATTCCTCATCTTCCTCTTTCCCTTCTGCACCACGGATCCAGGCTCAGTGCCAGAGACCCGATCACTGTGGTCAGCCTCTGTCAGGTCATCCCCCTCAACCGCAACCAAAATGAATTAACGATTACTGAGGGAGATGGCCACAGGGGTGCTCTCTACTATCTGAACTCTTCCCTTCCCTTCCGTGACTGTCACCCACTTATCTAACTCCTGCAGCCTCTGGGTGACTAACTCCCTGTAGCTCCTATCTATCTCTTGCTCACTTTCCCTAATAAGCTGTAGGTCATCAAGCCGCAGCTCCAGATGACACAGTCTCTCAGGAGCTGCATCTCGGTGCACCTGGCGCAGAACTGGCCATCTGGGAGACTGGAGGTCTCCCAGGATTCCCACACCCGACACCCAGAGCAAAATACTAACTCTACAGACATGCTCTCTATTCCTTTAAAAAAAATGCAAAGAAAAACCAAAAACGAAGTTCACTTACCTCGCTGAAGCCTGAATGAGCCAAAGCCTGTTGCCAATATCTGTGCACTTGTAATGCTACCGTGTCACTGTAGTTTCCTTTGCGATCAATAAAGTATCTATCTCTCTATCTTCATCAATTTATTTTTTCAGTTGAGTTAAGTTGTTTTCCGATCTTGGCAATCCATTTGCAAACGTTTTGTCACCGTGTGAGTAGACATCATCAGTGCACCAATCACTTGTGTTCTCTGAATGCTTGATCTTTATATACTTATCAATCAGTTGATTGGTTGTCATTTACAGACACTCAATTGTAACGTGATAGGTTGCATGATAAACTCTGCATCTTCTGGAATGTTGCCCGCATTGGCTTATAAATGGGATGGAGGTCTACATGTCTGATACAGAATTGTTTGTGCAAAACCATGCTTCTAGGAATTCTCTTGCATGCCCATGTTTGCTTGCGCCATGACTTTTATTGAAGCCCAGTCGAATTTGTGCTCCTCTCGATCTCCATGGATAGAGACTACGGTGAGTTGGTCTTGTCACCTTACAGCCAGTTGATGTTCATGGATCCTTGTGGGTAGTTCTCTTCTCAGTTTGGCTGACGTAATATTTGCTGTAGTCCCCGCATTGGATTTGTAGACCACATTGGTCATGTCCAATAGCTTGGCTCGTTCTTTAGGTCTGCAAAGTATTCAATGTTGCTGTCGGTTTATGTGTGACCGAAATTCAATGTTCTTGGAGCAGTTGGGCTGTCATTTCCGAGGTACTTCGAATGTCTGGAAGGACAACTGGTTTGGTCACTTCTTGATTGGAGTGTTTATTTCATCACTTCCTCAAAAAATTTGGGCAGGTTTGCGAGGCATGGCCTGCACCTCAGAAAGCCATGCTGACTACACCAAATCAGACTATGCTTTTCCAACTGCTCATAGATTCTGTCTCTAAGCATCATCTCCTATAGTTTGCTCACCACTGATGTAAGACACACTGGTCTATAATTCCCAGAATTACCCCTATTCCTTTCTTGAACACAAGAATTACATTTGCCACTCTCCAGTCTTCTGATACTACTCCTGTGGCTAGTGAGGACACAAAGATCATCACCAAAACTGCAGCAATGCCTTCCCTTGCTTCCCATAGTAACCTGGAGTGGATCACAACCGGCCCTGGGGATTTATCTATGCTAATGTTTTCCAAAAGTTACAGCACATTCTCTTTCTTAACATCGATGTGTTCCAGCGTATTAGCCTGTTCTACATTGCCCTTATATTCATCTGGATCCCTGTTATGAGTGAATAGCAAAGTATTCCTTAAGGACCTTCCCTACCTCCTCTGACTCCAGGTATATTTCCTCTTTTATCCCTGATTGATCTTGCCCTTACTCTAGTCATCCTCCCCTTCTTCCTGTACAGGAAGAAACCTTGGGGTTTTCCTTAATCCTATTCATCAAGGTCTTCTCATGACACCTTCTAGATCTCCTAAGTCTCTTCTTAAGCTTCTTCTTGCTACCTTGTAAGTCTCAAGAGCCCTGAATGATCCTTGATTCCTAAATCTTAAGTATGCTTCTTTCTTCCTCTTGACTAAACGTTCCACATCTCTTGTCAACCTTGCTTCCTTCACTCTACTATCCTTTCCCGGCTCCAATGGGACAAACCAATCGGAACCTCATGCTAGTGCTTCCTAAACAACCTCCACATTTCCGTAGTACATTTCCTTGAGAACATCTGTATCCAATTTACACTAACATGTTCCTTCCTAATAACATCATAATTTGCCCTCCATCAATTAACTACTTTCCCACAATGTCTGCTTCTGTCTCTGTTAAACGCTATGCCAACAGTTAGTGGTTATTGATGGTTGACATTTACTATATCTTTAAAGTTCAAGCAGTGGTGTGAATGATCAGATCATTAGTGCATTTGGCCTCTTAAATTCTGGTAGGTATACTTATGATATTGAAATATCTCAAAATGTTTCAATCTCAATCGTTACTTTGAAGTCCAAAAACCTGTTACGTTAAAATTTTAAAGATAAATGGTGCAGATGCTGGATATTTGAAATAAAAACTGAAAATCCTGGAGACACCTGTAAAGTCAGGCAGCATCTGTAGGAAAGGGAAACAGAATTAAAATTTCAGGTCTGAGACTTTTTGTCAGAACTGTCTCTTTAGTCACTTCCTGTGTTGAATGGTTAACTAAATATGCCAAGGACATCCATATTTGTGCAAAAGAACTGTTGTCCTTTCCGAATTTGATCAGGAGCAGGCAGGCAGGCAGGCAGAGAAAATTCTGGCTGAGAGTTGTTCAGCTGTCTTCCTGCATCTCACTGTGGGACATTCTGCCAGAGTTTAAAATCAGGTGTTGAATGTTTTCATCTAAGAATAGAGTACACATTCAAATAGTGAACTAAAGAGGGGAACATATTACCCAAGGTATTTTCTGCAGGAGTTCCACAGAACACTATTGTATCGCAGGCAAACAGCTCTGTGGAGTAATTGAAAAATATTGTTATTCCTACAAGGAAGGGTAATAATTGAATTTCTCTTTGCACAGTATGTTTTAAAATGTTTTAAAAGTGCTTTGGCATTCAGCTGCCATGCTCTGAATTGACTGGATGTGGCTGAGAGCAGCAGGTTGAAAGAAAGGGGACATTTCACCACATGGATCCTCCCAAGTAGCAAACTGTCCATTAGATTCTGATAAACTTAATTCAAAGTTTGGCCTTGCATATAATTTTCTCTCAGTTTGCCCTTTGCTGAAGATGGAGGCTAGTGCAGGAAAGTGGTGCTGAGATTAAAATTCTGGCCAGATTTTACTCAATGGCATATCAAGTCTGAGGATCTGAATACAAATTTCTGCTTCTGTTTCTTGTATTTCTCATGATCTATGGTTGTGCATCATTCTGTCTGCTAGTCTGAGTTACCATATTCCCTATTTCAAAAACATGACATCTTACCCAAGTTAAAAATAATCAGAATCCATCTACCCTATTTAACTCAATGAGGTGATGTGGTAGCACAGATAGCAGATAGTGCAATCGCTCTACCGTGCCTGCAAGCATCAACTGGGGTTCAATTCCCACCACCATCTGTAAGGAATTCCCACGTTCTCCCCTTGACTGCTTGGGTTCCCTCTAGGTGCTCCTGTTTCCTGCCACATTCCAAAGACGTACAGTTACGGTTGGTGGAACATGGGCATGCAGTTATGGTGCTGGAACCATGGCAATACCTGCAGGCCGCCCCATCGCAATCCTTGAACTGTGTTAGTTGTCGATGCAAATCTACGTATTTCACTATATGTTTCAAAGTACATGTGACAAATAAAGCTTATCTTTATGATACTAGAGGATTTTTCTATGAGTCACAAAACACATGGAAATGTTTCAACTTTATAGTTTGCGCTTTGAGCAAACCAATTAGAAGAATCAGAATCCGGTTTATCAGGTTTAGGAGTGGGAATTAGGCCTAATCTTTTATCTTGGCACCACTTTCTTGCACAAACCCCTGTATCGTTTGTTTCCACCGAACATAAGGAAAATTGTCCCTTTCTTGAATATACTTGGTGACAGAACAGAAAATACCAAAGATTCACAAGCGAAGTAATAAGAACATAAGAAAACAGAGCAGGAGTGGGTCATGTGTCGAATCATAGATGGTTGTTATCTCCCATCTCTTATCCCCTTCACCCCACACAAAAAAAAATCTCACTCCCTCAGCCTCTACCAGGTTAGGATCATCAAATTTGGTGCTGTGCGGGAGGGAATCTGGGCTTCTATTACACAGTATCCTTAAAACTGCTGGTCTTAACATGAATGCATGATATATGTACCTTGACATGTCTCTGTACATTAAAATGCTAGATGTGGTTCGATGGTTAAAAGATCAGAAAGGACAGAAAATGGGAATTGAGGAGGAATAATAGTATTGACAAAATAGCTTACAGTGGTAAAAAGTACTCTGTTATGGGTGAATCGGCAGCAGGCAAAATTAACTTAGAGTAACCCTTCCCACAGAAGGCTATAGATATTGGGTTAATTTACAAGGCAAAGGTCAACAGGTTTTTTTATTGAATAAGGGTACACTATCAATGGCAGTTAAATAAGGTTCAAACCAAAAATTAGCAGTTATCTATAGGTTAAAGGAGTTGAAAGGCTGAATGTATGCATGTGTGCAATTCATATAGCAGAATTTTATATTTTTTCATGTTTCTTAAGACAGATAAGGAAACCACTCAACTCATCAAGCACATACGGGCTCTCAGAGCATTCCAGTCAGACCCATTCCCTCACTTAATTCCTTATATCCCATTCTCCCTCACATGCCCCACTCAGGGCAGCTTAGAGAGCCAGTTAACCACCTGGAACACATGGGAGAACCAAAGCAGACACGGGGAGAGCGTGCAAACTTCAGTCAGCACCTGACATCAGGATGGACCTGGCTCTGTAGGGCCGTGCTGCCCTGCTCTGCAGTGCAAATGTATTAATATCATATTAAAAATACTTATTATAAGGTGCAAAGTTCGTAGCACAAAGCTGGTGCTTGTCTCCACAAAATTTGTGGCTTTGCTATCAGGTGGGAACTTCCCTCTGTCTGCCTATCAGCTCTTCTCACCTGGATCCAACTACTGCTTCACCCCTTCCCTCAACTTTCTATACTGGCACTTCCCCCTCTAATTTGCAGTCCAGATAAAGGGCCTTGACCCAAAACAACAAATTGTCCATTTTCCTCCACTGATGCTGCCTGACCCACTGAGTTTCTCTAGCACCTGGCTTTCTGCTCCTGATTCTGGCATTAGCAGGCTTGTGTCTCCATGGTCTATTTGTTTTATTAAAAAAAAATCTAGGTTTCTTCCATGAGGATAATTGGGAAATTTCTATGGCTTCACAGACGGTTATGAATTTCTATCAATTTTGAAAGAAGTAGCAAGAGAAAACACGAACAATCCAGACCTAAGCATTGTGTGGATCGACCCTGATGACTTCCCTCTGGTGAGTACCAATGTCATACAGTATTCACACAAATTATGTAACAAGTGCTTTGTGGCAGTAATTTGAGCTTCTCTGACTATTTTAGTTGTTTACTTACTGGGAGAAAACCTTCAAGATCAACCTTCACAGACCTCAGATTGGAGTGGTGAACGTCACTGATGTAAGTTGAACCATCAACTTCTAAGAGTTCTCTTCCAATCTTTTGTTAACACTGACATTTTGCCATGATCTGTGGATTAGGGTACATGTTCACAGGTAGATTTGACTGTGATTTTATATAGCAACATGTTTGCGTTTGATCATTACTACAAATTCACTTACGGTTATATGTGAGTCTCTATTTGATTATGTGTGTGACCTTAATCAATTCCTGTGTAGATACAATAATTTAAATATACAGTTAAGCATATGTGCTGATTTAGAGTCTTGGATATGACTTCTCTTACAACCCAGTCAGAGAAGTTTTGAATTTGTGGGACACTTTGGAGGAAGAACATCATGGATGTTTTATTAAAAATGATAAGTGTAATATTATTTTAGACCATAGACCATAAGACGTAGGAGCATTTTGTTATTAATCATCTTCCTAAAGAGGTAATATAATGAAAGAATGATGTGAGACTGAGAAAGAAACCAGGGGGCTTACCAGGTCTGTGCTAACTTTCTGAAGGACACTCCTCCCGCCCCACAACAGCCCTGTAAATCTTGCCGCTTTAAGTATCAGTCCCATTACCAAAATCTGCTACAAATACATTTACACTCCAAATAGTAATAACTTGCTGTTAGATCCTGTTTCACCTTTCTACCTATTATATATTTTCTCTGATTCTTTCTGGTTGTTTTGCTAATTACCATTAATGTGCTGGCCAGATTTCTTCCCATTGTAAGCAGCTTGTTATATATGAATGCTCCTCCTTATTTTTCACACCTGTATCTGATGTATTAACCTTCTCTAACTCAGTTTTTCTCAGTTCAAAGAAGTTTGAGTTTATTATCACAGAGAAATACAAAATAGATGGATGGTTTGCCATTCTGCATCAATGATGTAGAAGGTGCCTTTAACTGTGCTACGTAGGTGCAGAAATATTATTACACTGATGCAATAGGGAATAATAGTCCTGAGTATTTGGGCAGTTTTTTTTTCTAGTTGGATTCAGTGACTTTAGTTAAAAAAAATGGCTTTTGCTGAATTACTTCAAGATTACTTTGTCTTCTGGTAATGAGTTTATCTGGTGGATTTATGCATTGGCTGATTTAGAAGCATTATCATGTTACAAGAAGCTGATAGTTTGTAACACGCGCTATCAATACACCATGAGTTGTGTATTAACACTGTGATGTTAATATCTTGTGCCTTAAGGCTGACAGTGTTTGGATGGACATTAAAGACGATGATGATCTACCATCACCTGATGAACTAGAAGAATGGCTTCTTGACGTTCTCTCAGGAAAAGTTAATACAGAAGATGATGATGATGATGATGATGATGACGACGATGATGATGACGATGATGACGACGATGATGACGACGATGATGATGATGGCGATGATGACGATGATGACAATGACTAATGTTTTTCATTTATTAGCAATTAGCGACAATTTGAATAAAATCATTCTAAATGTTTAAAGGTATTTCAAAAAGACAGTATTTGTAATTTGAGACAAATATTTGAAATAACTTCAAATTCTCATAGCAATCAAAGTAAAAGATCAGATTTTAAAATGAAAAGCTACTGATTTATAAATCTTACTCTGTTGACTTTTTTTATTCTAAGTTTCATCATTTCCATCGTGGCTTTCAGCACCTAAGATCAACTAGACATTCTTTACAGTTAATGAAATATAATTTAAATGTTATTGTAATATGGAAGTCACAGGTCAGTCTAATTGCATACAATCTACAAACAGTTGAGGTAATACAGGTTGAGTGCCCCTTATCCATAAATCCAAAAAATCAAAATCTGAAGAACTCCAAAATCCAAAATATTTTTGAGCGCTGACATGACATCACAAATAGAAAATTCCACAAGGTACTGGGAAGGTCCCCAGGCGATGCACAGGTCTTTGCGCTCCACAGACGGTTCTGAGAAGTGATCTCACATATGTAATGAACAGAAGTTAATGAAAAATAGATAAAACACTGCATAAAGCAAAAAGTGAAGATCTCAATTGTGGATTGAAAGGGTAGATCTGTTGCTGGCAGAGTGAACATTCGCTGCTTAATGGTACGCTGACCATGAAACAAGCAAGGTCTATCATGATGAACTGGAAATTGACTGTAAGTGTGAACATTCAGCAGGCTGGTTCCTCATATTTCAGAAGATGCATGGCCTTAAATTTTTTAAGATTTAAAAATATTTTAAAGATAAAACATCTGCTAATGAAAATCTAACATCAGAACGTCTAACATGCTGATTAGTTTTAAACCTGTCATAAAACCTAAAGTAAAATACAAATACAGTGAACTGTGACCTTTTAATCAAAACTCAGCATCGTAAGTGGAGACTGAAAGCCTGCTGTTGTTTGTTGTTGTTCAACAGCTGATTCAGTTATTTTCCTAATCCTGTTGTGTTGCTTTTGTTACCCTGCGCACATTATATTCTCATCACATTAATAGTATGTAATAATTTTTACTGTTAAGTACATATGTGTGATGAACAAGTGTAAGACAAAGATTTCAGGGTCTGAACTGATGACGATCCCAAGCTACCTCATTATATATTCCAAAATCAGAAACACTTCCAGACCCAAGCCTTTTGAACATAGAACATAGAATAATACAGCACATTACAGGCCCTTCGGCCCACAATGTTGTGCCAACCCTCAAACCCTGCCTCCCATATAATCCCCCACCTTAAATTCCTCCATATACCTGTCTAGTAGTGTCTTAAATTTCACTAGTGTATCTGCCTCCACCACTGACTCAGGCAGTGCATTCCACACACCAACCACTCTCTGAGTAAAAAACCTTCCTCTAATATCCCCCTTGAACTTTCCACCCCTTACCTTAAAGCCATGTCCTCTTGTATTGAGCAGTGGTGCCATGGGGAAGAGGCACTGGCTATCCACTCTATCTATTCCTCTTATTATCTTGTACACCTCTATTATGTCTCCTCTCATCCTCCTTCTCTCCAAAGAGTAAAGCCCTAGCTCCCTTAATCTCTGATCATAATGCATACTCTCTAAACCAGGCAGCATCCTGGTAAATCTCCTCTGTACCCTTTCCAATGCTTCCACATCCTTCCTATAGTGAGACAACCAGAACTGAACACAGTACTCCAAGTGTGGCCTAACCAGAGTTTTATAGAGCTGCATCATTACATCGCAGCTCTTAAACTCTATCCCTCAACTTATGAAAGCCAATTCCCCATAAGCTTTCTTAACTACCCTATCTACCTGTGAGGCAACTTTCAGGGATCTGTGGACATGTACCCCCAGATCCCTCTGCTCCTCCACACTACCAGCTATCCTGCTATTTACTTTGTACTCTGCCTTGGAGTCTGTCCTTCCAAAGTGTACCACCTCACACTTCTCCGGGTTGAACTCCATCTGCCACTTCTCAGCCCACTCCTGCATCCTATCAATGTCTCTCTGCAATCTTCGACAATCCTCTACACTACCTACAACACCACCAACCTTTGTGTCATCTGCAAACTTGCCAACCCACCCTTCTACCCCCATATCCAGGTGGTTAATAAAAATCACAAAAAGTAGAGGTCCTAGAACAGATCCCTGTGGGACACCACTAGTCACTCCCTTCACCATGACCCTCTGCCTTCTGCAGGCAAGTCAATTCTGAATCCACCTGGCCAAACTTCCCTGGACCCTATGCCTTCTGACTTTCTGAATAAGCCTACCTTGTGGAACCTTGTCAAATGCCTTACTAAAATCCATATAGATCACATCCACTGCACTACCCTCATCTATATGCCTTGTCACCTCCTCAAAGAACTCTATCAGGCTTGTTAGACACAATCTGCCATCCACAAAGCTATGCTGACTGTCCCTGATCAGACCACGATTCTCTAAATACCCATAGATCCTATCTCTAAGAATCTTTTCCAACAGCTTTCCCACCACAGATGTAAGGCTCATTGGTCTATAATTACCTGGACTGTCCCTACTACCTTTGTTGAACAAGGGGACAACATTCGCCTCCCTCCAATCCTCTGGTACCATTCCCGTGGACAACGAGGACATAAAGATCCTAGCCAGAAGCTCAGCAATCTCTTCCTTCGCCTCGTGGAGCAGCCTGGAGAATATTCCGACAGGCCCTGGGGACTTATCCATCCTAATGTATTTTAACAACTCCCAACACCTCCTCTGCCTTAATATCAACATGCTCCAGAACATCACCCTCACTCATATTGTCCTCACCGTCATCAAGTTCCTTCTCATTGGTGAATACGGAAGAGAAGTATTCATTGAGGACCTCGCTCACTTCCACAGCCTCCAGGCACATCTTCCCACCTTCCCACCTTGGATAAGTGGTAGTCAACCTGAAGTCACATGATCAACTTTTTACAAACAGACTTTTATATTCAGTGGGTGCATATGACTATCCAACATTCTTTTGGTACTGCACAGGAAGGATCAGTCTAGTTATGTGCTCATGTTATAAAACTTATCCTTCTACCTCAGAGATAAACGTTCTGCCTTTTAACTGAGGCAGACTCTGCAAATTACATTTCAGGTATTTTCTTTAGTTGAATAAAAAGACAAGCATATAAAGATTAATTTGTTCCAGTGGATACTGCACTCATTTAACCAATACCAACTTAATCTTATCTATATTCAATTTGTAGACACAGTCCAATATCACACAACACTTGACTGACAACTTCTGTTCAACATTACATGACATATGATGATTTGCATATTGGTACCACACTGTGTAAAACAGAAGTTCGGCTCAATGCTCCCAACGCAAATCCACCAAATGTTTATTTGATAATAGCCTAAATGCCTGACAATTCTCCACTAAAAGCTGCAAACCTAAAATCTACATTTGCTATAGTCAGATTTTTGACTTTAGGGGGCAGTTCTAATCTCAAATATGATAAGTGTATAATTTTAATTTTAAACATTAGGCATACATTCTTTTTCCACATTAGTTCTATATGATAGGCATTGTTTTACTTTCCACCAGGATGCCAGCCAACACAAACCATTGAACTATGTACATTGCCAGTAAATGATAACCTAGTGCAATGCAAAAACAAAGCATTAAATTATTTTAGCAAAAAATAATTATTCAAGATTGACTGAGAGTTAAGCAACTTTCTATAAAAACTGAAAGTGTGCTATAACATTCAAAGGAAAAAAATAGAAGCATTATTGTACAAGACACAGTAAGGAAAGTTCTGAAATACATGTCATGTGTGATGGCAAGCAAAGCTACTGGACGGATGATGCTAATGAGAGAGATAACAGAAGACAATGGAGAAACATTCAAAATGCTAATAAGAGAGAAGAGAGAGATTAACGAGAAAGCAACACAATTCAGATATTGACAGACCGTTTGCTTTGAACCTGAACTGTTTGAAGTTTGATGGACAGGTGATACCCCAGCAGGGAGATAAAAAGAGCGGGTTTGCTAAGGCATGACATGCCACGGGACCCTGGAAAGAGCAGTGTGCCCCACAAGTTGGTGTGAGTTTGGAGGACCGGTTCGCGGGAATCGATCAGAGGCTCACAGGGTGTAAGGGTATGATCGGTGGGAACTTTGGGTGTGTGTCCGCCCTTGCCTGGGTGCCAGGTTCACCGCGGAAGAACTGTCGTATCCGGAATGGAGGGGTCACAGTCGGTCACCGCAGTGGAATCAGAAGACATCAAAAGGTCTGCCCGAAACCAACTGCATCTCTCACTCTCTCTCTCTCTCCCCCAACGGTAAAACAACAGCGATTACTTCGAACTGCACTAAACTGAACTGAACTCTGTTTCACTTAAGACTGATCATTTTACCCCTAGACTGCGATAGAGCTTAGTTGATTCCTATTACCCTATTTCTGTGTATATGTGTGTATTATCATTGCTAACCTGTTACATTTATATCCTTGCAATTAGTGTACTGTATTACTTATTTCTTTAATAAAACTTTATTAGTTCCTGGTAATCACAGACTCCAACGAGCGTTCCATTTCTGCTGGTTTGGCAACCCAGTTACGGGGTACGTAACATACAGAAAAAGAAATCAAAGAATAACTGGAAGTCACTTCCTGAAACAAGTATTTACATTTTAAACTGAAACGCTATTTCTCCTCTTCTTATAAGCTTTTGCATCTAATGAATTCTAAATGAAATTAAATGATTAAAAACTCTTTATGTAGTGGTTCTTAGAATCAAATAATACTCATATTTTAAAAATAAAGTGGATATATTTCCTGAATGCCGGAATATGCATAAAAGTACAAATTTAACTGTAATTGTTGGACCGACTATACTTCATTAGGAGTTTTAAGAGCGACTATACTTCATTAGGAGTTTCAATAAATACACTCAAAAACTTCTATGGATGTACCGTGGAGAGCATTCTGATGGGTTACATCACTCTCTGGTATGGGGTGGGGGGAACTACTGCACAGGACCGAAGGAAGCAGCAGAGGGTTGCAAATTTAGTCGGCTCCATCTTGGATACTAGCCTACAAAGTACCCAGGACGCCTTCAGGAGCGGTGTGTCAGAAAGGCAGCATCTATTATTAAGGACCTCCAACAGCCAAGGCATGCCCTTTTCTCACTGTTACCATCAGGTAGGAGGTACAGAAGCCTAAAGGCGCACACTCAGCGATTCAGGAACAGCTTCTTTCCCTCTGCCATCTGATTCCTAAATGGACATTGAACCTGTGAACGCTACCTCACTTTTTAAATATATATTATTTCTGGTTTTTTGCACAATTTTTAATCTAATCATGTTGTTCCATTGTTTAAAAAGGGTTCTAAGAGCAAACCTAGCAATTATCGGCCTGTGAGTTTGATGTCAGTGGTGGGTAAATTGATGGAAAGTATTCTTAGAGATGGTATATATAATTATCTGGATAGACAGGGTCTGATTAGGAACAGTCAACATGGATTTGTGTGTGGAAGGTCATGTTTGACAGATCTTATTGAATTTTTTGATGAGGTTACTAGGAATGTTGACGAGGGTAAAGTGGTGGATGTTGTCTATATGGACTTCAGTAAGGCCTTTGACAAGGTTCCACACGGAAGGTTAGTTAGGAAGGTTCAATCGTTAGGTATTAATATTGAAGTAGTAAAATGGATTCAGCAGTGGCTGGTTGGGAGACGCCAGAGAGCAGTGGTGGATAACTGTTTGTCAGATTGGAGGCTGGTGACTAGTGGTGTGCCTCAGGGATCTGTACTGGGTCCAATGTTGTTTGTCATATACATTAATGATCTGGATGATGGGGTGGTAAATTGGATGAGTAAGTCTGCAGATGATACTAAAGATAGGTGGCGTTGTGGATAATGAAGTAGATTTTCAAAGCTTGCAGAGAGATTTAGGCCAGTTAGAAGAGTGGGCTGGAAGATGGCAGATGAAGTTTAATGCTGATAAATTTGAGGTGCTACATTTTAGTAGGTCTAATCAAAATGGGACATACATGGTAAATGGTAGGGCATTGAAGAATGCAGTAGAACAGAGGGATCTAGGAATAATGGTGCATAGTTCCCTGAAGGTGGAATCTCATGTGGATAGAGTGGTGAAGGAGGCTTTTGGTATGCTGGCCTTTATAAATCAGAGCATTGAGTATAGGAGTTGGGATGTAATGTTAAAATTGTAGAAGGAATTGGTAAGGCCAAATTTGGAGTATTGTGTACAGTTCTGGTCACCGAATTATAGGAAAGATGTCAACAAAATAGAGAGAGTACAGGGAAGATTTACTAGAATGTTACCTGGGTTTCATCTCCTAAGTTACAGAGAAAGGTTGAACAAGTTGGGTCTCCATTCTTTGGAGCGTAGAAGGTTGAGGGGGGACTTGATAGAGGTATTTAAAATTATGAGGGGGATAGATAGAGTTGACGCGGATAGGCTTTTTCTATTGAGAGTAGAGGAGATTCAAACAAGAAGACATGAGTTGAGAGTTAGGGGCAAAAGTTTAGGGGTAACATGGGGGGGGGACTTTTTTACTCAGAGAGTGGTAGCTGTGTGGAACGAGCTTCCAGCAGAAGTGGTTGAGGCAGGTTCGATGTTGTCATTTAAAGTTAAATTGGATAGCTATATGGACAGGAAAGGAATGGAGGGTTATGGGCTGAGTGCAGGTCGGTGGGACTAGGTGAGAGTAAGCGTTCGGCATGGACTAGAAGAGCCAAGATGGCCTGTTTCCGTGCTGTAATAAACCTGATTCTGACATCGAGTACACATATGGGCATGTATATGTTTATCATAGATATCTTCGATGATTATTCAAGCCCACTTTATTATGCCAACGTTAAATGTAAAGGAATGACAATATATATCTAGGAATTTCACTCGCTTCTATACAGTTGCAAGAAAAGGTTTGTGAACCCATTGCAATTCCCTGGGTTTCTGCATTAATTACTCATAACATGTGGTCTGATCTTCAACTAAGTTACAATAATAGACAAACACAATTTGCTTAAACTAATAACACAAACAAATGTACTTTTCATATCTTTATTGACTACATTGTTTTCTCACATTCACAGTCCAGGCTGGAAGAAGTATGTAAACACTAGGAATCCTGCAGATGCTGGAAATTCAAGCAACACACATGAAAGTTGCTGGTGAACGCGGCAGGCCAGGCAGCATCTCTAGGAAGAGGTACAGTCGATGTTTCGGACCGAGACCCTTCGTCAGGACTAACTGAAAGAAGAGCTAGCAAGAGATTTGAAAGTGGGAGGGGGAGGGGGAGATCCAAAATGATAGGAGAAGACAGGAGGGGGAGGGATGGAGCCAAGAGCTGGACAGGTGATTGGCAAAAGGGATATGAAAGGATCATGGGACAGGACGCCCAGGGAGAAAGAAAAGGGGGAGGGGGGGAAACCCAAAGGATGGGCAAGGGGTATAGTGAGAGGGACAGAGGGAGAAAAAGGAGAGAGAGAAAAAGAATGTGTGTATATAAATAAATAACGGATGGGTTACGAGGGGGAGGTGGGGCATTAGTAGAAGTTTGAGAAGTCAATGTTCATGCCATCAGGTTGGAGGCTATCAGATTGATCCTATCATATCCCTTTTGCCAATCAACTGTCCAACTCTTGGCTCCATCCCTCCCCCTCCCAAATCTCTTACTAGCTCTTCTTTCAGTTAGTCCTGACGAAGGGTCTCAGCCCGGAACGTCGACTGTACCTCTTCCCAAAGATGCTGCCTGGCCTGTTGTGTTCACCAGCAACTTTGATGTGTGTTGTTGGAAGAATATGTGAACCCTTGTATTTAATAATTGGTAGAACTTCCTTTATTAGCAATAACCTCCACCAAACATTTCTTGTGGCTGCTGATCAGACTTGTACAATGGCGAGAAGGAATGTTAGACCATTCCCCCACACTGTTTCAGTTCATCAATATTTCTGGGATACCTTGCACGAACAGCCCTCTTTGGGTCATGCCACAGCATCTGTGGGTTAAGGTCTGGATTTTGACTGGACCATTCTAAAGCACAAATTTTCTTACTCTTAATCCATTTTGTTTTTGATTTACCCTTGTGCTTTGGATCATTCTCTTGTTGAATCATCCAACTTTTATTAAGCTTCAGGTGATGGACCGCTACCCTGACAATCCCCTGTAAAATGTCTCGATACAATTTTGAATTCATTGTTCCTTCAATGATTGCAAACTCTCTAGGGCCTGAGGCAGCAGAACAGCCCCAAACCATGATACTCCTTCCACCATGCTTCACAGTTGGGATAAGATTTTGGTGTTGGTGTGCAGTACCCTTTTCCCTCCAAATGTAGTGGATTTCTACCAAAACGTTCAACTTTTCTCCTAACTGTCCACAGAACATTGTCTCAGAAGCATTGTAGAACATCCAGGTTGTCTTTTGCAAGCTTGAGACATGCAGCAATGTTTTGTTAGAGAGCAGTGGTTTCCTCCATGGTGTCCTTCCATGACCATTCTTGTTCAGTGTTTTTCTTATAGTGGATATATGAACAGAGACTTCAGCAAGTTCTAGAGATTTCTGCAGGTCTTTTGCTGTTATGCTTGGATTCTTTTTCAGCTCTTTCAGCATTGCATTTTGTGCTCTTGATGTGATCTTTGCACGATACCCATTCCTAGAGAGAGTAGCAACAGTACTGAATTTCCAATTGTAGACAATTTCTTTCATTGTGGTCTGATGAACACTCAAGTCTTTAGAAATGCTTTTGCAGCCTTTTCCAGCTTCATGCATCTTTACAATTCTTCTTCTAAGGTCCTCTAAGTTGCTTGAGTGAGGCATGGTGCACAAAAACAGATCTTTCTTGAAAAGAGCAGGCTCTGTCAGTATCCTGATTTTTTGTGTTTTTTTAAAAATAGGGCAGGACACCTCAACAACCCATATCTCCAATCTCATCTCATTGATTGGGACACCTGAATCCAAATGGCTTTTGTAGAAGGCATTACATAGAAATAGAAATTTACAGCACGCTAAAGGTCCTTCGGCCCACAATTACCGCAGAGGTTCACATACTGTTTTGACCCTAGACTGGGATTGTTTAAATTGTGTACTTAGTAATGATGAGAAGTAGCACAATTGTTTGTGTGTAGCTTAGGCAGATTGTGTTTGTCTATTATTGTGACTTGGATGAAGATCAGATCACATTTTATGAGTATTTAATGCAGAAAACCAGGTAATGGCAGCCGGTTTACAAACTTTTTCTTGCAACTGTATGTTGTGCTTTACAATATCAGCATGTCCTGCCATTTATACTGTTACCCTCTCAATGGCAGGATGCTTTAACTGTTCTTAGCATGTTCCAAGATGATTATCTATAGTATTAACAATTGTAGTGTACTGTGTATGAACATGCTAGACCCAATAAAATTATTGCAGAAGCCAAAAGACATCCTAATGTCATTACATTATGACATGGAATTAAATTGCAATTCCATTTCCTAAAAGTTGAGGGGGGGGGGTGTTGGTGATAAATACAGGTGGGACAAGGTGTTGCCCCTAAAAATAAGTCCCTCCCAATAACATATGGGAGGACTGATTGAATTGCCAACAATTACGACCCTTCCAACTTCTTCTGAACTTGGAGAAGCAATGTGCACAAGTTAGTAGTGTTGAGCACATCTGCTTGAAAAATAGTATTGGGAGGTGCAGATGAAAACAGCAAACATAATTCAAGGTCATGATTTATTTGTTGAAATAGCGCTAACCTTATTGAAATCTGGTTCCTGCCACAGTTACACAAGAAAAAAAACAGCAGAAAAATCAGATAATTTATGTCCAGAGTTACAGAAGTACAACTTTTTTTATGGCTCCAGTCCAGGGTTGTTCTGTAGCAGGAATTGTTTTGATCTTTAGATTGGACAATTATTGCACTGAATTGTCCAGTATTGGGAGTAGCTGGGGAGCCAACAGCGGGCAGGAATTATGGAGCTCAGCCACCACAGAAAGCAGGAGGCTGGGTCCTGTTGGTCCTCGCAGAAATAGAAGGTTGATATACTGGATACAGAAGTTAGTGGGGTGAAATGTGAGGACCAGGGAACTCTTGTCTGGCAAGGATGAGTGGTAAGAATATATAGAAAATATTGGTTGCCTTAGAGTCAAAAGCCTCATCTGGAGAATGAGAAACTGAATGGGATTGCATCCTTACACTTGTGGTTGAGATATCTGTGGGAGCCTGTAGGTTTATAGCAGATGTCTGTCTCCTGAGCTCGAGACAGAGATCCAGAAAACAGAGGATCATCAACAGTCCAGATGAGCAGGATGGAGAGTAGTAACTAACGGTGGGAAAATTGACAAATTCTACACAAGTGCAGGAAACACTGGGACAACACCTTGCCCCACCTGTATTTATCACCAACACCCCCCCCACTCCAACTCCAGCATCTGCAGTCTGATGTTTACATACAGGTTCAAATATTCAACTGCACACTTCTGAAAATTTGGAACTTTTCCCATACCAGTGAAGTTCTCTAAACAGAAAATGTTTAGGAGCAACTGGCAGATCATATAATAGCATCAAGCTTCCAAATTTATTGATGCATCACAAACTTCTGTATCCTTGTTCCATATCTACAGACAGTTCAGTATCGTGTGCTATAATTAAAGAGGTTGAATTTCCACCCCCATTCCCCCCCCCCAAAAAAAAGCAACAACCAATCTGTTGTGCTTGTATAAAACCTTTTGAGACGGGGATTAGAAAAGCTCCCTATTTAAATGCAGCCTATTCCTTAACCAATCCTTGAGGCCAAGCGTTTCTAGTTTCACGTCAGGATTGGCTGCTAGAGCAGGATTGAGGCTTCAGTTGTATGGGAGAATCACATCAATGATTGAGTCACAGCCAAATTATACTATAAGGCAGATGATAAAATAAAATAGTGAATTTGAAATCAATTTGTTACTGATCATATCTAAAACTCTTTCAAATGGAGTGGCTATTCAAATAGATTTAATGCATGTTACTCTGGGTTTGAAAGTTCACTGATCAGTTATGACTGGATAAGCTCCAATTAAACTTAGACTCACGCTTTGTTATGAACATCTAGCACATGCAAATTTTGTTTCCACTCCCATTCCCAACAACTTCCCCACAGAAGAATTGTGCATTTGATGATCTAATTTAAAAAGGTTTGTGACTCAATTACAACTTCACTTTCAGGCTAGCAAGTGAATTTACAAATATAGGTTTCAAAGTTCCTAAGACAGAAAAACTTCCTGGCTTACTAACAGTTCAAGAAACTGAATAAATAGCTGTAATTTCAAGTTCACTATTGTGCATGGACTTTTGTTAAACAAAAGGCATAAAAATGCATTGAAGTTCTATGGGAAACATATAGTGTTAAAATAACAGATTATTCCTTTAATTATATCAGCGTCAGAATGGATCGTAATTTTCAAAATTTGTCCTCTTCTGTGAAGCTGCAGTATTGCTCTTTTACTTTCATATCACTTAATTTCATTTCATATTACTATACTTCACATACCATGAATTATTCTTGATATTTTCCTAGGCATGTGAATACAATAAGTTACAAGCCCTATTTATAAAATAAAGTGCTGTATCAGGAAGTTGGCTTAATTGTCCCTGGACATTGGATCCTGAGGAAATCTCACCTTTGCTTGATGTTACCTTTCAAAGATAACATGAATTTCAAGTTTCACTAGCTAAGAATCATGACAGACCAGCAATGTATTACATTATTAAGCACTAGAACACCAATGCTCCACTGTTTTAATTCCTTTTGTTAATGCTTACTGTCATTATTGCACAACTATTTAACTATTACAGGCACTTTGAGGGCAATTATATATTGACTTTAAATGCAGCTTGAAACAGTGTCCCAAGAGTATTGCCAACACCCAAGGACAAGTTAAAGAAAAAAAAACTATATTCAACAACCAAGCAGAACAGCTCTAGCTTTCCTCTTTATTTTCAGGAGACTCCATGTACAAAACCTGGTGTGGAAAAAACATTTTGCAATTTGTTACAAAAATGTAAAATTTAGAGAATGATTCCAAAAAGAAATAAATTACTAAGGCTAAATACACACACAATTGTTAGTGTCTATCATGCACCTATTCAATTGGATTAAAAATTCTGTAATTCCAAATATTGTCCCTAAAATCCACAAATTCTGTTCCAGTACAAGGTGCAGAAGCTTGTAGTTATAGTCCTTGGATATACAATAGAAATTGTGTAAAAATCAGTTCTTGTATAAAATTAGGTGTGAACAGTAGTTACACAGTGACAATTCAATAACACTTTCACAAGACTAGAAATCTCAAGTGAGTTACCAATCAATCTTACAGCAATGACTTTGGCTGCCAAAAATGGTGGCCAACAATTCTTTTTTGCTTTACAGTGACAACTGTACTTGATACATTTTACATTCATATTGAGACCACAATGGAATCAAGTTGCATAATATAAATGAACATTTGTGGTGATGTCCCTGTTCATCAAGGCCATCCACACAGGGTTAAAACATTCTGACCCTTGCAGATTATAAACAGAATAGAGAACTGTAACATCATCTAATTGCAATAGCTTCATATGACATAGAATGAAAAACCCTGGTGAGCTCACCCAACTATCCGGAAATGTCAATAAACTCCTATGCAAAATTGACATTTACTTTCAAAGGAAGACTAAATAGGATGGAAACTCCTATAGACGTCTTCCTCTTAAAACTGTCAAGAAATCTTAGTGGGTGTTTCCATTAAATATTCTGTTCATAAGATCTCTCGAAATGAAATAAATCATCAGATTATGACCTCTCCTCACCATTAATTCAAAGGGTGGGATGCAGTAGGACTATCTTTGGCAATGGTACAGTGGTTTCTGAGCAAGTGACACCCTAGAATTCTTAGGAGGTGAAGCCATGAATAGTATATGAATATCGAAACCAGAAACAAAAAGGGAAAAACATGGCACAGGCATCACAGACTGTACTATGGGCATGTTCCCTCAGGGAATACACTGGACTTACAGTGCTCAGAGCGGGACCTGCATGCCTCAATACTTCCAGCAGAAACAAGGGACATTTTACCACATGAATCTAAATACTAAAGCTTATGCTCTTTAAACACATATGGGAAAAAGAAAAGTTTAATTCAAATAATTGGACCCAAAGTTTTTGCATTAAATGTTTAGCTAGCATTAGTTGTTAGTTTCCTTGCATCTCTGATATTTTTGTTTAAAGGAATGTAATTAAATTTGAGGTAGTGACAGTAGAGATTATGCATAAAGGAAAGTATTTTCCATCTGCATGGTATTAAAGCAGCTACTCAAGAGGCAATAATTATACCACTTCTGTATTTAAAGAATGTTAAGAACCTCTATCCAAATGTTCTTCCGGTCATTGTTTTCTATTAGAGAGAACCAAAGCTTATTCAGCAACCTATTAAGGCTACATCT
Organism: Mobula birostris; assembly: GCF_030028105.1. Classification (NCBI taxonomy): domain Eukaryota; kingdom Metazoa; phylum Chordata; class Chondrichthyes; order Myliobatiformes; family Myliobatidae; genus Mobula; species Mobula birostris. The sequence goes on along the minus strand of NC_092375.1, from coordinate 46,137,187 downwards.
AGGTGGCAAATCCTTTCCTGCTATTCTATGTTTAGCCAGTTCCTGTTTCCTTGTCAATATGTCTAGCTCCCTAGAGAATTTATTCTTTTTAAATATACATTATCCAATAATATTTCATAGACAAGAAATTCACAGTCATTAACTTCTTAGTCCATTTGCTCAGGTCTTTTCATCACTGTACATGACACAACTGGAATAAAAGTAGCAATGTACTGGTACCCCAAATGCGCACCAAGGGCACTCTCAATAGTACTGTGTTGTTAACTACATGATAGAAGTATGAATTGGTTCCTGTCAGTTCTCATTTCCAACTAAAGGGAGCAAGCTTTTACGTGATACTTCATCCAACAGTCAAACTGCAAGCTGACACAGGTCGACCAAAAGGAACCATTTAGATTGCTAGGCAGCTTTGATATCTTCAAGCTAGAGAGTGCACTTTGAGCTGCTGGGCTACCGCTCTGGTGGGATTTACCCTACCCATTGCCATTATGCATTACTTGTCAATTAAAACCATTAAAGTAAACTGAACAAGAAGACAGAAAGATATCTTGACACATCCCATCAATCAATATGTGAAGCCTTCTAATGAAAATTTAACTTTAGGGCAAAATCAAAAGGATATTAAAATTGAAACCACAAATCAAGCCTTGCTGTAAGATCAATTAGTAAATTCATTGTCAGATGATATTTGACTTTGGGAAAAACAAGCCAAAATCATTTTCTGTTGCAAACAGTAATTTGACAAATGTTTAGATGGTTGCTTGGCTCGATCTGATATACACGTTGACCAAATACTGTACTCTGCTCCTGATCTGATAAAACATTCTTTATACACAAGAAATGTCAATTTAAAAATTGGTAAAAACAAAGTTTTGTTAAAAAATAAAATAGAAAATTCAAAGGCCACAACCATTTAAAAAAAAGTAAAAAGTAAATCATTTCTCAAACAGAATTCAGACAGCAAACATTTCTGTATAAAAATTCCTTAAGTGGGTGTGCAGTGCATTGTGGGCAAGAGGTGAGCCAGCAGGGCACATTCTGCATTGCACTACAAGAGGTAAAAGTGTGAAGAAAATGATTAAGAGTCCTCGGTTAAAGAATGCAGTTCCAACTGGGCAGATTCCAGGATATCAAACAAAATTAAATTTGGAGTATTTTACATGCCTCAAAATTTTGGAAATATGTGACACTGATTTTAGTGTGCATGATTTAAAGATACACAAAAGACAAAATTAATGCTTGTTCTTTGCTGTACAAGTGTGCTCTTGTGTCCCAGATGGATGTGTCTTAGTGTTTCCTTCCTCAAGCACTTCTCAAGCCCTCTTAAAGCAATTTAGCTGAAATTACTTCCAATTTTTATTTTAGATTGGGGAGGGTTGATCGTGGGTCTGGAAATTTTTCCCCTATCTTTACATTACCTGCCTAAGGCAATACATCTACAAAAACTCCACGTATTGGATAAAACACTATCTACTCTGTAACAATGCTTACACTGTGCAAGTCTACATTCCTGAACCAAATTTTCCAAGTACATTATCTGGGAAAAGCTGGTTCTCTAGAACACTAGGACTCGATAGATGGAATCTATCTACATCTTCATTTGCAGAACAGTTCGCCATTAACAGCTATTGTAACCAATCTTCTAAAAGAAAGGTCCAAATCTCAAGAAACACACACTTAGGATTTCCAAAGTACTTTCTCTAGAGGGTGAGATGGTCTATATGGAAAAAAAAAGGTTTCTCTAGAAACAAGTGGAAAGACAGTGCACTTTTCTCAAAGTGGAAAATGTTCAGGTTTCTAGAGGTCCACTACTATTATGCTGGTGTCTGGAAGCAGGCTGATACAGTTCTCATCAATTGGGGCAAAATAGGCAAGCCCGTGATAGGTGAAGCACATTTTCTTGAAGATTTAGACCGGAAAGTATACGTGTCCTGTATTTAGGAAAAAAAAAATCTAAACATGGTCAAAAGATAAACACCCTTCCCCATCCAAAGTGCAGTTGGATTATCTGACCGATCTGCCATGTGTCCTTGGCATTAACAGCTTACACTGATGTCTCAGACTGAAGACGCAACACAAACTTATGAGATTTTGGGTCGATGAACTCCTCAGAGAGTTTGATGAAAGGAATTTTTTTCACTACGACTATCAGACTGAAGTCAAGACATTTCAGTGTGAAAATCAAGCCATCCTTTAGCCCATTGGTCACCGCCTCTTCACTACTCAATGTCCACTGACTGGCCAACCATCTGTTCTTATCGTACTGGAGGGTGGGTCCAGGGTTCAGGTAACGCTCCAAAAAGGCCTACAAGTTAAACAAAACAGTGAGGAAAGTTCTGAAATACACAAAAAGTGTAAAGAATATATCAGATAAAATGTGAAGCATGCGCTTCGTGCTTCAGCAAAAACCAAATTTAAATGAGCAGATAATTCTTTCACACTAATTCTGGTAACTTTCTGCTCCTATATCTTACTTAGTCTCTAGATGAGGGAAGCTTCACATATCAAAGTAATTGTTTTAGATCAATTTATGTTAAAGTCTGTACTTTTAATGTCATCCTTTTCATATCCTGACATTTCCAGCAAATGAGACAAACATTAAGTTTTCAAATAGGTGCTTTCTCCTTTCATCTTTCACTAGATGGACTCTCCCCATCACTCTAATCCCAGTTCTTAACTATAGCTATGAATCAGAGTCAAATCCAGACAGCTCTGACAAAGTTAAATTAAGCTGTGCTGAAAATACTAATTTTGACTAAGCAGTATACATTTTAAGGAAAGTGCTCAGAGTATGCTGATTTTGTGCAGATCAGCAAATCACTTGCATGAAGCATACCTTTGGAGTCATGTTGTTGGTAACACAAAATGCCAGATGCTGCAGGATGCTCTCCATGGTGTGGTAGTGCTGCTGTCTCGTAGTACGTAGATATTTCTGTAATGCTCTTGCCATCGAAGGAAAGATGGACTGTGCAGCATTCAAGGGATCCATCACTTCTCCAGGAGCTTTCTGTTGCTCATCATCCTGAAGTCTCCTGATGTGAGTAAAAGCCTCTTCAACTGCTACCACCAGCCTGAAGAATTACCATTAGCAAAACAAGAATTAGTTTTTCCAAAGTTTCTCTCCTTCCACAGTTTGTTTCAAATAGCAATTTTCAATACTGCAATTTCCATATTTGCATCAGAAATTATGACCAGAATGTCAGGCTGATTGAAAGGAATGTTGGCTAAAATAAGCAGCTACATGCTGCTCAGTAATGAACAGGTAAAGAAACAATAAAAGCATTTTACAAATATTTTTAGTTAAATGATTTGTAACCTCTTGTAGGCAAAAATAAAATCATTCTGCAATACTGGATCCCATCGAGACTGGTTAATTTGAATACAATTCCAAATCTTTCCAGAAAAATTACAAACCTTCCTCCTTAAAGCAGCATTTTGATTGTAATTGTTTGTAACAGTGATCAAAATTACCTTGAAGCCATAATGAGAATGAAAGAGATTCTTGAGGGTGAACACTTAATGCTGACAAGGTTGTAAAATAGATGTGAAGAAATATGCGGTTTGCACACTGGCTTCTGATCCATTGGTACTTGTTTTAATTTACCCAATGAGACTGAACTTTACTTGTTACAGTGTAATTATCAGTAATGGCTAAGTTTTAAACAGGCAAGTAACATAAAAAGGGAACCAGATTAGGTCTTTATAGAAAAAAACATAAAACTAGCTCACAGGGTATCCTTTCAGCTCTCCTTTGACAATTTCAGAACACATATGTTAGAAAGAAACAGAATCACATTTCTTGATATCACAAAGCAATATAGACAGAAGTCTCTTAATTGAAAGAGTTATTATTGGGCAAAGTTGTGGCAAATGGAATTTGATATGGGTACATTCAAAACTGAAAATCTGGAAGTAGAAGCTCAATAGAAACTGGGAGATTGAGAAGGACCACATGCATGGATTACGTCATGCTCTGGCTAACAGAATGGCATCATTATACCCAGTGTATTGGGTGTACCAAGTAACAGAGGTTATACTGGCTAAAAGATGCTGCATTTTCTAGTTCTTCAGATCAAATTGATGGAATATTTTCAGATTTAACCTATAAGACTTTGCCTTTCTCCAATCACACCTTTCATTTAGGCTTCCTTTCTCTGGCCATTGAAATTGATTTTTTTTTGTTAAAAGTTATTGAGACACGAGGCAAAGACAAATATTAAGTCAGGTCAAACTAGATCTCACTAAATGATAGAACAGGTTCAAGTGACTAAATGGCCTAAAATTTTGACATTACCTTGCACGTCGCTTCCTCACTCTCCGATCATGTTCTGCTTCCTCATAGTACAGCTCATTATGACTCGAATCGCGCCTCCTTGCTGCAGCAGCTATCATTGCACGAGATTGCCCAGCGGCATTGTTTCCTGGACCTAGAAATAGTTAAGTTGCTCAGGATAAAATAAATTCTGCGTATTCAGGCCATCCTTAAGCATTAATATTGATCAGTAGCAGTCTACTGAAGATAACAGTAGGCAAGACCATTAATGAAATGCAAGGTTCTTTCAGGAAAAGAAAGTTCTTTCAGTTCAATAAAAAATTTTTTTTGAAAACTTGTGAGAGTTTGGAAGTTTTGGTGTTTAGACCAACCTGTATGTCTTCTGCAAGAATATTCAAAATGAGCATGCAGGTAAAATAGGCAATTCGGACAGTGCACTGTATATTATCTTAATTACAAGACGATAAGAGTAGGGAATTCCTGTGCAATTTTATAGAGTCCTGATGAAACCAAATCTGGAGCTTGTAAGAAATTGTGAGATATAGAGTTAAGCCAAGTGTCTGAGATAAAAGAATGGCCGTAATCATATTGCCACAAGAGAAACAAGAAACTGAATGGCCCACTTCTGCTTCTGTCCTTTTAAAGCCAAGTGTCACTTTCTGGTTGGATTACTTCTGTACTGACTTACCATCCACGTTGTAGACTTTCAGTCCTGCCATGTGCTTGGCAGCACGAGACTTCGCAGCAGTTAAGAGTGCTGGGTTATGGACAGTGAAATCCTTGTAGTAGTTCTCCAGTATGACAAGTGCGGCCCGCTGGATACTGCAGACACAAGATGATGCAGCTGAAGTATGTAGAACCCACAAGCAACTAACTAGTTCCTACCTTAGACACAGAATATTCTGTAACCATAATATTTTAGAATTTGTTCTTACATTGCCAAGCACTTAGCTTAAATCATGATGAATGGATTCAGCACCTTTTGAGAATTTCAGAGTAAACATGGCAAAACATTTTGATGGATCATAGAGGAAATTTGAACATTAAGAATGCCAGGCACTTGCCTGGAGTTCAATTTCAGTCATGATAAACCAATGATGAAAATGGTTCACATACTGAAATAAAATTCCAGAACTTTTAGTAACAAGCAGTAGCTGCCGCATTATATAGAGGTTTAGTTATGCGTAATGCTCTGCTCTATCTTGAATGCATTTAAAATGAATGTTTAAAACGACATCATTGGGATACAATTAGCTTGGATAGGATGCTTGGAATCAAATTTCTCAACCAGCAGTCAAATTATTCTGCGTAAATCTGTGAGGATGATTGGTAGGCTTGGTAGATTTGCATTTTTAAGCATCAGTGCTGTTGTTAATTTCTAGTTCAACGATAAATATTAAAACTTAGTATTCTTGGCATTCTGACCCTCCACTACTCATGCTCTATCTGCCAACTTTCTACTCCAATCCAAGACAGACAAATGCAATTGTTTCAGTAACTGAGCAGCTAGGGATTACTGATATAAAAACAGCATACAATAGAAATATTCAGCAGGTCAGGCAGTTTCTATGGAGACAAGTACAATTAATGATTCAGGTCAATGACCCTTCATCTAAACCAGTGGTCCCCAATCTCCGGGCCACAGACAATTACATCGCTGTGAAGAATGCAGTGGTGCAGCGGTAGTCAGGACGCACCCAGCACATCTTTAAGAAAAAAGCCGAAATAAACAAGCTAAGTAATATAATTAGACTGCTATATAATGCGGCAGCTACTGCTTGTTCCTAAATGTGCTGGAATTTTGTTTCAGTATGTGAACCAGTATGTGCCCTAATTAATTAGCTTGTTTATTTCGGCTTTTTTCTTAAAGATGTGTTGGGTGCGTTCCGACTACTGCAGTACCACTGCATTCTTCGCGGCAATGTATCGGTCCGCGGCCCAGAGGTTGGGGATCACTGATCTAAACTCCTATTTCTTGATATGATGGAAACGATTAATGGTCTGAAAGCAAACTGAACTGCATTTGGTGGAATCAGAAACAAAAATAAATTCTGCAAGAATTCATTTTGTTACGATTGAAGACCCTTCATCAAAATCACAGTCAGATAATGCATTTAATTTAGAATTATCAACAGTGCTTATTAGTGCCAAAAATAAAACTGCATTACTGTGAGGAAGACCTAAAGTTTGATGAAGAGCTGGGTTATAGGAACAGGAGGTCTGGAGAAGTTAAGGGATACTGCACGATTTCCAAAATGCCAGTGCCTCTGCAAATGCCACGTCAAGAAAATGGTACACATGGTATGTAATGGTCCAGGCTCATGGCAGAGGAGAATTTTTAAGGAACGTTTATGACCAAAGTTATAGATAAGTAAGGTGATGGAGGTGATGAAGCTAAAGCAAGGTAAAGGACCAGAAGAAGACGGCACCAGCGAACACTACCAAAGGTAGTCTACAAGATGGGCCATGAAGCAATTCTCTTCACTTCTTTTACAGGTTCTTTTTACTAGATATGGTTCTGCTACTGTTGGAGCCTGTAATCTTCATTCTAGCAGTATGATTTTGGGTTGACCTGATGCTTTGCTGCCTCTGAGAGGGTTCCACGAGGCTGTGACCAAGGTGTGCTGCATGGTGGCCAAGAAGCCAGGAGACAGGCCAGTGACCGACTCCATCTCTTGCCGATCAAAGTACTGAGGAAGACTGAAATCAGACGTGAGTGCGGAAGGTGACCAAGTGCTCAGCGCTGCCTACTGGCCTCTTGTTCGCTGCTGCGAAGGTGTCTGCACATAGCAGTCTCTTTGCTCCTGAGGGAAGGTCTTTCAGTTTGAGCGATCCCTCTCCCTTGATAGTGGATGGGCCTTAAATCAATGCAGATTGTAGATTTGGACTCTAACTCAGTTTCTATGATGTGTTCCATTTCTAGTTGCTTTTTTTGTTACTATTGGGTGAGTTTTTTTTGAATCTGGTGGTCTGCAGATAATGAACACTGAGCTGAACCGTACTGAAATATGACTTTTGTGTTTTGTATTCTGTGCTTTTGATCTTTTTTGTTGCCGTTCGTGCAAATTCTTTTTGCGTGGAGGGCATGGGACAGGGTTTTGATGTTTGATATTTTTCTTTGAATGGGTTGGTTCCACGGTTCTTTGTTTCGTGACTATCTGTGGGGAAAACGAATTTCAGGGTTGCATACTGCATGCATACTTTGATAATAAATGCACTTTGAACTAAAAGAACAGCAATTTGAGGTGTACAATCAGTGGCTGGGTAGAGAACCTGCGCTGGTTAGTACAGCAATGGTTGACAGAATAAAGGCTAGAGATTTGACATAGCTTGACAGTGCAGACAGCCTAGGGAGGGAGAAACATGAAAGAGTTGGATATTGATTAAGATATGTTAGGGATGGTGACCAAGAAAACAAGAGGAAATTGCTGAAGTTTTCCTGAGATGTCACAGAACTCAAAAACTGCCATTTAATGTATGTTGGCCAGGAATGTTCGGGTACACTAAGAACAAACAGAGTACAACCGCAATGAAATATATAATGGAGAGAGGCACTGAAGGAGCTTGGTGTAAACAGACATGTTAGCATCACAGGAGACAGTAAAGGAAAGGTACAGAGAAAGTATACCATTGCCAGTCAAAGAGAATATTATCTGTAATTTTCGTTAAGATCATTCAGTAAAGACACTTGAGGTTTAAAATCATAGATAAAATGGGGGGACTTCCGGTAGAGCTCATGGAGTGAAGTCGTGCTCTTGACTTGCACCATTACCTCTGAGTTTTTTTCCCTATGATCAGCTATATTTTAACTAACCATTAAGGCATCGACTTTTACAATAATCTGAAACAAATTGGGCCTTTTGATATTCGGATGCTTTTAAGGTCCGCTATGTCCAAGAACGGAAAAAATGGGAAAGACGGCAAACCTCCGGTTAGACTGAAAGGTACCGATCTCCCTCCGACTGAACCGCCGTTGACTCTGAAAGCTATTTCGGATCTAATTCAAAGGGAAATTTCAACCTCTATAACGGAGCTGATTCGTGCGGAAATTTCAATTAATTTCCAGAAAATTGCCGATTCAATCGATAAAATGCAAACATCTATCACGGAACATCAGTCGGCTATATCTAATCTTCCAAAATCCACGCAACAAAATGAACTCAAGATGGAGAAAATTGAAGAAACAATTACTACAATGAAGAAAAAACTGGACTTTCTGACTTTTAAAAACTCTGACTTAGAATCCAGAATGCGACAGCAGAATATTCGAATTATTGGTGTTCGTGAAGCTGTTGAATCTGACAACCCTATAAAGTTTTTTCTCAACTTTTAAAAGATGTATTCCCTACCGTATTTCCTGACCAACCACCGTTATTGGATCGGGCTCACAGAGTTCCATCATATTCGTCTAAGTCAGATAAACCTCGGCATGTCATTTTACGTTTTCATTACTTTCAAGACAAGGAGAAACTGCTTCGATTTGTTCGATCTAAAGGTTACATTGATTTTTTGGATCTTCAGTTCTGATTCGCGGAGGACTTCAGCAAACAGATTCGGGATCAACGGGTTCGTTACAGATCTGTGATGTCGGAACTCTACAAGATGGATTTAAAACCAGCGCTGCTCTACCCTGCGCGTTTAAGGATCCGCATGCCTGACGGAGCTCTCCGTTTTTTTGAATCTCCATCGGATGCCCAGAGTTATTTGGATCAATTTTCACCTTCAACATCTTAATTGTAATTTTTAATTATCTCCGTTTGATCGGAGGTTGTGAATCTGTCGGGTTTAATTTTTCGTTGCTTTATATGGGCAGAAAAGTTTATTTTTGATTAATTAATATGGTTGCCAAACTTTCTTTCTAACTGCGTCATCCCTTTCTTTTTCCTTGGGGATTCTGGGTGGTTATTCCCTCAGCATCATTTCGTGTATTTCCTTTGAGGCCTTAAGTTTCGTAGTCTTTAATCGTACTCTTCTCTGTAGGTTTTCTTAACTAGTTTATATTAATAATTTCGTTCCTTTTTTTGGTTATAATAGGGTCTGTGGTTTGTTACGGTTTTCTTTATATTTTCTGTTTTTTCTCTGTTTTATATTGTGTTTGTCTTAACTGATCTTTTTTTATTCTTTTACTGTTTTATAACCAGCTGATCTTTTTTATATTTACACTATTTTTAGGGAGCGTCTATTGGAAGTCATGGGGGTAGTTTTAGTGCTTGCTTCTTTCTGGCAGGTCTGCTTTAGATTTAGCCTTGGGGTCATGGGGTGGGGGGTGGTGGGAGGGGCTTCACGTTTTAGTTTTTTTCTTCTTGGGCTATTTACATTACTGAAGTATTGGTTGCGTTCTCCTTCCCGTTATCTCTGGTTTGTTCTGTTCCCTTTCCTGGTTCGTGGGTCGAACCTATCGTCAATCCTCTTTTTTGCGGGTTGACTTTAGGGTTTATGGAGTCTATTATTAATTTTGTCTCCTGGAATACTAATGGTCTTAATCATCCTATCAAAAGGAAAAAAGTTTTTAAAGTATTCCGGAGACTTAAAGCACATGTTCTATTTTTACAAGAGACCGATGTGCGAAGGGGGGACAGACTTCGTTTCTTTAAATTCTGGAAGGGTAAACAGTTTCATTCGAATTCTAACGCTAAGATTTGAGGCGTCTCTATTTTTATAGACTCCTCAGTTACTTTTATACAACATGATATTATCTCTGATCCGAATGGTAGATTTCTACTGGTTAGTGGTCTACTATTCAATAAAAAGGTAGTTTTGGTTAATGTTTATGCTCCCAATATGGACTGTCCAGAATTTTATAAATCATTATTTAATCGGTTCCCGAATTTGAATGAGTTTTCATTGATCTGGGGCGGAGATTTTAATACTTGCTTATCTCCAGTTTTGGACCATTCAGCTCCTCTACGGACCTTACCCAATAAATCTGCAACTTTGATTAACTCATTCCTCTCTGATTCTGGGTCAACGGAAATTTGACGTTTTTTGCATCCTCGGGAAAAAGATTTTTCTTTTTTTCCCCACATGTTCACCATTCCTATTCAAGAATTGATTATTTTTTTATTGACTCTCGGCTTATCTCTTCAGTTATTAAATGTGATTATGATTCTATAACCATTTCGGACCATGCTCCACTCAAGCTTTCTATTAAAATCCAGGTTAATACACAAAGTAATAGACAATGACGATTTAACTCGTTGCTGCTTCAGGACTCGGATTTTGTTAACTTTATGAATGAACAGATTGATCTCTTTTTTACAATCAACTACACAGAGAATATTTCTGTGAACATTCTTTGGGATACTTTTAAAGCTTATATTCGTGGTCAGATTATCTCGTATTCTGCTGCTTTGAGGAAGAAGTTGAAGCAGGAGGAGTTGGTAATTGTGGACAAGATTAAGGAAATTGATAAGAAATATGTTACAGCTCCCTCTGAGGAGTTGTATAAACAAAGAACTGAACTTCAAATGGAACACAGTTTATTACTTTTGTCCTCGATTGTAAACCAATTAAAGAAAACAAGAAGTGAATTTTATGTACACAGTGACAAAGTTGGTAAACTGTTGGCTAACCAATTGAAATCTAATTATACTAAATCTCAAATTAATCAGATTTATAATCAAAATGATCGACTGATACTTGATCATGCGGAGATTAATCAAACCTTCTTTGATTTTTATTCTTCCTTATATCAATCTGAGTCTTTACGAGACTCTAAATATATGAATGACTTTTTAGATAACCTAGATTTCCCTGAGATTTCACAGGATATGTCTTCTATGCTTGATACTCCCATTACTACTGATGAGATTAAGAATGTTATTTCCTCTATGAACCTGGGGAAAGCGCCTGGCCCTGATGGGTTTACCGTGGAATTTTATAAGTTTTTTGCACCTTCATTAATCCCTTGGTTCTGTAGGGTTTTGGAGGCTTCACTAAAAATTGGTAAACTTCCTGAGTCCTTTTATAGAGCGTCAATCTCTCTAATATTAAAGGATAAAGATCCTGCTCAATGTGCATCTTATAGACCAATATCTTTATTAAATGTTGATTCTAAAATTTTTTCTAAATTATTAGCAAACAGATTAGAAAAAGTACTCCCTTTTATTATTTTGGAAGACCAAACGGGTTTTATCAAAGGTCGTTACTCTTTCTATAACATTCGCACACTGTTAAATATTGTTTATACCCCCTCACAAAATGTTCCTGAGTGCGTTATCTCTTTAGATGCTGAAAAAGCCTTTGATAGAGTAGAATGGCCTTACTTATTTAAGGTGCTTGAAATGTTTAATTTTAGTTCGAAATTTACATCCTGGATCAAACTGTTATATCATTCTCCTATGGCCTCGGTCCGTAGTAACTCTTTAAGCTCACCTTTTTTCCCTCTTTTTCGAGGTACTCGACAAGGTTGTCCTCTTAGTCCTTTATTATTTGATATTGCATTAGAACCTCTTGCAATTGCCATTCGAGAATCTCCAAATATTATTGGGATAACTCGGGGCTTAAAGTCCCATAAAATATCACTCTATGCTGATGACTTACTTTTATATATTTCTAATCCTCAAAAATCTATCCCTGCTGCTTTAGATTTATTAGCACAATTTAGTCTTTTTTCAGGTTATAAATTAAATCTTAGTAAGAGTGAACTTTTTCCGATTAATAAACAACTTTCCTTGTATCATAACTTTCCGTTTAAATTGATTAATAATTATTTCTCGTATCTTGGGATTAAAATTACTTGTAAACACAAAGATTTATTTAAGACTAATTTTTTACCCTTAATTGATCATATTACTCAACTTTCATCTAAATGGTTTCCATTATATTTAAACTTTGATTGGTCGTATTAATGCAGTTAAGATGTTTATTCTGCCAAAATTTTTATAAATATTTCAGGCATTACCGATTTTTGTTCCAAAATCCTTTTTTTGATAAAGTTGACTCTAAAATTTCTTCATTTATTTGGCAAAATAAAAACCTGAGATTGGGTAAAATACATTTACAGAAAGCCAAGAGAGATGGAGGTCTAGCATTACCTAACTTTAGATTCTATTATTGGGCAATTAATATTCGACATACGAAATTTTGGTTACTTGACCAAGATACACTATCCATTCCTAAATGGGTAGTATTGGAATTACAACCTGCTTAGGGCTATGCACTTGGCTCTATTTTAGGTTCCTCTCTTCCTTTTGATTTGAAACGCCTCAAACTGGTCTCTAACCCGATAGTTAAATATACCTTGCGTATTTGGTTTCAATTCAGAAAATTTTTTGATCTCAACCAATTTGGGCTAGCGATCCCTATTTTAGGTAACATATTTTTTCCTCCCTCTTTCACGGATCGTGTGTTTCAAGTTTGGAAGACTAAGGGTATTTCATGGTTTTTGGATTTATTTTTAGATGGCTCCCTTATGTCTTTTGAACAATTATCTAATAAATATAATTTACCAAGAATATATTTTTTTAGATATCTTCAAGTTAGAAATTTCCTAAGTACTATACTTTCTTCCTTTCCAATGCTTCCTCCTACAAATATTTTAGATACTATAATTAACCTTAATCTATGTCAGAAGGGTGCAACGGTTATTATTTATAATATTATTATGAAACTTAGGAAAGCTCCATTTGATAAGATTAGGTCAGATTGGGAACAAGAATTGGGTTCTATTATTTCCGTGGATGACTGGGGGCAGATTTTACAATTAGTCAATACTTCCTCTATCTGTGCTAAACATTCCCAAATTCAATTTAAAGTTGTTCATAGAGCACATATGTCCAAAGATAAATTAGCTCATTTTTATTCTCATATTAATCCTTTTTGTGATAGATGTTTGGGGCAGATAGCCTCTTTAACTCATATGTTTTGGTCTTGTCCTACTCTGGAAACTTTTTGGAGAGACATTTTTAATATTATCTCAAAGGTATTGAATATAGATATCTCTCCTCATCCTATTACTGCTATCTTTGGATTACCTAAAATTTCCAGTAATCTTTCCCCTTCAGCCCATAGACTGCTTGCATTTCTTACTTTAATGGCGAAAAGATGTATCTTACAACATTGGAAAGAGCCTAATGCTCCAACTACCTTTTTTTAGTTTTCTCAGATGATATTATGCTTAATTTTGGAAAAAATTAGAAGTAATCTTTATGATTCCTCACTTAAATTTGAACAGACCTGGGGATCTCTTATTCAATATTTTCATTTAATGTAATTTTTTTTTCTCTTTTGTTCCATATTTTTCTTTTTTGTTCCATATTCCCTTCTTGCTTTTTTTTAAACTGTTCTTAATGGAGGTCGGGTTTGAGGATGTGATTTTAAGTTCTTTAACTCTACCTGTTTCCAGGTTAGCCCATTGCTTTGCTTTGCTTTTAGTTTAGTTTCATGGTGGGTTTTTTTTTTTTCGGGGTTTTTTCCTTTTCTCTATTGATATATAAAAAAATTAGTATACTATTATTTTACCATATTATTTTTTGTTTAAATTGCACTGTTTGTATCAATTTTTTCTTATTAATATCTCCTGTAATTTCTAACAGTGTATTAGTGCCTTTATGATTCACCCTTTGTATACTTATTCAATAAAAAGATATAAAAAGAAAGAAAAAAACACATAAGCATGGATCTGGAAGAAGTTCCATTATAAAGATATGTTACATGTTATTGACATACAATGACCATAAAGAAATACAATGTAATGTTTAAACAAAAAAAGGTAAAAAAAAAGCCAATGGTTAATAATTCAAATGTAGAGCCCGAGATTACATGCTAGATTCTCGCCACAGGTATAACAATTTGCTTTGATTCTCTGGGGTTAGAGCTTTGCTTCTGATTGCAATCAAACAATTCCCACTAGAAGGTTCTGTGCAAAAGTCAGATGGGACACCAACATGTTTATAATATCCTCAGCAGCAGTGACCAGGCAGGCACAAAAAATGGATAAGATCCAAGTTTGCTATCAGCCTGTCTAGTGGTAGCAGTTTAAGCATCGGGTCGAAACATCAATTGTACTTTTTTTCCATTAATACTGCCTGGCTTGCTGAGTTCCTCCAGCATCTTGTGTGTTGCTTCTGCTTTTAGTTGCTGGTTAATATTTAGAAAATAGGACATAGAAAACCTACAAGCTGTGCCGAACACGCACTTACCTACTTTAGAAATTACCTCTCGTTACCCTTAGCCCTCTATTTTTCTAAGCTCCATGTACCTATCCAGGAGCCTCTTAAAAGGCCCTATTGTATCCACCTCCACCACCATCGCCGGCAGCCCGCCCATTCCACACACTCACCACTCTCTGCATAACAAACTTACCCTTGACATCTCCTCTGTATCTAATTCCAAGTACCTTAAAACTGTGTCCTCTGATGTTAGCCATTTCAGCCCTGGGAAAAAGACTCTGACTATCCACATGATCAATGCCTTTCACCATCTTATATACCTCAATTAGGTCACCTCTCATCCTCCATTGCTCCAATGAGAAAAGGCCAAGTTCACTCAACTTATTCTCATAAGGTATGCTCGCCAATCCAGGCAACATCCTTGTAAATCTCCTCTCCACCCTTTCTATAGTTTCCATATCCTTCCTGTAGTGAGGTGATCAGAACTGAGCACAGTACTCCAAGTGGGGTCTGAACAGGGTCCTATATAGCTGTAGCATTCACCTCTCAGTTCTTGAACTCAATCCCATGGGTGAAGAAGGCCAAAACACCATATGCCTTCTTAACCAGAGTCAACCTGTGCAGCAGCTTTGAGTGTCCTATGGACTCGGACCCCGAGATCCCTCTGATCCTCCACACTGCCAAGAGTCTTACCATTAATACTATATTCTGCCATATTTGACCTACCAAAATGAACCACCTCACACTTACCTGGGTTGAACTCCATCTGCCACTTCTCAGCCCAGTTTTGCATCCTACTGACATCCCTCCACACTGTCCACAACACCCTCAACCTTTGTGTCATCAGCGAGTTTACTAACCCATCCCTCCACTTCCTCATCCAGATCATTTATAAAAATCAAGAGGAGAAGGGGTCCTAGAACAGATCCCTGAGGCACACAACTGGTCACCAACCTCCATGCAGAATATGACCCGCCTACAACCACTCTTTGCCTTCTGTGTGCAAACTAGTTCTGGGTCCACAAATCAAGGTCCCCTTGGACCCCATGCCTCCTTACTTTCTCAATAAGCCTTGCATGGGGTACCTTATCAAATGGCTTGCTGAAATCCATATACACTACATCTACTGTTCTACCTTCATCAATGTGTTTAGTCACATCCTCAAAAATTTAATCAGGCTTGTAAGGCACAACACGAGGAATTCTGCAGATGCTGGAAATTCAAGCAACACACATCAAAGTTGCTGGTGAATGCAGCAGGCCAGGCAGCATCTCTAGGAAGAGGAGCCCTGATGAAGGGTCTCAGCCTGAAACGTTGACTGTACCTCTTCCTAGAGATGCTGCCTGGCCTTCTGCGTTCACCAGCAACTTTGATGTGTGTTGTAAGGCACGACCTGCCTTTGGCAAAGCCATGCTGACTATTCCTAATCATATTATGCCTTTCCAAATGTTCATAATTCCTGCCTCTCAGGATCTTCTCCATCAACTTGCCAACCACTGAAGTAAGACTCGCTGGTCTATAATTTCCTGGGCTATCTCTACTCCCTTTCTTGAATAAGGGAACAACATCTGTAGCTCCAATGCTCCGGAACCTCTCCCATCCCCACTGATGATGCATTATTGTTTTACATCAGATGTCTTCATTAATCATTGGCTATATTTAAGAGGGAGTTAGATATGGCCCTTGTGGCTAAAGGGATCGGGGGTATGGAGGGAAGGCTGGTACAGGGTTCTGAGTTGGATGATCAGCCATGATCATACTGAATGGCGGTGCAGGCTCAAAGGGCCAAATGGCCTACTCCTGCACCTATTTTCTATGTTCCTATAATTAAACTTATACAAAATGCTAATTCATAGCTTCAATTTTCTGGCCAAATCTTGTCACATCATGGGAATCTCAAAATTAAATCTGTTGTTCTTATTAAACTTGGAATTAATTCCACGTTGGACAATGAAGTGATTTAATAAACGTTTTTAGCCACTAGTTCTATAATCTAGTACACTCAAAAATTTCTTTAGTTATACCGTGGAGAGCATTCTGACAGGCTTCATAAAGTTGTAAATCTAGTCAGCTCCATTTTGGGTACTAACCTACAAAGTACCTAGAATATCTTCAATGAGTGGTGTCTCAGAAAGACAGCGTCCATTACTAAGGACCTGCAGCACCCAGGGCATGACCTCCATCAGGTAGGAGGTACAGAAGCCTGAAGGCACACACTCAGTGACTCAGAAACAGCTTCTTCTCCTCTGCCATCTGATTCCTAAATGGACATTGAATCTTTGGACACTACCTCACTTTATTTTAAATATACAGTATCTCTGTTTTTGCACATTGTTTAAAAATCTATTCAATATACGTAATTGATTTACTTGTTTATTTATTATTTAATTTATTATTATTATTTTGTTTTCTCTGCTAGATTATATATTGCATTGAACTGCTGCTAAGTTAACAAATTTCAGGTCACATCCCGGTGCTAATAAACCTGATTCTGATAGATATTCCATAGCTTTAGTCTACCACTGAGTGAAACACTCAATAGTACAGATCCTCCCCAGGTTATGAATGTACCACTTATCTGGGAAGTAGAGGATTGGGACGCATTTAAAAACCATCAGAAGGCAATTTTAAAAAGCCATAAAGAGAGAAACAGAGAAATATGAAGGTAAGCTAGCCAATAGTATAAAAGGGTACAAAAGGGTTTTTTCCTCAGATATATGAAGAGTAAAAGAGAAACAAGAGTGGATGTTAGACTATTGGAAAATGACACTGGAGAGGAAGTAATGGGGGACAAAGAAATAGCAGATGAACTTAATAAGTATTTTGCATCATTCTTCACTGTGGAAGACACCATCAGAATGCCAGAGATGCAAGGATGTCAGGGGGCAGAAGTGAGTGTTGTTACTACTACCAAGCAGAAGGTTCTTGGGAAGTTGAAAGGTTAGCCTTCATAGTTGGCTATGAAGGCTAAGTAATAGGGTATATTTAAGACAGAGGTCGACAGGGTCTTGATTAGTCAGGGAGTAAAAGCTTATAGGGAGAAGGCAGAAGAATGGGGTTGAGAAGGCTAATAAATCAGCCATGATGGAATGGTGGAGCAGGCTTGATGGGCCAAGTGACCTAATTGAGATCCTATATCTTATGATCTTTTGGGCATCCTGTACATACAGACCAATGTTTTGGGGCACTGACAGTCTGGATTGGCCACCTGCTGCAAAGCTCCATGTACCTTCTGCTGCTCAGGGACTTTGCTCACAGCCCCATTTCATATTGCAAACTGTCCAGATTATAAACAGTTCACAGGAATGAGACTGTGCTGTAACCTGGAGAGAACCAGTATTACAATGCCTGGGTTTTAAAATACGATTTGCCACAACACTGCAATGATGAATTTTTTCCAGCAGATGCCCCCAGTCAACTACTTAAATACAGGACACTGAAAATAACCTACAAATGCAGTATATCTACAGCAGGATCAGCAAATACTGTAAATATTCACCAGCTCAGGCAACACACATAGGAAGAGAAGAAGTTAACACCCAGGTTGAAGAGGTGGCTGGAACCCCTCTAACAGATGCAGCCCAAACAGCTGTATTTTAATATTTGTTTTTTTTTAAATTTCAAATTTTGAAGTCTTTCAATAACATACAATATGTAGCCACTATTTGGGCCATAATTCAGTCATTCCTCTCGTTCAGCATTCCTGACGATATGGATCCATCCAATTATAACCCCATCTGGCTCTTTTCCACCTCAAACAGCTGGTGTAATCTGTGTTAAATTTCCTATCCTATAGAATCAAAACATTTATGACAAGGCCATTTGATCCATCATGACTGACAGAAATGAATTACCTTCCCCAAATCCACCTTCCAGCATTTAATCTTTAGTCCTGAAGATGTCAAACAGATAACAGAAGCTAACCAGTTCCTGAAGACCTGTAGGTAGGTCCTTTCCATTGCCTCCTCCACATATCCGAACTAGTCACAATGAAAAATCTGATCCACACTATTCTTCCAAATAAATGGCATTGATTTGGAAACTATGTGGGCCTAAAGCTTTTCAATTTCTTTGAAGATAGGTAAAATACCCTACATTACCTTCACTTACCCCTTTTCCATGGTACATCGATGACTGTATTGTTGCAGCTTTCAGTTCTCACCAGTACTTATACAGCCAATTTCTATCTTTTTCTCACCTTCCTCAGCTACTACAATTCCAACACAATATAGGTGGCTCATCTTCTTCTATGAAGATCATTATGATCCCCGTCTCTCCATTTTTCAAATACACGTGATTTCACCTTGTGTCCAACACTACTGCTTCTGATTTGCCTTCTATTTCCCCCAGTGGATGATTCCCCCACACTGAGTTGTCAAGCTCTCCACCATACCCAATATCCTGTAATTTTGTTTTCATGCCTTCTCTCTTCTCCCCAGAAGCCACGCTTCCCTTGTCCTTACTTTCCAATCCCCAGCCTTCTCAATCAACAGCCACCTCCAACCCCTCCCTCCTGCATTCCAGACAATTCTCTTCATGGAATTCTAAGTCACATGTCCTCCACCACCAAACACTCCCTTTCCCAGTGCACCAGTCCATGCAAGTGTGGGGGAATACTTGCTCTCTTTCTCTCCTTCATTCCCATCATATGGGACTCAAGGCACTCTTCCTGGGCAAAGCAGGAGTTTATTTGTATTATTTTCAACCTAGTACATGTATATTCTGCTCGTGATGTCTTTTCTACACTGGAAAGGTGAAACCCAGGTCAGACGACAGCTTTTCATCTTGGCTGCTGAACATAAATTCCCCTGTGTCACTTCATCACTCCCTGATTCTATATTAATGAAGCTCAATCTAAACTTGAGTAAAATCTCATCCCAATTAAGCACACAACATCTGGACTGAATACAATTCAACAGTTTCACATCTTAAGCATTTGCAATATTTTGTTTTGATTTCAGATTTTTAACATTCGCAATAAATGAAAATCAAAATTTGTGGATGCTGCTTGACTTTAACAACTCCATTATTTCTTTATTTCTAAAATCTTTCCTTTTACAATTTTAGGTAAGTGTTGCTTGACTTTACACATCCTCTAGACCTCATGTTCTGGTGCTTGTATACCATTTCACCTCGCATCATTACTTTTACCATTTTCACATACACAATTTATTCCATATGAACTTATGCTTGTAAGTTTTCCTCTCTCCGCCTCCTTTGCATCTTAAAACCAGTATAGCTTTAAGACTGATGTATGTCACAGTGAGAGGCTTTGGCTCAACAGGCTTCAGCGAAAACAGGTGGTTTTAAGTAACCTTCCCCTCTTTGAATATCAGTACATAGCTAGCGCACTAAGAATGGATCCAGAGTTAGTGGTATGTTCTTTGTACAAGATGTAGGAACTCAGGGAGAACACCAGTCTCCTTGATAACTAAATCTGCATGAGGTACATCAAGCTGCAGCTCCTTAGAGACCATGTTAAGGAACTGGAGCTGCAGCTCAATTACCTTCGGTGCATATAGGAGAATGAAGAGGCAACAGACAGGAGCTACAGGGAGCAGATAGGAACTACAGAAAGTTGCTAACCCAAGTTGCAGGAGGCAGGTAGCCGGGTGACTGTCTGTCAGAGGGAAATTGAATAGACAAGCAGTGTAGAGTACCCCTGTGGCCACTCCCCTTACTAATAAGTATACCACTTTGAGTATTATTAGGTGGGTGAGGGGAGAGAAAACAATCTACCAGGGAGAAGCCGCAGTGACCATGTCTCTGGCACTGAGTCTGGCTCAAAAGAGGAGGCGGGGGCGGGGGGAGGAGAAGTACAATAGCGACAGGGAATTAGAGGAGCAGACAGGAGATTCTGTGGATGTGACAGACATCCAGTTGGCATGCTGCCTCTCAAATCGTATCCACAGCATTTTCAAGGGGGAGTGTGAATGGCTGGAAGTCATGGCTCATATTGGTACCATGACATAGGCAGGAAAAGGGATGAGGTACTGAAGGGAGAACATAGGGAGTTAAGTAGAAAGCTGAAAAGCAGGACCTCCACAGTAACCTGTGGATTGCTGCCTGTGCCAAATGCCAGTGAGGGCAAGAATAGGATTATTTAGCAGATGAAAGTGCGACTGAAGAACTGGTGCAGGAGACAGGGTTGCAGATTTCTAGATCATTGGGATCTCTTCTGGGGAAGGTATGATCTGTACAAAAAGGACAGATTACACCTGAACTTCTGGGGCACCAATATCCTTGTGGGCAGGATTGCTCGAGCTGTTGGGGACAGTTTAAACTAATTTAACAGGCGGATAAGAGCTGAAGTGATAGGGCTAAGGATGGAGCAGTTGGTATACAAGTAGATGCAATGTCTAGTGAGACAGTGAGGGTGGACAGGCAGATGATAAAAATTGCAATCAGTGGGATGGGACAGAGTGTAATATGGGGGCAAATCAAAAAGGGTGATGTATACAAGACTGAAGGTAGTATATTTGAATGCATGCAGTACATGAAATAAGGTAGTGACCTTAAAGTGCAGTAAAGATCGACAGGCATGAAATTGTGGGCATTGGTGAGTTGTCCCTGAAAGAAGATCATAGTTAGGAGCTTAATATCCAAGGGTACACATTGTATTGAAAGGTCAAGCAGGTGGGCAAGAGGTGAAAAATGAAGTTAAATCCTTAGAAAGAGATGACATAGGATCAGAAGATGTAGAATCCTAGTGGGTAGAGTTAAGAAATGGCAAGGGTAAAAAAGCACACTAATGGGAGTTAAAGGTCTCTGAACAGTGGACAGGATGTGGGATACAACTTACAATGGGAGAGAGAAAAGGCATATCAAAAGGACAATGTTGGGATACTCATGGCCAATATGCAGGTAGATTGGGAAAATCAGGTTGGTGCTGGATCTTAAGAAAGGGAATTTGTAGGAAGCTTGTGAGATGGCTTTTTAGAGCAGTTTGTGATCGAGCCCACCAGGGAACAGGCAGTTCTAGATTGGGTGTTGTGTAATGAATCAGGTTTGATAAGGGAGCTTAAGATAAAAAAAATCATTTGCAGGCAGTGATCGTAATATGATAGCATTCACCTTGCAGTTTGAGAGAGAGAAGATAAAGTCAGATGTATCAGTATTACAGTGGAGTAAAGGGGAATACTGAGGCATGAGAGAACAGCTGTCCAAAACTGATTGGAAGGGGGCACTAGCAGGAGTAATAGAACAGTTTCTGGGAGTGATTCAAAACACGCTGGATAGAAACACCCCAAAGATCAAGTAATATTCTAAAGGGAGACTGAGGCAACCATGGCTGACAAGGGAAGTCAAAGAGCATAAAACCAAAAGCAAGGGCATATATTGCAAAAACTAGTGAGATGTTAGACGATTGGGAAATAGACAATAGACAATAGGTGCAGGAGTAGGCCATTCGGCCCTTCGAGCCAGCACCGCCATTCACTGGGATCATGGCTGATCATCCACAATCAGTACCCCGTTCCCACCTTCTCCCCATATCCCTTGACTCTGCTATCATTAAGAGCTCTATCTAACTCTTTCTTGAAAGCATCCAGAGAATTGGCCTCCACTGCCTTCTGATGCAGAACATTCCACAGATCCATAATTCCCTGTGTGAAAAAGTTTTTCCTCAACTCCATTCTAAATGGCCTACCCCTTATTCTTAAACTGTGGCCTCTGGTTCTGGACTCCCCCAACATCGGGAACATGTTTCCTGCCTCTAGCGTGTCCAATCCCTTAATAATCTTATATGTTTCAATCAGATCCCCTCTCATCCTTCTAAATTCCAGTGTATACAAGCCCAGTCGCCCCAATCTTTCAACATATGACAGTCCCGCCATCCCAGGAATTAACCTCGTGAACCTCCGCTGCACTCCCTCTAGCAAGAATGTCCTTCCTCAAATTTGGAGACCAAAACTGTACACAATACTCCAGGTGTGGTCTCACCAGCGCCCTGTACAACTGCAGAAGGACCTCTTTGCTCCTATACTCAACTCCCCTTGTTATGAAGGCCAACATGCCATTAGCTTTCTTCACTGCCTGCTGTACCTGCATGCTTACTTTCAGTGACTGATGAACAAGGACACCTAGATCTCATTGTACTTCCTTTTTCTAACTTGACACCATTCAAATAGTAATCTGTGTTCCTGTTCTTGCCACCAAAGTGGATAACCTCACATTTATCCACATTAAACTGCATCTGCCCACTCACCCAACCTGTCCAAGTCATCCTGCATTATCTCAACATCCTCCGCACATTTCACACTGCCACCCAGCTTTGTGTCATTTGCCAATTTGCTAATGTTACTTTTAATCCCTTCATCTAAATCATTACTGTATATTGTAAATAG
This sequence comes from Mobula birostris, assembly GCF_030028105.1. Classification (NCBI taxonomy): domain Eukaryota; kingdom Metazoa; phylum Chordata; class Chondrichthyes; order Myliobatiformes; family Myliobatidae; genus Mobula; species Mobula birostris. The sequence continues at coordinate 46,114,457 of NC_092375.1, read as the reverse complement.
CAGCGGTCCCAGCACCGAGCCTTGCAGTACCCCACTAGTCACCGCCTGCCATTCTGAAAGGGACTCATTTTCTGTCTGCCAACCAATTTTCTATCCATTTCAGTACCCTACCCCCAATACCATGTGCTCTAATTTTCCCCACTAATCTCCTATGTGGGACCTTATCAAAGGCTTTCTGAAAGTCCAGGTACACTACACCCACTGGCTCTCCCTTGTCCATTTTCGTAGTCACATCCTCAAAAAATTCCAGAATGCCAAGCATGATTTACCCTTCATAAATCCATGCTGACTCGGACCGATACTGTTACTGCTATCCAAATGTGCTGCTATTTCATCCTTTATAATTGACTCCAGCATTTTCCCCACCACTGATGTCAGGCTAACTGATCTATAATTCCGTTTTCTCTCTCCCTCCTTTCTTAAAAAGTGGGATAATATTAGCTACCCTCCAGTTCTCAGGAACTGATCCTGAATCTATAGAACATTGGAAAATGATTACCAATGCGTCCACGATTTCTAGAGCCACCTCCTTAAGTACCCTGGGGTGCAGACCATCAGGCCCTGGGGATTTATCAGGCTTCAGTCCCATCAGTCTATCCAACACCATTTTCTGCCTAATGTGAATCTCTTTCAGTTCCTCCGTTACCCTTGGTCCTCTGGCCACTATTACATCTGGGGGATTGTTTGTATCTTCCCTAGTGAAGACAGATCCAAAGTACCTGTTCAACTCATCTGCCATTTCCTTGATTCCCCATAATAAATTCACCCATTTCTGTCTTCAAGGGCCCAACTTTGGTCTTAACTAATTTCTTCCTCTTCACATACCTAAAGAAGCTTTTACTATCCTCCTTTATGTTCTTGGCTAGCTTGCCTTCATCTCTCATCTTTTCTCTCTGTATTGCCTTTTTAGTTATCCTCTGTTGCTCTTTAAAAGTTTCCCAATCCTCTGGCTTCCTGCTCATCTTTACTATGTCATACTTCTTTTCTTTTATTTTTAAACTATCCTGGACTTCCCTTGTCAGCCAAGGTCGCCTCTTACTCCCCTTAGAATCTTTCTTCCTCTTTGGAATGAACTGATCCTGCGCCTTCCATATTATTCCCAGAAATACCTGCCATTGCTGTTCCTCCACTGTCATCCCTGCTAGGGTATCTTTCCAGTCAACTTTGGCCAGCTCCTCCCTCATGGCTCCATAGTCCCCTCTGTTCAACTGCAATACTGACACTTCTGATTTTCCCTTCTCCCTCTCAAATTGTAGATTAATCATATTATGGTCATTACCTCCTAATGGCTCCTTTACCTCGAGTTCCCTGATCAAATCCGGTTCATTACACAACACTAAAACCAGAATTGCCTTCTCCCTGGTAGGTTCCAGTACAAGCTGCTCTAAAAATTCAACTCGGAGGCACCCCACAAACTCCCCTTCTTGGGGTCCAGTACCAACCTGATTTTCCCAGTCTACCTGCATGTTGAAATTTCCCATAACAACCATAGCATTCCCTCTGCGACATGCCAATTTTAACTCTTGATTCAACTTGCACCCTATATCCAGGCTACTGTTTGGGGGCCTGTAGATAACTCCCATTAGGGTCTTTTTGCCCTTACAATTTCTCAGTTCTATCCATACTGACTCTACATCTCCTGATTCTATGTCGCCCCTCACAAGGGACTGAATTTCATTCCTCACCAACAGAGCCACCCCACCCCCTCTGCTCACCTGTCTGTTCTTTCTTATAAAAAGTCATAAGATGAAATTTGAAGGTAAGCTAGCCACTAAGAGGATATATGAAGTTTTTTTCCCCAGATGTATACACAGAGTAAAAGAGGCAGAAGTGGATATCAGACCACTGGAAAATTAAGTTGGAGAAGTAGTAACGTGGGAATGGCAGACAAGCTTAATATGTATTAAGTACTAAGAAGGTGGTATTTGGGAAGCTGAAAGATATGAAGATAGACAAGTCAACTGGACCAAATGGAAGACACCTCAGGGTTTTGAAAGAGGTAGCTGATAAGATTGAAGAGGCATTAGTAGTGATTTCCCAAGAATCACTACATTCTGGAATGGTTCCGGAAGACTGAAAAATCTTATAAGGAGGGAAGGAACAGAAAAAGGAAATTATAAGCCAGCTAGACCGACTTCAGTGGTTGGGAAGATGCTGAGGTATTTTGGAAGCACATAATAAAATAAGCCAAGGTCAGCATAGTGGAAATCATGCCTGACAAATTAGTTCGGAGTTCTTTGAAGAAATAACAAGTAGGATAGACAAGGAGTCAGTCAGTGTTGCTTACTTGGATTTTCAGAAGGCTTTGACAAGATGCCACACATAAAGCAGTTTAACAAGATAAGAACCATTCTATTGCTGCTGTTTTTCATGTTAAATGTTAATGTTTGGATAACGGAATTGATGACTTTGAGGCCAAGTTTGCGGATGATACGAAGATAGGTGGAGGGGCAGGTAGGGTTGAGAAAGTAGTGACTTTGCAGAAAGACTTAGGAGAATGGGTAAAGAAGTGGCAGATTAAATATAGCATAGGGAAGTATATGATCATGCACTTTGGTAGAAGGAATAAAGGTGTGGACTATTTTCTAAAAGGGGAAAAAAATTCTAAAAAGTTACAGGTGCAAAGGGACTTGGGAGACTTTGTGCAGGATTTCCTAAGGTTAACTTGTAGGTTGAATTGGTGCAAGGAATGCAAATGCAATGATAGCATTCATTACAAGAACTAGAACATAAAAGCAAGGATGCAATGCTTTATACGGCATTGATCAGACCACACTTGAGTATTGAGAGCAGTTTTAGGCCCTCATCTAAGGAAAGATGCGCTGGCCTTGGAGAAGCTCCAGGAGGTTCATGGGAATGATTCCGGGATTGAAAGGGTTAACATACGAGAAGAATTTGATGGCTCCAGGCCTGTATTCACTGAACTTTAGAAGATTGGGCAGGGGGTAGGGGGTCGTTCTCGTAGAAATATATTGAATATTGAAAGGCTAGAGTGGACGTGAAGAGAATGCTTCCGGTAGTGGAGGACCAGAAGGCACAGCCTCAGAATAGAGGGATGTCCATTTAGAACAGAGAAGGAATTTCTTTCAACAGAGGGTAGTGAATCTGTGGAATTCATTGCCATAGACATCTGTGGAGGCCAAGTCTTTGGATATATTTAAAGTGGAGGTGGATAGGCTGTTGCTTATCAAAGGTTACAGACAGAAGGCTTGAGAAGAGGGGTGAGGGGGATAATAAATCGGACATGATGGAATGGCAGAGCAGACGCGATGGGACTAATGGCCTAATTCTGCTCCTACAGTTGCAAGGAAGTTTGTGGACCCTTTATAATTTTCTGGTTTTCTGCATTCATTACCCATAAAATGTGGTTTGATCTTCATCCAAGTCACAATAATAGACAAACACAATCTGCCTAAACTAACAACACACAAACAATTGTGCTACTTCTCATCATTACTAAGTACACCATTTAAACATTCACAGTCTAGGTTCAAAAAAGTATCTGAACCTCTGGGATAATGCCATCCAACAGAAGTTATTTGGAGTCATGTGGTCCAATCAATGAGATAGATTGGAGGTGTGAGTTGTTGAGATGCCTTAAAAAGACACAGAAAGGGTAACAGCAAAAGACCTGCAAAAATCTATACAACTTGCTAAAGTCTCTGTTCACATGTCCACTATAAGAAAAACACTGAACAAAATGGTATTCATGGAAGGACACCAGGGAGGAAACTACTGCTCTCCAAAAAAAAACAACAACATTGCTGCCTGTCTTAAGCTTGCAAAAGACCACCTAGATGTTCACGATGCTTCTGGGACAATGTTCTGTGGACAGATGAAACAAAAATTGAACTTTCTGGCAGAAATGCACACCACCATGTTTGGAGGAAAAAAGGGCACTGAACATGAACAGTAATATCTCATCCCAACTGTGAAGTATGGAGGAAGGAACTTCATGGTTTGGGGCTGCTTTGAGTAGCATTTGTGGGGGAAAAGGAATTGTTGATCATTCAGGCCGAAATTCTGCATCAAGATTGATACTACTTGATCCTTTAGCAGAATATTGCTCCAGGTTCCAGCATCTGTGTTTTCTCTCATCTCCATGAAACTAATGTATATGCATTGGAAACCAAAAGCAGAATGAAGCCAGTCCATGCTTCAGAACTATCAAGAATGGAACATATTATTGATAAACATTCATAAAGGAACAAAAAAAATGGAAAAACTTTCTGAAAACGAGACCAGAAGGAGACAAGCTGCTAAAACAAATAAACGGAAGGCATAAACCTGAACAATTAAAGAGATGCATAATAAACATGCAAGAGGAAGCAGGTTCCAATAGCCCAGAAGTCTGATAGAAGAAATAATATAGAAACAGATAACATCCAGAAATCTATTGATAAGGGACTCAAAGGATCTGAAGATAATGCTAAATTATGGAAGTACAAGAGAACTGGTAGAACAAGTCTGAAGGGCCAAATAACTTATTCCTGCACCTATTTCTAATGTCCTCAGACCTTTTCAGCACTTGGTACATTAAGTTAGACAGAAAAAGAAAGTTATTAGATTGCTATTAAACGATCATATCTGGGACAGTGCTGAAGTAAGACTTGGGAATCTAAGTATAATTGCAATAGGTTACCTTATAGCGAACTGCTATCTAAAAAAAATGCAATGTAGTACTATGAATGATTATGGTCTTCCTAACACCTTCCAGTTTTTATATTAAAGATTAGATAATCACTACTAGATTTAATTCAACTTTCTCTGTATTTTGTAAATTGGTGGTAGGGTGTGCAGTTAAAGAAAAAGAATTCACTTTAGTTATACAAACTAAGAAAGCAATCACAGAATGGGGAGGTAAAAGCTGAAAAGATCACATTTCAACTAGTTTGTTAATGAAATTGGGAATATTAAATAAAGGTAATAAAATGGATTCAGGTTCTACTTCTGATACAGTTGCACTACTCTGTCAGTCATTCAGGGAGAGGATTACATTACCCTTCCTTTTTTGATGGCTAACACGATTGATTCTATCAAATAATGCCAAATTAGTCTATAATTTATAGACAAAGACAATAGACAATAGGTGCAGGAGTAGGCTATTCGGCCCTTGGAGCCAGCACCGCCATTCACTGTGATCATGGCTGATCATCCACAATCAGTATCCAGTTCCTGCCTTATCCCCATAACCTCTGATTCTGCTATCTTTAAGAGCTCTATCCATCTCCTTCTTGAAAGCACCCAGAGACTTGGCCTCCACAGCCTTCTGGGGCAGAGCATTCCATATATCCACCACTCTCTGGGTGAAAAAGTTTTTCCTCAACTCCATTCTAAATGGCCTACCCCTTATTCTTAAACTGTGGCCTCTGGTTCTGGACTCACCCATCAGCGGGAACATGCTCCCTGCCTCCAGCCTGTCCAATCCCTTAATAATCTTATATGTTTCAATAAGATCCCCTCTCAGCCTTCTAAATTCCAGACTATACAAGCCCAGTCGCTCCAATTTATAACAACTTTCATTTAGCAGGTGAAGGAAGTAGAAATGGGATACAATTCATATATGCTGATTACAAAGAGGACAATGCAGAAATTCATGAATAGTTAAACTCCAAAACAACCTTTTAAAACTAGCAATTGTCTAAAGATTATTAACTTTATTATAATTTGACCATAAATCTAAAGTAATAAACTCCTGAGATTTAACACAGATAATTAACACTGGCATCTACTGCAAAGTGAAAAAAAGCAAACTGCCATTTTCAGCACACCATTCATCAAATTCGTAAAAGAGGATCTATAGGTCAACAATGCAAACTTTTCAACCATTCATGGCAGCTGTGTGGTCTCTATGAAATATGATTTTTCTTTTCCTCTTCTTTCTTTGGTAATCCCCAATTAGTTGCAGCGCTTCAATATGCTATTCTCACTAACTTTAGAGTACTATACTATATTTTAGCATGTTAAAAGTATTAACTAATAATATTTACACTGAACAACCAATTACAAACCCATATTCAATATTCATTTACACATTAACTTATGATTCACACAACAGTCCAATGTTAACTTTTACTTGAGGATTTAAATTTTAACTCAAGCTCTTAAATAGCCTTATTGGGCACATTGAAAAGCAAGTACAACTGAAGGGAAAAAAATCAGCAAGGGTAAAACTTTACTGGCAACAAAAAAAAAGTTCCTTTGAGCCATTTCCATTACGTACCTCAGTAGGCCCACACTGTAAAAGTGGGATTCTCCATCAGTTGACCGAGTGACTTTCACAGTAAACATAGGCTGCAGTTGACGCAATTCCAGTAGCACAATTGCCAGATAGTGGATAAACAAGAGGGCATCTACCAGTGAAACTGCATACTGAACAATTCCCTGATAATTTGGATCTCTTGAATCCAGAATGCGTACACCATAGAATAGCCAATAAGAAACCACAAACACAAAAATCAGCACCATTAGGAGTGCACGGAACACAAAAACCCGTGGCATCTGTGCCTTTGGTTTGCGGAAGAAGAGTGCCCAGGTTCCGATGAGAAGGATGAGTAGCTTGAAGGCGACAGAGATGAACAGCCCTTCACATACAGTACCACATGGGTCAAGCTTTTCCCGCCACAGTACTTGAGGCAGCACCATAAAGGCAATGGGAGACAAAAAGACCAGTATCCCAAGCACAGCAGCGATGGCTATCCCTAAATGTCGAGTGCAGTCCAGCCCACTATCATCCACATCCTTTGTGATCCTTGCAATGTCTTCTTGTGATATACTGTGCTCTGAAGTCCCTGTGATGGCTGTTGTGGTTTCACCCCAGTTATCATCCTGCAAGATAAATTTCAATGATCAGTTTTAATTTGATAAACTTACAGAAATTCTGCAAGTAAAACCAGAAACTCAGTAATCTCATTGTTTATAACCTGCCATAGAATGATACAGTATAGGCCAAACTGCCCCAATATATACAAAAAAATATTGCAGTAGACACACATTAAAGTGACAAATCTTAAAAACAGCCCCTGAAAGCAGCACTAGGTGTACAGTTCTGAATTATGAAGAACAGAATCACCCAAAAAAAAATTCAGTATGTACTATAAGTAAATGGATATTTTATAAAACAACAGAATGATGGACAAGCTCAAGCAAAACCTGTGGGAGCAAAACGAGGTACAAGTTGACATTTTGAGTTGAGACCTTGCATTAGTACAGAGAGAGCACAGCATAAATTGCCAATATGTCATAATATATTGGTACAGGCTGGTAGGTGATACATGTAACTAAGTGGGGAGGGATTGATGGACTGATGTAGCCAGGTAGGGGCAGAAATGAGAAAAGCAGACAAAAGTAGAAAAATAAGTTCAATGTAAATTTATGATCAAAGTATGTCATCATATACAACCTTGAGATTCCACTTCTTGTGGGCAAACACAGTAAATACAAGAAACAATAGAACCAATGAAAGATCATACCCAACAGGACAAACAACCAATGTGCAAAAAAAACACAAACTGTGCAAATAAAGGAAAAATAAATAATAATAAATCTGATTTCTTATACAGGCACAATCAAGTGGCAAACAGTCATCAAAATCTTGCTTTAAAATACAAACCCAAAAGACACCACACCTTACTATAAATGCAAGCCTGAACCAGTTTTACAGTCAGAGTCCTATAAATTATGACTGATCCATTATTATAGGTACGACAATCCATATTAACCATCTACTTAATAGATATAGCCATTCCAAACACAAATAACAGAGGAATCAATAAGTGACAAACACCAGAAATATGCTGAATTAAAAAAGGAAATTGAAAGACTATAGAACACGAACAGAGTACACATTGTCCTGATAGTAATATCTACAGCTGGTATCATCCCTAAGACACTATACAACAGCATTAAACAGTTAGGCCTATATAGCAATATTTATGCAAATCTACAGAAAGCCACAATACTATACACGACTAGAATAGTCTGGAAGTTCCTAGCCATTGAGGAATGAGAGTGCTTGGCTATGCATGTACCTCAGGTGTTACTAGCTTGAGCTGAGAAAAAATAAAAATAAAGAAGTAATAAATATCAAGAACATGAGATGAAGAATCCTTTTAAGTGAGTAGGTTGTGGGAACAATTTATTTGATGGGCTGAGTGAAGTTATCCCCTCTGGTTCAAGAGCCTGATGGTTGAGGTGTAATAACTGTTCCTGAACCTGGTGGTGTATGTCCTGAGACTCCTGAACTTTCTTCTTTATGGCAGCAGGGAGAAGAGAGCATGGCCTGGGTGGTGGGGGTCCTTGATGGTGGATACTCAATGATAGGGAGGGCTTTACCCGTGATGGATTGGATCATATCTACTACTTTTTTTTTTAAAACAGGATTTTGCTTTCAAGAACACTGATGTTTCCGTACCAGGCCGTGATGCAACCAATCAGAAAACTCTCCACTACACCTAAAACTTTGAGAAATTTTGTTAGATGACATGTTGAATTTTCGCAAACTTCAAAGGAAGTAAAGGTGCTACCATGCTTTCTTCATCAGGACGCAGGACAAATCCTCTCAAATTATAACACCGAGGACTTCAAATTTGCTGACCCTTGTGGATGTGTGGGAGGAAAGCATTGGGACTGTGTGTCACCTGAATTGAAAAATTCAATATTTAAATCTTTAAGTTGCATGCTATCCAGGCAGAATACGAGATGTTCTTCCAATTTCTGTTTGGCCTCCATAGTAAAATTTCACTTTTTTAAGCCTCCCATTTACTAAGTTCACCTTTGCCAGAAAACAACCTATCCCAATGCACATTTGCCAGATCCTTTCTGATACCAAAATTGGCCTAACTCCAATTTAAAATCTCAACTTGAGGACTAGACTTACCTTCTTCCATAAAGGCATTATGATCACTAGACGCAAAGTGTTCCCTTACAGAAACTTTTGTTACCTGCTGTCTCATTCCCTAACAAGAGTCTAGTATCACACTCTCTAGTTGGGACTTCTATTAAGGAAACGTTCCTGAATACATTTGACAAACTCTTTCCCATCCAGCCCTTCTACACTATGGGAGTCCCAGTCAACATGTGGAAAGTGAAAATCATCTACTATTACAACCTTGTTTCATGCTACAAATTTGCAATCTCTCTACAAATTTGCTATTCTAATTCCTGTGGATTGTTGGGTGGTCCATAATATATCATTAATGTGGTCATACCTTTCTTATCCATAAAGACTCACTGGACAAGCTCTTCTGTCTGTCTTCTGAGTACTGCTGTGATTTTTCCCCTGACTAGTTATGCCACCCCTCCCTCTTCAACCCCTCCTGCTCTATTACGCCTAAAACAACAGAACCTCAAAACACTGAGCTGCCAGTCTTACCCCTTCTGCAAACAAGTCTCATTAATGGCTACAATATCATAATTCCACACGCTGACCCGTGTCCTAAGCTCATCAGCCTTTCCTACGATACTCCTGTAATGAAATATATGCAGCTGAGAGCATTAATTACACCATGCTCAACCATATAAATTCTGACCTTGTATGTAGGCTTAATAATATCTTTCTCCAAAATCACTCTACTATCTGTTTTGGTACTCTGGTTCCCACATCCCTGCAACTCTGGTTTAACTCCTCCATGCAACACCAATAGTTCCCAATAGGATACTAGCCTCCTCAGGTTCGGATGCAAACAGTCCCTTCTATACAAGTTCTACCTTCACTGGAAGAACCCAATGATCCAAAAATCTGAAGCCCTGCCTCCCGCACCAACTCCATATCCAAGCGTTAAATTGTATGATCTTCCTGTTTGGACTCACTAGCACGTCACATGGGATGCAATCCTAAGATCACAATCCTGGAGGTCCTGTCCATTAAGTTAGCACCTAACTCCCTGAACTCACTTTACAGGACCTCATCACCTATCCTACCCATGTCATTGGCACCAACGTAGCTACGACCTCTGGCTGTTCACCCTCCCATTTAAGAATGCTGTGGACTCGATCCAAGATGTCCCCGGCCCTGGCATCCAGGAGAAAAGAAATCACCCAGGAATCTTGTCACAGAACCTCCTTTCTGTTCCCCTAGCAACGAATTTCCCCCATTAGCTTGCTGCTTCTTCCTTCCCTTCTGAGCCTCAAGAACCAGACTCAGTTCCAGAGATCTGCTTATTGTGGCTTCTCCTTGGTAGGTTTCCCCACATCCACAATATCCAAAGTGGTTACTTATTATTGAGGGAACGGCCCAGAGGTACTTTGCTTTGTATCCTTTCCCTCTCCTGACAGTCACCCAGTTACTTCCCTCCTGCAACATAGGGTGACTATCTCCTTTTAACTCCTATCAATCACCTCGTCATTCTCCTGCATGAGCTGAAGGTCATCAATCTTCAGCTCCAGATCTTCAACATGGTCTCCAAGGAGGTGTATCTCGGTGCACTGTGCAGATGTAGTTACCAGGGAGATTGGACATCTCATACAAGGAATATACCACCAACTCTGGGTCCCTTCTGAGCATACTAGTTATGCACTAACAGAAAAAAAGCACTTAAGCGAGTCCGCATCTGTGCTTGACCAAGCCTGTTGAGCCAAAACCCCGACCACTAACATTGCCCCACTCCAACAACTTTCACTTCGGACACTTCCACTTTTAATACTGTTTTCCTCAGATGGTCTTGAACACAAATGCCTCTGCAAGCAACTTAATAATTTACATTTAACCTTTGGAAATATTTTAAGCCCTCTGTGTGATGCGGCAAGAGCACCTAAAACTTTCTTATGAACTTAATCTCTGCCATCTGTCCCTGAACTTGTAGAGTTATTTTACTCATGTGGTTGGAAATCATGCAAAACAGATGAAAAGGATGCTTTAGTTTCAGCAGTGATGATCTGGATCCTGTCTAATCCATTTATTAAAAATTCTACCATTCCACTAGCACATTTCCTGTCTTGGGGGGGAAAAAAAAAATCACTAAAGCTCTTGCCCACAAGATATTAACAAAAACTTTCTTGAGCAAACCGTTGGGAAACATCTACATTCTAAGTCAACAGCAAACTACCCTCAAATGCCCATCCAAAATGCATTGTTTGGTATGATATTGGATGCAGCTTATTGAACTTCAAGTGTTCAGTGATATAAGAGGTGTGCAATTTACTGTAGGTGGAGCAACTTTAATGTTCTTCAAATAGACAAAAATTATTCAACTTCAGTTGGGTATTTTGTTAGTTATTCATTGAGAAAAATTACACAAGCTCAACACTTGCATTTACCTAGAACAATTTTTAAAAATAAAATTAAAAATCCATGTACTTTAAGAAATGATTTCCAATTCCAAATGAACACCCACAAATCAAAAATAGGACCAGAATTAGGCCATTTGGCCTATTGAGACTGCTCCACTATTTCATTATGGCTGATCTACTTCCCTCTCAACCCCATTCTCCTGCCTTCTTCCTGCAACCTTTCACACCAGACTAATGAAGAACCCATCAACCTCCACCTTAAATACATCCAATGACCTGGCCTCCACAGCCACCTGCGGCAAGGAATTCCACAGATTCACCACATTCTGAATGAAGAAATTCCTCATCTCTGTTCTAAAGATATTCTCATCTGAGGCTGTCCCACCATGGTAAGCATCCTCTCCATATCCACTCTATCTAGGCCTTTCAATCTTCGTTAATTTCAATGAGAACTCCCTCATTCTAAATTCCAGCGACTAAAGGCCCAGAGCCAGCAATCGCTCCTCATGCAATAGGCCTTTCATTCGTGGAATCATTCCTTGAACCCCCTGCGAACCTTCTCCGATCTCAGCCCATGCTTTCTCAAAGGACCCAAAACTGCTCACAAGACTCCAAATGATGCCTCACCAGTGCCTTATAAAGCCTCAGAATTACATCCTTGCTTTTACATTCTAGTCCTCTTGAAATGAATGCTACCATTGCACTTACCTTCCTCACCACTTATTCAACCTGCAAATTAACCTTTAGGACTCCCAAGTCTCTTTGCACACTGGATATCTGAATTTTAAACCCCATTTAGAAAATACTCTACACGTTTATTCCTTCTACCAATATGCATGACCATACACTTTCCAACACTGTATTCCATCTGCCACTTCTTTGTCCACTCCCCCATCTATCCAAGTCCCTGCTTCCTCAACACTACCTGCCCCTCCACCGATCTTCGTATCATCTGCATACTTGGCCACAAAGCCATCAATTCTGTCATCCAAATCATTGACATACAACATTAAAAACAAGTGACCTTGCAGAACACCACTAGTCATTAGAAGCCAATAAGAAAAGGCTCCCTTTATTCCCACTCTTTACCTCCTGCAAATGCTATATCCATGCTAGTATATTTCCTGTAATACCATGGGCTCTTACCTTGTTAATCTACTTTATGTGTGGCACCTTGTCAAAAGCCTTCTGAAAATCCAAGTACACAACATCTACCAATTCTCCTTTGTCTATCCTGCTTGTTATTTCTACAAAGAATTCCAACAGATTTGTCAAGCAATATTTTCCCTTGGAAATCATGCTGATTACAGACTATTTTATCACGTGCTTCCAAGTACCCAAAACCACATCCTTAACAATTAAATCCAATATCTTCCCAACCAATGAGGTCAGGCTAACTGGTCTATAATTTCCTTTCTTCTGCCTCCTTCCTTTCTTGAAGAGTGGTGTGACATTTGCAATTTTCCAGAACCATGCCAGAATCTAGTATCTTGAAAGATGCTTCTACAGTCTCTTCAGCTACCTCTTTCAGGACTCAAAGGTGTAGTCCACCTGGTTCAGTTAACTTAACTACCTTTAGAACTTTCAGTTTTCCCAATCACCCACTCCATAGTAGTAGCAACTACACTCACTTCTGCTCTGTCACTATTGAACCTCCAGCATACTGCTAGTGTCTTCCACAGTGAAGACTTATGCAAAATACTTATTCAGTTTGTCCGTCATTTCCTTGTCCCAAATGATTACCCTGCCAGCATCATTTTTCAGTGGTGCGTTACCTACTTTCATTTTTCTTTTATTCTATGTATATCTGGAAAAAAAACTTTTGGTATCCTCTGATATTTGATAAAACTGAACAAATACAAATTCTAAATAATTACTGGGTGTTGGAAAGATTAGTCAAGCCTCCAGTACAAATATAAACAGATTGTCCTGACAAACCCTGCTTTGACAACTGATACAAACCACCTGTGGGTTGGTAATCTAGAAAATCTCAGGACACGGTCTAAATAGAGGGAAGGAAAATTATTTAAGATCAGTTAACACAGTATGCATTGATACCAGGCAATCAAAGACTTGGATGGAGGAATTTAAAGGAAAATTTGAGTTCACTGATTATAGCTTGCCATATACAGCTGAATTCCCAGTAGGTAATTCACAGAAGGGCAATAAGATGGAAGATCTAAAAGGGGCATTAGAAAGGGAAAAGGAAATTACTAAAAAAAAAGGGAGTGCAAGATCACTTACAGATTTGAAATGGTAAACATTCGTTAAAAGTTAATGCAAATTATGGGCAAGTCATCAAGCACAAGATGAATGGGCAACCACAATTTTATCCATTGAGAATATTGAAGCTATTAAGCACGCCATAATAGTTGCACAATGCATAACACTGCTGTGACTTATATTTTACATAGTAGTATACAAGCCAAACCAATCAGTTTGTTTAGGTAACCAGGCTGTGCGACTTCAGAACCCACCTTAGTCTTAGGACTGAGAGAAGGATTTGTGGAGGTGTGGATAGCGTAGTGGGGTCAAAGTGGGAGAGAAATCAAGAAGCATATGTGAAGAAATCCTGGAATCCTCTCCAGAATGGTTGCTGGGTCAATAGGATAAAAAGCCACAGAGCGATTATAAAAATGTATCATGGGATATTTTGTCACAAAATAAAATGCCAAAACTTTTGTGCAACTATCCCACGCATGACCGAAAACACATTTTATTATTATAGAAAATTTGGAAACAATTCACCTCAGTTTCCTCCAGAGATAGGGGCAACGCAAAAAAGAGAAAAATGGGAGGCAACTCAAAGAAGAGAAAAGTGAAACAAATTTCAAGGAAGGTGGCCAGTTAACTTATTGAGATGTTTATGTTTGTACACCTATCCAATGAAGGAAATTAAGGGATAATAAGTATGCTCTCTTTGACCATCAAAACATGGAGGCACCTTCATCAACTCCCACAGCTGCTGATGACCCTGTGACTTCAGTCTCTGAGGCCGATGTGAGAGCATTCTTCAGGAGGGTGAACCCTTGGAAAGCATCTGGCCCAGACGGGGTACCTGGCCAAGTATTAAAGACCCGTACTATTCAACTGGCTGGTGTGATTACTGATATCTTTAACCTCTCACTTCAGCAATCTAAGCTATCTATCCACCTGCTTCAAGCAGGCTTCCTATTATACTGGCGCCCTAAAAGAACGTGGTAACCTGCCTCAAAGACTATTGTTCAGTAGCACTTACAGCTACAGTGATGAAGTGCTTTGAGAAGTTCGTGACTAAGTACACTGACTCTTGCCACTGAAACAACTTGGTTCTGCTTCAAATTGCCTACCTTCACAACAGGTCAACATCAGATGACATTTCATTGGCTCTTCACTCAGCTCTCTAACACTGAACAATGAAGATGCATACATTTGGATGTTCTTCATTGACTATAGCTTTGCATTCAATACTATCATCCCCTCAAAACTAATCAATAAGCCTCAATGCTTCCTTGTGCAACTGGATCCTTGATTTCCTCACTTACAGACCCAGTCAGTTTGGACTGGCAACAACATCTCCTCCACAAGCACCATCTATATAGGTGCACCGCAAGACTGCGCCTAGCCCCCTATATACTTGTGACTGTGAGGCTAAGTATAGTTCCAATGCCATATTTAAGTTTGCTGACACCACTGTTGTGGCTGAATCAAAGGCGGTGATGAGTCAGCACATAAGAGTCAGATTAAGAATCTGGCTGAATAGTGTTGCAATAACCTCTCACTCTAATCAAAGAGCTGAGTGACTGCAGGAAAAAGAAACCAGAGGTCCATGAGCCAGTCCTCAGAGATGGAGAGGGTCAGCAACTTTAAATGCCTCGGTGCTATCACTTCAGAGGATCTGTCTGAGTCCAACACGTAACAGGCTTTACAAAGGCAGCACAGCACATCTCTACTTTGCACAGATTTGGCATGACATCTAAAATTTGCGTAAACTTCTACAGATGCGCGGTTTGGAGTATACTGACTATATGTATTACGTCTTGATGTGGGAACATCAATGCCCTTGAATAGAAAAACATGACAAAACGTGCTCCCACTATTGAGCAGATTTATAGGAAGCAATGTCACAGGAAAGCTGCATCCATCATCAAGAATGCAGACAAGCTCCATATCCCACATCACCAGGTTCAGGAATAGTTAATACCCCTTAACCATCAGGCTTTTGAACCAGAGGGTGTAACTTCAATCACCCCAACATTGAATTGATTCCACAACCCAAGGATTCACTTTTAAGGACTGTACAACTCATGTTCTCAATATATATTGTTCATTTATCTTTTATGTATTTGTACAGTTGGTTTTTTGCATAATTTGTCGATCTCTGCCATGTGTAGTTTTTCATTGATTGTATTGTGTTTCTTTCTGTTTACTATGAATGACTGCAAAAAATAAATATCAGGGTAGTACATGTAACATAATATACTTTAATAAATTTACTCTGAAACCACAAAATATATATATAATTGCCAATGCCCATTTCAATATAGCAACTCAAAGAGCTGCAGCAAAATCTTAGTAGCTTTTACACGCACAGCCATAATTTTGAAACATGTTTAGCCTCTTACCTGTACAGTCTCATCTCCACGTGTTGACTCATTGCCCAGTAGTGGCTCTGCTGGAGGTGTCTGGATGGTAACAGATTTCTCAGACCGACTGCCATCTTTGTTCCTGGATTTTTGCCGGTCCCGATTCCTTTCACTGATGAAGCAAAAGCAGGGATTTAAACTCTCACAAGAGTTAATACTCGACAAAGCGATACCGCAATTTAAAGCAGAATACCACAATTCAACATTAACTACACAAAAGTAATAATTGTGCCCTTCCAACCTGATTTTATAGTATCATGCTTAGCTCAAATATGCTCAGACATTGAGCCCTTCTCTCATTTTAACAGAATGAACTCTAGCAAACTTCACTCAAAAACTCCCTCAAATGTAACATAACAGAATGTTTAGATATATGAATTAGGAACATTTCAAAGGATAAATGAAAATGTAAATAATTGGAATAGAACAGTGTGGGGTGGGGGAGGAAGAGAAGAATCAAAATGTCTTAATGGATAGTAAGAATTATTGTACAAAGTTAATCCTAAATGACTTACAGTGGGCTCTGGTTAATTGGGACACACCAGGATCAGTACATTTTAGCCCAATCAAGTGACGTGACTGCTCCAGTTAGCCGATATTTTATGGAAATAGTTAAAAGGCATTCCAAAGACAAGCTACCGTTTAACTGGGTAACAAATCATGTACTTAAATGAAATACAGAACAAATTAGAGCACTACCAATACTCCTACAATATTATAAAACTGTATCATATAAAACTGTATCAGTTCCTAATAATTATTGCTGCTGTGTTCTTTTTGCTTGGCTGTAAATGAACAAAATCAACACAATCACCTAGTGCAAATAATAGACAACCTTCATTCAACACACATCAAAGTTGCTGGTGAACACAGCAGGCCAGGCAGCATCTCTAGGAAGCGGTACAGTCGATGTTTCGGGCCAAAACCCTTACTGTACCTCTTCTTAGAGATGCTGCCTGGCCTGCTGTGTTCACCAGCAACTTTGATGTGTGTTGCAGACAACCTTCATTGCCTTCCTGCATAAGTCGAAATAGAAACAAAATTATCAAAAAAAAAATCACTGCTTTTGGAACTGGTGTTTATTACCCAAATGGATAACATAACAAAAGCACACGCAACTTAAAAATTGCTCGCTCCACAATGTCTAAAGGCCATTTCTGGTATCTCCAAGACTGAATGCCTGAAACTACAGTGAGCAAAACAGTTTGGAATTGTCTTGCTGCTAGTTTATCGCCAACTATCAACTGACAAAAATCACTAGATTTTGAACACAAGTACACGCACTGACACTATTTAAAGACTCTTGGGTCTTAACAATTGTCAAGTCTAAATGCATGTAAATGACGTTAGTCAGAAACTGTTTGGCAACAGTCTTCTGTCCCAATTAAGTGCCATGGTGTCCCAAATAAACAAAGGGAATCCTAGTTATTTTCTCAATTAGTTTTTGTTCATTGAGTTGTTCCCAGTACAGGGCTGCCCCAATCAACTGATGGCTCAATTAACTCGAATCCACTGTACTAACTCCTATTTCTCGCTAACATCTACAGGAATACAGAGGAAATCAGTTTTTTAGCCCCCCAGAAAAGCTGGTTTGTAATCAGCTGACAAAACAGCACTCTCATTTAAGCATTTCACCTCCCCTTTCTTCCACATTTTTATTGTGGTCATCTCATGTGGACTGAATCCTTAACAACGGCAATTATTGGATGCACCTAAATTTTACCATCACAGAACTGTGATGATCTAATTTACTGTGCCACTTGGAATGCTTTAGTTTATATTTTAAAGAAAAAAAGCAAATTAGAATATAGACAAAACCACTGCCAATCAACTACCATTAATGGTGGTACTAAAGCCAACTCTGGAAAAGATAAGCTAATTTACCATGCTAATATGCAATTACTCCTAAATTAATGTAATACGCAACATTGTCCAATAGAAATACATATGGCTAATGTGTCTGGATGTCAAATGCTTAGTTAAACTCCTGTTAGATTATATAATGAAGGAGGCATGGTGCAGTTTGCACTCAGCAAGGTAGAAAAGGCTACAATTGTATACCAAAATTATATAGGAAATCATGATTTTTTTTGCTGTTGCATCAAGCATTCCCACAATTCCCACAGAACATAGCCTGAAGATTAAGGTGATTAATGTGTTAAGAGCTGCACTGTTCATTAAGGCTGTTCATAAGGTGATTGCAGTGGCTCTAATAACTTTAGTGTATATTCTAATTTGTTGATTCCGCATAAGAATTTCTTCATAAAGAAATTCACAAAAACAAACTTGTTGTTCAGTGGGCCAAAAGATTGCTTTCCTAAATTTGTGATCATTTTAACTGGGTGTAAATTTCCTTTGTAACAGAATTACTTATTGTTTAATGTTAAACAAAGTCAGCAGTGTTCCAAAGAACTTCCTCCAATTCTTTTCAAGAGGAGCTTATATAAAGGTCTGCTTTAGTTACTATGGAAGCCTAATTATATTGCCAACATTAAAAACTACTCTAAAAGAAACAATACCAACCCATGTCTGTGAGAACTCTTGGAGCGGCCCGAATAGTAGGAATATCCCGAGTACGTGGATTCTGTGTCCATTGTTGCAGCTTCCTTGCTGATAGGAAGGTAGGCAGATTTCCAACAGTTAATGGATTTTGTTCTGGTTTTCTGGGGGCCAAACAGGGGTTTGTGAATGCTCTTGTCCAAGCCAGATGGGATGGTCAGTAGGCTGGCAGCATGGCTCTTTAAATGGTCTATTTTGGAAGCAAATCGGGGGCCTCTTGTGAAGAAACATTAACCTGCAGCAATAAAAGATAAATAGATATCCCTGAAGTACATTTTAGAGACAACAACACATCTAATGGTTACTACACTCAGGTGGCCCACTAACATAATTACAATACATTGTTCCAAACAGCCACAAGGAAACCACCGCATTACCTCTGTAAATTGAAGCTTTAAACCCAGCTATTAAAAAATATCCAAAAAGCACAAGAGGAAATGTTCCCCAACCAGAATATAAACCAGAAAACCGATGGACTGAATTTATATTGCCTATGCCAACAGTCCACATTATGTCCACTCCTATGTTTTATATATTATGTTTTACATACATGAAGCATAAGCACGCTTGACAAGATTTGATTCAATGGTTGTTTCCATTAAATGCTGCTTTCACTTAATCACAAGGGATTGGAGTAACATTCGCACAGTTATTTCCAGTGGGGCAACCTCCCAATTACATCACTAGATTGATAATTGACTATTCAACAGAAGGGTGAACATGGTTAGACACATGCTTTCTTGCATTTACAGATTTTCACATGGAGATTAAAATGAAAATATTTAAAACATTTACATTAACCTAAATTTTGATTAAAATACAAGTTTCAGTTCAAAATATATTTGGGAATTCACTGAATTGTGTAAGTTTAAACCATGCCAGAGTTGGACTGCATACAATATATCTACATTTGGGACATTCTCTTCCAAAGAGGGTTACATTAGTATAGAGCATTAGGAACTATCTCGTTATTATTCTTATATTAATCCTATATGTGACAGATGTCATTTCGAGATAGCTTCTTTAACTCACATGTTTTGGTCATGTCCTTTGTTGGAAAAATATTGGAAAGATATTTTTGACATTATTTCAACCGTTTTGAATATAGACTTACAACCTCATCCAATTACTGCTATCTTTGGATTACCAATGATAGATTCAAGTTATTTAATCTCTTCAGCACGCCAGATGATTGCATTTCTTACTTTAATGGCTAAAAGATCTATTTTGCTGAATTGGAAAGAGATTAACCCTCCTACTGTATTTCATTGGTTTTCACAAACTAAGGTGTGTTTGAATTTGGAAAAAATTAGAAGTGCCGTTTATGACCCTTCCATTAAATTTGAAAAAACCTGGAGGCCATTCATTCAGCATTTTCATATGATGTAATTTGACCATTTCCAAACTTATTTTATTTCTCTGTACTGTTGGTTGAGAGGAATGGAGTCATCGACACTAAGGTTTTCATCTTCCCCATTTTTAAGTTGCTAGAATTGCCCAAGTCTTTTAGTTTAATTGACTAATTCTGTTTAGTTTAGTTTTTTTTTTAGGATGGGGTTTGTTTTTCTTTTCATTTTTTTTCTTTTTCATGGTTTTTCTTCAGTTTTTTTTTTGTCCTGTATTATTCATTGTTATTCCTACACGATTGGGAGTTTTTGTCAATTTATACTATTTGGTCTTACAATTACTCATTTTAAGTACAACAATGTATCTCCTACTATTTGTATTATTGCTATGTTATGTTTTCATTTTATGAAATTAATAAAAAGATTGAAAAGTAAAGGAATTGTTGCAAAGTATAAAATGCTTTCCAATAAGGCCAATGCTATTATATGCAAACTATCACTGAGGGTAATCATGAACATGCATCATTAATACAGTCTTCAGCAAAATAGCAAATTAATATACAACCATATTCACTTCTTTAATATTTAACTCCACCATTTAGGCCATGCCCTCTCCTCGCTGCTGCAGTCGGAAGGATACAGGAACTTTGGATCCTACGCCACCAGATTCAGCAACAGTTATTACACTGGTTCAGGAGCCTAATGGTAGAAGGATAATAACCTCAACTTTGTGCCGATTCCACAACCTATGGACTCTACAACTCATTCTCAGCATTATTTACTAATTGTTACTTTTTTGTATTTGCAGAGTCTGTCTTTTTCACGTGGTTGTTTGTCAGTCTGTGTATTCTATTATTTCTTTGTTCTACCATGAACGCCTTCAAGAAAATGCATCTCAAAGTAGCATATGGTGACATATATGTACTTTGATAATAAATTAACTTATCTACCCAGAATCTTGATAGTTTAAAAAAAAATGATACATTGCAATCTGCATTTATATTTAAATCAACATTATATTGTTAGTTATTTCAAGTTGTGCACAAGTTGCTTAATCTTTCAAGGCAGCTCTTCTTTGACATCAGAAGAATTACTGTGAGCCTAATGGGTTTCTTAAGTACCAATAACTTGGTACTCTTGTTTCATAAGTATGAACAGTTTTTTCTCTATTAAACAATGAAGACAAACTGTCAAAACAAGTGGCTATTTAAGAGTCTATGTAACTTTTTTAAAATGCTTACAAAAATATGTTTATGGGATTTTAACTAGAAATTCCTCAAATTCCCTAGATACTCATTCACTTTAAACATTTTAAAGCACACTATTAATACACAAGCATGGGAAAAATGATACATTCTACATACTCCATGTACATATGGTTAGGAAGTTCTGTTATAAAAAATACAAACATTGCACAAGACCATATTAGATGACCCGGCAAAGTTCTACAAATTAAGCACTCTAAAACCAAAATAATAGCAAAATTGAATTTGTAAGCATGTATTGAACTTATGGTCTTTACAGTTAATTGCACAAAATTTTTCATTTTAACACACTTTACTGGACAATTTTGCCATTTAGTTACCAAATAAGCTCTAAACATTAAGTGATCAGACACATAATGCAGGGAAATATTTAACTGCAAAGATTTTGTTATAATAGTTGATTAATTTACTTCTGATCACAACCAGATCAAGGAGGTGCCAAGTCAATGAAGTATGTTGGAAGTGTTACAGAACCATTGAAATCTGCAGCATCAGAGCCCATGAAATGCACTTCAGGTTCATCTCACCTTTGAGCTCTGGATCCACAGCTCTTCAGGTGCTTAATGAGTACATTTATTTTAGGAAAAAAGTCCGCATTTCTGCCTCCACAATTTCAGGCAATTGAACTCCAGATCCACGGTGTTCACGGAACAAAATAATTTTCTTTCAAGAGACTAGATTAGTTCCTCATAGCAACTAATTTAGATCTACGCTCATTTAACTACTGGCTTCTCCGCTAAAGTGCTTTTTATTGTGTAATTCCATCGTAACCATTAGAAAAAAAATTAAACTGCCTGTCTCTTTTGTTCCAAAGAAAACACCACCACCTTATCCTGTCTCTCAGCCATGGCAATATCCTCAACTTTCCTCTGCACCTATCTTGCACTGTACACACAAAACAATGAAGTACTTTTAAAAATGTTCCGACTAATGGTGTCCATCTCTCCTCCCATCACCACCAATAATTCAGATATACAAAGTTCCTCACTGCAAGAGCTCCTAACTTTAGAATGTCAAATTTTGTTTCTCTTCTGTGATTAGTGATACCGCAGTATCAGCTTGACCTGCATCTTAGCAAAATTATACAATCGGATGATCTTGAACAGGATTTGCACTGCCATTGACCCTAAGCTAAGATTCAATCAGAATGGTTTTTGGCAGAAGCGCACAACAGTAATGCAAATACTTGCTCTCCATAGGATCATCGAGGAAGTCAAGAAGAACAACCTACCAGCCGTGCTTACTTACATCAATTTCCGCAAAGCTTTTGACTCCATTCACCGAGGTAAAACGCTGAAGATCGTGAAAGCTTACGGAGTGTCAGACCATCTACTGAGAGCAATAGAGTCCAGCTATACCAAAACCATGGCGAAAGCTGTATTACCAGACGGAGAAACAGCAGTGTTCGAGCTCCCAGCTGGTGTGCTGCAAGGAGACACTCTGGCACCCTACATCTTTATAATCGTCCTTGATTACGCTCTGCGTCAAGCTACCAAAGATCATGACAAGCTTGGTTTTACTATAAGACCAGGGCGAACCAAAAGGGTCAGACCAGTTACGCTCATAGATCTCGATTTTGCAGATGACATAGTCCTGCTCTCTGACCAGATGGAGGAAGCACAGCAGCGACTGACAAAAGTAGAAATTGAATGCAATAAAGTTGGACTTCACCTAAACGCTAAAAATACAGCGTACATGGCATTTAACTGTGATGAAGGTACTCTCAAGACTGTAGACAATGATACCATTAAGGAAGTCTTTGACTACACGTACCTCAGGTCAAGAATGATGAGTTTGGAGAAGGACATAAAGATACGGAAGGCGCTGGCGTGAAGGACTATGAACGACATGAAGGAAATCTGGAAGTCGAACCTGACCAGAAGGTTTAAAAAGACGATCTTCACAGCAGTCATAAGAGTCCATTCTCATATACAGATGCGAGATGTGGACACTCACCAAGACTATGCGAAAGTCTCTAGATGGTTGCTATACACGAATGCTCCGGATGGCTCTTGACGTGAGTTGGCAACAGCACATGATGAACGTCGAGCTGTATAACAACCTACCGATGCTCACTACTAAAATCGAGGCGAGAAGACTGCAACTAGCGGGGCACTATCTACGCCACCCCGAGCTACCTGCCAGCCTAGTCATCATATGGAAGCCCAAGCATGGGAAGATGAACCCTGGGCGCCTTCCCAAGACTATGGTCAACACGCTCCTAGAAGACAGCGGCGCGGATAATGTAGATGAACTGAACACACTGATGAGGGAGAGGGAGAAGTGGAGAGTCCGTCATCGTGCCCGACGCCATCCCCCTAGGCCTGAGTCGATGTAGTAGTAGTATTAGTAGTCTGTGATTAGTAGCCTTTTTTAATAAATCATTTTCCATGATCTTAAGTTTTGCTGGCAGGCCCATCCCTTATTGCCCTTGAGAAGGTACTGGTAAGCAGTGTTCTTGAAATGCTACAGTCCTGGTGAGGGCACTTCCATGCCTTGATACAGTAATTGCAGCTTGTTCATGTTCAGATTAATGTTACTTGCCTCACTCCATTCTTAGCTATCTAGTCATAGGCAAAAGATTTAGATTATTAGATTATGAGGACACGCAGTCCTCTTTTATTGTTATTTAATAGTGCATGCATTAAGAAATGATATAATGTTTCTCCAGAATGATATCACAGAAACACATGACAAACTGACTGAAAAACTGACAAAAACCACGTAATTATAACATATAGTTACAACAGTGCAAAGCAATACCGTAGTTTGATAAGGAACAGACCATGGGCACGGTAAAAAGTCTCAAAGTCTCTCAAAGTCCCATCATCTCACGCAGACGGTGAACCTCCAGTGCCGCAAACTTGCCGATGAAGCATCCTGGAAGTATCCGACCACAGTCTGACTCAGAGTCCATCCGAAAACTCCGAGCCTCCGACCAGCTCTCCGACACCGAGCACCATCTCTGCCGAGCGCTTCGACCCCGGCCCCAGCAACAGGCAATGCCGAGGATTTGGGGCCTTCCCTCCAGAGATTCTCGATCGCACAGTAGCAGCAGCAGCGAAGCGGGCATTTCAGAAGTTTCTCCAGGTGTTCCTCTGTGCTTCTCACGGCTGTCTCCATCATATCAGGATTGCGCATGACCCCCTAGTTAACACATACGATACTTTCTAGAAATAAAGATAAGAACGATGAATTTGTGACTGAGGAGCCGATGCCAGGGGCAGTGATTCAGGTTCTTGGACCACTGGGATCTCTTCTGGGGTAGAGGCAACTTGTACAAGAGCAGCGGACTGCATTTGAAGGAGAAAGGGACCAATAACTTTCAGTGGAAATTTGCTAAAGCTTCATGTGAGGGTTTAAATTAAATTGGCAAAGAATAAACCAGTATCTGGCAAGATCAAGTTTAGTAATCAGGATTGCCAGGGACACAGTAAAAGCAGGAAAATGAATTCCTAGTTAAGCTGCATTTGCTTAAAATGGCAAAGGTGGATGAACTTAGTGTGCATTCACTTTGAAGACTGGGACTTTACAGCCACAAGAAAACCATGGTTAATAGAAGGGCAGGAGTGGCAGCTCAGTATTCCAGGATTCAAATGCTATAGTCCTGACTGAAGTATAAATAAGCGAGGAGGAAATGTTGCCTTTTTGATCAGGGAAAACATAACAGCAGTACTCAGAGATTCCCCAGTATTAATTGAACTATCCAGAATGTTAAAGGTCTGGAAGGGTGGAATTTTTGAGATGTGTCCAATAAAGTTTCCTGAGTCAATTCAGGAGGGTACAATATGCACCATTTCTTAGGAGAAACAAGGCAGGGCAAGTAACTGAAGTGGCAATAAGGGAGCACCTTCAATCAAGCAACCATAATTCTGTTGGTTTTAAGGCCCTGATAAAAAAGGATAGGGCAGATCCATAGGTTAGGGTAATAAAAAGAAGCAAGCTAATTATGGAGGAATTGGACAGGATCTAGCAGAAGTCAAATGGGTCAGCCTGTTTGAAGGGAAAGGAACAATAGGCAAGTGGGAAGTTTTTAAAAGAGTGCAATATCAGAAGACCAGGAGCAGCATATTCCTGCTAGGGTTAAGTGTAAACCTGTCAAGTTTATAGAACCTTGGCTGATGAAAGGAATTGAGACTCTGGTCAAAATAAAAGCATACATTGGTTCAGAAGATCAGGGATGATTGAATCCTTTGACTATAAATAGGAATACTCTTAAGGGGAAAGAGAGGGTTTGAGATGTACAATGGCATGCAAATGTTTGGATACCCATGGTCAAAATTTCTGTTACTGTGAATAGCTAAGCGAGTAAAAGATTAACTGATTTCCAAAAGGTAAAAAGTTAAAGATGACACATTTCTTTAATATTTTAAGCAAGATTACTTCTTTATTTCCATCTTTTACAGTTTCAAAATAACAAAAAAGGAAAAGGGCATGAAGCAAAAGTTTGGGCACCCTGCATGGCAGTACTTAGTAACACCCCCTTTGGCAAGTATCACAGCTTGCAAACGCTTTCTGTAGCCAGCTAAGAGTCTTTCAATTCTTGTTTGGGGAATTTTCGCCCATTCCTCCTTGCAAAAGGCTTCTAGTTCTGTGAGATTCTTGGGCTGATATACATGCACTGCTCTTGAGGTCTATCCACAGACTTTCAATGATGTTTAGGTCGGGGGACTGTGAGGGCAAAACCTTCAGCTTGAGCCTCTTGAGGTAGTCCATTGTGGATTTTGTGGTGTGTTTAGGATCATTATCCTGTTGTAGAACGCATCCTTTTTTCAGCTTCAGCTTTTTTACAGACGGTGTGATGTTTGCTTCCAGAATTTGCTGGTATTTAACTGAATTCATTCTTCCCTCTACCAGTGAAATGTTCCCCGTGTCACTGGCTGCAACACAAGCCCAAAGCATGATCAATCCACCCCCATGCTTAACAGTTGGAGAGATGTTCTTTTCATGAAATTCTGCACCCTTTTTTCTCCAAACATACCTTTGCTCATTGCGGCCAAAAAGCTCTATTTTTTCAGTCCACAGGACTTGTTTCCAAAATGCATCAGGCTTGTTTAGATGTTCCTTTGTAAACTTCTGATGCTGAATTTTGTGGTGAAGACGCAGGGAAGGTTTTCTTCTGATGACTCTTCCATGAAGGTCATATTTGTGCAGGTGTTGCTGCACAGTAGAACAGTGCACCACCACTCCAGAATCTGCTAAATCTTCCTGAAGATCTTTTGCAGTTAAACGGGGGTTTTGATTTGCCTTTCTAGCAATCTTACGAGCAGTTCTCTTGGAAAGTTTTCTTGGTCTTCCCGACCTCAACTTGACCTCCACTGTTCCTGTTAACTGCCATTTCTTACATTACGAACTGAGGAAACGGCTACATGAAAACACTTTGCTATCTTCATATAGCCTTCTCCTGTTTTGTGGGCATCATTTATTTTAATTTTTAGAGTGCCAGGCTTAGAGGAGCCCATGGCTGCTGATTGTTGGGACAAGGTTCGAGGAGTCAGGGCATTTATAAAGCTTTGAGATTTGCATCACCTGGCCTTTCCTAATGATGACTGTGAACAAGCCATAGCCCTAACAAGCTAATTAAGGTCTAAGACCTTGGTAAAAGTAATCTGAGAGCTCAAATCTCTTGGGGTGCCCAAATTTCTGCATGGTGCTCCTTTCCTTTTTCTCACTCTAAAATTGTACAAAACAAAAATAATACACTAATCTTGGCTAAAATGTTGAAAAGAATGCTTCATCTTTAACTTTATGACTTTTGGAGATCAGTTCATCTTCTACTCACTAACTATTCACAGTAACAGAAATTTTGACCAGGGTGCCCAGACTTTTGCATGCCACTGTACCTAGCAGGTAAGATTAAGGAAAATCCCAAGAGATTCTATAGCTATATTAAGAGTAAAAGAATGGCTAAGGAGAGAGTATACCCCTTCAGAATTCAGCAGGTTTTTGATTTGAAGTAGTAACAAAAGTGGTAGATAAGGGCAATATATGTTGTCCACTTTGACAAATGAGGTCTTCAACAAGCTCCCACATGATAGGCTGGTCTGGAAGGTTAGGTCCCATGGAATCCAGGGAGCACTCATTAAGGTGAACTCAAAATTGGCTAGAGTTGATGGTGGTTGTTGAAGGTTGCTTTCTGGAATGGAGACTAGTTGTGACTAGTGATGTGCCACAGGGACCTTTGAAATTTAGATAAGTGGTTGGATCTGAATGCACAAGACTTGATCAGTAAATTTGCAAATGACAAAATTAGAGGTTGCTGATAGCAAAGATTATTGTAGGTTACAAATGAATCTTGTCACCTGAGCTGAGGAATGGCAAATGAATTTCAATACAGGTAAGTATGAGAAGTCAAACCAGTGTAGGACTTGTACTATGCTACGTAGGCACAAGGGAGTGTAATGGAACAGAGGGAGCACAGAGTACAAGTTAAGTTCCTCGGCATAAACATCACCGAGGATCTCACATGGTCTGTACATACCGGCTCTGTGGTGAAAAAGGCACAACAGCGCCTTCTTTACCTCACGAACGGTTGAAGAGGTTTGGTATGGCCCCCCAAATTCTTAGAACTTTCTATAGGGGCACAATTGAGAGCATCCTGACTGGCTGCATCACTGCCTGGTATGGGAACTGTACTTCCCTCAATTGCAGGATTCTGCACAGAGTGGTGCGGACAGCCCAGCGCATCTGTAGATGTGAACTTCCCATGATTCAGGATATTTACAAAGACCGGTATGTAAAAAGGGCCCGAAGGATCATTAGGGACCCGGGTCACCCCAACCACAAACTGTGCCAGCTGCTACCATCCAGGAAGTGGTACTGCAGTATAAAAGCCAGGACTTACAGGCTCCGGGACAGCTTCTTCCACCAGGCCATCAGACTGCTTAATTCATGCTGACTCAACTGTATTTCTATGTTATATTGACTATCCTGTTGTACATAATATTTATTATAAATTACAATAATTGCACAATTGAACAAAGACATAACGTAAAGATTTTTACTCCTCGTGTATATGTAGGATGCAAGTAAAGTCAATACAATTCATAGCTCATTGAAAGTAGCATCACGGATAGACAGGTGGCGAAAAATGCATTTGTAACACGTCATCAGACATGGCATTGAATATAGGAGTTGGGACATCATGTTGCAGTTGTACAAGTCATTGCTGAGGCTGCACTTGGAGTACTGTGTATAGTTTTGGTCATCTTGTTGGGTGATTAAATTGGAAAGAATACAATAAAAGATTTGCGAATATTGTCAGGATTAAAGGTCTGAGTTATGAGGAGAGGTAGCCCAGGCTAGCTTTTTATTCCTTGCTATGCAGGAAAATGAGGGATTATCATATAGAGGTTTATAAAATCAGGAGGGCATAGATAAGATGGCTGGTAACAGTCTTTGTCCCAGGGTACAGGAGTTCAAAATTAGGCAGCATAGATTTAGGGCAGGAGGGAAAAGATTTAAAAGGGACCTGAGGGTACTTTTTCCACACAAAGGATGGTGAGTATTTGGAATGAGCTACCAGTGGAAGTGACTGAGGCAGGTACTATAATACTTAAGAAGCACTTGTACAGATACACGCAGGGGGTCAGGATTAGAGGGAGCAGGCTCAACACTGGAAATTCCGGCCAGATGGGTAGGCACCGTGGTCAGTGTAGACTTACTGGGTCAAAGAATCTGTACCCATGTTGTATTGCTGTATGTCCATTCTAATGATATCAAATTGCATCATCTCAACCCATGATGCTTCAATGCAAACTGTCGCTGTTCTTATTTTAGGAAGATGCAAAGCCAGTCAATATGCATGGAGATTAGAAGTGAATCTTGTCACTTAAGTGGGCTGTTACTCTTCTGACTTTAATTGCTCCAAAAGCTAGTTTTCCCTCCAGACCCTATTTCAGCCTCATGGGAGACAAAGTTTAGGAGTTCCAACTTCAAAGACTGCTTCATTTTGTGCCAGTGTCTCTGCTAACATTTCCCAAGTCAATATCTGATTGTTGGCTGGGCATTATTGTTAATGCTATGTAATGTAATTTCTTTGTGAATAACGTGAACTATGATAGACTGAGTACCAATAAGTTCTGAAATAGCTTAATAAGAATTTTGTAAGAAGCGAATTATTTCACATCTGCCCTATGCCACAAGATAATCAAATTACCAAAAAAAAACCCCTCAAAAATACAATTGGAGGACAGTACTATTCTTGCTGGATTGAGTTATCACAAAACCAATGTGCTTGCGACATTTCTGGTATTATCCATGATCAATACACAGCCAACACTTCAATACAGAGCTGTGCAAAGGAGCATTTATAATGGGAATAGCTTTTGGTTGCTACGCTGTAGACATCAGAAAACTTGCTGCATTAATTTCTGTGCAATCTTTCATTTCTTCACATCCAAAAAACAATTTACAGAAGTTATTGAATATTAAGGCATCCATTGCAATGATCTCCAAAAAGAAATCTGGTGGCTAATTTGGCCAATACTGTTAAACTTTATTTCCATTCAAAGGCCTGTAGCATTAGCAACAACCTCATTTAGCACATTCTCTTCAATCTTACTCATTCGAATTTGTAGCTGGGGTAACTGAGATGGGAGGGCTTGCCTTTAAGTTCAATAAAGCTTTTGTCAAAGATGCTTTCCATATTATGCCACAAAAGCAACAGTTGTGCTTGTTGGCATTTTGTACATTAAATGTATTTTGAACTGCAAAAAAACTTTCCATGTGTTGTTTCAGATATGGGGGAAATCCAAATCTGTGAAGGCTCTATTTAAGACTCCTGATAATAGCTATACTATTAGAGCATCAGCACAATAGACAAAGACTGACTGTAGGATCGACCTCTTGAATTATGACCTTCATTGTTCAACTTTAAACTCTGGAATGGATTTTCAAATCAACCAAATTTTAATGGTGTCACATGCATTCAATTAACAATTTTTTCCACAAATAATTAATGATATAAAAATTATAAATAAGTTAGTTTCTACATTGCATTATGAAGACAATAACTCAACAAATTCTTAACTTATACTCTAAAGAAAGAACATTACAGAGGTAGACTTTGGCATTTAATCTCACTGTGGCACATATTGTGGAAGTCAATGAACCATAAAGGTTCATCAGAACTAATGATGGAATCACATTATACAAATGTTTGTAGACAGATTTTCTGTTCTGTATGCTTAAATATGTTACAATTCACTACAAAATTATTCTGTCCAATAAGATAATAGCATTATGTGGTATTTTCCCTCTGTTGAGTAAGCCTAACAATTTACCTAGCTTGAGTATTACTGACCCACTTTTGGCTTAAAAAGTAACGGACCACATTTGTTATTTTGGCTGTAGATTTGGAGCTGAAAATTGTTGAAAATAATATTTACTATTCCCATCCTTGGAGGAATCTGCTTTGGAACCCAGATTTCTCTTAAATAAAAGCTGTTCATAAATTCAATAAAGGGAACAAATTTCTTAATCATCTGCAGGCTGCACTGGAAAGATGATTAGAAATTTAGTATTCAAGCCTCACTGCGAGGTTTTACACAACAGGAAATCTCTTGTAGTTTCAAAAATTCAGTTTAAATGATAAATTCAGATTTTGATGAAAATTATACTACTTCACTCAAGGATTGAAGCTGATTAGCATTTGCATGAAAGCTTTGCTTGTACTTAAACAACACCAAAGATAATACAAAATAAAGAGCAGTGCTTCAAAAATAATCTTGGCAAAATTTTACACTATATTTTTGGACCAATAGAGTAATTATCAATTAAATCTACCCTTTTAACAAGTTTCATGAATTTCGGGGAATTACTCATTTTGTAAATAAACAGTTCTGATTCAGAAATGCAGCTTGGTTTAGAAATGCAGGAAAGTACATGACAAGTAGTAATGTATTCGCATAAAATAGTTATCCTAGATATTCTCCCCTCAAAATTTCTTCAGTATCTTCTCCCTCTACCTCCTTATACAATACATTTTATATATTCACCCTTCTCATACTTACTTTGTAACTTCCAGGAGATCAGCCATTTCTCCTGATTACACAGTTTATGACAATGAAAATAAGATCTTGCTAAATAATTTATAACTCAATACATTATGATTGTATTTTCCATCCCCTCAAGAAATTTAATTATTTCCCTTAACTTTTCCCTTTAGTATCAAGAATAACACTCTTCACTCTCTTGATAGTTTGGTTCTTGAGCTAAAAGCTAACTACTGAATTTTCTGTTCTGCCTTTATGCTTTTAAACTCTCAATGTAATTCGGTGACCAAAATTGTTTTTATTCCAGCATACACTGAGTTTTCCTTCTGCTGCTGCACACTGTGCTATTGTTTTCAGTGAGGTTTCCATGAACACTTTTACAAAAGCCATCATTTTTTCAAAAAAAATCCATTGCAAAGTGCTCCCAAAAGACATTCAATGCCAATAAATCAACACCAATGTTACTAAATGTCATTTCCATTCAGAAATCTGTGACATTAGTATCAACCTCACTTACCACATATTTCCAAATTTATTTGCATTATTCAGAGCCATTTAGCTCACGTTGTGACTTCCCTCCATTTGATCCATTATTTGACAATGTAATTGCTATCTGACACTCGAGTGTACCTTCCCAAGCTATTCAGATCTCTGCCAATGGTTAACATTATAAACAGAACCATCTTTTGTTATTTCTAATGTAGCCAAGGTACAGTATGTCAGAAGTCTGCCTCTCATACAATACCATTTTACACATTTGATTAATTGCTTTAACATGATTATCACTATAATTTAAAATCAAGCCCACCTTGCTTACTATGATCATATATCTTGAATCTTTCACTTCAAAGCAAATCCAGAAATTCAAAGGACAGCATGTCAGTAGTAGCCACTTCAATATAAAGCAATAAACAAACATAAAGAACAAATGTCCATCCAGTAAGATCTACCTTTCATTATTACGAAGGTCCTCCTTTGATAACTACTGTATTTCTACTCTGAATTGGCTCTTCATCACAAATTTAGTACCATCCACAAAATTAGAAATTGTATTTCTGATTCTAAAGTCAGATACATTCAGATAAAATGACAGAATTTAAACTTTCTGACATTATGACCACTTTTATGGGGCTTTCGAGTTTTGATACCAAATACAATCTGTGAACAGAGTATTAAGGTCGCCTGCAGTCATAAGAAAATTATGTGCTACATAATTATCACTTCAACTAAAGAATAGTATGTAATTGATCAGCGCAAAACAAAATATTTAGCTATATTTTTATTTCTTTAGAATAACAGCATGGAACAGGTCTTTTGAGCCCCAGTACATCTTAGGACTGTTGGAGGAAACCACAGCACCCAGAGAAAACCCATGCAGTACAGACTCCTTACAGATAGTGCTGGAATTGAACACCTTGATGCCCCAGTTGTAATAGCGTCCTAGCAACTGCTACACTGTCATCTTAAAACAGTGGATGTGTGCAACAGACACACCTCATTGATAATACATGACAAGTCACTTTCCCAACATTTTAAACTTTTCATGTTTCTTGTCACTACAGGTACTACCTAACCAAAGTTTTGCAGCTTAGAGAACATTACAGCACAGTACAGGCCCTTCATCCCATGATAATGTGCCAACCTTTTAGCCTAATCTAACCTTTCCCTCCTACATGTTTCTACATATATTAGAATATTGGGGGACTATATATCAATATGCCTATCTACATCCACTACTCTCAAAAGAAACTTCCCTCTGATAACCGCTACATTTTCCTCCAAACACCTTAAAATTATGTCACTTTTAAAATCTATTTCCACCCTGGGAAAAACTCTTTGGCGATACTTTTGACCTATGCATAATCACCTGGTACACCTTAAGTCACCTCTCATCCTCCTCATTTTCCTAAATTCCAGCAATGAGAATTACAGGAGTGAAGCAAAATGAAGATATTTTAGCTCAAGTCATGACATCATAGTCAATTTAAAAAAAAATCACCATACAAGTTATGGAATTGATTTTATTTTAGGTCTGAAAAATAAATGGAATGTTCAGGCACCAATAATTTGTTATCATGTTCAATCCACTTAGTTGATGTATGATATCCATTATGCAAGGTTAACATTCAATTACAAGTTTGAGTTATAATTATCTGAAAATACCAATTTACATTTTTATAAAGATTCACTCGAAAGTAATAAGAAAATTTAAAAATTGTTCATAACTTTTTTTGACAACTGCTTGCTTAAATAACAATTTTTTAAAACTGAGTAAACATGGAAAACCTCTCTACATTCAACAAAAAATATGCTACATCTAAAATGCAAACAATAACCAACAAAAAGCTTCCTAAATCAAAGGAGAATAAAAATTAAGACAATATTTCAAACGGAACTGGAAATTTTAAGCAGTGTGAACAAATAAATCGCACTTATAATTTCACAGGGTGTCTTTCTGCTCTACATCACTAATTTTTTTTTACACTATTTGCCAGTGTAAAATCTTTAAAAGCAGCAGAATCAATTTATCAGCATAGGTACTGTCTGACCCACTGGGTTCTTGCTGCTTTTACTTTAGATTATTCACAAAAATTTTCAAGTATTTATGTTGTTAACCTCACTTCTTAAAAGCTCATTTTTCCTTTGAAATTGAATTATGCATGGCATGCAAATTCAACTAGGAGGTAGGGCAATTCATTTTTAAATGTTTGCCAATAGTAGGTTGAACACTACTGATGAACCCCCATGATTATTATTTTACTCTACAATGAATTGACAACCCACTAATTAGACACTTATTATAGTAATGGAGTGTGCAATAGTTCAAATTCAAGACAATTTCCAATTCATGGCACAATCCATCAGTGAGATATACACGTTTCTGCAGAATGCCCTGTGCTTACACACTTAATCCTGATGTAGTGGAGTGCGATGGCACTATTTCAGAAATTAGTAAATTAAAATTTAAGTGACATAAGCTTTGCATTAAAGTTGTGTACCACAGCATCTTACATAGTTTACAATAATTTTCAACACGATCTGTGTATATGCAACCAAACAATAGTTTTTGATCTGTCTACCTCGTTAGCCTATATACAGAAGATAGAAGATAACTTCTTATATTCCTCTCCATCAATCATCCACACTGAGCAGTATATTTCCATCTGCCGATCACCATGAGGACCTTGCTTTTCCAACCTCAATATACATACAGATATGTATCATTCACCAACCATCACATCCATTCTGTCACTTTCTCTCCCCAAGAGTGACTTGCTTTCAATTCCTAAATGAAGATCTAATGCAACACTCTTTCCATTCCACCCCCCCCCCCACCCTTGCCCGGGACATATTCGTCCTGCTTTCATCTTCCATCCACTCCTTCCTTCTACTCCGGAATATCATTCATCACATTTCACCATCCCCATTGGGAAATCGTTGTCTACCTCCCAACCCCCGAGATTTTGTATGATTTGCCGAATTTGAAACATTCCCTTGATTTAACGTCATTGTTTCACGGGACCAATGTAAGCGTCGAGCTGGTGGCGATGCGGGCCCAGGGTTGCTTCTCCGCCTGTTGTGTGTCCGCCCCTGATACGGAGGCCAGGCGTTGGCGCGTCCTTTCTCAGGTCTACAACAGTGCAGGCGGTAGCACCGGCTCTTTTCCGTCCCTACACTTGTGCATGGGAATGCAAGCAAGGCCTGCTAATGGGAAAGGAAATCAAGAGCCTGCGAACTAGGCCGCAGCGTCCACCGCTTCTCCTTTCTCTCCCAGCAGACTAATTCCAGAGACCGCTTCACAATTCCCAAGCCCGAGTACTTCCCTTAACCGGATCGCGAAAAAAAAAACAGTGCTTTACAGCCTCACTGACCTGGACCTGGCGTCCTGTGGAAACGATCTCGCTGCTGAACGCTCGCAATCACAAAAAAACCCGGATTCAGTGGGGGAGGGGCAGAGAGGGGCGTCGAGATGGAAACACATCCACCGGGGAAAAAATTCAATCCCGAGAAAACGCGACAGCCCACTCAGGCCGCCGTACACCACTCGCGCATGCGCACGACGAGCGAGCCGCTCCGATTACCAGCGCGCGTCACGTGACACGCTCGGCGTTTCCCTGGCAGCGCGGCGCCATTGGCCGCTGTTGTCCCTAAGCAGTGCAGGTGATGGGTCGCTGCCCCCGACCGGTGGAACTCTTCAGGCTGCAGAGACTTTCTGTAAGGAAGTACACCGAGCACAAAGCTTTCACCAGATCTCAAGCTCACAGTCACCTGTAGTGCTTTGTTTTGCTCTGACCGGGCAAAAAAAATGTCCTCCAACTAGATAGTGAGAATTTTCTACCCGTTGTCCGAGGTTTCTTGTCAACTCCTTTCTCTTTGATGGTGATTTAATCAGACAACACAAAGCCTACATGTTATGTTCGAAAATTAAACAATTACAATTGTTGGAATTAAATATAACTACAAAAAATGAACAACATCTGTGGAGAGAGGGAAATAGTTACCATTATAGGCAACTAGAAACTTTTAGAAAAAGTGTTTTAAGTTGTAGAGAAGGTGTTGAGAGCAAAACGATGGATTATAGTTGGATGGAGATCGGAGAAAATGTATGATTGGTGTCAACTGAAAGTATGATTAAGGCTTCCTAATGGTTGTCAATATGTGTAAACAGACAGAGAACAAAACCTGGGTATAAAACTTCGGTTATACCACATTTGGAGTTACATGCGGTTTTGGTTGCCAAATAAGGATATTGAGTCTTAAGAGATGGTACAAAGGCAGTTTCCCAGGATGTTGATTGGATCAGAGAATATGTTTGTATTTAGATTAGGTTTATTAGTCACATGTACATCGAAGCATACAGTGAAATGTCTCATTTGTGGTCATTTCACTAGCTACATTAGCTATTAATTATAAGGAGAGGCTAGACTTACTTGGATTGCTTTCTCTGACGCATTGGAGAGTTCGGCCATGTGTTCAGCAATCATGTTTGGCTTTGCCATCACTGATTTCTCTTTCTGCTAGATGTTTAATTGTCCACTGCCCTTTAAGACTTGGTGTGGGAGACTTGATCTGATTTATTGGGGTTGTGGAATGACTTAACTCTACCTATTGCTCCTATTTTTGATGTCTACACGTGTAGCCCTATGTTACTCTTTCAGCAGCTGCAATATAGAACTTTTTTTTAGGTATCTTGGTGTTGCTCTCATTGGAAAGATTTTTGGATTTTTAAGTAATTGTTTTATTTAATAAGGATTATTTACATACTTTACAAAAATAAGCCTTGTGTATGTAATAGATATTAAGGCCATAGCTTCTTTGAACATTTTGGACAGAGTGCTGGGTTGGGGAGGTGTGTGCAGGAATATCATGCTGTCTTTCTATAAAATGAAACGTGTGTTATGCAAGTCAATTAATATATTACTTGAGCTACTGATCGTTCCCCAAAGTTATCTTCAAAAGCATCTTGCTTTTTCCTCTCCTGCTCTGCCATTTTTGTCAGCCAACAATCGGCAACTCTCTAAACCACACCCCCTCCCATGCCCAACAGCTCACAGGAACAGAGGAGGAGTTGAGTAGGACACCTTGTTAGGGGGTCTGCAAGGGTGGGTTTATTTTAGAAATGAGAAGTGGGGTAGGGGGGAGAGAAGTGGTGTGGTGGCTTGAACAGATAGGTGTCAGTAATTGTGGGAAAAGGACTGGCAGAAATGGATGGTGGTCAATGAATCAGTATTAGGCTTTATTTCACCGGTATGTACTGTGAAATTTGTTAACTTTACAGTACCAGTACAATGCAAGACATGATAATAGAGAGAAAAAGAAAACTGTGAATTACATGAAATATATATAAAATGGTTAAATTAAATCAGTAATGCAAAAAATAGGAAATTAAAAAAGACAGTGAGGTACTGTTCATGGGTTCAATGTCCATTCAGAAATTGGAGGCAGAGAGGGGAAGAATGAGTGAGGGTAGGAGACTGGTGCTGAAGATACTTCTTTAATGGGAAGATGAGGAGTGAAGGTAGATATGAGCTTTACCTGTAGATGAAAAAAGCACCTGCAATAACAGCTAGCGTTAGTTGCCAAAGGTTTGTGACTATTTCATTTTGAACAGTGCCTTGTCAAATGGGATGGTCTGTAGAAGAATGTGCCAGTTGAACAAAGATGAATGGGTATATAACTTGAATACGGGGTAGAAAGAACTACCAGTATATGAGAGGTTTGGAGAGAGGGAAGAAAAATGCCAGCTTGAACTGCAGGAGTATTGTGTTTCTGTGAAGTTCAGAAGTTAATGTTTACTGTATCTCATGAACTGGTTTGGAATGTGGACTTGAAAAGAGACTACTTCTCCAAAACTGCACTCAATAATAGTTTGATTTGTTTGCCTTAAAAATCTATCAAACAAAAAAGTGAGCAAATGACCCCAGATGCAAGATGTTAATGTATAGAAACATGCTTGTGTGGGAAATATAATGTTGGACTCTTCACACTTGGATTTTCCCTTTTAGGCTTTTATGTACTTATGCTTTCATATTAATCACAGCTTAAGTTTCAAAGCCCATGCAACTATTTGTTTTGAGATATCAGAAGCTTAAAGTCAGCGCCCATTCTTGAGCAGTTAGTATTTGGAAATTGTGCCAACTTTCATTGAAGTTGTTAGTCAGCTTTGTTAGTTATCTACATCTACTTCAGTGCTTTTTGGGATCATTTCAAAATCAGAAGCAATGAAATAGAGAAGGATTCATTAAACCTGCCAGCTGTACGCAACAGACCTATCATGTTGGTAGTATCCCAGTGAAGCGTGAATCCTGTTAGCTCAGTTGCACTCGTGATTTTTCTGTGGGTGGAAAGCAGTGCAGAATTTAGATGTTTTCCAGCCTACTATATCTACAATTGGCACTGCAGAATGTATTACAGATTGGAATTTCCTTGGAGCTGTTCCTGCTTCATTGATGTAATATTGCCATATGTGTTAGCAGGATTTTTGCCATATTTCCAGTGAAGTTATAGTGGCAGAGTGTATTCAGAAGAAATCCTTGGCCACAATTCACTTCAGAAGACTGTAAAGTTTACTCAGTGAAATCTGTTTGAGAAGCGGGTGAGAACATGGAAGTATTACTATCCAGTGTTAAATTGCCAATGTTTGTTGTCCATTTAGTGATCTGGAATCCACTTGATAGTGTTAAGTTCAAGGTACTGGTGACTATCACCAGTACGGCAGACGAGCTTTCACAACCAATAGTTCGCACTGGTCACACAAGAGGTTCTTCATTCACCACCTTTGCCATCCCCAGATTTGATTGGATTGTTGCACATTCACTGTTTGGGATGGTGTTTCCTGTGATGTTATATCAACCTTTCCTCCCTTTTCCTTCCTGAGCGATGGCAACATCTCCATGAAGGAGCACATGTATGCAGTTCTCAATGTATACAAGTGAAATCTAACCTGAAGTAAAACTTAACTTTTTTTAATTTGAGTCTGTAGTTGTATAAAGGTTCATTAAGGATCTTAACATGTTTAGTGAATGCTTTCATTATTTTTCTTCAGAGAAGTATAAACACTAAGCAGGGTGAAATAAGAAATGTGTTTTTTTTGGTTCTTCCAATGTCATTTCACTACTCTTGACTTCATATCTGTTTTTTGTTATGAAATATCATAGTATTGGCCATTCATTATTTTATTCTGGGCAGGTGATAAGCAGCATATCTAGAGCATGTGTTATTAACACTAATACAAGGAATGCAAATTTAGTTCTGTTCCTCAGCTACAAATTATTACTAGCTATAAAGTCTGAGTCTGTTAGCCAAATATAGCAAAAGTGAAGGGGTAAACAGGCCTTGTTTCTAAAGCATATGGCAAATTAAAAATGTGACAAACCATTTGCATTCAGACTCCTTGGAAGAAGATAGAGGAAAATATTCTTTCTGAGTTTTTAAAGCCACGGTAAGGCTAATGTGAGATAATGGTGGTTAGTAAAGGACCCAGTCAACTATTTTAAAGGCTTCTGGATTAATTTGACTATGTAAACATTGAGGAGATATGAGCAAAGTATATTATCTCAGAGTATAAGGCAAATTGCAAGTATTTAAAAAGTGGAATTGTTTAGTTTTAATTGATTACAATAATTGAGTAAGTGAATACTACTCCCAATGAGTAACATGTGGCAGATGTGATTGTTATTTTGGGTGCTTTGTCTAGTTGTTCAATCTCCCTGGAGATCTAGATGAATTGTTTTCATTTGTCATTTTGATAAAAACATTTAATGTTTCAGGATAATGCAAAGTTAGTGTGTTACTTGAATCCAGATGGTATTACAGTGCTTTTAACACAAACTCTATTTTTTTGACATATACAATTCACTTTATACTTGGCATTTTTCTTCATTTGTAATTCAATATCCCCCTGTTAAGCTGATTGAACCTCTTGCACTTTGTCAAGTCTATTTTTTCATTATTCATTTCATGTCTGTATCTGTTTATGACTTGAAAAAGTCTTTTGTTATTAGGGGAGTGATTTAAGTGTTGATTAAAAATTACATATATCTTGTTTTAGGTCACATGTTTTTTCTTTTTATGTGCAGCACACATTAATTCTGCATTATGATCTTTAAATCTCAAAAGTCTTAAAATCTTTAAAAGGCAAATATATAAAAGGACATATTAGAAATGGAGAACAGGTTAACTATCATGTGGAACAGTGAAGTGTTAATGTTTTGGGTGTAATCAATCCTTCCTCAGATAGCGTAGTGGTCAGCATAATGCTATTCCAGCTCGGGTCGTCGGAGTTCAGAGTTCTATCCCAGCATCCTCTGTAAGGAGTTTGTACTTCTTCCCTGTGGAATGAGTAGGTTTTCTCCGGACGCTCCAGTTTCCTCCCACAGTCCAAAGATGTACTGGTTAGTAGGTTAATTGGTCATTATAAATTATCCCATGACTAGGCAAGGTTAAATCAAGGTTGCTGGTGGCGCAGCTTGAAAGGCTGATTCCACGCTGTATCGCTAAATGAAAATAAAATAATTTAATCTCCAACATATATTAAGAAGGATAATAATTCAAGTAGATTTTTATTTGCAAGACTGTTCCTCTACCTGAGATAAGCATATGAGAGCGAGAGTAAAGGTTAAGGTTGGTAGATTTAGATATGGAAAGATTGAAGGGGGTTTGAAAGCAGCCCACTCCCTCGAGGTTGTGACTTAATTGTTTTTTAGGTTTGTAGGGATAGTTTTGAGGACAGAGAGGGGAGTCAGGGACAGATTAGGGACAGGGATGTGGAGGAGTTAGAGGTCACACTGGAGTCAGCATCATGAAAATAGGATCCATAGTCGTTTGTTGGGTCAGTAGACCAATGAGGATAAGGGCTGGTACTGCTCCCACCCCAGTCAGTGAGCTATTGGCAGGTTCCATGATTGGAGTTCTATGTGGGCAAGGGGTACGAGGGCTGGTGACCCCCCCCCCCCAAGGTGTGCAAATTGACAAGACCGGAGTTCAAGGCCTGGTGTTTGGGTTTCCATCTTCGGTAATACTGCAATTTGAAGCCTGGAGTTCATGATCTTCAACTAAAGTCCTCATGCATTATCATTAGATTCTGAAGACCAAAGCCTGAAGGTCATTCAGAAGTCTGGAATTTGAGGCCTGATGACTGGAGTGCTGAGTCTCTGAGCCCACTGAGAAAGTTGAAGCTGAATGTTTGTGAATCTGCAAGACCACTGGAGGCTGGAGGTGAACTGTCTTGGGGTTGGAGAACTGTGTGTGTGTGTGTGTCAATGGGTGGGTGGGAAGGGGGACAACGCTTGTTTTACTGTTGATTTTTTTGCTAGTTGTATAGTGTTTTGATTTGGCATGTCAACAAATACATGCAAAAACTTATATAGTTGTACCGTGGGAGCATTCTGACAGGCTGCATCACTGTCTGGTATAGAGGGGCTATTGCACAGGACCGAAAAAAGCTGCACAAGGTTGTAAATCTAGTCAGCACCATCTTGGGTACTAGCCTACAAAGTACCCAGGACATCTTCAGGGAGTGGTGTCTCAGAAAGGCAGTGTCCATTATTAAGGACCTCCAGCACCCAGGGCATGCCCTTTTCTCACTGTGATCATCAGGGAGGAGATACAGAAGCCTGGGGGCACACACTCAGCGATTCAGGAACAGCTTCCTCCCATCTGCCATCTGATTCCAAAATGGACATTGAATCTTTGGACACTACCTCACTCTTTTTTAATATATGGTATTTCTATTTTTGCACATTAAAAAAAATCCATTCAATATATGTATACTGTAATTGTAATACTTGTTTATTTATTATTATTTTATTTATTATTTTTTCCTGCTAGATTATATATTGCATTGAGCCGCTGCTGATAAGTTAACAAATTTCACGTCACATGTAGGTGATGATAAACCTGATTCTGATTCTGCTGAGCATTGTGGTCATGCTATATTGGCATCAATATATTTGGCGACACCATGCAGTCTGCACCCAGTACAATCTTAGGCTTTGTTGGTTGTTAATGCAAACAACTCATTTCACTGTATGTTTTGATGTACATGTGATAAAATAATTAATCAGAAGCTGAATCACTTATTTGGCCAGACTGGGTCCAATATCCTGTCCTGTATTGTTCTGTACATTCTATTTCATTCTATGTAACTGCTAACAAAGTACACTGCAATACCTTTTGTTCTTAAAAATATGGTCATTGTTGAAATGAGCAAACAAAGAAAGTGTGTTCCATTACTTTCGGATATTTCCAAGTCTGTTAAAGCTAAATAATTGCAGTTGAGTTTATCTTTAAAAGCCTTCACTGTTTTAAGAGATGTAACTGTCAGTTGGTCTCCCAAGTAACAAGAGCCAACTATCTACAGTGCCTGTAAGAAGTATTCACCCCCTCCCCTTGGATGTTTTCATGTTTTATTGTTTTACAACATTGAATCACAGTAGATTTAATTTGGCTTTTCTGACACTGGTCAACAGAAAAATACTTTTTTGTGTCAAAGTGACAACAGAACTCTACAAAGTGATCAAAATTAATTACAAATATAGAACACTAAATAATTGGTTGCATAGGTATTCTCTCTGAGGCAGAACATTCTGTCCTTAGCTAGGGCCTCACTTTTGTCCCCCTCCGTCCACACCTCAGTGAGTTCCGTGCCCGCCTATTCTGGTACTGCTCCCCAACTTTTCCTTCGGTACATTGACAACTACATTGGTGCTGCTTCCTGCACCCATGCTGAGCTCGTCAATTTCATCGACTTTACTTAAAACTTCCACCCAGCCCTCAAATTCACTCCCTCTATCTCGGACACTTCTCTCCCCTTTCCCGATGTCTCGGTCTCCATCTCCGGAGATAGACTGTCCACTGAGATCTTCTACAAGCCCACTGACTCTCATAACTACCTCGACTATACCTCTTCCCACCCCGCCACATGTAAAAGTACCATTCCCTATTCCCAGTTCCTCCGTCTCCGCCGCATCTGCTCTGAGGATGAGGCTTTCCGTTGCAGGACATCTCAAATGTCCTCTTTCTTTAAGGATCATGGTTTCCCTTCTACCGTCATCAATGATGCCCTCACCCGCATCTCCTCCATTTCCCGCACTTTGGTCCTCACCCCATCCTCCCGCAACCACAACAGGGACAGAGTTCCCCTTGTCCTTACCTACCACCCCACCAGCCTCCGGATCCAGCACATCATCCTCCGCAACTTCCGCCACCTTCAACAGAACCCCACCACTAAGCACATCTTTCCCTTTCCACCCCTCTCTGCTTTCCGTAGGGATCGGTCCCTCCACAACTCCCTTATCCGCACGTCCATCCCCACTGATCTCCCACCTGGCACTTATCCCTGTAAGCGTAAGTGCTACACCTGTCCCTACGCTTCTTCTCTTGCAACCATTCGGGGCCCTAAACAGTCCTTCCAGGTGAGACAACACTTCACTTGTGAGTCTGTTGGGGTCATCCATTGCATCCGGTGCTCCCGGTGCTGCAACCTCTACATTGGTGAAACCCGACGCAGATTGGGGGACCGCTTCGTCGAGCACCTCCACTCCGTCCACCACAATAGACATGATCTCCCGATAGCCACCCACTTCAACTCTGCTCCCATTCCCATTCAGATATGTCCATACATGGCCCCCTCTACTGCCATGATGAGGCTAAACTCAGGTTGGAGGAGCAACACTTCATATACCGTCTAGGTAGTCTCCAGCCCCTTGGTATGAACATAGAATTCTCCAACTTCCGGTAATTCCCTCCCCCTCCCTTCCTCTATCCCTATTCACTCTACCCCCTCCCCCAGCTCCCTCATGGTTCCGCCTCCTTCTTCTACCACCCATTGTTTTCAAAGGCTATGACGTCAATGCTTCCCCTCCCCACCCCTTTGTCTTTCAAATTACTGGTCTTTCAACTGAAGCTACAAACATTTTTCAGATCCTTCCCCATCTTTCATTCTTCAGTCCTGACGAAGGGTTCCGGCCTGAAATGTCGACTCAGCATTTCTAACTGATGCTGCCCGACCTGCTGAGTTCATCCAGTGTACTGAAAGTGTTGCTTTGATCACAGCATCTGCAGATTATTTTGTGCATAGGTATTCACCTCTCCCTTTTTAATATGACACACTGGTGCAGCCAATTAGTTTTAGAAGTCAGATATTTAGTTAAGTGGAGATATGTTTTTGGAGACCTATGTGCAGTCAAGGTGTTCCAATTGATTGTAGTAAAAATACACCTGTATCTGGAAGGTCCAACTGCTGGTGAGTCAGTATCCTGCATAAACTACACCAAGAAGATAAAAGAACACTCCAGGCAACTCTGTGAAAAGGTTATTGAAAAGCACAAGTCAGGAGATGGATACAAGAAAATTTCCAAGTCATTGAATATCCTTTGGAGTACGGTGAAGTCAATCATCAAGAAATGGAAAGAATATGGCACAGCTGTAAATCTGCCTAGAGCAGGCCGTCCTCAAAAACCGAGTGACCGTGCAAGAAGGGGACTAGTGAGGGAAGCTACCAAGAGACCTATGACAACTCCGGCGGAGTTAGAAATTTCAGTGGCTGAGATGGAAGAAACTGCACATACAACAACTGTTGCCCAGTTGCTTTACCAATTGCAGCTTTATGGGAAAGTGGCAAAGAGAAAGCCACTGTAGGAAAAAAAGCTCCCATGAAATCTTGGCTAGAAATCTTTGTCAGAAGGCATGTAGGAGACTCTGAAGTCAGCTAGATGGTTCTATAGTCTGATGAAACCAAAATTGAGCTTTTTGGCTATTAGACTAAATGCTATGTTTGGTGTTTGCCAAGCACTGTTTTTATAGGCATCCGTTAGTCTCGTGAGACCATGGATTTGCGCCTTAAAAGGTTACCATGGAAGACCAGCCGTTGCCCATGCTGCAAATCTCCCCTCTCCATGCCACCGATGTTGTCCAAGGGAAGGGCACTAGGACCCATACAGCTTGGCACCGGTTTCGTCGCAGAGCAATGTGTGGTTAAGTGCCTTGCTCAAGGACACAATACGCTGCCTCAGCCAAGGCTCGAACCAACAACCTTCAGATCAACGCCTTAGCCACTTGGCCATGTGCCAACACTGTACATCATCAAAAACACACCATCCCCTATTATGAAACATGGTGGTGGCTGCATCATGCTGTGAGGATGCTTCACTGCAGCAGGCCTTGGAAGGTTTGTGAAGATGGAAGGTAAAATGAATGCAGCAAGATACAGGGAAATCCTGGGGGAAAACCTGATGCAGTCTGCAAGAGAACTATGACTTGGGAGAAGATTTGTTTTCCACAA
This sequence comes from Mobula birostris, assembly GCF_030028105.1. NCBI lineage: Eukaryota > Metazoa > Chordata > Chondrichthyes > Myliobatiformes > Myliobatidae > Mobula > Mobula birostris. The sequence continues at coordinate 46,069,655 of NC_092375.1, read as the reverse complement.
AGACAATGATCTCAAACATAAAGTCAAAGCTACACAGGAATGGCTTAAAAACAACAAAATTAATTTCCTGGAGTGGCCAATTGAGAGTCCAGACCTCAATACAATTGGGAATTTGTGGCTGGATTTGAAAAGGGCTGTTCACTCATGATCCCCATGCACACTGAACAGTTTTGTAAAGAAGAATGGGGAAAAGTTGCAGTGTCCAGATCTGCAAAGCAGGTAGAGACCTCGCCACACAGATTCAAGGTTGTAATTGCTGCCAAAAGTGCATCTACTAAATACTGACTTGAAGGGAGTGAGTAATTAAACAATCAATTATTTTGTGTTTAATAATTGTAATAAATTTAGACTAATTAGTAAAAATTTGTTTTCACTTTGACACAAAGGAATCTTTTCTGTTGATCAGTGTCAAAAAAGCCAGATTAAATCTACTGTGGTTCAATGTTGTAAAACATGAAAACTTACGGGGTGGGGGGGAGGGATGAATACTTTTTATAGGCACTGTATTATTGATATTGACTGAGGAATATATCGGTTGGTCAGACGTTCACTCCACTTTTATGCTTTGAATGTTTTGTGTGATGTTTATGTTTCATGTTTTATATTTTATGTGCATCTCAAGGGTCAGAGGGCAGCTCGGTTTAGCATCCCACCCAAAGGATAGAGCTTTTTAAAGTGCATTACTTCTTCTGGAGAGCCGGTGCTGTCTTAGCCAATAACCTCCTCCTCCAGGCCAACATGCCTAGTATTAAGTCCCTAGTTAAACACCTTTAGTTTTACTGGGCAGGCCGTGTTATTCATATTCCAAATGCCTGGCTTTAAAAACAGACATCCTGTACTGAACTCTATGATGGGAAGACATTATCAGGTGGAAAATAAAGGGAAAGAAGTTCAAGGATGTGTTCAAAGTGTACTTAACAAAGTGCAACATCTCCACTGATTCCAGGGAATCTCTGGCCCATGACCACTCAAAGAAGAGAAAGAGCATTCAGGATGGAATTACAAACCTCAATTGTATCAATGGCTTTCATAACAGTCTCCTACCCTCCGTGTAAACGATCACTACTGCCCTATCTGTGAAAGTTTGTGGCTCCCTCATTTGCCTCATTAGCTTCTGCACAAACCCCAAAACCAGAGTGAAAGTAAATCATCCTCAATCCCGAGCAACTGCCTAAGAAGATGGAAAATGAAACTAAACAACTGTGCTTAAAATTTTGGTGTGAGACTTGAGTTCACAATATTTTGATAGAGTATGAGTATGATCGCTAAACACACAACACAATGTTATGATGGCAATTTATGAGAAAAGACAGTGGATTGTCAATGATCTTTGCAATTAGGTGAAAATCAAGTTACTCAAAGAATAGCTCAAATTATTTTCTACCATAAAACTTATGTACTACTATTTCTGAATTATTATCTAGTGACGGTGGTGGAGATTAAGAGAAATGTGTGAATATGTTACAGTCTTGCATTAAATATATAGGTTTATAACTGCTTTGTAGGCCATAGATAAAGATAAACCAGTGTGTTTATTAACTACTACAACTGTTGGCTTGAGTTGGCTAAGCAGAAAAGTGTTTTACCCTCTTAACTGAGGGTCATTAATTTGGTTTAGCAATAGTAGGTCATCGCAAAATTGCTGGAATTGAGGGGTTGACCATGTGCGCTACCAAACCTGCTACCATGGCCATGTATCCTTCCTGGGAACATGTCTGTGCCACATGGCTTCCAGATCAGTTTACTAGCTTCTTGATTTGGACCCTCTGAGGACATCTGGTACTGGCATTCAATTGACTGCATATTCTTCCTTCTCCTGTCCTTTATCTCTTTCACCTATCAACTTTCCAGCTTTTCACCTTTCCCTCCCCCTCCCCTGGTTTCACCTATCACCTACCACCTTGTACTTGTCCTTCCCTCCCTCTATCTTCTTGCTCTAACTTCTCACTTTTTTTTTCCCTGTCTTGATGAAGGGTCTCGGCCAAAACATCAACTGTTCACTCTTATTCATAGATGCTGCCTGGCTTGCCGAGTTCTTCCAGCATTTTGTGCGTGTTGTTTGGAATTGAGGGTTGATGAGGTGAGTAGGAGTCTCCTTTATATTACATACTGCTACTGGCAGTTGTAAATTTTGGGATTCTGTAATCACTCTTCAGCTGATCAAATTGCATTAGTTACACTCTTTTTATAGAAGATGTTCTCTAAAGCAGTCTGCAAATTAAAGCAATCTAAAGCAATTTCCAAACCAGGGACTTGAAACATAGGCAGCTATGGCAGCTGCTGCCTTATTTTGTCTTACCTCTTTGTGCAGTGAAACACCATGGAACTGAAACAACATGTGGAATCCATCCATGGTGCTCAGGGGTCACTCTACTCAAGCTTCGACTTACAGTCAACAGAGATTACAATGAAACTAAATATTATAGGAAAGCTCACTGTAAGCAATCATCTATTGGTTAACTCAGACCTAAGTACTCCCCATACCTGGCAAATTGCATTTCTATTTGGCAGCGAAGGATAATAAAGAAAATAATACATTCAATTATTATCTCAACCTCACAAACTTTCTCTCCACCAATACCCTTGTTTTAAGGTCCATTCTCTTTATCTTGACCTTCTTTCCTTCCGTGATGCACTTTGGGACATTTGTTATGTCAATGCACACCATAAACATGTTATAAACACAAGAGATTCTGGAAATCCAAAGTAACACAAACAAGAAGCTGGAGAACCTTAAAGGCTGTACAACATCAATGGAAAGGAATAATATCTCAACATTTCGAGATGAGATTTTTCATTAGTGAGTCCTGATTGACTCTATTTCTTACCATAGATGCTTTCCTACCTGCTGAGTTCTTCCAGCATTTTGTATGTTTCTATAAGCTTAAGTTATTGTTATGAGGTAATTGAACATTTCCTGCCAGAAATAGTGAACTTACATTGAGCAATTTCTTTAAAACTCTCTGCTTTGTGTATTACAGCATCCAAAGCTAACAATGGCAAGTCAACACAAGGAAATTAATTATCACAAATGGACTGTGTCAGCTACTTTCAGTTTGTTAAAAGTTAATATTTTCAAGCAAAAAGGGCATCAGATTATTTTTAATTTGCACAAAAATCTCCTATTGCTGTACTATCAGGGACTCCAGGGGTAACTGAGGCACTCTCTGCACCTGTGACCTATTTGCTCAAGTATAGTTAATATAGCAGTATATGTACACAGGAAGGAAAGCTGCTCACTTTCAGTCAGACAGAAAAGAGAGTCATTCATTTGTTCATACACAGTGGCACATCTGCGATTTTTCTGACATATAGGTTTTTAGTTGTCTGTATGTCTGACTTCTTCATTGTTGCAGCTGCTATAACTTTTGCATGCTTAACCTCAATTTCTGGATTAAACATGCAGGGAAAATAGGTTCCTGCTATTCTTTATGTGGAAAATACCTGTATAAAAACAGAACATTTGCTATTTAACTATTATTATCTGAATAAATTACATGGGATCAGAAAATAAACTACAGTGTGAAGAAAATATTTGTATAAGATGTCACAAAAATAAAGCAATGATGAAGAATACATCTCACGATAATCTGAACACATCATCAGTGATGTAACCTGGGGTCAATGGGTGTTCCAGGTCTTTCAACATCAAACACTCTCACCCAGGCGCCTCAGCCATGGTTCATCAAGCCACGGCTCGTGTTCAGGTAGCATATACTGTCAATCCCCATGGATTTGTTCTCTTCATTCAGAGCCATCTTGTTGATATTGCTGATGGGTATTTGACCAGCTCCTCATATCTGGCAAGCTTCCTCTCATGGGCCTCCTCCAGACTCTTCTCCTACAGCACTGTCAGCTGTAGCCAGATAATGTATTTTGCTGCTTCTGAGACCAGGAGGATATCTAGTCTCACGGTGGTCTTGACGATGTGCTGTGGGAACTTTAGTTGTTTCTCCAAGTCAGTCATGAGCTACCAGTCGTGAACAGGTGCCAGAATCCCTGTGGATGGCTTTACTCTTGCTTCTGATTGCTCTCCTGCTCTCAAAAGGTGATGGTTCAACTGTACTGTTGAGCTTGTTTGCTGTTACTGATTTTTTCCTTTTGTAATTTATTTTTTATTGAAGTTCATCATTAAACAAACATTTCCATAAGATGTATTTCAGGTATTGTACATACATATCATATAGACATATTTGCCACAAATCTCCACGTAATATTTATCTGAGGTATACACTTATAGAAAAGAGAGAAAAGAAAGAACAAGGAAAAGGAGAAAACTATGTACAAGTAGCGAGTGATTTTTTTACAATATACCCATTGATTTGTGAGAATAAAATCAGGGCTATTAGGTGTTATGTAGTTAAACCATTTTTCCCAGTATGAATCAAATTGTTCCAACATGATTAACAGATGCTGTTATCTTTTCCATTTTGTAAATGTCCATTGTAATTTCCATCCATATATTTAAAGCTGGGCTCTCCTCTTATAACCATTTCCTGGTAAGAGTCTTTTTATCAGCCACCAGCAGTATGTTCATTAAATGTTTATCTCTTTTCAACCATTCTTGAGGTATATACCCAAAATATATGGTCTTACTCTGTAAGGGTATTTCACACTTAAAGATGTCTTGTAGGACATTGTGTATCCCACTCTAATAGTCTTTGATAACGGGGCATTCCCAGAAAATATGATAATAGTTTTCATTTTGATTTCCACAATTTCTCCAGCAAACATGGAGGTTACTATCATAATGGGATTTCTGAGAGGGTGTAATAAAATATCTTATCAAGTTTTTCCATCCAAACTCTTCCATTTCTGTGAACTGGTACACTTCCATTGATACCTCCATATCATTGTCCATTCTTCCTCAGATATAATTATCCCTCCTTCCTTCTCCCATTTTGTTTTAATGTATGAAGTCAAATGTGTTTTAAGATTTGACAAACCCTTATACACACTTGAAATGATTCTACTACCGTTATCTGAATTTTATGCTTTTCTAAATAACTCTATCAAACACGTACCTGCCTTGGTTACATTTTTAACCATCCTATTAACATACTGTTGCATCTGTAAATACCGATTAAAGTCTTGTTTTTCTAATAAGAGTTTCTCTTTAAGCATTTCAAAACTGAACAGTGTTCCTTCTTTCATTATATTGCAAAGAACTGTTATTCCTTTAGCTGTCCAGTCCTTAAATCTAGCATCCAGTTTATTCAGCGTAAAATCCAAGTCATATGCACACCATTTAAGAATTGCAATATCTCCCTCTAGTTTATATTCTTTTATAATAGTTTTCCATATTTTAAGAGTCCATTTCACCCATGGGTTATCAATAGTATTTATGTACCTTTGTAGGTTGTTATCAGTCAAAATTGCCTGTATGGGGATGGAAAGTATCTCCTCCTCAATGTTTTTCCATTGAGCGTCATATGATGAGTTGCACCAACATATCACAGCTCTCAACTGTGTTGCAAAATAATAATCTCTAAGAGAAGGTAGGCTCCGTCCCCCCTTTCCCTTGGCTAATTGCAAAGTTTTGATACGAATGCTAGGCCTTTTACCTTGCCATATATATCCTGAATGGTGCAAGTTAGGAAAAGGGGAAATATAACGAGATCTGGGTGTCCTTGTTCATCAGTCACTGAAAGTAAGCATGCAGGTACAGCAGGCAGTGAAGAAAGCTAATGGCATGTTGGCCTTCATAACAAGGGGAGTTGAGTATAGGAGCAAAGAGGTTCTTCTGCAGTTGTACAGGGCCCTGGTGAGACCCCACCTGGAGTATTGTGTGCAGTTTTGGTCTCCAAATTTGAGGAAGGGCGTTCTTGCTATGGAGGGAGTGCAGCGTAGGTTCACCGGGTTAATTCTAGGGATGGCAGGAATGTTATATGTTGAAAGATTGGAGCGACTGGGCTTGTATACACTGGAATTTAGAAGGATGAGAGGGGATCTGATTGAAACATAGAAGATTATTAAGGGATTGGACGCGCTAGAGGCAGGAAACATGTTCCCGATGTTGGGGGATTCCAGAACCAGAGGCCACAGTTTAAGAATAAGGGGTAGACCATTTAGAACTGAGTTGAGGAAAAACTTTTTCACACAGAGGGTTGTGGTTCTGTGGAATGCTCTGCCTCAGAAGGCAGTGGAGGCCAATTCTCTGGATTATTTCAAGAAAGAGTTAGATAGAGCTCTTAGTGATAGTGGAGTCAAGATATATGGGGAGAAGGCAGGAACAGGGTACTGATTGTGAATGATCAGCCGTGATCACAGTGAATGGCGGCGCTGACTCGAAGGGCCGAATAGCCTACCCCTGCACCTATTGTCTATTGTCTAGTGATAACATTTTGTTCCATTCATTGAATTGATTTTGTTTAATCTCTATTGGTAGGGTCTGAAAGAGCTATAATAGTGTGGGCAGTATATTCATTTTAATAGATTCAATAGACTAAAAAAAAAGGAATTAGGTTCCACCTTGTTATATCTTCCTTAATTTTTTTATATATAGGCTGATAATTGCATTCTGATAATCTTGCCAAATCTTTTGGCATAATGATGCCCAAATATTTGACGGACTCTGTTTGCCATGCCTAGGGATATCTACTTTCAATTTCTCTTGGTGGGCTATAGTTATATGAAAGTAATTGGGTTTTATCTATGTTGATCTTGTATCCTGATAATTGACCATATTGTTCAAAGGATTGCATCAATTTAGGTAAAGAGTATGTTGGTTGCCCTAGATAGATCAAAATGGCATCCGTGTAACAGGCCAATTTATGCTCTGTCCCTTTAATAGTAATTCCCCTGATATCTTCATTTTGTCTGATGTATTGAGCTAATGGTTCCAGATATAATGTGAAGAGTAGCAGTGACCATGCACAACCCTGTCTCGTGCTCCTTTCTAGGGGAAAACTATTTGATAAATATCCATTGATTTTAATCCTAGCAATAGGGTTGTCATATAGTGCCTGTATAGTTTTAATAATTGTGTCATGGAAACCAAATCTATGTAAAACTCTGCAAAGAAAATTCCAATTAACCAAATTAAATGCCTTTTCAGGGTCCATGCTTCTCACTATTGCTTCAATTTAATTTTTTTGTATATGATCCAGAATGTGAAGTGTCCTTCGTATATTGTTTTGTGTTTGGCGTTGTTGTAGAAAATCTGTCTGATCCTTATGTATCAGTATGGGTAGAAACTCTTCTAATTGTTTGGCCATGATGGAGGTAAATCATCTATAATCTAAATTAAGAATGGATATTGGTCTAAATGACCAACAGTCCGTTTTATCCTTGCCTTCTTTTGGTATAGCTGAGATTATCGCTTCCTTCCAGCTGGGTGGCATTTGTGCTTTTTTAAGAGCCCAGTTCAGTGTGGGGAGTAAGACAGGAATTAACTCATTTTTAAATTCTTTGTACCACTCTGCCATATACCCATCTGATCCTGGTGACTTGCTTAATTTAAGCCTACTAATTGCAGCTTTTAGCTCAACTTCAGTTATATTGGCAGTCATCGTTCTATTTTGTTCTTCGCTTAAAGTGGGTAACTCTAGAGAATTCAGGAAGGTGTCAGTTTGGTTTATGCTTCCCCCTGGAACTTTGGAATATAGAGTTTTGTAAAACACTTCAAAAGTTTCTTGAATTTGCTGGTACTGATTCTTAAGAAGATTGCTTCTGCAAGGGTCTTCAATACCTGGTCATGTCTCCAGTGGTATCAGCCTTTTCCAAGAGCTTTTGGGCGGCAGCTCAGGATGTGCTCCAAGGTTCCTCTCCTGGAACACAGCAGACTGCCTGAGGCATCAACCTTCCCCCAGCTATGCTGGTTGGATGGACTGGGCAAGATGTCATACACCACCTGGACAAGGAACTTGATTTGGTGTGGAACTTGAGCTTGCCAGCCATCAGTCCTTGTCACTCTCCTTTCCAGGGCCTGCTCCCACTTGGTCTAAGCTACCTGCTGCTTCATGCCCGCTGCTTTTGTAGATCTCTCTTCATCCAAAGCTGCTCTCACTTCCTCCTGGATGAGCTTGTGCTTCTCCCACCCCTTAGCTGTGTCATACCTGGGAACTGGGAAGCTTTCCAGGCCAGCTCTTGCTTGGGCCACTGCTCCCACCAGGACATTGTGGCATAGCTGAGATTCAGCCTGCTGCACAGCCTCTTCCACTCTTCACTTCCTCCCAGCCTTCACAATGGCCCGTGCCTGGGCTACCTTTGGGTGGCTGGACTCCCTATACTGCATCACCTCTCTAACTCTTGTCACCTTGAACTCTTCCTCCAAGGATTTCAAGGGCACCTGCAGCTTGGTGCTCTTTCCGTAGAGGGCAATGCTGCCGAGAGTCCCAGCCGCCTCTGGAGAAAACCGCTGATCTTTCTCTCTAGGTTCTCGACAGTGGAAATTAGAACTTCATATACTCGCAATGGCCATCCCAGTAGGATGCTGTGCTGGTATCCCAACCTTGCCCAGTTGATGAGCCTCTCCAGTCCTTGAGGAATCCACCTAGTTCCAGCCAAGGATTCTTTTTATGTAACTTCTTTTATTGTTTTTTTACTATAGTGGAATTAAATAATGCCTGAGTCAGTGGTGGAGGCAGATACACTAGTGAAGTTTAAGAGACTACTAGACAGGTATATGGAGGAATTTAAGGTGGGGGCTTATATGGGAGGCAGGGTTTGAGGGTCGGCACAACATTGTGGGCCGAAGAGCCTGTACTGTGCTGTACTATTCTATGTTAAATGGGTTCTGGGTCTTATCCAATTATGTGTCAACAACAGTATATTAGCCTACATGCCCATTTAGGTGAGATCAGATTTGTACACAGGTTTCTTCTCTTTTGAAGGACATTATTAAACCAGGTGGGTTTTCACAACAGTAAATCTTCACAATTCTTACTATATTATAGATTTATTTACTTAATTGAATTTCCATTCCCTAAATGCTATGGTGGAGTTTGAGCTCATTTCTCCAGATCATTCGTCCAGCAAGTAAATCAGTAAGTCCCCATACCCTGTACTGATTACCATATATCTGTTTGTTTGCTAGAATTCAAAAGGGAACAGCCAAGTAAATATTCATCAGGAGAGGTTACATAACATATTTCCATTTCTTAATTTATGTACTCAGATTGTTGTCATTCTCTTGAAGCCTTAAAACAAGAAGTTTATGATTCAAGTCCACAACAGATCGTATCCACATAACATTACAGTTGATTGTTGGGAGATGCTGCATTATTAGAAATATACCATTAAACCATGGCCCCATCTGCACGTTCAGGTAAATGAAAAAAATATCCTGTCATTCAAAGAAGAAAAATAAATGTTGATACCTGGCCAACATTCCCGTGTGCTAAACGTTGCCAAAAGCAGACCTTTGGCCTTTGTCTCCTCTTGGGTTTGTAAAGACTCTGCAACTTGGAAAGTAAAGCGAATGCTTTCACTTAAGAGGTGATTTATGGATTGTGAAGCTATAAGGTATTCTAAGATTACGTATACTGCAAGTTGTTTATTCAATCATTTGACGGATAGGAAATTGCATTATCAAACGATTGCCAGCAGGTGGGGTGGTGTCAGAGGATGATGATGTATGAGCTCAACATTGGAGACAGAAAGAGACACAGCTGCTGTTCAGCTGAAAGGATAATCAATGACAGGGAGTATGATCTCAATTCTTATTCAATTACTGAGAAAGATTGCATAACCTGCAAGTATGATAGGAACAAATCTGTTGTACCATTCTTTTATTTTGAATTAAGTTAAAATTAATTCTCTTGCTGTCACATTTAGTCCTGTTTTTCATTTGCAGGTTATTTACGCAGGAAGAAACTATACAAACATAGTGCATAGGACAATATGAAGAAAGTATTCAACTTACTTCTTCTGTCATGGTATTTCAATATTATTCAACATTTTCCAACTTAACGAAAGAAAATTGAAATAAAACCCATTATAGGAAATGAAGTCTCGAATTGACATTCAGTTATTCAGCATGTTAATATATGTTTTAATAAGTTTTGACTGAACATAATTTTGGTAAACTGCAATGAAATATTATTTGTCAGTGCTCATTTTTCAGCACCATAAGTTAATAGTACCCTTCTGTGGATCATTCAGGATCCATGACGTTCCTAATTACCACTTCTGGCACAAATTTCTTACAAGCATAACACAACAACTAAAACAAATAAAAAAATAAGTACTGCTTTGTGTATGTGTATCAAAAGAAATGCAGTGAAATACTATTGACCTATAAAATCCTCATTGAAAAATTTGAAATCAAGTATGTAATTGCCAAGTTTTTTATACAGTGGAAAGAATTTGATTGTTCATTATGTTTCTCTCTGGCTTTTGGTTCTACAAAATAAGTTCATTCACATTGAAAGTCTAATGATACTGTAGTACTTCCGATGTTTTCCTCAGTGGCAGTTGATTCCTGTCCACCAGGGGGTGTGCAACAGCAGGGTGAGTTGCCCTATGATACCCTTCTCAATTTGGAAGCATCATCAGTTACAGGCAAACCCAAGAGATCTTGTGAAAGTACATCTGCTTCATTAATTTAGGGAACCATTAGGAATCTTTTCGGGAAGGAAATCCGCTATCCTTACCAGGATGGCCTACATATGACTAGACAAATAAGTATTACTGACTGCTCTCTGAAGTGGTCAAGCAAGATACTAAATTCAGGCACAAATAGAAATAGGCAACAAGTGCTTATTTTGCCTGCACCACCCACCTCCTTTGAATGCATAAAAAGGTACAAGTAAAAAAGGATGATTGATAGGAACTGAAGGTTCTAAAAGTGAGTCATTAATCTTTTTGTTATCTTCACAAATGGAACAAAATGTTGTGTTAAAATGTAATATGTACTTTGCAATGTAGACAAAAATATGTCCTGCTAATTGAATATCTTTGCTAGAACTGAAATATTGAAATACATAATTCATTCATAGAATGCAAATAACTGCCTAAATGATCCTTTTTCATGGAAGCAATAATGTTGGCTAAATTACAGGGAAAATTATCTTCAAACATTCCAAGAGGATGAAAGGAATGAGATTTGTCAATGTCCAGAAGTGTAAAATGGGCTACTTACAAACATCCTGTCTCTTTTAAGACCATAAGATATAGGAGCAGAAGTAGGCTATTTGGCCCATCGAGTCTGCTCTGCCATTCAGTCATGGGCTGATCCAATTCTTCTCCAGTCATCCCCACTCTCTGCCTTCTCCCCATACCCCTTGATTCCCTGGCTAATCAATAACCTATCTATCTCTGCCTTAAATACACCCAGTGACTTGGCTTCCACAGCCACTTGTGGCAACAAATTCTACAGATTTACCACCCTCTGAATGCAGCAATTTCTCTGCATCCCTGTTCTAAATGGACGTCTTTTAATCCTGAAGTCATGCCTTCTTGTCCTAGACTCTCCTACCATAGGAAATAACTTTGCCATATCTAATCTGTTCAGGCCTTTCCATACTTGGAATGTTTCTATGAGATCCTCCCTCATTCTCTTGAACTCCAGGGAATACAGCCCAAGAGCTGCCAGACGTTCCTCATAAAGTAACCCTTTCATTCCTGGAATCATTCTCATGAATCTTCTCTGAACCCTCTCCAATGTCAGTAGATCCTTTCTAAAATAAGGACCCCAAAACTGCACACAATACTCCAATTGTGGTCTTACGAGTCCCTTCTAGAGCCTCAACATCACATCCCTGCTCTTATATTCTATACCTCTATAAATGAATGCCAACATTGCATTTGCCTTCTTCACCACTGACTCAACCTGGAGGTTAACCTTTATGGTATCTTGCACAAGGACTCCCAAGTCCCTTTGCATCTCTGCATTTTGAATTCTGTTCCCATCTAAATAATAGTCTGCCCATTTATTTCTTTCACCAAAGTGCATGACCATACACTTTCCAACATTGTATTTCATTTGCCACTTCTTTGGCCATTCCCCTAAACTATCTAAGTGTGATCGCGGGACTGTCGCAGCAGGGGGAGGAGCGAGGGGCTCGGGAGAGCGCTGAGTGTTGGGAAGCAGCTGAGGAGCTGTGGTGAGCGTGCTTTAAAAGGAGCGTGGAGCGGCAACTCGGGACAGTGTGATCGTGGGACCATCGCAGCAGGGGGAGGAGCGAGGGGCTTGGGAGAGTGCTGAGTGCTGGGAAGCAGCTGAGGAACTGTGGTGAGTGTGCTTTAAAAGGAGTGTGGAGGGCAACTGAAGGGTTAAACAGAGTGTTGATTAGAGGGAGTGAGTACTTGAGATAATTGTCAGAGACAAATAAAAGGAGGGGTAACTAAAGAGGAGCGGCCTGTGTATGAGAGGGTAGGGGTGGAGCTTTCAGGCTTTGGCTCGAGAGGCTTCAGTGAGCAGAGTCTGAGGACGAGCTTGCTCCCAATGAGGTAAGGCTGGGTAAGTTCCTTTAACTAATTTAATGAACTTAAGAGTAGGTAATGGAGGCGGCAGTTGAGTGCTCCATATGCAGTATGTGGGAAGTCAGGGACAGCACAATTGTCCCTGATGACTACAGCTGTAAAAGGTGCATCCAGCTGCAGCTCCTGACAAACTGAGTTAGGGAGCTGGAGCTGGATGAATTTTGGATCATTTGTGAGGCAGAGGCAGAAACAGACAGGGATTTCAGGGAGATAGTCACCCCTAAAAGTCAGGAGGCAGGTAGCTGGATGACTGTCAGGAGAGGGAAGGGGAATAGACAGAATGAGCAGAGCACCCCTGTGGCTGTTCCCATCAACAATAAGGATACTGTTGGTGGGGACAACCTACCAGGGACAAGTTGTAATGGTTGCATCTCTGGCTCTGAGACTCAGCTTGGAAAGGAAGGAGGGAAAAGAGGAGAGCAGTAGTGATAGGGGATTCGATAGTTAGGGGGACAGATAAGAGGTTCTGTGGGAGAGATTGAGAATCCCGGATGGTCTGTTGCCTCGCTGGTGCCAAAGTTCACGATATCTTGGATCAAGTTCTCGGTATTTTCAGGAGGGAAGGTGAGCAGCCAGATGTCGTGGTCCATGTAGGGACCAATGACGTGGATAGGAAGGAGGAGGAGGAGGTCCTGCAAAGAGAGTTTAGGGAGTTAGGAGTTTAGGGACAGGACCTCCAGGGTTGCAATCTCAGGATTGCTACCCGTGCCACGTGCTATTGAGGCGAGAAATAGGAAGATAATGCAGCTAAATACGTGGCTAAGGAGATGATGCAGGAGGGAGGGCTTCATGTTTCTGTACAATTGGGCTTTGTTCCAGGGAAGATGGGACCTATTCCAATGGGACAATCTGCACCTGAACTGGAGGGGGACTAACATCCTTGCGGGTAGATTTGCTAGTGCTGCTCCAGGGGGTTTAAACTAGATTTGCAGGGAGAGGAGAGCCAGAGTGTTAGAGCAGATAATGAGGTGGAGGAGGATAAAGGTCATGCAAGGATTGCATGTACAGACAGAAATCAAGGGTTTGTACGTGATAGAAATGTTCTCAGGTGCATCTATTTCAAGGCAAGGAGTATTGTAGGTAAGGCAGATGAGTTTAGGGCGTGGATTGGCACATGGGATTATGACATTATTGCTATTAGTGAGACTTGGTTGCAGGAGGGGCAGGACTGGCAGCTTAATGTTCTGGGGTTCTGTTGTTTCAGAAGTGATAGAGGGGGAGGGATGAAAGGGGGAGGAGTGGCATTACTAGTCAGGGAAAATATCACAGCTGTGCGTAGGCAGGACAACCCGGAGGGCTTGTCTACAGAGGCCATATGGGTGGAGCTGAGGAACGGGAAAGGTGTGACCACACTAATAGGGTTGTATTATAGACTGCCCAATAGTCAGAGAGAATTGGAGGAGCAAATCTGTAGAGAGATAGCAGACTGATGTGAGAAACAGAAAGTTGTAATAGTAGGGGATTTTAACTTTCCATATATTGACTGGGACTCCCACACTGTGAAAGGGCTGGATGGCTTGGAGTTTGTAAAATGTGTTCAGGAAAGTTTTTTAAATCAATATATAGAGGTACCAATGAGAGAGGATGCAATACTTGATCTATTAGGGAACCAGACAGATCAGGTGACAGAAGTATGTGTAGGCGACCATAATGTCATTAGTTTCAAGTTAATTATGGATGAGGATAGGTCTGGTCCTCGAGTTGAGGTTCTAAATTGGAGAAGGGCAAATTTTGTGGAAATGGGAAAGGATCAAGGAAGAGTGGATCGGGATAAGTTGTTTTCTGGCAAGGATGTGTTCAGTAAGTGAAAGGCCTTCAAAGGCGAAATTTTGAGAGTGCAGAGTTTGCATGTTCCTGCCAAGATTAAAGGCAAAGTCAACAGGCATAGGGAACCTTGGTTTTCAAGGGATATTGGCGACCTGGTAAAGAAAAAGAGGGAGGTGTATAGAAGGTATAGGCAACAAGGAACAAATGAGGTACTTGAAGAGTATAGAAAATGTAAGAAAATACTAAAGAAGGAAATCAGGAAGGCAAAAAGAAGACATGAGGTTGCTTTGGCATATAATGTGAAGGTAAACCCGAAGGGTTTCTACAAGTATATTAAGAGTAAAAGGATCGTAAGGGACAAAATTGGTACCCTAGAAGATCAGAGTGGTCGTCTATGTGTGGAGCCTCACGAGATGGGGGAGATCTTAAATAGTTTTTTTGCATCAGTTTTTACTCAGGAAACTGGCATAGCATATATGGAAGGAAGGGAAACAAGCAGTAGTGTCATGTAACATATAGAGATTAAAGAGGAGGAGGTGCTTGCTGCCTTACAGCGAATAAAGGTAGATAAATCCCCCGGGCCTGACATGATAGTTCCTCGGACCTTGAGAGAGGCTAGTGTAGAAATTGCAGGGGCCCTAGCAGAAATATTTAAAATGTCCTTAGCCACGGGTGCGGTGCTGGAGGATTGGAGGGTAGCTCATGTTGTTCCGTTGTTTAAGAAGGCTCCAAAAGTAAACCAGGTAATTACAGGCGGGTGAGCCTGACATCAGTAGTAGGTAAATTATTGGAAGGTGTTCTCAGAGATCGGATAATCAAGTATTTGGACAGCCAAGGGCTGATTAAGGATAGTCAGCATGGCTTTGTGCATGGTAGATCGTGTTTAATGAATCTTGTAGAGTTTTTCGAGGAGGTTACCAAGAAAGTAGATGAAGGAAAGGCTGTGGATGTTGTCTACATGGACTTTAGTAAGGCCTTTGACAAGGTTCCACATGGAAGGTTAGTTCGGAAGGTTCAAGCACTAGGTATCCATGGAGAGGTTGTAAATTGGTTTCGAAATTGGCTGTGTGGGAGAAGACAGAGAGTGGTAGTGGATGGTTGCTTCTCAGACTGGCAGCCTGTGACTAGTGGTGTGCCTCAGGGATCTGTGCTGGGACCATTGTTGTTTGTTGTCTACATCAATGATCTAGATGATAATGTGGTAAATTGGATCAGCAAGTTTGCTCATGACACTAAGATTGGAGGCGTTGTAGACAGCGAGGAAGGCTTTCAAAGCTTGCAGAGGGACCTGGACCAACTGGAAAAATGGGCCAGAAAATGGCAGATGGAATTTAATGCAGACAAGTGTGAGGTGTTGCATTTTGGAAGGACAAATCAAAGTAGGACTTACACAGTAAATGGTAGGGCACTGAGGAGTGCGGAGGAACAAAGGGATCTGGGAATTCAGATACATAATTCTTTGAAAGTGGCGTCACAGGTAGACAAGGTCGTAAAGAAGGCTTTTGGCATCCTGGCATTCATAAATCAAAGTACTGAGTATAGGAGTTGGGATGTTGTGGTGAGGTTGTATAAGACATTGGTGAGGCCAAATTTGGAGTATTGTGTGCAGTTGTGGTCACCTAACTATAGGAAGGATATCAGTAAGATTGAAAGAGTGCAGGGAATATTTACTAGGATGTTGCCAGGTCTTCAGGAGTTGAGTTACAGGGAAAGATTGAACAGGTTAGGACTTTATTCCTTGGAGCGTAGAAGAATAAGGGGAGATTTGATAGAGGTTTACAAAATTATGAGGGTTATAGACAGAGTAAATGCAAGTAGGCTCTTTCTACTTGGATTAGGGGAGATAAATATGAGAGGAAATGGCTTTAGGGTGAAAGGGAAAAGGTTTAGGGGAACATTAGGGGGAACTTCACTTAGAGAGTGGTGGGAGTGTGGAATAAGCTGCCATCTGACGTGGTAAATGCGGGCTCACTCTTAAGAATAGATTGGATAGATACGTGGATGGGAGAGGTCTGGAGGGTTATGGACTGGGTGCAGGTCAATGGGACTAGCGGAATAAAGTTTTGGCACAGACTAGAAGGGCCGAATGGCCTGTTTTCTGTGCTGTAGTGTTCTATGGTCTCTCTGCAGACTCTCTGTGTCCTCAACACTACCCACTCCTCCACCTATCTTTGTATCATCAGCAAATTTAGCCACAAATCCATTAATCCCATAGTCCAAATCATTGACATACATCGTAAAAAGCAGCGATCCCAACACCAACCCCTGTGGAACTCCACTGGTAACTGGAAGCCAGCCGGAATATGATCCCTTTATTCCCACTCTCTGTTTTCTGCCGTTCAGCTAATGCTCTACCCATGCTAGTAACTCCCCTGTAATTTTAAACTACATTTAATTTTCTTTTCCATGGAATAGGAATGAAAGGGGATTAATGAATTTGATTGAGCAATCTAAGTGGCATATGTTCCTGAGTGTTAACAGTCAATAGATTCTATTAAAGTTTTTATTCATAGCTAAAATTATTTGTTTATCACAATGATAATTTTGTATGCCTTTAAATAATCCACAGGAGCTCATCTTTAAATAAAAATTTAGTCCTCTATATTAAATTGCAGCTTTCATCTTCTTTGCCTGTATTAGGGTCAGTTTTTACAGAGCTTTGTTCAGGTTTTCTCCTATATGTATTGCATTCAATTGATGTCAGAGTCAAATTCAGGCAAAGGATACAGTGCAGAACAGGCATTATGGAATATATCGGTCAGAGGAAGGCCATCTTACAAATGGAGGGAAGACAAAGTCTTAACAATGCAGCTTATGTTGAACCAGGATGGGAAATTTCCATTCACCATTTTTGCCAAGCTTGATATCAAAGCAGTCTAGTCAGTACATTTATCTTTCAGTCTCCACATTTGTGCTTTTTACCACATTTGATCTTTGCCGATCTGTTGAAGTTTTTCCCTACTTCATGACTTAACATTTTAACATGACCCATCTCCAGTTTAAGTGCAGTATAGGTTAGATCTCATAAAAGAGAATTTAGCAGATTTTCATACAAATTTTTTTTGTTTATTTAGAGATTCTTCTCAAATGCAGTTAAAAATGTAGTGTGTAAACTAACTCCATTGAAATAATCAAATCATGCAAAGCACTGTTTATTCATTCATGAGTACACCTCCTGTCTCAAATCATTCTGAAAGAATATCCAACGACAGGAATGCAATAACTGATTGACAGACTTGTGGTAACCCACTGATCCTATTATAATTTTCACTGTATGGTTCTACGTACAGTTAAACTTGTCATGTGCACACACCATTGCATGTTACCTGATTAGATGAAATGTCAATGCTGTATATCCCCTCAATCTTCTACGCTACTGAGGTTAACTTAAGGTCAGCTTAAATTAATGTATAATTTCTTAGGCAGAACTAATGAAATGATGAGTAGCTAGATTCCTGTAAATGTTTATGTGCCTTGGCTCCAGATAAGATCATCATCTTCACTTCCCATTAGAATTTATAATCTTCAATTTTATAATACAATAAGTTGTATGTGTATATATTTTGATTAATGACAAAGTCTAGTGAACAACAGTTTTGTTGATTGCCTTAGGCTTTGTAAATTTGATTATTGGTGCCTGCACCAAGTGGTGGCAAATTCTAAAGAGTAAAATGATTAATTGTTATGCCTGCTTACAACAGAGAAAACAAGGGCAGATTTGAAATATTCTCCAGGATTACTCATCGTTCTCAATGATCCCAGAGTACTGTTGAAAGCCATGGTTGTTGTGTCATAGGAAGATTTTTTTCCCCCAGGCATTACCAAATACAATGGGCCTATGAGATTCCAAATGCCTAATTTTGTTCTTTTCCAAAATTGTGGGCTACGTTCCTTCCTGGGTGTGGATTACACTGGCTAGATTAACGTTTGAGGCTCAATTGAAGATGTCCTTGTGAAGCAGCTTTCTGAATTTCTGGTCTGTTTGGAAAAGGGGTGGTTGAAAGTTCCAGGATTTTGAAACAGTGGTGATGAAGGACGAGTAATTTACTTCCAAGTCAGGAGGGGAACCAGTAGGTGGTGATGTTCTCATGCACCAGTTGCTCTTGCCTTTCTAGATAACAAAAATTCTTGGCTTTGTGGTGTGAATTACAACAGTGCACTTTGGAGAAGCAGTACTTGTGTCAGGGGTGTAGGGAGTATTTAAGGTGATGCATTGGGAGCTAATCAAGGAATTGAAGCCAAAATTAGTTTTTTAAAATGGAACCAAGAGGAGAAAGGGCGCTTATCCAGGTTTGGCAACAATCCAAATTGATTTTGACTCACCTGTGATTTCCCTCCTCCTAGCTATCCTGGAATTTTCTCTTGGAATCGTCGAATGAGGCAGGTGGGTAAACTGGCTACAGAGGCAAGATGGGTAACTCATTCAGTGTATTGAAAAGTATATCTAAGTAACAAATTCAGGCCAATGATGAATTTTCTAGCTGGGATATACAGTGTCCGTACAAACTGAATCTGGGCTCAACAATAGAAGCAGGTTATTTTTTTTCTCAAAATATAGAGTTATGTTCTGTGGCTAACTTCTCTTTGTTCAATTGTTGATATATCATTGAAGTACATAGTGACAATTGAGCAAGAAGTTAATTGCAGAACCAAAATAAGCTGAGCAGCTAACCATCAGAAGGATCTGCGCAGGAGAAAGTTTAAAAAATACCAAATATGCAGTCACATTTTCGAAGGAACATAAAAAGCAAAACTGGAATGATTCAGCAGGTCAAGCAGCATTTCTGGAATCAGAAATGTAAACCCTTTCAGGTTGAGACCCCGCATCAAGTCGATGAGGGAAGAGGAAAGATTGCCAGCAGATAGCACCGGGGGGAGGGGTGGGCAGAGGCTGGCAAGTGATAGGTCGAACCAGATAGTGAGAGGATGATGCTGATTGAACCATTTTCAATGGATTTGTTTTGCCTAGTCTGTAGAAAGTGTGCTTTCCAAAACAGCACTCATCAACCAGACACTGGGGTCCATGCATTGGCTTTCCAAGCCATTTTTCTCTATGTATTAAACTCAAGGATTATTAAATTATAAGTGTATAATTCTGGTGCATCCTACTATATGGTAGTGACAGCCAGCCAATATCTAAATTAATCAGCTGCAGACTAGATATTTTTAAGACGCACAATTTATGATACTCAGAGAATCATCAATGGCCTGACTTTATCAGAAATGACAAAATCATTAATGAATGCAGCAGCATGGCTCTACCTGCTTAGTCCAGCTTCCTGTAACGAAGCCCATTTTTAGCCTTCAATACAGATACTTAATGTCAACCACCTATCCTATCTCTCCACCCTCAATCCTGTCTCCACTTTTGATGCCCGGAATCTCCCATACAGTTGAGCCGGGTGTTAAAGTCAGATTGTATCAAACAAGATTTAAATATCCTACGGGTTACATCATCTCACACATAGAGAATAGTTTGGTGCCATTTAATGAGTCAGCCTCAGGCCATATATATTGCAGCTATAAGTACATAAACTAAAAATGTACAGAAAGCTTCAACTTTTACATAGAAAAATTAAATTGAAAACTGAATGCTGTAAATCTGTTGGGAAAACAAAAATTGCTGGAAAACATATCAAGTCAGTCAGTCTCTAATAGAGAAAGACAGGTTATCATTTCATTAAAATTTTTAACTCTTCTTCAGTGTTAGCTTGTGGAAAAGAATTCCAAATTTTAACCCCTTTTTCACTCATTTCATGTTATTAATCTTTGATTACTAATGATTGATTATCTCATGATAATGTTTCAATACTTAGAAAATTTCTATCTGGTCATCTTATAACTAGCTGGACTGTAGTGAAAAATACTTTTCACATTTCTATTTACACTTGTAATTTTATATCTCTATTAGCATCATAATATCATCGTGTGAAAATGGAGATAAATACTGGAAATCTGAACTGAAAACTAAATGCTGGAAACACCCAGCAGGACAGTCATTATTTGTGAAAAGACAAGTGGAATAAACATTTCTGGTCAAAGACCCTTTTGATATTTGGCCTTTTTTTTTAGAATCATAATTTTTTTGGCGTCAAAACTTTCACATTGTGAATAACATGCAGTTCATTTCCATTGTTTCCAGTTTTTTCAAACTTTTAGAAATGCAAGCTATGAATGGTTGCATGATTAACATTATTCATCCATTGCAGTATTAACATATCTGATTCTAAACAAAACTTGTTTTGCTCTCTTCTAGTCTTGAATTTGGTTTAGAGCTCTTATCTAGTTGGTATTCAAAAGTCGCAAAAGAAAAGCTGCTACTCAACCAGACATATGCAAGAGCAGACTCTTTTGATAATCAATTCAAATTTATGTACATATCAATGCCAAGGCTACAGATAGCAAAAGTCATTTTCTAAAACTACAAAAAGGTTTCTTAGACCAAAAAGTCATCTTCTGTCAGTTAAACAACTAAAAAGAAATCCAAACAAACAAAAAATATATATAAATAATTTAATATCATTATACAAACCTATTCATTGTACATTGGAATGATCATATGCCAGGGAACACTTAAGCATGAGTGATCATAATTTCATTAACTTCAATATCATGGCAAGGGAACCTGAAACAAATAACACATGTTTTTTGAGAGCTGATTCTGAGTCTGCATTGGTCAGGATAAAGAGAACAAATAGGAAAATAAATGCAAATGAAAATGAGTATGAATGGAGCACTGTTTAAGACATTTCAGAGGTTCAAATTAAATCAACAGGATCATTGTGAGCTCGGCGACTTAGAAGGCCAAAGATCCCGAATTTTTGTGCTTGGACTATGAAATGCAAAAGTCAAGGAGTCACATTTTAAAAATATAAAGTGGCAGATAAAAATACATAGGGTTTGGAAGGCCAAACCTGTCACTTCACTCTATAACTGGGCTCCCTGTGGAAATCAGCAGAAATGTCCAGCCTTATGCTAGGGGAATCACCATACAGATCCTACACTGTCATTTGTGGGAACCTGGTGCTGGATTCAAGACCTTAAGAGTTCAATAGGAATTCTAAGACAAAGCAAAGAAAATGACGAATTACTTACTAAAAATACTTTGGTTTAGTTTAATGTTTTTAGTTATCTATAAGTATGCTATGTCTGTTTATTTGTGATTTTTGTTTTCATAAAATACCTTTATAAGATACCTCCTAATATTTTTACCACTTCAATTTTAATAGCTTTTTATGACTTGTATGTCAGAGTCATTTGAAAGCTATTCAAATCATTCAGTATTTTCATAGTTAGTAAATAACTGATCCCAGGTTTCTCAATGTCAAGGGACATCAGGGAGCAAGACTATACATCAACCAGACCAACAATGGATTCTAGACTGCAAAGGGTCAGTGAGCTAGACCCTCCATATCTGCCCCAGGTATGTGAAGGTGAATTTAGCCCAGGAGCTTCTGACCCAGGATTACAATGAGAACAAGATCATAAGTGGTATGTAAAGCAATCAAAATATGATCTTCAAGAGCAATGATTAAGAGCTTGACTTAATAAAAGAGGTAAAATAGAATAAACAAAAAAAGAGGGAAACACACAGTTGGAGAAACAACATTAACATTAGAAAATTAGTTTTGACCTTTGGATGTACCCAGTGAAAAAAGAATAAAAGGCTAAGATATATGCAATTTTGTCTTAATTCCCCATCAGGAAACTGACTGGATCAGGTTTAGATTTGGGATTGGAAAGTTCCCAACTTTTCATGGAAAGCAAATGAGTGGCAACATTTGGTAGAGTGTAAAACCAGTATTCCACCCATTTCTGCAGGATTCCTGTTAGGTAAATTAGATTAAAATAACCCTTGATACAGCATTTGACAAGCTAAACAGGTTGCCAGTCTTCTGTTTCTCTCCATATTGAAGTTTTATATGTTTATCGTGTAACTGGTGAATAAACATTGTTTGGCTCACTGATTGTCAGAGGTCTGATTGAGGCACGTTTACTGTCACATTTCATGACTTCTTTCCTATTTGGCCTAGAAAAGATCATAGTTCAAGAAATTGAACTTGGTCTCCAAAGGGTTAACTTCTATTTAGACACAATTGCCCTGGTTCAATTGCAAGTCCAAATACAGCAGTTAATAAAATTGTTTATCTTATGATACCATATCTATTTGAGGCAATCAGGGTGATTGCCAGCTAATTTCAAAAAGGTTTGTAACTATAATGTTGGATTTGTTTCATTCATTAATAAATTAAATAAATCCAATACTATGACTGGGAATTTTGTTGCTATGGTTCTTAAAGTAAGAAGTGTATGTTTATGAGCTAAGGTTTCAACTTTGATCAGCTGAATTAACTGATCCTCAGAGTGCCGGGGAAGGGGACATTTTGAAATTTAGCCTCTTTCCATTTTCCTTCAGTGAAAGTTAGTCAATTAGGAACAAATTATGGATTTGCAGCCTTAAGCAGGGCAAAGAGATCAACTAAAGCTATCATTAATTAGTTCAGTAAAAATTGGTCACAAGGTGAGATTGTTTATAAAAAGAGAAAAGTTTGTATAATATTTCTATTTGTAGGAAGCTATAGAAAATGCATTGATCTACAAAGAAAATAACTTTTGATCAATCACTTTTTCATAAAATAGTTTTGTATTCTTGATTTAGCCATCATAATGCTTTACACTCTACAATGCTGATTAGTCTTCCTCCTTGGAAAATATTAAAAACACACTTGGGGTCATGAGTGAGATTCCTGTATCCAGTACATCTAGTGAGAGATCCATTATTACACTGTTATCTTTGTGTCAGTAAGAATATATTTCTAATTTTTGGATACAGTACATGATAACCAAGAATGAATTACTGTAATGCTGAACTGCATAATATACTTAGTAGAAACATCACATTTACAGTATTTCAATTTCATGTTCAGGGTTTCAGTGATCACCATCATTGGTTGTATTGAGGCGAGTAGATCTCCATCAGCTGGGGGTGGATACACTATTTGATTAGGTATTGTGTGCTACAAATTTAGTCAGAATTATGGTGTTAAAACATATTTTATAGTAACACGTGCAATATGGAAGGAAATAAACAGTCAACGTTTTGGGCCGAGACGCTTCCTCCTGCATTTTGTGTGTGTTGCTCAAGATTTCCAGCACCTGCAGAATTCCTTGTAGTTCACATTTTATGGTAAATTGTGTTTCTGATCAAGATTGTCTGATGGCATCCATGAGGACTGAAACCAACATTTCTAAATTATCTAATGATCACCCAGTTATTATTGTGGGGATAGATGTAATTAAGGCCTCTTTGAAATCAAGTTAGTTTCATGATAACATGAAGATTAAAATAATGGGATCTTTCAGTTGGAAACTCGGCAAGCCTATGTGTGAATATAACAGTCTCTAGTAAACTAGGCCATCGTTGGTGATAAAACAGCTAGTTTAAATCACTCATTAATGTGACCTGGAAGGACAATAGACTGGGATACTTTCCCATCAGCTACAGCCCAGTGGTGTTGCCCTTAATTGATCAAGCAGCAGGAGGTCTAATAACATTCATTGTTGCTTGTCCATACAATTTTAATAGTTTAACTTTCTTATTAAGCAACTGACAAAGGCCATTCAGTGCTTTGGTTCTATACTGGCTCCTAGCAGAACAATCCCATGGTTCCATTTGATCTCTCCTTATTTCCTTTCTAGTCCTGAACTTAATCTATCTCGCATAGTCATCAATTCCCTGTTGAATCTTTTGCCATTCACTTGTATTAATTGGTAATATTCGGCTGCAAGTTAACTTCGTAGCCTGCCTATGGGATGTGAGCGGAATCTGGTCAGCCAGGGGAAGCCAACAAGGTCACATGGAAGACATGCACACTGCATGTAATGGTACTCCAGATCAGGATTGAACCCAGGTCACTGGAGCTATAGAGCAGCTCTAACTGCACCACCATGACACCCATAGCAACAGCTAGGACAGCATACTTAAGCTTCATCAATGCATAATAATGAATTAAACCCTCACTTTCTCTGCTTCTGGCACACGAGAACACCTTAGAACATAGAACTGGACAGCACAGGAGCAGTTGCTTCAGCCCATGACATCTGCGCTGATCATGATGCCAGTTTCCCTTGTTCAGGATGTTTGAATGAAGGATGTGATTTAGCACTCATTTACAAATAGGCACGTGATGGAAACTCAATTTGTTGCATGCAAGGCTTAGACTGACTAAAGTTGCCTTGTTAATAACCCAAGTAGCTTCAGAGAAAGGTGCCACTTTATCACCTTAAAAACATATTTCTGTCTTTTATTGTGCCATCTAATCCTGATACATTAATTACAGTGGATTCTGGTTCAAAGTACATTTATTATCAAAGTGTGTATACAGTAAACAGCCTTGTGATTCGTTGTCTTGCAGACAGCCAAAAAACAAAGAAACGCCATAGAACCCGTTTAAGTAAAACCCCACACAACAAGACCATCAGATGTGCAAAAAAAAAAGAACAAACCATGCAAACAGCAAAAAGTGAACAAATATCACACAAAACATTAAACAAACCATAGAGTTCCCAGAAGTGAGTCTACAGTCACGAGCTGCCAAGGCTAGTAAAGCCAATGGCCGTGGCCGTAGCCGTAG
The DNA here is from genome assembly GCF_030028105.1 of Mobula birostris. Lineage (NCBI taxonomy): Eukaryota > Metazoa > Chordata > Chondrichthyes > Myliobatiformes > Myliobatidae > Mobula > Mobula birostris. Next base: position 46,044,828 of record NC_092375.1, on the reverse strand, counting down.
TCACCACGTCAGTCAGATCAGCACTGTGTCAATGGCTGCAGACCACAGTCACAGATCCAGTTGCACGCTGAATCACCCTGATCAAATCGCGGAAGTAGTAAAGCATTCAGTGTGAGGACATTAAACATGAAACTGCAGCCAAGAGGGAATCCACAGCCACAAACCACGAGCTGCTGAAACATTTGAACATTGCAATGTGGGAACCAAGACTCCTGCACCTTCCGCCGGCAGCAGCAAGAGGGAAACTTGTCAAATGCAGGCAGATGACAATGAACACCCGTTCATTTTCCATTTACATCCTCGTCGATTTTAATCTTGCACGCTACTTTAATCAACACGGAATAATGGAGCCAACTACAGGTTTGTATTCCACCATTAGGAATTGGTGCAGCTTATACCCCCAGCAATGGCCATAGCTGCACTCCATGCCAAATCCTCCAGGAGATCGCAGAAGTGCCAGATCGTTCAGTCAACCCAAAAATACATTTTTAACAGGGAAATTACAGGCTGCATCAGTCCCAGTTCAGAAGAAGTAGTATATTTAGAATAAGAGTATTCAGTAGTGTTGTAAGCTGTTGGCAAGATGTCGCTGTTGGTCACTGGCACCATCTTACAGAAGCCACTTATTTGGGGCAAGTTTTAAAGAACAAAAGCAAATCAACAACATAGCTGGGATCCCGTTCATTTATTTGGAACAATTACCAAACATTACACAGTGCTTGGAGTGACCAGTTTTAAAATAGCATCACTTGTGTGTTTCTGTTCAAAAAGCAACAATTTTTGTCATTGGTAGTTGGCAAGTAATAAACACACTGTGGTTTCAAACATTCAGGCTTGGAGATGCCAGAAACAGCCAGAAGTGAAAATGAAATGATTTTCTACTTCAACAATTTAGGTACTATGAAGAATTTGAAGGTATTGACAATCATCTTAAATATTACAATTAAAATGATTTGGAAATTGTAATCATCGAAAGCACTGTTTGAAGGCAGTCCACTATCTGATCTAGGTGCCTTCACTAATTTTGTTCATTTACAGTCAATCCAAAGAACACATCAGTGTACACTGAATGAATTCCTCTTTTGATAACTATTATGAACCAATACACAGTTTTATGATACTTTAGTAATTTTGCTAGTGTTTAATTCAAATACATAATTTGTTACAGTTAAACAGTAGTTTTTTTTTACCTTTAACTATTTCCGTGAAACTTTGGTTAATTGGGGCAGCTGCTTAATTGGCTCAAAATGTACTGGTCCTGATGTGTCCCAGTTAAATGGCGTTCACTGTAGATCTCAATGAAGATTCTTCACCTTGCTGCCCATCTTGAGTAAATTAGGTTACAGCTTGTCCATTACTTACTTCATGAAGGTAGCTGGATGTTTAATTGAATTATTTGTGGAAGTGCATTAATTGTTTGTCAGTTACATTGCATGGAATTCTGCCAGCAGCAGCAGCCAAGAGATGAATAGGCAATAAAAGTTACGTTTTTGAGACAGAAGTTCAAAATAAGCTTATTAAGGGTGCATTTCAATATCCTTTTCCAAACTTTATATTTCTGCTTATGTCCCAGTTATTTTAGTTGTGGCCATGACAATGACAGAATTATTTTCTTTTCCCATTATTTCAACTCCCAATCCAGTTGAATAGAACACACACCTGCTCCATTGACACTAACTCAAGCCCTGCACTGAAATATTAACAATGTGAATTTATGCAGTACCTTTAACTCAGAGATCAGAATCAGGTTTAATATTACTGGCATATGACAGGAAGTTTGTTATGTGGCAGCAATACATTGCAAAATATAAAAATAAAAACTGTAAATTACAGTAAGAAAAAACAGGATCTCCCAATGGCCACCCATTTTAATTCCACTTCCCATTCCCATTCCAATATGTCCATCCATGGACTCCTCCACTGTCGTGATGAGGCCATGCTCAGGTTGGAGGAATAACACCTTAAATTGCATCTGGGTAGCCTCCAACCTGATGGCATGAACATCGATTTCTTGGACTTGTGGTAATGCCTCCCCCTCCCCTCCAACTTCACCATGCCCCGTACCTTTTCCCTCTCTCACTTTATCTCCTTGCCTGCCTGTTACCTCCCTCTGGTGCTTCTTCCCCCTTTTCTTTCTTCCATGGCTTTCTGTCCTCTTCTATCAAACTCCCCCTTCTCCAGCCCTGTATCTCTTTCACCAATCATCTTCCCAGCTCTTTACTTCATCCCTCCCCCTTCAGGTTTCACCTATCACCTCGTGTTTCTCTCTCCCCTCCACCCACCTTTAAATCTACTTCTCAACTTTTTTTCTCCAGTCCTGTTGAAGGTTTCGGTCCAAAACATTGACTGTACTCTTTTGCATAGATACTGCCTGGCCTACTGAGTTTTTCCTCCAACATTTTGTGTGTGTTGCTTGGATTTACAGCATCTGCAGATTTTCTCTTGTTTGTGATTGCATAACAACTCACATTTCTCTAGAGTCAGGAGTATGCATGGATGCGGGATGACAAATAACAGTGGGGAAAATCTGGTTGAATTCTGTGCCATGAATGATCTGGTCATAGCAGGGACCCTCATTCCATGGTGTAAAGCCAACAAATTGACATGGTGCTCACTCTGGATATGACAAGAGTGAGCACCATGTCACTAACCTTTTTAATGATCAATGGGATGTGGAGACGATCCTTGAAGGATGTAAAGGTGAAGAGAGGAGCAGATTCAGGAAGTCATCACCACCTTGTTGCAGCACTGATGAAACTCAAGCTAAGAAGTGCTGGGACAAGAACACATGTACAAAGATAATTTGTTGCTGAAAAGCTCAAGGCCACCCGTGTGAAGTCTGCTTTCACCATTCAGCTGAAGAACAGATTCCAGGCCTTGCAAGACCTTGACAAGGATGTCTCAGTGGACAGGATCGACACAATGTGTTACTGTTAGGATCCCCAAGAAAGGAGCTGAAGTGATCGCAACAACTGGTGTAGCATTACACTTCTGTCAGTGCCCAGCAAGGTTCTTGCCAAAGTCATTACAGGTGCTGCCGATATGTGCTTGAGGAAGGAGCAAGCTGGCTTCAGGAGAAACAGAGGCTGTGTCGACCAGATCTTCACACTGAGTAACATCATAGAACAGTGCACAGAGTGGCAGAGGCAACTGTACGTGATTCTGTGTTCTTTGAAGAGGCATTTGATAGCATCCACAGGAAGAGCCTCTGGTGAATTCTCAGATCATGCAGGATCCCTTCCAAAACTGTCCAGCTTATCCAGAGTTTCTGTGCTAACTTCACCTGCACAGTTGAGGAAGGAAATTTGAGATTTGAAGTCAAGGCAGGAGTCAGGCAAGTCTGTGTGATGTCAGTGATATCGTTTAACCTGGTGATTGACTGAGTTATGAGGCAAACAATGAAAGATAAGCAGAGAGGCATTAGGTGGACTCTATTCTCTACTCTGGAAGACTTTGACTGTGGATGACCTCACACTACTATCACGTACACACCAGAACATGCAAGAGAAAACTCAGCACCTGTGTACCTTTGCTGGACAGGTTGGACTCAGAATCAGCCAGAGGAAGACTGAGACCATGACCCTCAACGTAGAGTCTCCTCCCCCTGTCAAGGCATATGGCATCACCTTACCCAGCACCTGCAGATTCACCTACTTGGGCCGCATCACTTGGCAGGATGGTGGGACCAAGGACAACATCCAGTGGAGACTCAGCAGAACTAGGAATGTCTTCAGATCAATGAGCAACATATGGGGATCAACCAAATACAGCATCCACACCAAGGTGAAGTTGTACTAGGGCTGCGTTCTGTCCACACTCTTGTATGGGTCAGAATGCTGGCACATGACAGAGGACAACCTTGCCATGCTGTCATCATTCCACACCATTACCCTACGGAAGATCCTCTGTATTCTCTGGCCAAGGAAGATCTCCAACCACGCCTTGCTCTTTCAGAGGTACCGAGAGAACATGGCCACAGTCATGATGAGGAAGCATTGGAGATGAATTGGGCATGTGATGAGAAGAAAGGCCAACTTCATCATGAAGACAGCATTTGATTGGACCCCTGCAGGGGGGAGGGAACGTGGGAGACCAAAGACAACTTTGTGCCATACCGTAGAGGCAGAAATAAGGACCATGAACCACACCTGGGGTACAATAGAGAAGATGGCCAAGGACAGACAGAGATGAAGGACCTTCATTAGTGTCCTAAAGGCCAGCAGTGTAACAGGCAGTAACTAACTAACTAACTGACGTAGTATTGGTATCATCCAGGTGATCCAAGGCTGTATGAAGAGCCAATGAGATTCACCCACTATAGATCTATTGTGGTGATAGGCAAATTGCAGTGGGTCCAGGTCCTTGCTTAGGCAGTAGTTGATTCAAGCGATAAACCACAGATGTGAGTGCTACTGGATGATGGTCATTAAGACCACTCACTCCGCTCTTCTTGGGCACTGGTATGATTGTTGCCCTTTTGAAGCGGGTGAGAGGTTGAAAATGTCTTTGAATGCACCCGCCAGTTGGGTGGCGCAGGCTTTCAGAGCCCTAACAGGTACACCATCGGAGCCCATAACCTTGTGAGGGTTCACCCTCTTGAAAGATGTTGTGATGTTAGCCTCCGAGACAGAGGTCACAGGGTCACCGGTGCTGCAGGGATCCTCATAGCTGTAGTTTTATTCTCCCTTTCAAAGTGAGCATAAAAGGTGTTGAACGTGAAGCATCACTGCCATTCATGATGTTAGGTTTCGCTTTGTAGGAAGTAATGGCCCACAAACCTTGACAGAGTTGATGTGTATCCAATTCTGCCTCTAAAATCAATTAGAGTTGTTCTTTTGCTTTTGGGATAGGCTTCCATAAGTCCTGGACCACCAGATTTGAATGCCACCGATCTAGCCCTCAGCAGACCATGAATCTTCTACTTTATCCATGGCTTTTGATTTAGGTATGAATGGTATGTTCTCATAAGCACACAGGTTTTAATGAATCCTTGACAACAATGGTGTATTCATTCAGACTCAAAGATGAATCCCTGAACACTGTCCAGTTCACTGACTCAAAGCAGTCTTGTAAGAGCTACTTTGCCTCCCTTGTCCATGCCTTCCTGGTCCTCAGTCTCTGCCTGTACTCTGGAAGTAGAAGTACAGCCAGGTGACCCAGACTTTCCAAAGTGTGGATGTGGGATGGTATGGTAAGAGTTCTTGATGGTGATATAACAGTGGTCCAATGTGTTTTTTCCTCTAGTTCCACAAATGATATGTTGGTAAGAATTAATTAGACACTTTTTCCATCTGGCCTGGTTAAAATACCAGAAAATGAATGGGAAGACATCAGGGTACGCTGTTTCATACCTATTGATTATGCCACTCATTTTGTCTAGACCCTATTCAACACGGACCTGAGGTGGAATGTATACTGCTACTCAGATGATGGCTGACCCAGACACTTTATCAAAGTGTTAGGAAACAAAAAATTGACTTTGAGCCATAGCAACAGAGTACAGTCTGATGAGCAAAATCTTAGGCAAAGGAGCATCTTAAAGAAAGAGAGCTGAAGATGTTCACGGTGGGTTTCTAGAACTTATGGCTGAGGTGACTTTGGCCCAATTAACAGTGGAAAGGGTGAGCAGTTTCAAGTTCCTGGGTGTCAACATCTCTGAAGATCTATCCTGGGGTCCAACATATCGATGCAGTTACAAAGAAGGCCTGACAGTGGCTATATTTCATTAGGAGTTTGAGGAGATTTGATATGTACCAAAGACAGTTGCAAATTTCTATAGATGTACTTTGGAGAGTATTCTAATTGGTTGCATCATCATCTGGGATGGGGGTGAGGGGGAGGGGCTACTGCACAGGATCAAAAAAAGCCGCAAGAAGTTGTGAGCTCAGCCAGCTCCATCATGGGCACTAGCCTCCCTAGCATCAAGGGCATCTTCAAAAGGTGATGCTTCACAAAGCTGGCATCCATCAATCAGGACGCCCATCACTCAAGACATGTCCTCTTCTCATTATTACCATCAAGGAGGTGGTACAGGAGCCTGAAGACACACACTCAATGCTTTAGGAACAGATTTTCCCCCTCCACCATTAGATTTCTGAATGGGCAATGAACCCATGTACACTACCTAATAATTCTTTTTGCTCCCTTTTTGCATTATTTATTTAATTTATTTTCAAAAAAGTATATTCCTTATTGTAATTTATAATGTTTTTATTATGTATTACAATGTATTGCTGCGGCAGAACAACAAATTTCACAAAATATGCCAGTGATATTAAACCTGATTTGGATTCGGATTCTGATTCTGAATCCGCTCAACTCTGTCCTAAAGGGATGGCCTCTTAATTTTAAACAAGGTACCCACATTCATTCTATTCTTGCACAAGAAGAAACATCCTCTCCACAGAGGTAAGTATCAAATCATACATCATATAAGTATATTATCCATCATAATGATCTCAGAGAACTTCCTGTAATGTTGTTTCAGGCTGAGACCATTAATTTCCATTTTCACAAAAATATGAAAATCTACATGATAAACAATAATATAGTGCTAGTAAAGTGAAAAATAAGACTAATTAGAAAACAGCAGATATCAACATCAAAATAGTTTTATTTATATTTAGGACAATATCAGCATAAAAGTGGTGGATAGAGTAATATACAATCTAAATGGTTATTTTTATTGACCTCATTAACATCATATTCTGCAATATTGTAATATAATGTTCCTCAGCACTTTAATTTTATCCCCTTTTCAATTTTTGTAACTCGAAACAAAGTGATTCTTTTCATATCCACAATAATAGAAAATACAATCAAAACATTTAGAATATGCTACTTGTTCCTGATATTTCTGATTTCCTTCAGTTAATCTAAGCTGAAACTTTAGAGTTAAGACCTGGATTCCACTACTTTATTTGCAGTCTGGAGTGCAAAGCTTGGGGATATAACTCTACTTCAGTTTGAAATTCCATGTTCACCACAAATTCTGCAGACTCCTTCCTCTCCAGTCCTTGACCTTTCCCACTCAGCTGGCTTCACCTATCAGCTTCCAGATAGCCTCCTTCCCCTCTACCCACCTTTTTATTCTGGCATCTTCCCCCTTCCTTCTCAGTCCTGAAGAAGGGTCTCAGTCTGAAATGTCAACTATCTATTGACTTCCATTGATGCTGCCTGTCCTGCTAAGTTCCTCCAGCATTTTGTGTGTGTTCCTCTCATTATTTTGTCATAGTGAGCTCATCTTTATTAATCCAACTTCTAGTCTCATGCATGTGCTTTCATACCACATCTTTTTGACCAGATCTGATTTTAAAAACAGATAGCTCATTTATTTCTCTAAAGCTTTTACCCATTGCCCACATACTCCTGCTCTCACTTCCCTTTTTGTCACTCTAGTTCTGCCTCTTATTCTCAAGACCTTGCAGATGGCTGCATTTCCCGCCAACCATTGTATCACCCAGATTAAATGAAAAGTATTCTGGATATTATCAGTACTTCTAAAAACTCTAAAGGTTAGATCTGCATACCAGCTGTAAGTTTAAAGATAAGCCGGAGACTAACATGCCAATAACCATATTTCTTTGGCCGTCCATCGACTCTCTGCTCCCTGACATTTTCTAACTATGCGTGAATTAATCTCTGTCCTTGCCAGGAACTTTGATCCTAACTCTTCTGTTGATGGCCATGTTAATCTGAGTTCCTATTTTTGGCTTTACATCACTGTAAAAGCTCTTGCTGTCTCTTCCTTTCTATTTCTGCATCACCTGTTCATGTTCTCTTTGCCTTACGCTTTTCCTCATTCTTTGTATGATCTGACTGTCTGTCTCTCTGACTCTCTGCAGACTGGGTACAGATGGCCACATACTCCTGCATTCACTGTCTGATAGAGAGTGCATGAGAAGAGACTGATTCTCTTTTTCTCTGCTAATCGGCAACATCTGTGCAAACAAAAGGCTGAGAGTGACAGAGGGCTGGGTCCCTGCTGCTCAAGAGGCGCTTCCTAATGAACTCCATCCTGGACCAGCATTTCACCACACCCCACTAACAGACAACAGAAAGTGGAAAGCCAATAGACTCCATACACATCAATACACCGCTATAGACATCAGTCCCCATTAATATACAGTCTTACAGAATGATATTCAGCCACACACAGTCACTGGCTGGGATTATAGGGCTCTTAATGGACTCTGTCTCATTGCTGAAGAAAGACCCTGGAGATTGTGTAGAACAAAATCTGACAGTGAGCAGGAGTAAAACAAGGAGAGGTGCTGCACAAGGAATTTGATGGAGAAAGAGATATAAGCAGCAGTTAGTGAAAAAGAGGGAAGAAGATGTGGATAAAGGGACATTTATAAATGATTGCGATTAAATAAAGTAACAGGCAAAGATCAAGCAGATAAATCAACAAAAGTTAACAAATAGAAGAACAAATAAAACAAATAAACTCCCCTGGAGAGTGATGGCACTATTATTATTAAACCTACCCATATAAGACAATTGATCAACTGCATGTGAGTTCATGTTTCTCCAACATCAGTGCATTGTACTGTTGTTTTATTTGTCATATCGGTGTTTTATTCAATTTTAAAATGGAGTGCAGTTCTAACATGTTTGCATGTTCAGTACAGGTTTTCTCACGATCACTTTCGAAACAAGCAATCACAGTAGGAAGCAGTGGTTGGAAGTGTTGTTAGCACAGTGTTCGTTTCAAATGGCACGTAGTTCAGAAAGATTTACAGTCTCTTCCAGACTTCTGAATAAATGATTTATCACTAAAACGGAAATACTGAGCTGAACACCATTAGGTGAAAAAATTGGTTGGAAACTCTTTTCAAATACTCAACCACTGATCAAGAAGTCTTTTTGTTAGTTATTCTTGGATGTTTTCTTAACTGATCAGAAAATGTGCATTCATAAGTATCCGATAAGGTCAATTTTTTTTTATAATGCACGTAAATTTGTAGCATTCATAGGTTAAATAAATGATCTGATCTTTTGGTGATATTGGTAAAGTGGGGAAAGTTGACCTCCATAAGAACAGTTGAAAATTAGAATGAGTCTGCTTCAGTAAGCTGCTGAAGGAGCTCATCGGGCCAGACAGCATCCGTGGAGGCAAAGGGGTGGTCAGATGTTTCAGGCCAACACCCTACATTAGGATTCACAGTGGAAAGGGGAGATAGCCAGTATAAAGTGGTGAGTGGTGAGGGTGAGGCAAGGCTGACAAATAATTGGTCTAGGTGAGGAAGAGTTGCCAAGCAGATGGAGTAAAGATGGGGAGGGAAAGGTGGAGATAGCAACAGAGGCTTTCTCCAATATGTGCACATTACAGCAAGTGATGTATATAGTTCTGGGTTTAAAATTTATGTGCAGTATGATTACATTTCCGAGCAATGACACCATAAGGAAATCGGGGTCAGAAAAGATTTATATAAAACTACTTTGCAATCTTTGTCATGGCTATTTTTCACTGTTTCCAAGAAATATTATGCTGGATATTTTGATGAGATTTCTCCCATTTAAGAGAGTAAATAAGGCAGGCCCAATCAGTTTACCATATTTGGTCAATGCTATACTAGTTTCATGTCATGCTATGTTGGCCCAATCTGAGGCCCAATAATGGGAGCACAAGAGAAGTTAGGTATTTGCAAAGATTTTTTTTTTTTTATTTTATTTCAAAATATACTTTATTCAAAAATAAATATATACAATAAACCATTCAATAACTCTTCATCCTTTACATACGTTTCCATTATACTCAGTAAAATACCCGTGTTTATAGCCACCCACGTGGCACTCCAGTAGTTCAGCTTAGCATCTCATTGTTGAGGGGTATACTCCTCGCCCACCGACCCCTCCCACTCCCACGGGTGGAGAAACCTATACTGTGGTCCTTCCCCACCGGGCCCTTGCGGTGGCTGCACCAAGTTTCAGTGCGTCCCTCAGCACGTACTCCTGCAGCCGAGAGTGTGCCAGTCGGCAGCATTCTCCCACGGACATCTCCATGTGCTGGTAGATCATCAAGTTTCGGGCTGACCAAAGAGCGTCTTTCACCGAGTTGATGATCTGCCAGCAGCACCGGATGTTGGTCTCCGTGTGCGTCCCCGGGAACAGCCCGTAGATCAGAGAGTCCTCTGTCACGCAGCTGCTGGGGATGAAACGTGACACTAGCCCGTCCATCCTCCTCCACACCCTCTTTGCGAACTGGCAGTGTGCAAAGAGGTGGGTCACAGACTCCTCCTCACTGCAGTCCTCCCGTGGGCAGTGGGGTGCGGAGACGACGTTCCGGGCGTACAGGAGGGCTCTGACTGGGAGGGCCCCTCTCACCGCCAGCCAGGCGAGGTCTTGGTGCCTGTTGGTGAGATCTGGCGATGAGGCATTTTGCCAGATGAACTGGACAGTCTGCTCAGGGAACCACCCCACTGTGTCCATCACGTCCTTCTCCTGCAGTGCCTGCAGGACACTTCGTGCCGACCACTGCCTGATGGCCTTGTGGTCAAAGGCGTTCTCCTGGAAGAACTTTGCTACGTGGGATAGGTATGCCGGCAACGACCAGCTGACTGGGGCGTTGCGCGGGAGTGGGGCCAGACCCATCCTTCGTAGCCAGGGCGACAAGTAGAACCTGGGCACATAGTGGTACTTGGTGCCCACATACCTGGGCTCTACACACAACCTGATGCAGCCACATACGAAGCTGGCCATCAGGGTGAGGGCGACATTGGGGACGTTCTTGCCCCCGTTGTCCAGGGACTTGTGCATGGCGGTCCGTCTCACCCGCTCCATCTTGGATCCCCAGACGAATCTGAAGACAGCTTGGGTGATTTCCGAGCTGTAGGAACGGGGGACGGGCCAGACCTGCGCCAAGTACAGCAGCCCTGAGAGCACCTCACACCTGATGACCAGGTTCTTGCCCGTTATCGACAGGGAGCGCCCTCCCCACAGTCCCAGTTTCTGTTTCACCTTGGCAGTCCGCTCCTGCCAGTTCTTGTTGCACGCCTCAGCCCCTCCGAACCAGATCCCCAACACCTTCACGTGGTCAGACCTGATGGTGAAGGGGACGCTGGATCGGTCGGGCCAGTTGCCAAAGAGCATAGCTAGATTTTTTTTTTTTTTTTATTTCAAAATATACTTTATTCAAAAATAAATATATACAATAAACCATTCAATAACTTTTCATCCTTTACATACGTTTCCATTATACTCAGTAAAATACCCGTGTTTATAGCCACCCACGTGGCACTCCAGTAGTTCAGCTTAGCATCTCATTGTTGAGGGGTATACTCCTCGCCCACCGACCCCTCCCACTCCCACGGGTGGAGAAACCTATACTGTGGTCCTTCCCCACCGGGATTTTATGTGGAGAACTCCAAGATAAAGCTCTCGGTGTAAGGGGCATCAATGTACCTGATGGTCATTGATAAAGGTCAGGTCAAACGCTTTAAGGTAGTAGTAACCATATAACATATAACCATTTCATTTCATTTTTAAAATCTTTTTATTGATATATAATCTTCTACAGCTATGAAATACAAAAGTTCAACAAATTAGTATATATAATTAATAAAGCTGAAGAAAAAAACTTATATATGCTAATGAAAAAAAAAGTTATATAAGAAAAAGAAGGAAAAAAAGATAACCCCAACTAACTAAAAAAACCCACCAACTACAAAAGAAAAAAACCCCATTAGGAACTAACTCCAGGATCAATACGTCTTACAGTCATCTATATATATAAAAGAAGAAAAAACAACAACGGCCAAATCACATTTATATAACAAAATTGGAAGGAAACCATATAACTTAATTCAAATTAAATGGTAATATTTGGCAAAAGAGCCCCACTTTCTCTCAAAATCGAATCGGGGATCAGAAGTTCTACTTCTAATTTTTTCCAAACTAAAGCATAACATTACTTGGGAAAACCATTGAATTAGTGCAGGAGCAGAAGTATCTTTCCACTTCAATAAAATAACCCTTCTTGCCAACAATGTAACAAATGCAATTACATGTTGGTTTGAAAATGAAATACCCTGAATATGATGTGGAACTATTCCAAATAGAACAGTCAATGTATTAGTTTGTAAATTAAATTTCAAAGCTTTAGAAATTGTAGAAAATAAAGATTTCCAAAAAGATTTCAATGAGGAACATGACCAAAACATATGTGACAAAGTAGCTACTTCATTTTTACACCTATCACAATAGTTGTCTATATTAGGAGATATTTTGGATAACCTCTCCTTTGTTAAATAATAACGGTGAACAATTTTAAATTTAATTAAATAGTGATTGGCACATATCGAAGAAGAATTAACCATTTTCAGAACTCGCAACCAATCTTCATTAACAAAAGTCATATTAAGTTCTCTCTCCCAATCTTGTTTAATTTTTAGTGATAGGTTATCTTTTTGTAGTAAAAATAAATTATAAATTCTACCAATGGAACTTCTCACTAAAGGATTCATATTCGAAATAGTATCCAACAAATCAGATTCTTGCATATATGGAAACGTAGAAACATATTTTTGTAAGAAATGTCTAACCTGAAAATATTGCAAGAAATGTGTATGAGAGAGAGAATATTTGCTAATTAACTCTTCAAAAGTCATCAATCGACCATCGCTAAACAAATCTGCAAAAGAACAGATCCCCTTATTTCTCCATAAAAGAAATATGGGATCAGTAATTGAAGGTTTAAATAGCAAATTTTGAAACACAGGGCTAGACAATTTGAATTGTTTAAAATTAAAAGAGTTGCAAAACTAAAACCAAATCTGTAAGGACTGTTTAATAACAGGGTAGAGATTTAAATTGGGAATTTTAGCAAGTTGTAAAGGTAATGGAGCTCCTAATAATGAAGTTAAATGAAATTGTTTAATAGCTTTTAATTCTAAATCAATCCAAGCTGGTTTTTGGCTCTTATCGAGCCAATATAACCAAAAGCATAGTTGTCGAATATTAACAGCCCAATAATAACCATATAACAATTACAGCATGGAAACAGGCCATCTCGGCCCTTCAAGTCCGTGCTGAACTCTTACTCTCACCTAGTCCCACCGACCTGCACTCAGCCCATAACCCTCCATTCCTTTCCTGTCCATATATCTATCCAATTTAACTTAAAATGACAACATCGAACCTGCCTCAACCACTTCTGCTGGAAGCTTGTTCCACTCAACTTCCAGTCTGAGTAAAGAAGTTCCCCCTCATGTTACCCCTAAACTTTTGCCCTTTAACTCTCAACTCATGTCCTCTTGTTTGAATCTCCCCCACTCTCAATGGAAAAGGCCTATCCACGTCAACTCTGTCTATCCTCCTCATAATTTTAAATACCTCTATCAAGTCCCCCCCTCAACCTTCTATGCTCCAGAGAATAAAGACCCAACTTGTTCAACCTTTCTCTGTAACTTAGGAGATGAAACCCAGGCAACATTCTAGTAAATCTCCTCTGTACTCTCTCAATTTTATTGACATCTTTCCTATAATTTGGTGACAAGAACTGTACACAATACTCCAAATTTGGCCTCACCAATGCCTTATATAATTTCAATATTACATCCCAACTCCTATACTCAATGCTCTGATTTATAAAGGCCAGCATACCAAAAACTTTCTTCACCACCCTATCCACATGAGATTCCGCCTTCAGGGAACTATGCACCATTATTCCTAGATCCCTCTGTTCTACAGCATTCTTCAATGCCCTACCATTTACCATGTATGTCCTATTTTGATTAGTCCTACCAAAATGTAGCACCTCACATTTATCAGCATTAAATTCCATCTGCCATCTTTCAGCCCACTCTTCTAAGTGGTCTAAGTCTCTCTGCAAGCTTTGAAAACCTACTTCATTATCCACAATGCCACCTATCTTAGTATCATCTGCATATTGGGAAGTTGTGGGTTGAACATCATTGTGGACTTGTGATTAATACCATGCAGTACATTCTTCAAATTTATCTGCCCTGGTTTCCCTGTTCTTTCTTAATTAGAAGATCATAATATCTTTCTCCACGTCGAGTATATGTTAAGATCCTCTGCTAATATTCTGGCTATCTAATATTCTTGCCTTGGATTGCCTTGTATTGTGTTATGAATGTGAAAACATGCTTCCATTCCTTCATGAACCCTGAAGCAGGGTGCTTAATATCATTGCATTGCTGCTTCAAGCTTTTAAAAAAGTTCATGACAACAAATAATACTTTATCATTTCAGTTTATTTTAGAGGGCACCATTGTAGAAAGACTTAAATACTTGTATTTCCTACATAAGAGCTAATAGCCAACATTCATCTTAAAAACAATCCTCAACAAGTCCAAATTGAAAAATATGTACCGTATTATTATTCACTTATGTTAATTTAGGTTAAGTTTTTTGCTTTCTGATTTTTTCTCCAATGTATTATTGAATTCATTGGGAGATTATATGTAAATATCCTGATCAATACCACCTACTATTTATAGTTTTACCCTCTGCTCAGTCACCTTTGAAAGCCTTTTTGTTTCTTTGTTTTTTAGGATGTGTCACTGGCTGGTGTTTACTGCACACTTACAACAGACCTGGAGAATGTCGTGATGAACCACCTTCTTGAACGATAATGTTCTTGGGTAAGGAGTTCTGCCATTTAGACCCAGTGATGAAGAAGTAACAGCAATTTTCAATTTCAAAGGTACATTTAATGTCAGAGAAATGTATACCATAAACATTCTATAGTTCTTTTTCTTTGCAACCATCCACAAAAGGAATGCCGCCAAAGAATGAATGACAGTTAAATGTTAGAACACCAAAGCCCCCCCAGCTCTCCCCTCCCATGTGTAAGGAGCAGCAAAGCAACAATCCTCCCTCCCCCACCAGTAAAAAAACCCATCGGCACCCACCACCGAGCACTCAAGTGTGCAACAAAGCATTAATTAAGACACAGACTTACGGTACCCTAAAGTCTACTTGTTCACCTCGTAATTCGACATACCATAGGCGCTCTCTCTCTCCCTAATAAGGGAAAAAGAGGTGTACCTGTTTCACAGTGAGAGGAGAGACATAACAAACAACTCGCTGATTTGCAATGTTAAAAGTTTGTTGTGTCGCTCTTTCTGAGGTCTGTGCCCAAAGAACTCAGGTCTCTGGGCACACAGCCAGCAGCCAGCTTGCTGCTTTGGATTTTCTGCCTCCCACAACACACCGATTTCCTGCAGAGGAACCGACCTCGAATCCACCCACCTCCAGAGCCACGAAAACCCGGAACCCTGAAGGCACGCTAGACTTTTAGGCTGCGTCCTTGATATGTTGAATAGTGGCCGGTTGTGAGACCCTGAGAGCAGATCCTATTAGCGCAAATAACCAAGGTCAGCGTGTAAATCCAGGTCAGGGTCTTCAAAAACAGCCCTGAATAGAAATAGAGCTGTTCACGAAGATGCAAGCAAAGGAATTGTCGTTAGGCGCCTTCGTCCTCCTAAGCTCCACCCAGAGGTTCTCAGTATAAATAGCTGACCTGGAAGGGAACCTGCAGGCAATAATGTTCCCATGCCCCTGTGGCTTGGCCGTGGGTTTGGTAATGTGGTAAAGGTAGCCTATTTGAGCAACTGCGATGAACACTCGCAACACACTCACAAGTCAATGTTGTTACCTGTGATTATATGATGGATGTCCCGAACAATTGCTGAACTTCATAAGGGAAAGGATTAACAAATAGGGACTGAAATATTTCACCCCTTTCCCTGAGCTAAACACCATTGAAGAACTTACATTGGTGAAGAAAAAAATGTAGACCAGGCAGATCTGAAGTAAAAGCAGAAATGTAGCTGATTAACTAGCATCCAAAAAGAAACAATGGTATAGCTGGGGGTGGTAGCTGAGATAAGCTCCCACTACCTGTTAAGTGCTCCCAATGGTGTGATCTCAAATAGCCTCTGACAACTAGGTCCAACTCTTGGCTTTAGCTACCAAGCCCAGTGGAATTGTTTCTACTGATAGGAGAAAGGGCAAAGGCGGGTTACTGGTGCCTTAAAACCAGTCGCTTTTGGCTAATAGGGCTTGTCAGCTCATTTAGTAGAAGGAAAACTTGGATCTCAAAGCTCTGTTGCCTTGTGGCTGTACCCACTCATGGGGAAGGCTTTGGGAGTAAACACTGACACTGACGCTTTGCTGCACCCTTGAGTGCTCGGTGGGGGGGGGGGGGTGCAGATGCTTTTTTTTGCTGGTGGGGGAGGGGGGATCGTTGCTTTGCTGCTGTCACATGTGGGAGGGGGAGCTGGGGGTGCTTTGGGATTCTAACATTTAGCTGTCATTCATTCTTTGGGACATTCCTTTGTTTTCGTGAATGGTTGCAAAGAAAAAGAACTTCAGGATGTCTATTGTATACATTTCTCCGACATTAAATGTATCTTTGAAACCTTTGAATATTTTCACTTTCGTATATCCTCATATGGTATAATATTGGCTCAATGGAAAAATGAGGTTAAATAGCGAAATAGATAGCAATGTTATCAGAAAATAATTCAATCTAAGTTTTCTAGTTAGATCTACTTTATAAAAATATACCTGACGTCTGAAAATGACTTTGAGAGGTTTAGAAGACCAATGGAAAATCTGACTGGGCCTACCCTGATCTGAAATTATGCAATGAGGATGACATGTTTGCTGTTCAGGAATAATTGCACTACATCTGATGCTTGGATACACGAAATTCTGCAGTGTGGCTTACATTTAATGTTAGTTTAATGATTCATTTTTAAAATAATTAAAAATAATTTAGATCCAAAAGAACTATTGATGCAATGCCACTATCAAGGGAAATTACTTCCAGGTATTAATATGCCTGTTAAGGCAAAGCTTAATATTTAAATGTGTTTTAAAATTTCCATTTCTTTCCTAATCAAATAAATGCACAGTAAGAGTAGAATTTCATTTCTAAATTTCCTAGCTATGAATATCTTAAGCATTTCAAGAGTGGTTTTAGCTCTTAAACTGATTCATTGATGTGATGGGATATGTTCTGAGGCTTAAAAGCAAGTTTGTGAATTTTGAATTCAGAGTGATAATATAGAATTTACATTAATAAACACAATTACGTTGTTAGCATTTTGAATATTAAAAACACAATTGTGGAAAACAGAATTGTGCAACAACCCAATATTTTTAGTGCTGCTGTTCATTTCAAGTCTTTTGCAAAAGAAATGTAAGTTATCAGGTGCATTGGCATACCCTGAAGCTTTTGGGCTTTACCTGGCATAACTATAATAAACACAAGCCATTCTACAGATGTTGGAAATCCAAAGCACCAGACCCAAAATGCTGGAGGAACTCAGCAGGTCAAGTAGCATCTCGGAAAAGAATAAACAGTCACGTTTCAGGTTGAGAACCTTCTTCATGATTGGAAAGGAAGGGGGAAGACACAGGATAAATTGAAAAATGTATCTATCATTGATGCTGCCCTCAACTACATCTCCTCCATTTCCCGGACACCCGCCCTCACCCCATCTTCCCGCTGCCTTAACAGGGATAGAGTTCCTCTTGTCCTACCCTACCACCCCATGAACCTCCGCATCCAACACACCATTCTCCACAATGCCTGCAGTGTCCAAAGGGATCCTACCACCAAACACATCTTTACCCACTCTCTGCTTTCCATAGGGATTCTTCCCTCCGTGATTTGTCCATCCATCCCTCCCCACTAATCTCCCTTCTGGCACTTATCCCTGCAAGCAGCTAAAGTGCTGCACTTTCCATTCACTTTCTCCCTCACCTCCATTCAGGGCCCCAAACAGTCCTTACAGGTGAGGCAACACTTCACCTATGAATCTGTTGGGGTCGTCTATTGTGTCCAATGGTCCTGATATGGTCTCCTCTACATTGGTGAGATCAGTCGTAAACAGGGGGATGTTTTGTCAAGCACGTCCATTCCAACCACCAAAAGCAGAATTTCCTGGTGGCCAACCATTTTAATTTCTATGCCCATTCCCGTTGTAAAATTTTGGTCCATGGCTTCCTCTTGTGCCATGATGAAGCCATTCTCAGGATGGAGGAGCAACACCTCGTGTTCTGTCTGGGTAGCTTCCAACCTGATGGCATGAACGTCAATTTTTCTATCCAGTAAAGGAATCTTCACTCCCCATCCCCTCTTCTTCTATTTCCCACCTTGGCCTCTTACCTCTTCTCACCTGCCTATCACCTCCCCCGTTGCTCCTTCTTCTTCCCTTTCTCCCATGGTCCACTTTTCTCTTGTATTAGATACTTTCCTCCCCAGCCCTCTACCTTTCCTGCCAACCAGGCTTCACCTATAGTCTTCTAGCTATCCTCCTTCCCCTCTCCCACTTTCTTATTCTGGCATCTTCCCCCTTCCTCTCCAGTCCTGAAGAAGGGTGTCAGCCCAAGTCATTGACAGTTTATTCATTTCCATGGATGCTGCTTAACCTGCTGAGTTCCAACATCATTTTGTGTGTAAAACTACAATGAAGTTATTTTGTGATGGTAAATTGGTAAAGGCTGTACACCATCAGCATCCCCATGTATAGATACGAACTGGGGAGTGTTTTCTCAGCTGTTGGGATTTTCCTAGGAAAACAAATGCCCAAAGTTTCTAATTGCAATGTATTTATTTATTATCTTTTATTTGGAGATACAGAGCAGAATAGGCCCTTCCTTCCAGCCTTTGAGCTGCACTGCCCAACAACCCAAGCCTAATCGTGGGCAATTTACAATGACCAATTAACCATATAACCATATAACAATTACAGCATGGAAACAGGCCATCTCGGCCCTTCTAGTCCCTGCAGAACACTTACTCTCACCTAGTCCCATCTACCTGCACTCAGCCCATAACCCTCCATTCCTTTCCTGTCCATATACCTATCCAATTTTTCTTTAAATGACAAAATCGAACCTGCCTCTACCACTTCTACTGGAAGCTCGTTCCACACAGCTACCTCTCTCTGAGGAAAGAAGATCCCCCTTGTGTTACTCCTAAACTTTTGCCCCTTAACTCTCAAATCATGTCCTCTTGTTTGAATGTCCCCTACCCTACTCTCTTTGGAAAAAAGCCTATCCACATCAACTCTATCTATCTCCTTCATAATTTTAAATACCTCTATCAAGTTCCCCCTTAACCTTCTACGCTCCAAAGAATAAAGACCCAACTTGTTCAACCTTTCTCTGTAACTTAGGTGCTGAAGCCTAGGTAACATTCTAGTAAATCTCCTCTGTACTCTCTCTATTTTGCTGACATCTTTCCTATAATTCAGTGATCAGAACTGTACACAATACTCCAAATTTGGCTTCACCAATGCCTTGTACAATTTTAACATTACATCCCAACTCCTATACTCAATGTTCTGATTTATAAAGGCCAGCATACCAAAAGCTTTCTTCACCACCCTATCCACATGAGATTCCACCTTCAGGGAACTATGCACCATTATTCCTAGATCCCTCTGTTCTACTGCATTCCTCAATGCCCTACCATTTACCATGTATGTCCCATTTTGATTAGTCCTACCAAAATGTAGCACCTCATACTTATCAGCATTAAACTCCATCTGCCATCTTTCAGCCCACTCTTCTAAGTGGTTTAAATCTCTCTGCAAGCTTTGAAAACCTACTTCATTATCCACAATCCACCTATTTTAGTATCATCTGCATACTTACTAATCCAATTTACCACCCCATCATCCAGATCATTAATGTATATGACAAACAACATTGGACCCAGTAAAGATCCCTGAGGCACACTACAATTAAGCTGCTAACCAGTGCACCTTTGGACTGTGGGAGGAAACCAGAGCACCCAGAGGAAACCCACGTGCTCACATGAAAGAACGTTACAGACTTGCTTATAGAGGATGGCAGAATTGCTCTCTGAATTGCACCGCCCCGAGCTGTAATAGCACTATGCTCACTGCTACACTAACACTACCCCACGGTAGCAGAGCAGTTACAGAGAGCAAACTTGGTGAATGTTGGACGGGGTGCCTGTTTTCATTCCTCCTTGTGATCCCTTTGCAGAGTGAATGCTGCTGAATTTCTTAGGGCTGTATTTTACTGATTTAACATTCCCTCTCTCCCAGAGGAGATGACAGACGGCGTGTAATTTAGTTACATTCGCTCGGATGGAGAAACACCTGGCTCCCTCCCCCAGGACAAGAAAAAAATCTCACAAAAAATTTAAAAAGATAGAATCTCCCTCGATCTTAGCTAGAAAATATTACATAAAATGTTATGTCATTATACTAAAGAATTATTTACTTTAATACAATATAATCAAATCTAATCTAATGCAATCAAATGTAATGTAATCTAATTGATTATATGTCCGTCTATTTGTCAATATCTATCTGTTTAACTTTCTGACTGTTCTCATGTTTGTCTATCTATATTTATATTTGTTTGTTGTCTATCTAGTTGTATGTTAATCAATCAAAGTGTCTGTGTCATTTTATCATTTATTCATAATCTTTCTTTTTTTCCTTGTCGACAATGATATCCATTTGTTTAGAGTTGTCTGTCCCTCCATCTACCTATCCCAAAATACAGGTTCCTGTATTCTTCCAATTCTTCTCTGCCCATTCAACTGTCCTAAACACTATAGTGATCAGATGATCTGTATCCCTGAAAATAATGCACCTAATATAGTCTGATGAGTGAAATTAATTGATGGAAAATTGTATAGGCCATCAATCAGGCATGCTGACCTTTATGCCCGAGTTCCTGATGTGCACTTCTGTTGCATGAAGCTCTGTGAAAAATCATTAAATTTACTCTTAGATTGCCTTTTTGTCTTTTAAATGAACCCAATACCACTAGAGGATCAATTTTCCTTTTGGTCTGCGACCAGTTGCTTCCCAACTGAGAGTGCTCAAATGTCATTTACACGTTCAAGACACCTCTGTGCCCTATTTTAGTCTCTTGGATCATTTTAATAAGTCGGGTGCATCTCTGGCATGGGTTACCATCTGATAGTAAAACATAGGTGGTGGGGTGGAAATGGGAAGGGAGCTGGTCTCTGGCTACTGTAAAATTCATTCGGCTACTGTTCTCATTGAGAGCTTTCAAAATATGTCTACTTACTATTGTGTTATTTTTGGCTTGGTCTTAGGCCCTTTCATCTAAGTAGACTTTAGGATTTGGAGCATTGTCACTGGAAATGTGTGTTCCCACCATGGTCTACAGTTGTGGGTTTTGTTATGTGCATATAAAGCCATAGTTAATGTACAATATAAATAGCGGTAAGAGAATGTAACCTGTCAATATATATCTCTGACATCATTTTCTTTCCCTCAGATTTGTGCCTGCTAATTTGACTTACAACAAGCCAAAATCAAGAAATCAGGAAATACATTCAGTGGTCACTATATTAGGTATCTCCTGTACTTAATAAAGTGGCCATTGAGTGTACGTTTGTGGTCTTCTGCTGATGTAGCCCATCCACTTCAAGGTTTGACGTGTTGTGTGTTCAGAGGTGCTCTTCTGCAGATCACTGATGTAACGCGTTGCTATTTGAGTTACTGTTGCCTTCTGTCAGCTTGAAACAATCTGTCCATTCTCCACTGACCTCTCTCATTAGCAAGGGCGCATTTTTGCCCATGTAACTACCACTCACTGGCTGTTTCTGTTTTGTGCACCATTCTCTGTTAGCTTTTGAGAACTGTTGTGTGTGAAAATCCCAGGAGATCAGCAGCTTCTGAGATACTCTAACCACCCCATCTGCATCAACAATTGGAGTTAAGATGTTGCCAACTGGCTGCCTCTTCAAGCTCATCCGCTGAAACAGCTTAAATTCCTCTCTTTAATGTCCCTACTTTTCTCCTCTTCAAGGTGGTTGGGGTTCTATTGAGGCCCTGATCTGCAACGGCACTCGAGCTGTGTTTTTTTTTACGGCAGACGAGTTCCCGTTCCTGGAGCTACCATTTTCCGATATTCTCCAGGCACGGCTTGGAAGGTGGCACCTCTGTGTACAAACGATTCCAGGTTGGTGTTGCCAGCTGAGGCGCTGCAGGAGATGGAGCATCAGGATTTCGCTGCAGTGGATGTATGGACAGAGGTCTCTGTAGTCCAGCGACCGCACTCTGTCTCCTTTCCTCTCGATGGTGAGAAGAGTTTGCTGCCGAATCTTGAGTTGCAGAACCTTGGAATAAAGTGCAACACATCAGACTGTAATATTGTGACAGTCAATCTCCCCCTTCACTGTGAAATAAGTGACATCTCTCTGTCTCTGTCCCTTGTTAGTGAGAGAGAGAGAGCCTGTAGCATGTCAAACTGTCCAGTAAACAATAGTTTTTGTTGACTGCAGATGATGGTCTCTCTTTGGGGGCTTTGCTAGTGCTTGGTTGGTGGTGGGGGCTGATGCTTTTTGCTGAAACGGGCAGGGGTGGAGGGGGTGGCTGATGCATTGGTGCTTGCTGCTGCTCATGGGGGTAGAGGGAGCTTTGGGGTTCTAATGCTTTTCTGTCATTCGTTCTTTTGGGGTTCGTCAGTTTCTCGTGGATGTCTGCGAAGACCAAGTATTTCAGGTTGTATACCGTATACATCCTCTGATAATAAAATAAACTATTTGAACAATCATTCCACGGTCAAGGTCACTTAGATCACATTTCTTCTCCATTCTGATGCTTGGTCTGATTAACAAATGAACCTCTTGACCACGTCTGCATGTTTTTATGTGTTGAGTTACTGCCATATGACTGCCTGATTAGATATTTGCATTAACGAGCAGGTGTTCAGGTGTACCTAATAAAGAGCACACTGAGTGCATATAAAACTGAAAAACACAGTATGTTATACGAAGTTTTGCTTGATGGGATGCAGATAGAGAATTGGGGTTAAGTCCGTGTTTTCAAACATCTTTCACTTTGCCTCTGTTTAGCAATGCTATTCACTGTGAGCAGCCTGGCAAAATTGACCTCAATGAGTACTGTACACCCAATTTAAGGCAGAATACAAAATCTGTTTCCTCAAGAGGAATAACTGTAAGAATTATTATACAGCCAAATAGGGTAGCAAGAGGATGGTCTAAGAATATCCCATCTACCCTTTTACATATCAAAAGGATATCACTGCAGCAAAAGTTTAGAGAAATTCCCATTCATGATTCTTGATTAAGGAGCATTGCAGTAATTTCTAGAGCTGAGAAAGTTAGAATTAAAACTGCACACAAAATCTACATTTTGCAAGTGAGCCAATACCAACCTTCAGTAACATCATAAAAAATTCATTCTTAAAATAGTGTGTGTCTTGACACCTTCCTATAGCTTTTACTGCCACTTATATCATCGTACTAAATATTTGTGGTTAGTTTTTTTTACTTGTTTGGGTGGAATTTGGCTAAGAGGGATAGCGGCACAGAATCTTCGTAGTCATTTTGGGTGGTTTAACACTTCAAACCTACAGTATTTCAAAATTTGTAGTTAAATGCAAACCAATGGACAGATTGGTTTGTGGTGGAACAGATAAATGACCCAATATGGTGTAGGTTCCTGGATGTGTTGGAATGGCTGAAGATTCTTGAATGGGCACAATCACCTCGGGTAAGTGGTCCTCGTCATAAGGATCAGGACACTCTATCTTTTTCTCAACTTTTTGTGGACTTTGAAAACACATAAGCACATGCCTGTTCTGCCTGATTTCACCTTGTGACGTTCTGATCACAATCGATCGTGATGCTGCTGGTGGACGATTGTTCCTTTGGTGAATTGGTCTGAAACCCAAACAGCTTCACCACTCCCGAGCGGTGAGATAACAAAGATCTTGCTCCATGTCTGATATCATGCATGCTCTTCGTTTTCTCACGCTGTGTTGTCTCAAAATTTCTCACTTTGTCTAAGTCCGGTAAGTGAGATTGAAGAAGGGAAGGAAGATCGGGCAAGTTTGTTCTCAGTCTCTGGCCCGTTGACAGCTCTGATGGACTGTAGCCATTCGCAAGAAGTGTGGAGTGATAAGCTGCAGTGCTTTGGACAGGTCTTTTGACTTCAGTAGGAGGCTCCTGACAGTTTGCATTGCTCCTTCTGCTTCTCCATTTGCCTGTGGCTACTGTGGACCACTTGTCTAGTGTTTGACCTCATAGTCCCCAGCAAAGGCTTTGAATTCTGAACAGCTGAATTGTGGAGCATTGTCTGACACAAGTGTCAGGTATTCCTTGATGAGTGAATACAGCTCTCAGATGCTGTATAACTGCTGCTGAGGATGTAGAGGACAGCTTGGACACCTCAACATTCTGTCAGTATAATCCACACTGAGGAGATATTTGTCTACTTTCAGCTCGAAGATGTCTGTGTCTGCAATTTGCCACGGAAAGTCTGGAAATTCTATGGGACAGAGAGGTTAAGCATAATTTTTGTGCAGTTTTCTGCAAGCTTCACATTGCTTTAATAATCTCCCACCTGTGTGCTCAGATCAGGCCACCACATGGATTGCCTTGCTCATGACAATATTTGTTGGTATCTTGATGTCTTTGGTGGATCTGACTGATGATTTTGGTGTGCATAGAAACAGGAATGATGAGTCTGGAGCCCTTTAGCAGCTAACTATCAAGGATGGTGAGTGGGTCTCTTTCAAACCAGTAAGGTCTGAGTTCACGAGCTCCTTTTGAAACAGTTGGCCATCCATGCCTGCAGTATTGCATGATCTTGCTGTAGATTTGGTCCTTTTGCAACTCAGCATGAACTTTATCCTGTTCACTCTGTGATGCAGGAAAGCTTTCATGTACCTGAGCTAAGTAGATGCTGATATCTTCCATGAGGGCAGAGTCAGCTTCCGTTCACTCACTTTTGTATGCTATCCTCGACAGAGTGACTAGTGGTGTGAAAGTTTTGCCAGGTACAAGTTCAATGTCATGACAGTATCGCATAGGACTCATTCTGAATCTTAGCAGGTGTGGAGGTAAGTCATCCAAGTGCTTCGAGCCGAGGAGGCTGCCAAGTGGCTTATGGTTGTTTCAAATAGGAATCTAGTGCCTATCAAATAGCAGCTGAGGCGTTCACAAGCCCACATGAGAGCCAGCATTTCCTTTTCGATTTGGGCGTAATGCTGTTCAGTAGGAGTCAGTGCTCTTGATGCATATGCCATCAGTTTCCATACACCACTGCAGTGTTGCATGAGCACTCCCTCCAGGCCAAAGGAAGAGGCGTCTGCTGAGATCTTGGTTGATTTGTTCAGATCAATGAATGCTAATGTTGGTGAGGAGATAAGCTCTACTTTAAGTGATGAGAATGACTTCTATGGTGTGTCCAGGTCCAAGCATTTCTCTGATAGGAGGTCACATAGTGGCTTTGTTTTCCCTGCCAAATCTGCAGTGAACTTTCCCATCTGGTTTACCATGCCAAGGAAACTGTAGATCTCTGATACGTTCATAGGATGTTCCTTGTTCAGAACTCCTGCCACTTTATCTGAATCTAGTTGCACTTCCTCTGAAAACAGTTGCAGTCCGAAGAATTTCAACTCCAACTTTGAAAATTCACATTTCTTTTTGTTCAGGGTGATTCCAGCCTGTTTCAGTTTCCACTCTTTTTTAAAGAAAAAACATCATGTTCCTTGCTTAGAGGTACTTTACACACTGCCCCCTTGTCTGTTTAAAGCAACACTGAGATACAGGTAATATATCAATGCACACAGTTAATGAATTAAGCAAAATTTGGGAATAATTTTGTAGATTTGAGTGATTCCCACGTGTGATTTGGTGTTGAATATACTTTTAGACTTGCCTTTCTCTGTAGCTAGTACTTTCTAATCCAGGCAGCATCCTGGCGAACCTCTTTTGCACCCTTTTCAAATCTTCTGTATCCTTCCTGGAATGGGGCAACCAGACATGCAGTATTCCAAATTGGTCTAACCTAAGTTTTATTTTGCTGCAATATGATTTCTTGAGCCTATATTGAAAGTCCTGACTGATTAAGGCAAGTATGCCGTACCCTTCTTTACTGCCTGTGTTGCCACTTTCAGGGAGGTATGGATTTGAACCCCACTGTAAAACACTACTAGTGATGCAGTTAGGAAGAACAGAGGTTATTATGTAATTATAGCAAGGCCTATCTCACTCAAGACTAAATTTCTTGAAGTACATTTAAAAATATTAAAGGGTGTTATGCTGGATAGCCTGGTTTTCTAAAGGTCTTTGATAAGTTTCACATAAAATGTTAAATAATGTAGTCAATTATGCAAATGGTAAGTGTGCTGGATGTGTAAATAGTTGCTTTCAGAGGACGGATTTTAAATGTCACTGATCTGCGTTCGGGAATCAGTTGCTTTTTACCAAAATCAACATCAGCTGAGTTGGTTTGGACTACCTTTATTAATGACTGGGACGATGGCCACAATTCAGTGGCCTGGAAGTTCACTGATGACATGAAATAGATATGGAAGGCAAAATAAATAATCTGCATACCAGTGAACTAGATGCACTGGGACAACGAGCTACTGAAAGGCAGACGACTTAAATGTCATGCAAGTAGAGTAATACATTTCTGCTCCAGTATTTGGTTGTATAATTCCATTATGATAGGTGGATTGTCCATCTTTTCACCCATTATGATGTCCTTGCACTTGGATCGAATACCACCAGCAGTACTAGGGTACTTTACTAGGATAAAGGATCTGCCTAGTTAAACACAGTTATGGGGCTGCCTTCAAACATGTCATTATACATTTTCAGTGGTGGGTCAGGCTGCAGACTGGTGGTTTTGGGAGTTTCCACGTGCAAGATATTTTTATTTATTTATTTATTTATTTATTGAGATACAGCACGGAGTAGGCTGTTCTGGCCCTGTGAGCCGTGCTGCCAAGCAACTTCTGATAAAACCCCAGACCAATCATGGGACAACTTACAATGACTAATTAGATGAGCAACCAATACCTCTTTGGATTGAGGGAGGAAACCAAAGCACCCAGAGGAAACCCATGTGGTCACGGGAAGAACATACAAACTCCTTACAGGTAGAAGTGGGATGACTAGATCATCTGAGTTTTCATCTCGCGTTGGGGAAGCTACTGTTGCATTTTAAAAGAAGATGAAGCAGGCTACTAGTTTAGGAAAAAAACATCTAAAATGATGACAGCCATTTCAACATCATCAATTTGCAGTAACATTGTTAACTCAGTTCCATCTTCAGCAAAGTTAACGTTTTGAAACAAAGGCAGTCTGACTAAAGGACATTTTTTCCCATAAGATCAAAATCCAAATCTTTCACCACTTGGAGGGGAGAGGCGTGGTTTCAGGGTTCTGATGTTTCTATCATTCATTCTATGAGGTTCTTGTTTCGTGAATGTCTGTGAAGAGCAAGAACTTCAGGTTGTACATTCTCTGATATTAAAATAAACCTTTGAACCGGTATACCAACTGTAGTGTTTACCATATAAGCACAGG
The DNA here is from genome assembly GCF_030028105.1 of Mobula birostris. Lineage (NCBI taxonomy): Eukaryota > Metazoa > Chordata > Chondrichthyes > Myliobatiformes > Myliobatidae > Mobula > Mobula birostris. The sequence continues at coordinate 46,017,482 of NC_092375.1, read as the reverse complement.
CATATTGTATATCACTGTTACTTTATTGCCATTAAATCAAAATTGTGAAATACCCTACCAAGCACCACCTCCTACATGAACTTTACCACCTTTTGATACTGAGGCAATGTTATGTTGGAGTCACTCAGAGAGGCCTCTGCAATACTGTTGGGATTTGATCAAATTTACTCTAATGGAATATGAGGTACTTCTCCAAGCTTGTAATCCATATATATCGGTAAGTAATTTATCCCCCAAGAGGGTTTTGTTTTGTAGCAGGTCTGATTATATCTAAAAAAAAGTCAATTGGGTCAAAAACCCAACAAAAGCCCAGCATCATCTGGATTTATGATTATAATTATGAGGCCACGCAGTCCCCTTTTATTGTCATTTAGTAATGCATGCATTAAGAAATGATAAAAATGTTTTTCCAAAATGATATCATGAAAACACATGACAAACAGACTTAAAAACTAATGAAAACCACATAATTATAACATATAGTTACAACAGTGCAAAGCAATACCATAATTTGATAAGAACAGACCACGGCACAGTAAAAGTCTCAAGGTCTCTCGAAAGTCCCATCATCTCACGCAGACAGTAAACCTCCAGTGCCGCCAACTTGCCGATGCAGCATCCCGGAAGCGTCCGACTCTGAGACTGTCTGAAAACTCCGAGCCTCCGACCACCTCTTTGACACCGAGCACCGAGCACCATCTCTGCCGAGCGTTTCAACCCCAGCCCCGGCAACAGGCGAGAATCTGGAGATTCTCGATCGCACAGTAGCAGCGGCAGCGAAGCAGGCATTTCAGAAGTTACTCCAGATGTTCCTCTGCGCTTCTCATGGCTGTCCCCATCAAATCCGGATTGTGCACGGCACCCCTAGTTACACATATCGACATTCATTCGGAACAGCTGCACGTGCTGCGTCGTGCCGCCATCTTCTCCTCCCTCCCTTAAGTGTGAGTCTGAGTCAGCAATCCAGAAACTCCGTCATCCTTAAGAAAGAACTTATCCTTGTCCCATTCACGTCTCCCCACTTCCTCTCTGTGTATATTATTCATGCAAAGGCATGAGACTTGAGTCTCTATTTTGTGACTGAGATGCTTTGGCCAATGTTCTTTGGTCTTGAAGCCATTGTGTTATTCTACCAGAACCTTTGGAGAGTAGACTTGGCCATTGGGGAACGAGATAATAAGTATGGTTCTATCCTAATGTGGTGGGAGACAGATGAAACATAAACACTGTAATGTTGGTGCATCTGTCACTTTATGGTGAATGAGTACAATGTGTATTGTCCCTTCCTAGGCATTCTGACAGGCATAAGCAATCAATTGCATGCTTAGGATTGAATGCGACCCTTTACAAGTCAATGGCAGATTCAGTGCTCAGTACTATATAAGAATACCTTGCACACAGATTCTCAGAATTTTCAATTAAATATATTTGCATGTTTTAAAGTAATATACATTTTTCTCAGAAGATTCACAGTAAATAAATTATTTCAACTCATTTTAAAATTACTTGAACAATTATTTATAACTAAATTGAACAGATTTTAACCTTGTCACGCACTCCCCCTCAAAAGTAGATGTCGTCTTGCAATCACTACTTTCCTTGTATGAAACATTCCTTTGGTTTCTAGTAGGCAAATGGAGTTGAGGCACAGGTAGCCATGAAGTCATTGATGTTACCCAATTTTAAGGCAAGGCCTGATACTGATGTGTACAGTCTGTATGTTGTGACACATTGGGGTCCCATCAGAGCTGTTGTGCGATCACACCATAGTGCCCCATTTTATCGTGTAGCTCTTTCGGGACTGTACACATGAACTCAGGTAGCACTAGTTGTGTCCATTGGGTAGTTTTCCCAGGAAGGATGCCATCCTCATCCGATACTAATTTATCCCACTCTCGCAGAAAGCACTTGACTTGCTTACTTAATGTCTGTCTTTGTTGAAAAGTAGGTTTTGAACCTGAGCGTACAAGGTCGATTACCATTTTGATGTCACCATACTCCTCCTGTGCTTGCGGAATCTCTCTCCTGGACAGTGGTGGAATGGACGTATTCACCAAGTTGACGTTTACTGTGTCTAACTGTACAGACACTGCCAGGGACCAGCGTATGTCTGCACTTCAATGGCCTGGACCGTGGCTCCCACGAACGGGATGAGATTTCTTCCATGCGCTCACTCATAGTCATTTCGATGGCTGCTGGCATTCGGGACGAGGAGGCAGCATCGACATTTTCTTTTCCTGGGTGATAACGGATAGAGAAGTAGAAACCCATCTATATCCGGTTGCATTCAACTTTGCTGAAGACAGAAGATACATGAGGTGGTTGGTATCACTGTAAACTGTGAATGTCAGGGCATAGTACAGCTAATCCCAAAAAATTGCAGTAATTGCCAATTCACAGTAAGGAATTCCAATTTGCTGTTGTGTAGGTGGTAGACTTTTCCTGCATTAATCAATGTTCGTGAACCATAGGCTATTACTCTCAAGTTGGCCAGCTTGCTTTTGATCCAGGACTGCTCCCAATCCCTGGTTGGATGTATCAATGTGGAGAATGAATGGCTGTGCAAAGCCTGGGGATCCCAGCACAGGTGGCTGTACTAGGCAGTCAATCAGCTTCTCCAAAGTTTCTTGATATGTCTCTGTCCAGGTGATCGGTTTGCAAGAGGGCACACAGTTCCTCTTCTTATTTGTCTTTCTAACACTACCCCTACTGAGTTGATTTTGGTCACTGTTACCTCTGCTTTTTAACAGGTCATAGAGGGAGGTTGTGATTCGAAAGAAATCTTTAATGTACTGCTGATAGTATCTTTCTCAGTTCTCCCAGTGTGCCTGGCCTCCTCCCTTTTGGCGCTGTTACTGCCGCAGGATCCATCCGATTTCCCTCTGCCGACACGATTCTCCCCGGGCAGCAAACCTCAGCCCTGAAGAACTCACACTTGCTGGGTTTAAGTTTCACTCCATGCTCCCGCCTTCACTGTATCACTTTTCTCACCGCATCAACATGCTCGTTGAAGCTCTTAGTGAACACCAGCATGTCATTCAGGTATGGTACACAGACTTTGTCTATTAACCCTTCAAGGCACTCCTCCAAGAAATGTTGGTGGGCTGTGGGCGCATTCATGAGTCCAAATGGAATTCAAACCCACTCATACAAGCCCCAGGGGGATATGAAGGCTGTGAGTGGTCAGCTTTCCCTTGATCAAGTCATGAGAATCAAGCATTACCCTCAGAGCTGTCCATAATGTTCTGCACTTGTGGAATGGGCTGGTGGTCAGGAATAATTTTCTTATTCAGGTCCCTATAACCAATACAGAGACAAAGGCTTCCGTCTTTCTTTCTGACACGCACAACTAGCAAGGAGTAAAGGGAGTTAGATTTCTTGATCTACTTGTGGACAATTAGATCATGCAAGTAATCCTTCGTTTTGCTGTAGAGGGGTTTTGCAACTGAAATATAAGAGTGGGCACCCAGTTCATCATCTTTGAGAGAGATTCTCAGCTGTAAACCTTTGATACGTCCAATGTCATTGTCTGATTTTGAAAAGGAGGGACATTCTTCTTGTAGCATCTGCTTCACAGTCTGTTGCTGTTGTATATTTAGGGGCCTCACATTGACTGAGAGATCCCATAAGTCAGAATTGAGTTCATCCACGTCATCCTCTATTTGTTGTTTAGTGGCTGGGTCGAATACGGCACCTTCTTGTGCAGTGACAGGGAACATGGACCTAACTGGTTGCAACGTCCTGCGCACTGTCTTCTCAGCAAGCATGCTGTCGTGGTCTGTTCTGTTGTGCACATCAATAACAATGCATGGACGTGCACCCCTCTGGAGTGTTACGAGTGTTTCACACAGCTCAAGGAGCATTATTTTGTCTTCTCTCACAAGTGGAGACTGTATATAGCATTGAACCTGCGTTATATGTTCTGATATGTTTACTCTCTCATTTGTTGACTTTATTCAATACTCACAGGGATTCTCAGAGCTAATCAGATTGATGAACGCCTTGATTTTGCTTCTCTTAAGACTAGGAATGCAGCTCTTACAGTTTCATACAAAAGTCTTCCCTTCCTGTCTTTAGGTCTTCTTTCGCCACTTTCCTTTATAATCTGTTCAATCACATTGAATCCAATGATAGGATGGGGTAGAGGTCCCATCCTCTTTCACAACCAGAACTGGTATGATCAATTCTTTTGTACCAGGCGAAGCTAATTTGAAAGTGCTCTCAACCCATCCTACAAATGGCATGCGTGCACCATTGGCTGCCACCAACTGTAATGCCTCAGGTGTCTCTACTGCCTCCGAAACATCCCTCAGTTTGACTCCAGGTAAATGCCTAGTTTCCCACTGCTCTGTGTCCCATATCGCTTCACTTTGACGTCCCTGTAAGCAGCAATCTACGAGGCACTGTCTGCCCACCTGTGAAGTTACAGACAAATGTTGATTGATTTGAGACTGTGCAGCTAAAACGCTGGTCTTATTTCTGGTTCTTTACATCCTGCTAAGTAGAACTCGCCGTTACCACAGTTGCAACAATGGGTGCAAAGTTCCTCACGCCCTCTCTGCTGACAGTAGAAACATTTTCTAGTTCACGGTGAACAACTCTGCTGAGGCAGGCCCGGATAAGGACATATTGGGACTGGATGCTGTTGTGCAACTCCATGCTGCTGTGATAAAAGTGAATAATTGTGTGGAGCTGCGTGACATGACTGCTGAGCCTCAGACGGCAATGCATGTGATACTGTTGCATACTGCTGAAATGGGGGAAACTTATGGTTCAGGCAGACCCAGTTCAATTAACTGCTTTTGCCTTTCCCTCCGCTGTTTTTGTTCAATGCTTGGCCTTTTCTGGAGTTCAGACCTGACAACGTTTTGCCCCGCGGACTGCTCAGGCCTCTCTAGTGGTTGCTGGTAACTCTGTGCGAAGTCCTGTGGCTGAGAAGCTGCTCTCACCAGTTTTTTAATTGAAACTGAAAAGCATTGTTGACGTAGAGGTAAGGGCTATTGAAGTTGCTCCTTGACCTGTGCAATGTCTTCACCAAGTCTATATGAGTCCTTTCCACCCGACATTTGTACTTAACCGGGTGTTCCTCTGACTGTGCAGGGTGGACAGCGGCAGTGTGGGCTGACCCAGATGGCTGCCGTTTATTCTTTTTCAACGCTTCGTTTGCACATGCAACGTTTAACTTCTCTAATAGTTCCTCATCTGAGGTTTTGGGATCTAAAAGGTATGTCTGGAATACGATCACTTTGTAAACCGGTGAGTACAGTTTGTAAAAACATACTCTGCGCTAATACTGGATCATATTTCAGACCAGGCTCCCCTTCCTGTGAGGCAAACAGTACCTTCTGCTTCAGATCAAGAACACGTATTGAGAAACCTTGTGGCGTCTCTGTACTGTGTTGGGCTTCTGCTGTCAGCTGCTTACACAGTTCAGTTGCCCCTTTTTCCTGATAATGTGAGCGAAGGATCCGTCCAAGGGTGGGCAAGTTCAGGTGTGACTTACCCTCAGGATAACTGCGCTACTGGAGCCCAGGCAGAATTGCTCTGGTCACTGCATCAATTATCTCCTCTGGATGGCCTTTATTTAGGGTGCTTTCTATCTGGCGAACAAGGCTAGGAAATGACAACTTGTCTTTCTGACCGGGCTCACCACCTGACCACATACTTTAAAGTCTTTGCACCATGCTGGTGGGACAATCTCCCTCTGAACTAATCGCTGTGGACCATTCAAGTTCATCCTGTTAGGAGCTGACCTTTATATCGAACTACGGGTTGCTGCAATTTCTCTGTTTTCTTTCTCTGTTTCATCAGCCACAGCAGTTGTAGCAATCACTAACTCATTTAACTTGTCTCTAACCTGCAGAAGTTCAGACGTGCCACAGTCCTCCAGGTTTCCCAGCTCCTCTCTTCCCAGATGGTCACGAGACAAATGTGTTTTCTTGGCAATGTCCTCTCCTGGGAGCTGAAGGAAGCTACAGAGTTCCACCAGTTTGTCGTTAGGTAATTCAAGCACTTTCTCACTAATTTCCTCCTGGAGATTCCTAAGCACATCCATTTTCTTTCCCCCTTGGCAGTGGTGCGGGTTATTGTGGTGACTGTAAGATTACCTGATGCTGACTGGATTCTACAGCCTCAAGCAATCACTGTGCCTCAAGTACATGCACTGCTCCATCAGCTCTTGGCCTCATCCTTGTCTCAGTCAACTGCCTCACTCTGCTGCTGCTCTAGGCAACTAAGAATAGGCTGGGTGTGGCTTGGATGAACCCAATCTGGCAAGGAGATGGTCCACTTGCTCACCCATTCCTGCGGTGCCTCCAAAATTTTGTAGTACCCTTGAAAGGAGGAGACAAATGAAACAAATGCTGTAATGTTCATGCACTGGTCACTTTACGGTGAATGAGTACAACATGTACTGCTCCTCCTCAGGCAGTCGGGCAGGCATGAGCAATCAATTGCATGCTTAAGATTGAGTGCAAGCCCTTACAAGTCAATTGCAGATTCAGTGCTCAATACCACAAAAGAATACCTTGCACGCAGATTCTCTGAATTTTCAATTAAACACATCTGGATATTTTAAAAATAATATCCCTTTTTTTCTCAATGTGAAATGATATTCACATTAAATAAATTATTTTAACTCATTTAAAAATTATTGGAACAATTATTTATAACTAAATTGAACAGATTTCAACCTTGTCACAGTGGCAACAGGTAAGAGAGGAAGACACTTTGACCAGGGTCTCCACTTCTATCCACCTACTACCATGATCCCTCTAATGACCTCCTACTCTACCCTGAACATGTTGCAGGTCTGTGCATGGCTGATAAGTCATGGTCAGGGTACCTGTCAATGAATAATTGTAGGAAACACCTCTTGGCAACAGTCTATCTACATTTAGTGGTTTACAGCTTTTGCTCCATGAATATGGCACTATATAGGCCTGTAATGCAATGTCTCTCAAGTATCAGACAAATTTCTCTAAACTTTTCTCTAGACCACAGTGCTGCTTGCTTGGACACCTTACACATTAGCTACTGATCCAGAAGTATCCTGCTGTCTGAGGATAAGCAGGACTTGGAGAGACCAGTGTCCTCTGAGGAGGACAACTACTGCTACTCCTGACTCTATCGTTTGCTTTTGCTCACTTCTGGTAAATCAAAGTCCAAGAGAAAACACCCCCCCCCCCCCCCCACCATCTGTCTTAACCAACTCAGCAATCCTGTGATGATGTCACCTCAGGGTAGTCTTGGAGTCTTTTTTATTGCTCCACTGTCCTACCATGTGGGTAAAGAACCTATGAAAGATTAAAAACATGAATTAGCACTTTGTAGTAGGCATAAGTGGGCGTATTTCTAGTTGCCAGGATGTAATGTACAGTGTACCACAGGTAGGGCATCAACATTTTATAATTCATGTATGTGACTTGAATGAAGGCACGAAAACTATGTTTGATAAACTTACTAATGACACAGAAAATAAGATGTGTAAAGAACACCCTGAAGCTTCAAAGGGAAATGTAGGGGTTGAAGGGAGTGCTGAAGATTTGGTAAATAAAGTGTAATATGGGAAAATGTAAAGTGGTCCATTTTGGCAGAAAAAATTACATTGTCTCAATAGTGAGAGATTGCAGAGTTCTGATGCAGAGAGATCTGGATGTCTTGGAGCAAGATTCATAAAAGGTTAGTGTGCAGATACAATAAGTAGTTAAAAGATTAACTGGATGTTATTATTTATTAGTAGCAGAATTTAGGCACATATTGAGCACGTGCTATTAGGCACATACTGATCTGTACGTGTGTACCGAGTTCAGTTTCTGCCAGTAAAGAACCATGAACCTTAGCTCCTGTCTCCAGTGTTTTTATTAATAGCATTGTTGTGTAACCAGGCCACATACACAACAAATTGTCGACGAGGTTAATGAACCTACATCCTATGGAAACACCGTGTTTTAGTTGATAATGACACTCGGAGGAAGAGCGCAAGGAATGAGCCAAGGAGTGGGAGAAGGAGGCAGAGTGAGGCTGCGAGTCCGAAAGGAAGCAGGAGCGCAGCCGGGGTCGGGAACGTCGGGAGACCAAGAGACACAGTCGGAGCCGCAGCACGTCCAGCCGAGACCACAGCTGGCGCTGACCCCCAGGGGCTGAGGGTTTGCCTGCCCCAGAAGGGAGATAAACAGGAACGACACACGCATCTCGACGGAGTGCACTCGTGGCGTTAGCAAAAAGGACACGTGAGTCAAAAAGAAAACAAGGGGAAAACGGGGCTAAATTAACATAACAAAGATGGTGATGATTGTAACCATTACAGCATTTGATAGTGGCATTGAAGACTGGGCAACTTACATTGAGAGAGTGGAGTTATATTGTGATGCTAACGTTGTTAATGATGAAAAGAAAGCCAGCGTCTTACTCAGTATTATGGGAGCAAAAACATACGGGCTGCTACGGAGCTTGTTAACCCCTGAAAAGCCAGCTGACAAAACGTTTAAGCAAACAGTAGACACTCTCCAACAGCATTTAAACCCCAAACCACTGGTCATTGCTGAAAGATTTAAATTTCACAATCGGAATCAGAGCAAAAATGAAAGCATTTCTGAATATTGCGCTGAATTGCGCAAATTATCAGAACATTGTCAATTTGGAGCTGGTCTATCAGACACATTGAGGGACAGGTTAGTGTGTAGCATGCACTGTGAAACCACACAGAAGCTTCTGTGTGAAGGAGACCTTACATTCGAGAAAGCTCTAAACATTGCAATGTCAACAGAAACAGCGGCATGGGGTGCTTCCGAGATACAACAAAAATCTCTGGAATATGCCACAAATGAAATGTCACCGAACAGGAATGAAGGAAAGAAATGTCACCAATGTGGAAACAGGTCACATGACCCAGATGACTGTTGGTTTAAAGACAAAGAATGCAGAAACTGTGGCAAACAGGGCCACACTGGCAGAGTATGCAAAGCTAGTCAACAGCAGAAAAAGGGCAAAATACAGAGAAACAAGAAGCCCCAGAAAGGACAATACAACAAGGTACACAAAATGAAAGAAGAGAGTTCTGATGAAAGCAGTTTTGGTGAAAACAACTCCGATGAAGGTGAATTATCTTGTTAGCAACTTCACAGCGTGAAAGAGACAGATGATCGAAGAGAAAGCAACACACACAAAATGCTGGTGAAACGCAACAAGCCAGGCAGCATCTCTAGGAAGAGGTACAATCGATGTTTCGGGCCGAGACCCTTCATCAAGACTAACTGAAAGAAGAGATAGTAAGAGATTTGAAAGTGGGAGGGGGAGGGGGAGATCCAAAATGATAGGAGAAGACAGGAGAGGGAGGGATGGAGCCCAGAGCTGGACAGTTGATTGGCAAAAGGAATATGAGAGGATCATGGGATGGGAGGCCCAGGGAGACAGAAAGGGGGAGGGGAGCCCAGAGGAAGATGGAGAGCAGGCAAGGAGTTATAGTGAGAGGGACAGAGGGAGAAAAAAGAGAGAGAGAGAAAAAAAGGGAAAAAATAAAAATAAATAAATAAGGGATGGGGTAAGAAGGGAAGGAGGGGCATTAACAGAAGTTAGAGAAGTCAATGTTCATGCCATCAGGTTGGAGGATACCCAGATGGAATATAAAGTGTTGTTCCTCCAACCTGAGTGTGACTTCATCTTGACAGTGGAGGAGGCCGTGGATAGACATATCAGAATGGGAATGAGATATGAAATTAAAATATGTGGCCACTGGGAGATCCTGCTTTCTCTGGTGGACAGAGCGTAGGTGTTCAGCAAAATGGTCTCCCAGCCTGCGTCGGGTCTCGCCAATATATAGAAGGCCACATCGGGAGCACCAGACACAGTATATCACCCCAGCTGACTCACAGGTGAAGTGTCGCCTCACCTGGAAGGACTGTCTGTGGCACTGAATGGTGATGAGGGAGGAAGTGTAAGGGCATGTGTAGCACTTGTTCCGCTTACAAGGATAAGTGCCAGGAGGGAGATCAGTGGGGAGGGATGGGGGGGACGAATGGACAAAGAAGTTGCGTAGGGAGCAATCCCTGTGGAAAGCAGGAAGGTGGGGGAGGGAAAGATGTGCTTAGTGGTAGGATCCCGTTGGAGGTGGCGGAAGTTATGGAGAATTATATGTTGGACCTGGAGGCTGGTGGGGTGGTAGGTGAGGGCAAGGGGAACCCTATTCCTAGTGGGGTGGCAGAAGGATGGGGTGAGAACAGATGTGCCTGAAATGGGAGAGATGTGTTTGAGAGCAGAGTTGATGGTGGAGGAAGGGAAGCCCCTTTCTTTAAAAAAGGAAGACATCTCCTTCGTCCTGGAATGAAAAGCCTCATCCTGAGAGCAGATGCGGTGGAGACGGAGGAATTACGAGAAGGGGATGGCATTTTTGCAAGAGACAGGGTGAGAAGAGGAACAGTCCAGGTAGCTGTGAGAGTCCGTAGGCTTATGGTAGACAAAGAGATCGAAGAATAATATGGATCGCTCCACAAGTTGCAGGTGTGAGACTGAAAATGGAGTTGGACATAGGCTCAGCTTTAACAGTGATCTCTGTATGCGACTACAAACGACTGTTTTTGCACATACCTCTGAAATGAACTAAACTTCTACTAAAGACTTACACAGGACAGAAAGTGCATCCTGAAGGCAAAATTAAAGTGTCAGTGACCTATGGAGATAAAACACAGTGACTGAACCTCTATGTACTGAAAAATGGAGGACCACCTTTGCTGGGATGGGAATGGCTCAGGAAACTCCATCAAGGCACTAGATGTGTCAACAAGGGAGGGCAGCTCGGTGAGGAAGATGTCCGCAGCTCTCCTCTCACCCATTGTCGACTATTCCAATGATGAGAAGGAGCTAGACAGTGTCGACGATGAGGACGGACGCAGTATCCGTGGCTGCGACTGGGATGAAGATACAGAGGATGCAAGGGAGACAGATATTGCCAATAAGCAGGATGATGAAGACTACCTGGAAGTAAAAGAGCAGATGTACTAGGAGAAATTGACATCTCTCAAAAGACAGCTACAGCAGTTACAGGAAGGCACTTTGCAGGAGTATCAGAAAAGGATGAAGAAACTAGATCAACAATACAAGGAAAGAATATGAAATGCAGAGCTTTTTCTGCAAATGGAGACAGAACAAGTGGAAAGGAATTAAAGAGAAGAAAGTAGCAGTGAAGGAATTTGAAGATAAAAAGATTGAGTTAGAAGAAAAGAAAAAGATGATTGAGAATGAGAGGCTAACATAGGAGATTCTAAGGAGGTAAAGCCAATAATGACTAGGAAACTGAGGACCTCATTCCAATTACAGACAAAAGACGAAAACCTACACCTACAGAGTTAAATTATTTGTTAACAAATGAACAGATAATGGAAGATCTGTGAACTCTCAATAAGCTTAAGTCTCCGAAAAGACCAGCATCTCTGTCTTCTCCTGAGCATCTTCCCAGTACTCCTGCAGAATCACCAGCACAAAGGTATGAAGCATGAATAGAAGATGGAAAGTTATATTACGATAAGAGATGGTGTCATCAAGGTCAGGCTATCTATCTGGAATCTAAGGAGAATACGAAGACTGGCTGTGTAATTTGCTCAGTTGGAACAAATGAGGTATGGGTAAGGAAGACAAGTGATGGCACAAAGATGCGTATGTATCTAGGACAGCTGCACAGAGGAGTCTTCATTATGCGAAGGTGATCTGCTGCCTAGAACTCTTAGCAAGTTGGAGGCGCACATCCTCTTGACTCCCTATGCTCAGAGGTCAACTTTTAATGACTTTTATATGGAAATCTGTATTAAAACAAACAAGTTTATTGACAGACATTACCCGGAGAGGCAGAGAAGACCCCCCCCCCCCAGAGACTTGAGTTATAAATGGGTCTTAGACCAAAAGTTAAAAAAAAAGGCTTGTTATAATTTGATATTACTAAGTTACTAAGTAAGTAAATGGTAGGCGTTTGTATGTTAAGGGTAAACATATTTGTTTAGCATAGTGCCCCAGTTAAAAAAAAACAGTTGATACACTATTAAAATAAAAGGGGAGGAGTGTACCATATAGCCTACAGTATAATAAGGGACTACTTTATGTTTTAGTAACACGTCATTGAATGCGCTATTAGGTGCATATTGAGCATGCACTATTAGGCACGTATTGATCTGTACGTGTGTGCCGAGTTCGGTTTCTGCCAGTAAAGAACCATGAACCTTAGTTCCCGCCTCCAGCATTTTTATTAATAGCAATGTTGTGTAACCAGGCCACATACACAACAGTTCAGATCAGGTTTACTAGAGTAATAAATAGAATGGGCAGGTGGTCTTATTAGGAAAATTTATATCTCCTGAAGTTTAGAAGAGTGAGAGGCAACTTGATTGAAACATATAACATCCTGAAAGAATGTAGAAAGTAAACACAAAATAATCTGCAGATGCTGGGGTCAAAGCAACACTCACAACACGCTGGAGGAACTCAACAGGTCGGGCAGCATCCGTGGAAAAAGATCGGTCGACGTTTTGGGCCAGAACGTCCTGACGAAGGGTTCCGGCCCGAAACGTCAACTGATCTTTTTCCACGGATGCTGCCCGATCTGCTGAGTTCCTCCAGTGTGTTAAGAATGTAGAAAGGATGTTTTCTCTTGTGAGAGAATCTAGAAATTTGGGTCAATGTTTGAAAATCATGGATCGCTTGCTTAATGCACAAATTTCCTCTCTGACTTTCATGAATCTTTCAAAATTTCTTCTTCAAAGGAGGTGGAATCGCTTTTGAATATTTTTAAGGCAGAGGTAGATGAGTTGTTGATAATCAGGAGGATGAAAGGTTATTGTGAGTAAATGAGAATGCACAATTGCATGTACAATTACCAGCTATGATCTTATTAAATGGCAGAGCAGACTCAAGAACTGAATGGCTTAACTTTGTTCTTAATTCTTAATTTCATTTGTATAGAAGGTAAGAATGCTTAAGATTTACATTTTGCATGTAATGATCTTTCAATATATTGGTACATTTAAGGCACGTGTTTCTTTGCTTGGACTGGCAGCAATGCAAGTCAAGATGTTGAAATAATTTGTTTAGAATGAATTTTTCAATAAAAGCAATATACAGCTTTTTCTAGGATCAGAATAGCAGTTGTTTGATTTGCTTGTCTTGGGTGATCCATTTCAATCTATGACCCCCAAACACGAGCTTTGTTCGTGCTTGGCAGGTCTTTTGCCTTCTAACCAAAAAAAAGTAACGAGAACGTCTCTCGGATGCTTTTCCGATTCTCCTGGTAAATATTGCTGATACCAAGTTGAAAAAATGTTGACTCCTGAAGAACGTTCATAAGCTGCTTTGACTATAATTGTTTATCTGCTCTTGTTAAATTAGATTTTCCTGCCTGTATTTACATCTGCGGCAGTATAAAATGGACATGAGTAACACTATATGCAGATCCCCTAATCTCATTGATCCCACTGAGCACACCCAGGTCCCAGGATAGATGACATTATGTTGAATGCAGGACAATAACTAGAGCCAACACAATACCTCAGAATCTATTATGGGAGGTGATGTCATAAGATTATGGTGGATACTGAAACTTCCCCTTCCCGAAATCTGCTGGCGTGAATCTGACCAGGCAGTACTGGCGAACTGGAAAAAAGCCAGGGAGAATATAAGGCATAAATTACCAAATGATTCCAGAAAAAAACAAGCTATTGGTAAAGGAAGAGATTTGAGTTTCTGAATTTTTTCCACTGGACATAAAAAAGTGGAGAAAAAAGATTAATATAAGATATAAGATATTTAAAAATCATGAAGCACTTAGATAGACTGTATTTTATCTGGTCGGGAAGAGTATGAAGAGGCTCAGAATCGGGTTTACTATCACTGGTATATGTTTTGAAATTTGCTGTTTTGCAGCGGCAGTATACTGCAATACATCATAATAAGTTATAAATTACAATAAGAAATATTTACAAAAATAATGAAATAAGGAGTGCAAAAAGAGAGGAAAAAATAGTGAGGTGGTGTTCATGGATTCATTGTCCATTCAGAAATCTGATGGCAGAGAGGAAGAAGCTGTTTCAGAAACATTGACTGTGTGTCTTCTGGCTCCTGTACCTCCTTGATGGCAGCAAGGAGAAAGTGTGCACGTTCTGGGTGATGGGGGTACTTAACGACAGATGCTGATTTTCTGAGACATCACCTTTCGTAGGTGTCCTTAATGCTGGGTAGGCAAGTGCCCATGATGGACTGGCTGAGTTTACAACCCTCTGCAGCTTTTTCCGATCCTGTTCAGTGGCCCCTCCGTAATAGAAGGTGGTACAACTAATTAGAATACTCTTTGAGGTACATTGAATTGACTTTATTTTTTACATCCTTTACAAACATGAGGAGTAAAAATCCTTATGTTACGTCTCCATCTAAATGTGTCATGTGCAATCATCGTAATTTATAATCTGTCTGTCTAGGTACCATACCCTAGTTGGTGACCATGGTTTTCCATATAGATCCATCCTTCGTTTTTTGGATGACTTCCATTTCCTCGATGTGTAGCCACTTGGCTATCCTTTGATGTACATAAGCTGAGGTCTTCCTCTAGGTTTACTCTCATCAATCTTTCCAGAGAGTATGAGTTTTTCTAGTTCATCTTTCTGCATGACGTGTCCTAGGAATCTGAGTTGTCTTTCTCTTATTGTTGGTATGAGTGATCGAACTGCTTGGGCTCTTCTGAGAACTTCTTCACTTGATGTGTGTGTGGTCCATGATATTTTTAACATTCTCCTGCAGAACCATAATTCAGCTGCTTCTGGTCTCTTTTCCATTGCTGGAGAAATGGTCCAGCATTCACTTCGATAAGTCAGGATAGAATAAATGTAGCACTGCAGTATTCTGTTTTTAGTGTGCGTGATCATCTTTCTGTCTGTTAATATGGTCTTCATTTTTTGGAAAGCTTCTTTCGCCATTCCTATTCTGTATTTGATATCTGTGTCGCACCTGCCATTACTTGTTATTAGGCTGCCAAGATATTTGAATTTGTTGACTTGTTTGATGTTTGTATTTCCGATCTTGATCACACATTGTGGGATGTTTGTCTTTCTGGAGATAGCCATGCTTTCTGTCTTGTTGGTGTTGATTGAGAGGCCTCTGTGATTACTTTCTGCTGCCACTACAGTGAGTAGTTCTTGAAGTTTTGTTTCTGAGTCAGCTATTAGTACGATGTCATCAGCATATCTGACGTTATTTATATTATGGCCTCCAATTGTGAATCCTTTGATGTCTTTGATACTTCCCAAGATATTTTCACTATAAAGGTTGAATAAGTCTGGCGAAAAGACACAACCTTGCCTGACTCCTCTCACGATATTCACATACTCACTCACTTCTCCTTCTATTCTGATGGATGCTGTCTGGTCCCAGTATAAGTTTCTTAAGATACATATATCTTTCCCATCTATGTCAAGATCTTAAGGCATTTCCAGAAGATCTTGCTGTCTGACAGTGTCAAAAGCTTTTGTATTGTCAATAAGACATTGGTAGATGTCTTTTTGTACCTGGATGGCTTGTTCACAGATCATCCGTAGCATGAAAATTGCATTTCTGGTTCCAGTGTTTTCCACAAAGCCGCATTGTTCTTTACTGATTTCTGGTTTTATACAGCGTTTTGCTGTCATCATGATTACTCTGAGAATAATTTTTGCCACGTGGCTCATCAGGGCTTATTGTACAATGTAATTCACATTCTGTTGCTCCCTCTTTCTTTGGAAGTGTGATGAACACTGATTTACTTAAATCATCAGGTATCTCCCATGATCATAGATTTCATTTGCTATTTCTGTTATTTTCTCTATTCCAAAATCTTCTAAGGCCAGTATCATTTCAACAGCGATGTTGTCTGGACCAGTTGCTCTGTTATGTTTTCTTTTATTTACGGCTGCTCAAATTTCTGATTTTAGAATGCTAAGTCCTTCAAGATTCTTCCTTATGTTCGGTTTTTCTCCTCTTTGGTCTTCAAAAAGTTCTTTTATATATTCTGTCCATCTGTTTAGGATTTCCTTTTTGTTCATAATTAAGCTGCCATCTTTTGCCTTGATGCATCCACTTGCTGAGCAAGGTAATTTCCCTGTTGGTTCTTTACTCTCATTGTGAATCAACTTTGTTCCAGGGTTATGGGTTTGTAGCATTTCTATCTCTGAGCATTTCTCATTTAGCCATCTGTCTTTAGCTTCTCTGCATTTTCTTTTTATTGTCTTATCAAGTTGTTTGTATTCTTCATTGTCTCTTAGTTTGATGGTCTGCTTTTGTTGCATCAATTGTATTATATCTTCAGTTATCCATTTCTTCTTACTTTTCCGTTCTTTTCATGGGATGGTTTATAAAAATTTATAATAAATAGAACAGTCAATGTAATATAGAGTACACTCAAATCAGTGTGAGTTCATCAGTCTGATGGCCTGGTGGAAGAAGCTGTCCCGGAGCTTGTTGGTCCTGGCTTTTATGCTGTAGTACTGCTTCCTGGATGGTAACAGATGTTGACACCCAGGAACTTGAAACTGCTCAGCCTTTACACAGTTGATCCCTCGATGAGGACTGGTGTGTGTTCTATCAACTTCCCTTCTGAAGTCCACAATCAATTCCTTGGTCTTATAGTCATTGAGTGTAAGGATTTTGTTGTGACACCACTCGACCAGCTGACCTACCTCACTCCTGTATGCCTCCTCAGCATCATCTGAAATTCTGCCAACAGTAGTGTGTTATCATCAAATTTATAGATGGTGTTTTAGCTGTGCCTAGCCACACAGGTGTGGGTGTAGAGAGAGTAGAGCAGTGGGCTCATCACACATCCTTGGGATGCACTAGAGGAGCTTTCACCAGACGTTATTTTCGATCTGCACAAGCTGTGGTGTCCTGGTGAGGAGATCAAGGATCCAGTTACAGAGGGAGGTACAGAGGCCCAGGTTTTGGAGCTTGTTGATTAGTTCTGAGGGTATGATGGTGTTAAACACAGCTGTCTGAAATCAATAGAAAGCAGCCTGATGTAGGTATTACTATTGTCCAGGTAATCCAAGGCTGAGTGATGAGCCAGCGAGATTGCATCTGCTATAGGTCTACTGTGGAGATAGGCAAATTGCAGCAAGTCCAGGACCTTGCTTAGGGAAGAGTTGATTCTGGCCATGACCAACCAGTCAAAGCACCTCCGTACATTAGATGTGAGTGCCACTGGGTGATAGTTGCTGAAGCAGTCCACCCCGGTCTCCTTGGGTTTGGTATGATTGCCACACTTCTGAAGCACTTGGGAGCTCCAACTGCAGCAGTGAGAGATTGAAGATGTCCTTGACCACTCCCACCAGTTGGCTGGCACGGGTTTTCAGCCCCCGGCCTGGTACACCATCAGGGTCTGACGCCTTGCGAGGGTTCACCCTCTTGAAAGATGTTCTTTTGTCGACCTCTGGGTCAGAGATCCTAAAATCACCCGGATACTGCAGGGGTTCACACACGTGTGGTTTTATTTTCCCTTTCAAGGCGTGCAGAAAAGATGTTGAGCTCATCTGTGAGTGAAGAATCACATCCATTCATGATGTTACTGTAGGTTTCGCTTTGTAGAAAGTAATGGACTGCAACTCCTGCCAGAGCTGACATGCATCCGATTCTGTCTATGACCTCAATCAGAATTGTTTATTTGCTCTTGAAGTGCCTTCTGTATAGTTCTGGATGACTGGATCTGAATGCCACAGATCTAGCCCTCAGCAGACTATGAGTCTCCTGGTTCATCAAAGGCTTGTGGTTTGGATATGTCTGGAATGTTCTCGAAGGTATGCATTCATCCACACAGGTCTTGATAAAGTCGATGAGAACCCTAGTGTATTCATTCAGATTTGAAGATAAATCTCTGAATATTGTCCAGTCCATCAACTCAAAGCAATCCTGTAGGCACTCCTCCACCCCGCCTTGACCATACTTTCTTAGTTCTCACCATTGATGCAGCGGTCTTAAGTCTCTGCCTGTACCAATTGGGGGGGAAATAAGTATAGCCAAGTGATCGGACTTTCCAAAGCATAGGTGTGGTATGGCACAGCAAGCATTTTTGATGGTGGTATAACAGTGGCCAAGTATGTTGGCTCCTCTGGTTCTACAGGAGATATGTTGGTGGTAATTCAGATACTTCTTCAAGCTGGCCTGGTTGAAATCACCTGCAATGATAGGGTATGCTGTTTCGTGCCTGCTGATTATGATGCCCAGCTACTCCAGTGGCTGCCTGACATTGGCCTGAGGTGGAATGTACACCACTACCAGGATGATGGTGGAAAACTCCCTCAGCAGATAAAAAGGATGACATTTGACCACTAGATGTTCCAGGTCCAGTGAGCAGGACTGTGACAGAACTGCTACTTCTGTGCACCATGATAAAACATACTCTAGCCTTCTCTGCCTTTAAAAGACTGAGCTTTCTTGTCTTTGCGAGGTTGGTGAAAACATCGGGCTGCAGCACTGTGTCTGAAATTGTGGGTGCGAGACACGTTTCCATTAAGCAGTCCCTGGTGTCCATCCAGTACAGCGATCTTGCTCTGAGGTCTTCAATTTTATTTTCCAGGGGCTGTACGTTTGCCAGCAAGATAGTCGGAAGTGGGAATCTAAGACCTCTGCATTTCTGTCGTACTTGTAAACCAGCGTTTCCACTTCCATTTTCTTAAAGGTGAACTGCACTCATGACCTGAATCTGCAGACTGGGATTTGTCAATTTTGAGCATCGATAGATTTTTAAAACATCTTAAAACAATGTTGCTTACTGAAGTACCCATGGCTGTAACTGTGGATTTCAGCTGTCATAGTCCTAACAGGAATATTTGAGGACTCCCATTGAAGCTGCACTCAAAGTGTCGCCACCTACCTACGCCATCTTAATTGAAGGCTGCACATTCATATAAAGTCACCATAAAACATGTGAGGAGAGATGTTCATGAAAGTTTATGTCATAAGTGACGGGTGATGTGGAGATACTCACATCAACAGAGGATACACTATCAAAGTAGGGAAGATACGTTGCTTTGGTGAGAGCCCGGAACTGGATATAGTTTGGCAAAAGCACTGACATCTTCAACTTCATTCACTTTCCTCCTGGCTCATTTGCACCTAAAACCATAATCTTGATGGTGATGTGTTTAGAATGAAACAAATGGCACAGGTTTAGTGAGTCTGTTGTTCTATTTTGCCTTAACTTGAAAACAAATAAGAAAGGATTTGCATTGGAAAGAGAAATATGAGAGATGTAGATCAGTGAAATGCTTAGGCCAATATTGACTTTTGACATGTATGTGCAAATATAATATTCCAAATTAAAAAAATTGTATAATTGACATTTGATGATTTTAGCAGAATGAGCATGCTGATGTGGCAATTTCACAGGGCAACATGAGCATTCCCATGCATTAAGGAAAAAACAGGAATTGACAGAATTCATTGCCTTCCCCCTCTTGTTAAAAGTTAAAGCCTGTCCCGAGCCTTGTGGCCCATCAGTCCAGTGCTTATGCCAGTTTCTGTGGCGTGAAGCAACTGAGAGTACGAGACTTCCCCCCCGGATAGGACGCCAGTCTATCACGAGGTTAACCCCCAGCATTTGCCGGTACCCATTTTCAGCTGAGTAGACTGGAGCAGTGTGTGGTTAAGTGCCTTGCTTAAAGACACAACACGCTGCCTTGGCCGAGACTCGAACCCATGTCCTTCAGATCGTGAGCCCAATGCTCTAACCAATCGGCCACACGCCACACCTTCTCCCTCTTGTGATAGTATTCAAAGTTTGTAGTTGTATAAAATAATTAAAGCAACATTTTAAAATCAGATTCCCCATCAACACATTTCGATGGAAATAGTGCATGGCTCAACACATTTCCTTCTCACTCAATCCAAGCCAGACATTGGCAACAGGGACTATCACCAGAAACAGTAATTTTTCATCCGGGCACCATGCATTACGTTTTCTGATAAGTGCTGTTGAATGGTGAGGCTCCTGTTGCCAGTATGTACTAAGAAAAATAAATCAGCACACTCTGCCATCTTCATTCTTGCTGCTGTAGCACCACTCTTTTTATTATAAATTGTCCTGTATTTTCACAGCAGGCATGTTTTTGGTAGGACCTCTTGTACAGTATTGTGCAGAAGTCTTAGGCACATAGAGCTAGGCTGCTTAAGACCTTTGCACAGTAGTGTGATAATTTTATGTATTACACCCTACAGCTGCCACAAAAAAAAAACACAAATTTCATGACATGTGAGTGATGATAAACCTGATTCTGATATGGGTCTCTATTGTGGACTGAGAGTGGGAAGGGTTTAGGGAGAGGGGAGTCATAGGGAGGGAACAGGAAGCACCAGAGAGACATTCTGTAATGATCAATAGGCAAATTGTTTGGAATGAAGTGACCTTGCCTGGTGTTTCAGGACTGGGTGTCTCTGCCCAGGCGCCACCACCCCCACCCCTGGGACTCCCTGTCTGCCACCTGTCCCACATTCCTCCTGTGGTGCTCCACCCTCACCATTCCTAACATCCTTTGTTCTCGCCAGATTTACAAACTCACTGTTTGCTCCACATTGATAAATGCAGTACTGTACAAAGATCTTAGGCACCTAAACTAATAAATACGTGTGCCTAAGACTTTTGCACAGTACCGAAGTTGGATCTCCAAAAGCAATGTGTAACTAACTGAAGTAGTTCTCATCTCCTCACTGCTTTCATTTGCTACCTTCTCTCAGGTTAGTTCTGTTTCAAGGATATCGAGCAACACTGAAAAAGTTGATGTCTTATGCTACGTCCTCTGACCTCAACAATGTTTCTGGGATATCGTGCAACAAATGGCAATAAAGGAAAATAATTACATCTCATTCCCTTTTCTTAGTGCATAAAAGGAATCCACTTGGTCTTTCATGTCTACGTCTGTTTTCAGAGCATTCTCCTAGTTACTTCTTGGTAACACATTCTCTATCACTTCTGCAACAACTTCTCCCAATAAACCTCGCACTCACTTATAGTACATTAAGAGCAATTTGCAATGGTCTTTTAATGTACAAATGAGCAGATCTTAGGATGTGGGAGCAAATGAGAACATATGGAGGGAACCCATGTGTTCAGAGGGACGATATTGAAAATCAAGACTGAACCAGGACACCTAGCACTTTGAGGCAGCAGTGCAAACTGCAGCATCGTCATGCTCCAGCCTTGCACCGTGGTCTATGTTTCTTTACTTGTCCCATATGCACCCCTAGTGTATAGTGCTGGGGTCACATCAATTGTCTTAATTGCTCGGTACTAAGCTCGACCTGGTCCTGATTCAAACACGTAGTCACTCTTTATATGTAAACTCAAGAAAGACTGCAGGTGCTGGAAATTTGGAGCAATCACAAAATGCTGAAGAACTCAGCAGGCCAGGCAGCAGTTATGGAGAGAAACGGACAGTCAATGTCTTGGGCTAAGAGGCTTCATCAGAACTGAAAAGAAAGAGGGGCGATAGCCAGTATGAAAGGGCAGGGGAAAGTGAAGCAAGAGCTGGTAGGTGACAGGTGAATCCAGGTGAGAGGGAGAAGGTAAACAGGTGGGGGAGAGACTAGTGGGAATGAAGTAAGAAGCTGTGAGGTGACAGGTGGAAGCCAAAAAGGGCGAAAAAGATGGAGTCTGATAGGAGATAGAAATCTGGTAAATGACACCAATGGATTGGCAGCACGGGGAGCACTGGATGCACCCTCACCACCATTCAGGGACCTAAAGAGCCCATCGAGGTGAGGCAGTCCTTCACCTGTGAACCCATTTATTGCATCCAGTGCTCCTGGAGCGGCCTCCTCTACACTCTTGAGACCCGATACAGATTGACAGATCATTTCATTAAGCACCTTTGCTTTGTCTGCCGCAACATCCATTTTAATTCTACTTCCCATTCCCACACAGACTTGTCTGTCTATAGCTTCCTCTGCTGCCAAACTGAGGTTAGATGCAAATTAGAGGAAGAGAACCTCATATTGCACCTTGGTAGTCTCCAACATTGATTTCTCTAACTTCTGGTAACCACTGTCCTCTGTCTCTCTTTGTTTTTCTTTATCCCTCTCTCTTCTCTCCATGACCTTTCAATTTGCCCGTCACCCACACATTCCTCACTCCAGTTCCACTCCTCACCTCGTTCCCTATATTCCAAGGTCCACTATTCTCTCCTATCAGATTCCATCTTCCATTGTCACTTGCACCCATCACCTCCCAGCTTCTTCCATTATTCCCATTCTCCCACGCCCCCACCTGACCTGGATTCACCTATCAGCTGACACTTCTTGCCCCACTTCCTTTCCCTTCTCTTTTAAACTGGCTATCTACCTTCTTTCTTTCCAGTCCTGATGGAGAGTTACAGTACAAAATGCCAACTGTCCATTTCCTAGATGCTGCCTGACCCACTGAGTTCCACCAACATTCTGTCTGTTACTCTTTCTATGTATATATCAAAATCATAACAGCATTTTATATATTATACATTCTATAAATTTGCTGATGACATAACTATTGTTGGCAGAATTTCAGATGGTGATGAGGAGACATACGGGAGTGAGATAGATCAGCCGGTTGAGTGGTGTTGCAGCAGGAAGCTTACACTCAATGTCAGTAAGACCAAGGAATTGATTGTGGATTTCAGGAAGGAGAAGTTGAGGGAACACATACCAGTCCTCATCGAGGGATCAGCTGTGGAAAAGGTGGGCAGTTTCAGGTTCCTGGGTGTTAACAGCTCTGAGGGCCCAACTTATTCATACAATTACAAAGAAGGCACAAAAGCGGCTATATTTCATTAGGAGTTTGGGGAGATATGTCACTTGAAAATTTCTACAGACGTACCGTGGAGAGCATTCAAACTGGTTGCATCACTGTCCGGTGAGGGGCAGCCACTGCACAGGATCTGAAGAACCTGCAGAAGTTGTAAACTCAGCCAGTTCCACCATGGGCACTAGCCTCCCCAGCATTTCTTTTCTAAATCAGAAGGACACTCCTCTCTATGAGCATTCATCCAAGACACCTTCAAAAGGCAATGCCTCAAAATGGTGTTATCCAACATCAGGGATCCCCATCACCCAGGACATGCCCTCTTCTCATTGCTACTATCAACGAGGAGGTACAGGAGCCTGAAGGCACACATTCAACATTTCAGGAACAGATTCTTCCCCTCCACCATCAGATTTCTGAAGGGGAAATGAACCTATGAATACTCCCTCAAATTTTTTCCCTCTATTTTTGCATTATGTATTTAATTTAATTTTCTTTTTATATATACTTAATGTAATTCATAATATTTATTATGTATTGCAATGCACTGCTGTTGTAAAGCAACAGATTTCATGACATATGCCAGTGATATTAAATCTGATTCAGATTTTGCATTGATAAAGAGAGATTGTGTAGTCTCATATTTCCAACTGAAGAAACGTAAGTCTGCACAACTGAATCAAAGTTCCGGCAATGACAATGCATTTCTTCTCTAAATCAGAAGGACACTCCTCTCTATGTGCATTCATTTAGGATCCAGGGCCGGTGATCTTAGTGAATTCCAAATCTTAATGCAACTTACTTCCATTTAGGACCATCTGATTTGTAAGCAGTGTTAATTTTGCAATTCAGTTTCAGTGTGGTTAACCTTTTTAAGATAAAAGTCTAAAACCAGAATTATGGAAGGCTCGCATCCCATTTATATACAGAATAGTTTGCTGGACCACCTTCAGATGTAATTTGTCCTTTTTTTTTAGTCAATGAATTAAATGCTACCTAAGCTCGAGGATTCCACTTTTCTCTCAATCAGGAGATAATGGGTTTCAGCTCCCTTCCAGATCTTAAACACTTCAGGACTTCACTTCAAGATATTGTCTGGAGTTAATTAGGTTTCCAAAAGTAATTTTACATTTGACCTGATTTTATTTCTTGCTAGTTAACAAACCTAAATTCAAATTTCCCCCATTTTAACCCTCTCTTACCAAATTGGAACAGATCTGTTTTTGCCTTTGTGTACTTATTGACCACAAGACTGTCGAAGCAACAAAGCAATGGCTATAACTGGTGCACCAATCATGAATCGGAGAGCTATGAGAGAAGAGGCAGTGCAGAGGTCTGGGAGCAAAGTTTAAAAGGGGAATGCTTTGTGGGAACTCGGCTATAACTGGAGCACCAATCATGTATTGGAGAGCAGGGAAGGTTCAGGCATAAAAGGGAGACACTGCCTAGCTGAGCTGTTGTCAAAGTAGCGTCATCGTTGGAGTGGTCTGAGTCAGAGTGGTAGGGCTTTGGCTCATTTGGGCTTCAGTGAGATAAGTGGGTAAGTGGACTTCATGTGTTCCTTGCATTTTTTGAGGAATAGAGAGCATGTCTGTAGGGTTAGTACTTTGTTCTGGGTGTAAAATGGGGGAATCCTGGGAATCTTCCAGTCTTCCAGATGGCCACATCTGCCCCAGGTGCGCTGAGATGCAGCTTCTGAGAGACTGTGTTAGGGGTGTGGAGCTGTGGCTTGATGACCTATAGCTTACTAGGGAAAGCGAGCAGGAGGTAGATAGGAGCTACTGGGAGTTGGTCACCCTGAGGCTGCAGGAGTTAGATAAGTGGGTGACAGTCAAGGAAGGGAAGAGAAGAGCTCAGATAGTAGAGAGCACTGCTGTAGCCTTCCCCTTCAGTAATCATTATCTTGTTTTGGATGCTGTTGGGGGGGGGGGGTGACATGACGGAGGATGACTACAGTGAGCAGATCTCTAGCACTGAGTCTGGTTCCATGGTGCAGAATGGAGAGAAGATGATGAGGAATGCGGTAGTCATAGTGGATTCCACAGTTAGAGGAACAGGCAGGAGGTTCTGTCAGCCTGATGAAGATACCCGTATGGTGTGTTGCCTCCCAGGTGCCAGGGTATGGGATGTATCGGATCGGGTGCAGAGTATTCTGAAGGGAGAGGGTGAACAGCCAGAAGTCTTGGTACATGTTGGTACCAATGACATAGATAGAAAAAGGGAGGAGGTCCTGAAGAGAGAATTCAGGGAATTGGGTAGGAAACTGAAAAGCAGGACCTCCAGGGTAGTAATCTCAGGATTGCTGACTGTGCCGTGTGCTAACAAGTGCAAGAATAGCATGATCAGGCATATTAATGCATGGCTGAGAGACTGTTGTAGGGGGCAGGGCTTCAGGTTCCTGGATCATTGGGGCCTCTTCTGGGGGAGATACGACCTGTACAAAAAGGATGGGTTACATCTGAACCCAAACGGGTCCGATATCTTAGAAGGCAGGTTTAATAGAGATGTTAGGGAGGGTTTAAACTAATTTGGCAGGGGGATGGGAACCAGAGTGATAGGGCTGAAGAAGCAGGAAACAGAAATAATCAAAGACAGTGTGCAACAGAGATAATAGAAAGGACAGGCAGGAGATGAGGCATAATCACAGCCAGTGGGATGATTTACAGGGCAATAGAGGCGTGGCGCAGTTAAAACAGAAAGCAACAAATACTGGACTGAAGTTATATTTGAATGCATGCAGCATAAGAAATAAAATGGACTATCTTGAAATTCAGCTACAGATCAGCAAGTATGACATTGTGGACATCTCTGAAACTTGGCTAAAGGATGGCTGCCATTGTGAGTGGAATGCCCAAGGATATACAGTGTATCAGAAAGATAGGTCAGTAGGCTGAGGGGGTGGTGTGGCTCTGTGTATAAGAAACAATATTAAATCATTAGAAAGTGATGACATAGGATTGAAAGGTGTAGATTCTCTATGGGTTGAGTTAAGAAATGGCAAGGGTAAAAGGACCCTAATGGCAGTTGTATACAAACAGCAGCCGGGATGTGGATTACAAATTACAGCAGGAGATAGAAAAGGCATATCAGAAGGGCAATGTCATGATAATCATTGGGGATTTTGACATGAGAATGGATTGGGAAAACTAGGTCAGTACTGGACCTCGAGAGAATTTGTAGAATGTCTAATGGATGGCTTTTTAGAACAGCTTGGTGTTAAGCCTACTAGGGGATTGGCTGTGCTGGATTGGGTGTTGTGCAATGATCCAGAGGTGATAATAGAGCTTAAGGTTAAGGAACCCTTAGGGAACAGTGATCACAATATGACTGAGTTCACTTTTGAAACTTGAGAAAGAGAAACTAAATTCCAATGTGTCGGTATTTCAGTGGAATAAAGGAAATTACAATGGCATGAAAGGGGAACTGGCTAAAGTTGACTGGAAAGGGACACTAGCAGGAAGGACAGCAGAACAGCAATGGTGGGAGCTTCTGCAAAAAAATGAGCAAAGTGGAAGACAAATTAAATTCCAAATAAGAAGAAATTTTCAAGTGGAAGAAGGACACTACCATGGCTGACAAGTGAAGTCAGAGCCAAAGTAAAAACAAAGGAGAGGTCATACAAGAAAGCCAAAGCTAGTGGGAAGATAGAGGATTGGGAACTTTTTAAAACTTACGGAAAGGAAACTAAGAACATCATTAGGAAGGAAAAGATGAATTATGAAAAAAGCTGGTGACTAATACAAAAGAAGATACTAAAAGCTTTTTTAAGTATACCAAGGGTAAAAGAGAGTTGAGGGTAGATATAGGACCAATAGAAAATGACGCTGGAGATATTGTAATGAGAGACGCAGAGATGGCAGAGGAACTGAATGTATATTTTTCATCAGTCTTCACAGTGAAAGACATCTGTAGTATACCAGACATTCAAGAGCGCCAGGGAAGTGAAGTACGTGCAGTGAAAATTACGACTGAGAAGGTGCTCAGGAAGCTTAATGGTCTGAGGGTGGATAGATCTCCTGGAACTGATGGAATGTACCCTTGGGTTCTGAAGGAAGTAGCTGGAGAGATTGCGGAGGCATTAACAATGATCTTTCAAGAATCGATAGATTCTGGCGTCGTACTGGATGACTGGAACATTGCAAATGTTACTCCACTATTTAAGAAGGGTGGGAGACAGCAGAAAGGAAATTATAGACCTGTTAGCCTGAGATCACTGGTTGGGAAGTTGTTGGAATCGATTGTTAGGGATGAGATTATGGAGTACCTGGAGGCACATGACAAGATAGGCCAAAGCCAGTATGTTTTCCTGAAAGGAGAATCCTGCCTGACTAACCTGCTGCAGTTTTTTGAGGAAATTACAAGCAGGGTAGACAAAGGAGATGTAGTAGATGTGGTGTACTTGGATTTTCAGGCCGTTGATATGGTGCCGCACATGAGGCTGCTTAGCAAGGTAAGACCCCATGGAATTACAGGGAAGTTACTAGCATGGGTGGAGCATTGGCTGATTGGCAGAAAACAGAGAATAGGAATAGTTTAGGGGAATAGGCAAAGAATGAAATACAATGTTGGAAAGTGTATGGTCATCCACTTCGGTGGATGAAATAAACGGGCAGACTATTATTTAGATTGGGAGAGAATTCAAAATGCAGAGATGCAAAGGGTCTTGAGAGCCCTTGTGCAAGATACCCTAAATGTTAACCTCCAGGTTGAGTAGGTGGTGAATAAGGCAAATGCAATGTGGGCATAGAGGTATGAATATAAGAGCAGGGATGTGATGTTGACACTCAATAAGGCACTCATGAGACCACACTTGGAGTATTATGTGCAGTTTTGGGCTCCTTATTTTAGAAAGGATATACTGACATTGGAGAGGGTTCAGAGAAGATCTACAAGAATGATTCCAGGAATGGAAGAGTTACCGTATGAGGAACGTGCGTCAGCTCTTGGGCTGTATTCCGTGCAGTTCAGGAGAAGGAGGGGGGCACTCATAGAAACATTCCGAATGTTAAAAGGCCTGAACAGGTTAGATATGGCAAAGTTATTTCCCATGGTAGGGGAATCTAGAACAAGAGAGCATGACTTCAGGATTGGAGGACGTCCATTTAGAACAGAGATGCAGAGAAATTACTTTAGTCAGAGGGTGGAATTTGTTGCCATGAGTGGCTGTGGAGGCCAAGTTATTGGGTGCACTTAAGGCAGAGATAGATAGGTTTTTCATTAGCCAGGGCATCAAAAGGTATGGGGAGAAGGCAGGGGAGTGGGGATGACTGGAAGAATTGGATCAGCCCAAGATTGAATGGCGGAGCAGACTCGATGGGCCAAATGGCCTTCTTCTGCCCCTGTATCTTATGGTCTTATGGTCTTATAAAAACTAGAATTAAATATCCCCCTCCAACTTTCAAATCCCTTACTCACTCTTCCTTCAGTTAGTCCTGACGAAGGGTCTCGGCCTGAAACGTCGACTGCACCTCTTCCTACAGATGCTGCCTGGCCTGCTGCGTTCACCAGCAACTTTGATGTGTGTTGCGTTAATTAAATATTAGCATTTCTTTCCAAGCCTTCATCTATCCTTTAGGGTTTCTAATAATCATACATGTTAGGAAAAAAAAACAGTGCTATCTATTCATGGTTGACAATGTCCTGTGCCACCAGATAATCAAATTCACATTGGTTCATGAGACATCATCACCACTTATATGGTACCCACTGTACTGTCTCCCTTGTTCCTGATTGACTTCTTTTCTCTATCTTCTCTTTCACCCTTTCGTGCTTCCTTATTGATTACCTAATTTTTCACAATTGCTTCCACTCTCCCAATACTTATCCCTTTTAAATAATACTCACTTCTGAACAACCTCCTTCTGAAAATTGCTGCTTTTATCTCTGCTTTCTGCTGCCAATGATGAAATGGTACAATGTTTAAATCCACCTGTCTGGCAATATTCAGTAGCTCTCTGCAGATTGCTAATCTGATTTAAATGGGACCTTTTGCCAAGTTTAACAATTTGAAGCATAAGCTTCTGAAGAGGATTGGAAATTTAATTGCTAGAAGTTACTTTCCCCAGACTGGATACTAAAGCAAAATGGCTATATGCTGGATAGGAGTCAACTGTTTAATGATCAGCCATTAAGAAATTTCTTTACATGAAGTAAAGTTGTACACTTTGTTATTATTTACCTTAAGATGTTCTTTTCGGAAGGCATATTCAAGACTACAATCAATATATTTTTGGACATCATGTAAATTAAAGAAATGGGAAAGCTGACTGAGATTTAGGATGATGCATGAGGAAACAGCTCCAGGTCTGCATGGTCTGGTCCAATCTTTACCCATAATCATTGTGTGCTGTTGATATTGAACATGGTTAGGGCGTCCCTGCTCAAAGATATTTCCATCTATTTGTTGATAGACTTATAGAGCAGTAATCGGATGGATTGTTTTTTTAAAATCAGCATTATAGCCAACCTAGTGAATTTGTTATCTCCACTTAATTCTTGGAACAACTCAGGATGAGTCAAATGAACTGGTTCTGATGGTATAGTTATTTAGGAGTAACCTGTGGTGCCCTGTCCATTTTGTACTTCCTCCTGAAAAAATGCTTGGTCAATGTCTTTCATAAACATAGAACATAGAATAGTACAGCGCAGTACAGGCCCTTCAGCCCACAATGTTGTGCCGACCCTCAAACCCTGCCTCCCATATAAGCTCCCACCTTAAATTCCTCCATATACCTGTCTAGTAGTCTCTTAAACTTCACTAGTGTATCTGCCCCCACCACTGACTCAGGCAGTGCATTCCACGCACCAACCACTCTCTGAGTAAAAAACCTTCCTCTAATATCCCCCTTGAACTTCCCACCCCTTACCTTAAAGCCATGTCCTCTTGTATTGAGCAGTGGTGCCCTGGGGAAGAGGCGCTGGCTATCTACTCTATCTATTCCTCTTATTATCTTGCACACCTATATTATGTCTCCTCTCATCCTCCTTTTCTCCAAAGAGTAAAACCCTAGCTCCCTTAATCTCTGATCATAATGCATACTCTCTAAACCAGGCAGCATCCTGGTAAATCTCCTCTGTACCCTTTCCAATGCTTCCACATCCTTCCTATAGCGAGGCGACCAGAACTGGACACAGTACTCCAAGTGTGGCCTAACCAGAGTTTTATAGAGCTGCATCATTACATCGCGACTCCTAAACTCTATCCCTTGACTTATGAAAGCTAACACCCCATAAGC
The DNA here is from genome assembly GCF_030028105.1 of Mobula birostris. Taxonomy (NCBI): domain Eukaryota; kingdom Metazoa; phylum Chordata; class Chondrichthyes; order Myliobatiformes; family Myliobatidae; genus Mobula; species Mobula birostris. The sequence continues at coordinate 45,987,479 of NC_092375.1, read as the reverse complement.
TTTCTTAACTACCCTATCCACCTGTGAGGCAACTTTCAGGGATCTGTGGACATGTACCCCTAGATCCCTCTGCTCCTCCACACTACCAAGTATCCTGTCGTTTACTTTGTACTCTGCCTTGGAGTTTGTCCTTCCAAAGTGTACCACCTCACACTTCTCCGGGTTGAACTCCATCTGCCACTTCTCAGCCCACTTCTGCATCCTATCAATGTCTCTCTGCAATCTTTGACAATCCTCTACACTATCTACAACACCACCAACCTTTGTGTCATCTGCAAACTTGCTAACCCACCCTTCTACCCCAACATCCAGGCTGTTAATAAAAATCACGAAAAGTAGAGGCCCCAGAACAGATCCTTGTGGGACACCACTAGTCACAATCCTCCAATCTGAATGTACTCCCTCCACCATGACCCTCTGCCTTCTGAAGGCAAGCCAATTCTGAATCCATCTGGCCAAACTTCCCTGGATCTCATGCCTTCTGACTTTCTGAATAAGCCTACCATGTGCAACCTTGTCAAATGCCTTAAGAAAATCCATATAGATCACATCCACTGCACTACCCTCATCTATATGCCTGGTCACCTCCTCAAAGAACACTATCAGGCTTGTTAGACACAATCTGCCCTTCACAAAGCCATGCTGACTGTCCCTGATTAGACCATGATCCTCTAAATGCCCAGAGATCCTATCTCTAAGAATCTTTTCCAACAGCTTTCCCACCACAGACGTAAGGCTCACTGCTCTATAATTACCTGGACTATCCCTACTACCTTTTTTGAACAAGGGGATAACATTCACCTCCCTCCAATCCTCCGGTACCATTCCCGTGGACAATGAGGACATAAAGATCCTAGCCAGAGGCTTAGCAATCTCTTCCCTCACCTCTTGGAGCAGCCTGGGGAATATTCCGTCAGCCCCTGGGGACTTACCCATCCTAATGTATTTTAACAACTCCAACACCTCCTCTCCCTTAATATCAACATGCTCCAGAACATCAACCTCACTCATATTGTCCTCATCATCATCAAGTTCCCTCTCATTGGTGAATACCGAAGAGGTATTCATTGAGGACCTCGCTCACTTCCACAGTCTCCAGGCACATCTTCCCACCTTTATCTCTAATCGGTCCTACCTTAACTCCTGTCATCCTTTTTTTTCTTCACATAATTGATGAATGCCTTGGGGTTTTCCTTTACCCTACTCGCCAAGGCCTTCTCATGCCCCCTTCTTGCTCTTCTCAGCCCCTTTTTAAGCTCCTTTCAGTTGTGGTCTGCCTTTGTTGGGTAAAGGAATATTGTTGAAGACTTCTCCAGTTAGTGGCCTAATTCACTTAGCTATTTCACAACTTGTTATGTTCTCCTTGGTTTCATTACTGAAAGAAGGATATTCTTAGTTTGGAGATGGTTCAGCAAAACCTCACAAGATTGATTGGGATGAGGAGTTTTCTGAATGAGGGAACATCTTAATGGCTTTATAATCTCAGGAGTTTAGGACAATGAGAGATGATCTCAATCGGAGTGGCCACTTTATTAGGTACACCTACTCGTTAGTACAAAATCTAATTAGCCAATCATGTACCAGCAGCTCAATGTATAAATAATACAACTCTTCTTTTCTGCAAATTGCCTCAAGGAGCCATAGACTCTGAGTAGTAAAGATTTAGACTATTGGAGAATTAAGGGTTCAAAGTTCAAGGTTTCAAAAGGTTCTGTCAATTGTTCACAAAATGAAGTCAAGGTCACAGATCAGGTCAGCCATAATTTTACTGAATGTACTTGGATTCCTCATTTTGTATTTTTATGTTCCTAAAATGCACTACATAAATACAGATCATTGCTGAGCTTAAAATATTTTAATAGAAATTTCAATTTTATTGAAAATGGTTTAATATGTTAAGAAATAAAAATAAGCTAATTCCTGATTTCTCTTTAAATTCCTTTGTATTTTGAATTAGTTTTACAGTCATTATTTTTCATACTGAACACAGTCCATTCCATATTCATTGTCATTACAAATTCAGGTCAGTTCTTGGCACTTTATTACCAGTCACTCACACACGCCACTAAATGGTCTTGCCACTTAGAAGTTGATTCAAACCATCTGTATCTACTTGTACAATAGTAACCTGAGGGGATAAAAAAATATCATCTTTTGATTTGAATCAGATAGCTGTTTTTTTTAATGTATATCTTCAACTAATTACATATCTAAATAATGTCTTGCGTTACCTGATTTTAATAGTAAAGTCAGATAATGCACAACTTTTTTAGATATGTAATTATAGTATTTTATTCCAAAGGTTTGATGAATAGAAAGGATTTGCTTAGTATAATGAATAAAACATACCATGTGGTGTTTGCTCTAAAAACAATGACATGCTGCACTACCTGATTTCACTTCTGTGAAGAAGAATTACTCCTCAGCATGTTGTCCAACAGCTCAAGCCAGGACCTGCTTTCTCTCCAGTCTTCTGCCTCTTTAACCTTCCTTTGGCACATTGCTACCATTTTGTGTCATGCTCTGCAGCTCGCACTGTTGTTTTAAATTCTGCTTCCAATATCAGATTTTAGTTCAAATAAAAATCCTCCCTCCTGTGCAGTATCTACCAGTTTAACTTGGTAATGGGTCACTGTTGAATTCACATGAATAGAGTTATCAATGGAGCATTAAGTGTGAATGCCTGCACAAATGTCAAATTGTTTTCCATTGTTTCCAAGATACTGGTCCAGATACCTGGTCTGAAATCTAATCTACAGCTGTTATTCCTGTGGTTTTGCAAATTTAAGCCCTGGAGAGTTTAATTTATGTTAACAGAAGCATTTTTAACATATTACACAAAGATCCCCCCTACCACGGCAGGACAGTCTGTAATCCCAAAATGTGACAGTGATCAGATGGTGGCTTGATGGTTTAGGGAGCTGCATGCAATGACTTTATTTCATTCTTATGGAATGTTAATTACTTTAATTTGCATGAAATATGAATATGAAGAATTTATGATTAAAGAATTGTAACACTGAATATACATGCTGAATACTCAATAGATAATATGTTATACAGGGATAATGAAACAATCCTTAAAGTTGCCCTTGAAATTTTTTTATGTTGATACATCAACATAAATAACATAATGCGGATATCAGCATTGAAGTTCCTGGGCTAGAGCAACAGATGTTGTAAAATGTCATGCTTTTCACTTTCGTTTCGTATCTTGTTTCTTACCTATACCTCTTTTTTTGTGCACTTCCTTTACATTATTGATTTTCTTTTTGATCTTTATTCACTTCACTTCTATTCCCACTCTATTAGCAAGATTTTCTGTTTTCTCCCATGAAGACAGGCGTAATATATTTGTTTGAATTTTCTTCTATTTCTTATTCCCCAGAACGGTCACTCTGGTGTCAATTTGTACAGGCACCACATTAACAACTTCTAATCGTTTCCTTTTTCCATGATTATAGAAGCTCTCACAGTCTCTTGTATTTCTTTCAAGGTCACTTTCACATTCTACTTCTTTTCTCATTTCTGCACTGGTCTTTTTGTAGACACTGAAATATTCCAGATCCACTTCTTACTGCTCTTTCTGACAATGTAAAGCCACTTCCTTTAATCTGCACTGCCTTGAATAAGTATTCAGCCCCCACAACTGTTTTCACATTCTACTGTCTCAGTTTCTAAATTTAAAAAGTATTGAAGTAAGATTTTTTGAGTTAAACTACAAAACATTGTGCATCATGTCAAATCAAAAGAAAATGAATTCATAAGAATAACTGCCCCCTCTCTCTGCAAGATCCAACAGCATGGTAGATTTTCAACTGACCAAACCAAAATGAAGACAAAAGAGCATTAAAAGTAATACATGCAGAATGCTGGAGGAACTCAGCAGCTCAGGCTGCATCTAAGGAAAAGAGTAAACAGTCAACATTTTGGGCCAAGACCCTTCTTCAGAACTGAGAAGGAAGGGGAAGATGCCAGAATAAAGAAGTGGGGGGAGAGGAAAGAGGCTGGCTCTAAAGTGATAGCTGAAGCCAGGTGGGTGGGAAAGGTCAAAGGCTGGAGAAGAATGAATCTAATCGGAGAGGAGTCACCTTGTCCTCACCTACCAAATCCCTGCTTCTGTGTCCAGCACATAACTCTTTGTAACTTCCATCATCTCCAATGAACGGGATCCCACCATCAAGCACATCTTCCACCCCCCCCCCCGCCACTTTCTGCTTTCTACAGGGATTGTTCCTTATGTGACTTCCTTGTCCATTCATCCCTCCTCACTGATCTCCCTCCTGGCACTTATCCTTGCAAGCGGAACAAGTGTCACACCTGCCCCTACACTTCCTCCCTCACTACCATTTAGGGCCCCAAACAGTCCTTCTAGGTGAGGCGACACTTCACCTGTGAGTCTGTTGGGGTCATCGACTGTCTCTGGTGCTTCTGCTGAGCCATCCTGTGTGTTGGTGAGACCCAATGCAGACTGGGAGACCACTTTGCCAAGCACCTACGCTCTGTCTGCCTGAAAAAGTGGGATCTCCCAGTACCCACCCATTTCAATTCTGCTTCCCATTCCAACGTGTCGGTCCATGGCCTCCTCTACTGCTGCGATGAGACAACACTCAGCTTGGAGCAACCTTATATTCCATCTGGGTAGCCTCCAACCTGATGGCATGAACTTCAATTTCTTGAACTTCTGGTAATTTCACCCCTCCTCATCTTCACCATTTCCCATTCTGTTTCCCTGTCTCACCATATCTCCTTACCTGCTCATCATCTCCCTCTGGTGCTCCCCCCTCTTTCCTTTCTTCCATGGCCTTTTGTTCTTTTCTCTCAGATTCCCCCTTCTCTAATCCTCTTATCTCTTTCGCCAATCAACTTCCCTGCACCCTTCCCCCTCTCCCAGCTTCACCTATCACTTACTACCTTGTACGTCTTCCTCCCCTGCCTTCTTACTCTGACTTCTCATATCTTTTTTCAGTCCTGATGAAGAGTTTCGCCAGAAATGCTGACTGTTTACTCTTTTTCATAGATGCTGTCTGGCCTGCTGAGTTCCTCCAGTGTTTTGGGTGTATTACTTTGATTTCCAGCATCTGCAGATTTTCTCTTGTTTGTGATATGAGAGGAAAGTGGACAATGGGAGAAAGGGAAGGAGGAGGGGACCAGGAGAAAGTAATAGGCAAGTGAGAAGAATTGAAAGGTCAGTGTAGGGAGTGGGAGAAGGGGTAAGGATAATTGTCCATGTAAGTCTATATTAGGACCATAAGATATAGGAACAGAATTGGGCCATCGCGTCTGCTCTGCCATTTCATTATGGCCGATCCAATTTTCCTTTCAGTCCCAGTCTCTGACCTTCTCTCTGTATCCCTTTATGCCATGACCAATCAAGAGTCTATCAACCTCTGCCTTAAATATACATAAGGACTTGGCCTCCACAGCTGCCTGTGGCAAAGAATTCCATCGAGTCACCACTCTATGGCTAAAGAAATTCCTCCTCATCTCTGTTATAAAAGGACGCCCCTCTATTCTGAGGCTGTGTCCTCTGGTCTTAGACTCCCCCACCATTGGAAACATTCTCTCCATATCCACTCTATCAAGGCCTTTCACCATTCAATATGTTTCAATGAGGTCACACCTTGTTCTTCTGAATTCTAGTGAATACAGGCCCAAAGCTATCAAATGCTCTCCATATGACAAACCATTCAATCCTGGAATCTTTTTCGTGACCCTTCTTTGAACCCTCTCCAGTGTCAGCACAAACTGCTCACAATACTCCAAGTGAAGCCTCGCCAGTGCTTTGTAAAGTTGTAACATTACATCCTTGCTTTTATATTCTAATCCTCTTGAAATGAATGCTAACATTGCATTTCCTTCCTCACCACAGACTCAAACTGCAGATTAACCTTTAGGGAATCCTGCACAAGGACTCCCAAGTCTCTTTGCAGCTCAGTATTTTGTATTTTCTTTCCATTTAGACAATAGTCAGCCCTTTCATTTCTTCTGCCAAAGTGCATGACCATACATGTCCCAATACAGTATTTCATCTGTCATTTCTTTGCCCATTCTCCTTATCTGTCCAAGTCCTTCTATAGTCTCTCTACTTCCTCAAAACTATCTGCCCCTCCATCTATCTTCATATCATCTGCAAACTTTACAATAAAGCCATCAATTCCATCATCCAGATCATTGACATATAATGTAAAAAAGAATCAGTCCCAACACAGACCCCTGTGGAACACCAGCAGACAGCCAGAAAAGGCTCCTTACATTTCCACTCTTTGCCTACTGCTAAACAGCCACTACTTTATCCATGCTTGAATCTTTCCTGTAATACCATGAGCTTGTAGCTTGTTAAGCAGCCTCATGTGTGGCACCTTGTCAAGGCCTTCTGAAAATCCAACTACACAACATTAACTGATTCTCCTTTGTCTATCATGCTTGTTATTTCTTCAAAGAATTCTGACAGATCTGTCAGGCAAGATTTTTCCTTGAGGAAACTTACACTGACTATGGCCTATTTTATCATGTGCCTCCAAGTACCCTGTATCCTCGCCATTAATAATTGACTCCAACATCTTCCCAACTATGGAGGTCAAACTAATTGGCCTATATTTCCTTTCTTCTGCCTCTCTCCCTTCTTGAAGAGTAGAGTAACATCTGCAATTTTCCAATCTTCTAAACCATTCCAGAATCTAGTGATTCTTGAAAGATCATCACTAATGCCTCCACAATCTCTTCAGCTACCTCTTTCAGAACTCTGGATTGTACACCTTCTGGTCCAGGTGACTTATCTACCTTCAGACTGTCTAGTTATGGTAACTTCGTGCCATCAGGTTGGATTATTCAAGACAAGTCAGGGAAATGATAACAGCAAAGCACAAATCTGGGGAAGGGGTCAAGGTCATCTCAAAGGCACCGAACATACCTCAGAGCTCAGTGCAGTCCATCTTGAAAAAAATATGAAGCCACAGCCACACTGCCTAGGTCAGGCCGCTCCTCTAAACGTAGTCGCTGGAGAAGAATGGCACTTATAAGACAGGCCACTGTGATGCCAATAGTCACTCCGAGTGAGCTGCTGAAGTCAGTGGCTGCAACTGGAGATGAAGTTCATGGCTCCACATTCTCTAAGGCCTTGGTATTTGTGGAAGACTGGCAAGGAAGAAGCCTTAGCAAAAAAAAAAAAGCATATCCTTGCCTGTAAAAGACTTTGCAAAGTGTCACTTAGAAGACACTGTAAAGATGTAGAAGAAGGTCTTGTGGTCAGATGAGACTAAAGTGGAACTTTTTGGCCTCAACACTAAGTGGTACATCTGGTATAAATCTAATACTGTGTATCAGACAGGTAACACTATTCCTACTGATGGAGGTTGCATCATGCTATGAGGATACTTTTCAGCAGCAGGGACTGGAAATTTAGTCAGGATTGACGGGAAGATGAATGCTGCTAAATACAGGGAGATCCTGGATAAAAATCTACTAACCTCTGCCAGAAAGCTTAAACTGGCAGAACAATGACCCAATGCACACTGTCAGAGCAACCGTGGAGTAGTTTCAAATGAAGAAAATTAATGTCCTTGAGTGGCCAGTCAGAGTCCTGACCTTAACTTGATGAAACATCTCTTGTAAGACTTCAAGATTGCTGTGCATCGCTGCTCCCTAACAAACCTGGCAACGCTTAAACAATTTTGCTGGCTGTAATAGCTGGGAGAGGTGGTACAACTAAGTCCTGTGTAAAGGGGGATGAATACTTTTGAACTGCTAGCATTTCAGTTTTTGAATTTTTAGTTTTTCATGCTTTAAAATTTTCCCTTTTTTTGGCTCTACTGTGAAAAAAGGAGCATATGATTCACACTTAAATTTTTTAGTTAAATTGATCAAAGTTGGTATACTGATTTATGTGAACAAAGGTCTAGGAGCTGAATACCTTTACAAGGTCCTGTAATACCTTCTTTAACCATAGAAACCATAGAAAAACTACAGTACAGAAACAGGCCTTTTGGCCCTTCTTGGCTGTGCCGAAACATTTTCTGCCTAGTCCCACTGACCTGCACACGGACCATATCCCTCCATACACCTCCCATCCATGTATCTGTCCAATTTATTCTTAAATGTTAAAAAAGAACCTGTATTTACCACCTCGTCTGGCAGCTCATTCCACACTCCCACCACTCTCTGTGTGAAGAAGCCTCCCCTAATGTTCCCTTTAAACTTTTCCCCCCTCACCCTTAACCCATGTCCTCTGGTTTTTTTCTCCCCTTGCCTCAGTGGAAAAAGCCTGCTTGCATTCACTCTATCTATACCCATCATAATTTTATTTACCTCTATCAAATCTCCCCTCATTCTTCTACACTCCAGGGAATAAAGTCCTAACCTATTCAACCTTTCTCTGTAACTGAGTTTCTCAAGTCCCGGCAACATCCTTGTAAACCTTTTCTGCACTCTTTCAACCTTGTTTATATCCTTCCTGTAATATGGTGACCAAAACTGAACACAATACTCCAGATTCAGCCTCACCATTGCCTTATACAACCTCATCATAACATTCTAGCTCTTATACTCAATACTTTGATTAATAAAGGCCAATGTACCAAAGGCTCTCTTTACGACCCTATGACGCCACTTTTAGGGAACTTTGTATCTGTATTGCCAGATCCCTCTGTTCTACTGCACTCCTCAGTGCCTTACCATTTACCCTGTATGTTCTACCTTGGTTTGTCCTTCCAAAGTGCAATACCTCACACTTGTCTGTATTAAACTCCATATGCCATTTTTCAGCCCATTTTTCCAGCTGGTCCAAATCCCTCTGCAAGCTTTGAAAACCTTCCTCACTGTCCACTCTTTGTATCATCAGCAAATTTGCTGATCCAATTTACCACATTATCATCCAGATCATTGATATAGATGACAAATAACAATGGACCCAGCACTGATCCCTGTGGCACACCACTAGTCACAGGCCTCCAATCAGAGAAGCAATCCTCTACTACCACTCTTTGGCTTCTTCCATTGAGCCAAAGTCTAATCCGATTTACCACCTCTCCATGTATACCCAGTGACTGAATTTTCCTAACTAACCTCCCATGCGGGACCTTGTCAAAGGCCTTACTGAAGTCCATGTAGACAACATCCACTGCCTTCCCTTCATCCACTTTCCTGGTAACATCCTCGAAAAACTCCAATAGATTGGTCAAACATGACCTACCACGCACAAAGCCATGTTGACTCTCCCTAATAAGTCCCTGTCTATCCAAATGCTTGTAGATTCTGTCTCTTAGTACTCCCTCCAATAATTTACCTACTACTGACGTCAAACTTACTGGCCTATAATTTCCCGGATTACTTTTCGATCCTTTTTCAAACAACGGAACAACATGAGCCATTCTCCAATCCTCCAGCACCTCACCTGTAGACACCGACATTTTAAATATATCTGCCAGGGCCCCTGCAATTTCAACACTAGTCTCCTTCGAGGTCTGAGGGAGTACCCTGTCAGGTCCTGGGGACTTATCCACTTTAACTTGCCTCAAGATAGCAAGCACCTCTTCCTTTTCAATCTGTACAGTTTCCATGATCTCACTACTTGTTTCCCTTAATTCCATAGACTTCATGCCAGTTTCCTTAGTAAGTACAAACACAAAAAACCCATTTAAGATCTCCCCCATTTCTTTTGGTTCCGCACATAGCCGGCCACTCTGATCTTCAAGAGGATCAATTTTATCCCTTACAATCCTCTTACTCTTAATATACCTGTAAAAGCTCTTTGGATTATCCTTCACTTTGACTGTCAAGGCAACCTCATGTCTTCTTTTAGCCCTCCTGATTTCCTTCTTAAGTATTTTCTTGCACTTTTTATACTCCTCAAGCACTTTATTTGCTCCCTGTTTCCTATACATGTCATACAACTCTCTCTTCTTCTTTATCACAGTTGCAATATCCCTTGAGAACCAAGGTTCCTTATTCCTATTCACTTTGCCTTTAATCCTGACAGGAACATACAAGCTCTGCACTTTCAAAATTTCTCCTTTGAAGGCTTCCCACTTAACGATCGCATCCTTGCCAGAGAACAACCTGTCCCAATCCACACTTTTTAGATCCTTTCTCATTTCTTCAAATTTGGCCTTCTTCCAGTTTAGAACCTCAACCCTAGGACCAGGTCTATCTTTATCCATGATCAAGTTGAAACTAATGGTGTTATGATCACTGGAACCAAAGTGCTCCCCTACACACACCTCTGTCACTTGTCCTAACTCGTTTCCTAATAGGAGATCTAATATTGCATCCCCTCTAGTTGGTACTTCTATATATTGATTAAGAAAACTTTCCTGAACACATTTTACAAACTCTAACCTATCAAGACCCCTAACAGTATGGGAGTCCCAATCAATATGTGGAAAATTAAAATCCCCTACCACCAGAACTTTATGTTTCCTGCAGTTGCCTGCTATCTCTTTGCAGATTTGCTCCTCCAATTCTCGCTGACTATTGGGTGGTCTATGATACAACCCCACTAATGTGGCCATACTTTTCCTGTTTCTCAGCTCCACCCATAAGGACTCAGTAGACAAGCCCTCTAATCTGTCCTGCCTGAGCACTGCTGTAACATTTTCCCTGACAAGCAATGCTACCCCTCCACCTTTCATTCCTCTGCCTCGATCACATCTGAAACATCGGAACCCTGGAATATTAAGCTGCCAGTCCTGCCCCTCCTGTAGCCAAGTTTCACTAATTGCTATAACGTCATAATTCCAAGTGTCAATCCATGCCCTCAACTCATCCGCCTTCCCCGCAATACTCGTAGCATTGAAATGTATACACCTCAGAAGATTTTTACCACCACTCACAACCTTTCTATCTGCGGCTTTGCTTGAACTTTTAACGTAATTTATTTTCACCCCAGCCCCACTGTCAGCTCTGGCACTCTGGTTCCCATCCCCCTACAAATCTAGTTTAAAGCCTTCCCAACAGCACTAACAAACCTCCCTGAAAGGATATTGGTCCCCCTGTAGTTCAAGTGTAATCCGTCTCTCTTGTACAGGCCCCACCTGCCCCAGAAGAGGTCCCAATGATCCTGAAATCTGAAACCCTGTCCCCTACACCAGTTCCTCAGCCACTTGTTCATCCTCCAGAGCATCCTATTCCTACCCTCACTGGCACCTAGCACAGGTAGCAATCCTGAGATTACCACCCTCGAGGTCCTGCTTTTCAAATTCCTCCCAAGCTCTCCATACTCACTGTCCAGGACCTCTTCACTCTTCCTTTCTATGTCATTGGTACCGATGTGCACCACGACATCTGGCTGATCACCCTCCCACCTCAGAATGTCATGCAAGCGATCAGAGACATCCTTGACCCTAGCACCTGGGAGGCAACAAACCAGCCTGGATTCTCTGTCATGACCACAGAACCTCCTATGTTACCTCTAACTATCGAGTCCCCTATCACTACTGCTCTCCTCTTTTTCCACCCTCCCTCCTGCACTGCAGAACCAGACTCGGTGCCAGAGATCTGGCTGCTGCAGCTTGTCCCAGGTAAGTCATCCCCCACAACAGTATCCAATGTGGTATACTTGTTGTTGAGGGGAATGGCCACAGGGGAACCCTGCTGTGCCTGCCCTTTCCTCTTCCCTCGCCTGAAAGTGACCCAATTTCCTGTGCTCTGCTCCTTTGGTGTAACTACCTCCCTGTAGCTACTATCTATGATCTCCTCATTCTCCCAAATGATCTGGAGGCCATCCAGCCCCTGCTCCAGTTCCCTAACACAGTTTGTTAGGAGCTGCAGCTGGATGCACTTCTTGCAGGTGTCGTTGTCAGGGACACCGAAGGACTCCCTGACTTCCCACATCCTGCAAGAGGAGCATTCCAGCATCCTGCCTGGCATTCTCTCTACTCTAAACAAACTGGACAAAAAAACTTACCGGAACCTACCCTGGCCTCTGCCTGTTGTCGCCGAAGCCCGTTGAGCCAAAGCCATCCCACTCTGCTCCCTCTCACTCCGCTGCCCACTGTATATGGTGGTCTGTTTTTAAACCTTGGTGCGCTATGTCATGCGCCCGCGCAGTGCAGACCCTTCTCCCCGAGCAGTGTTTAAAAAAAAAGACTTTTTGTACCCTCATCTCATATCAGCTATAGCTGGATCGCTTTTCTCTTTCTTCTTATAGCCTTTTGATTTTATTGTTATTTATCTATTAATATTTTAATTGGTTAGCCATTGCTTGTTTACCGTCATACTTCAATAGAGTTTCTGAATCTGTCATAGCCATCCCATGATCATATATTCATAGTTTCCTGTGTTTAGATTTAAGAATTCGGTTTCAATTGAACTAAATCACTTACACTTTTTATTCTGTAGCATTAAGGTAACTTTCACCTTGATGAAGATCCTTTAATTCTTCCTTATTGCCCAGTACTAGATCTGAAATAGCCTCTTTGCTGATAGATTTCTCAACAGCCTGATCCAGGTGCACTCCAGGAATTTGTCCTCCTTGTTATTACTGATTATTTAGTTTGCCTTATTTATATGTTGATTAAAGTGCACTATATTACTATTCTATTGCCTTTCTTAACAAGCACCTCTAATTTTCTGATTGGGATTTTGACTTAAATTACAACTGGAATTTGATTGTAGACAAGGTGGGACAGCGGAAACCTGATTGGATGAGGACTAACCAATCAGGAGGGATGGACTATGGGAGTATAAATACCACCAGACTAGACATACCCGGACATCATCCCTGATGAAGATGGCAGAGCTTGTTATTGAAACGTTGGTTAAAATCAATACCTGTACCTGGTTGGAAGCTGGAGAAGAGCTTATTCATTACAACTATTGTTTGGAAATTTGTGGATAACTCTATTAAGATGTTTTCTGTCCTTGCTGCTTCAGAATTCCACTCAAACTAATTCAGTTTCTTGATTTTTAAAAAAATCTGTTTGGTTCCTTACACGATTCCCATCCTTTATAACCTAGCTATTCTTCCCCTGTGTCTAATTTGCCTAAAAGTTAAGTGTCCTGGGCTACTTTATTTCCAATCTTGGACCCAACGCTAAGGCACAGCAGTTAGCATTGCTACCTCACAGCTTTTGTTGTCTCAGGTTCAATCCTGACCTTGGTTGTGTGTGTGTGGAGCTGGCATTTTCTCTTCATGACCATATGGCTTTCAGGCAGGTGCTCTGCTTTCATCCCACATCCCAGAGATGGCCTGTAGTTTAATTTTTTTTATTATTAATTACGCTATGAACATGTGAGAGAGAATAAATTGCAGAAGCACAGAGAATTAAGGAGAGGGATCATGAAAATATGGGATTAACCTGGCATGGAAGTGTTGGGTTGAATGAACTCCTTCTGTGTCGGAATAAGTAAATCACTTTGCAACCATGTCCATTCACCATTGCTAATTGGTCATTTCAAATTATTTCTAACTGTGCTGCTAATTCATCCACCTTGTTACCAATGATGTGTGCATTCAGATAAACAGATTTCTTTTTTTTTCCTTCCATGCACTGATATCAATTGGACATAAAGCCTTATGCTTACAGTGTATGTTCTGTCCCTCCTGGACAGAATATGGCAATATTACAGATTTTTATTTCTTGGGATATAATCCTGTTTTATTGTCCTTAAATTTTTAAAATTTCCACTCACCAGAACCTTGCCTTAGATTAAAGCCTTATCTGCAGAATGAGTTATTTGTGTCACTGGGATACTGATCCCAGCCCAATGCCCTATGAATTGAAACTTTACATAGAACATCGAATAGTACAGCACAGTACAGGCCCTTTGGCCCACAATGTTGTGCCGACCCTCAAACCCTGCCTCCCATATAACCCCCCACTAGTCTTTATCCCACACTAGTTTTTGCACTGTCTGATCTTATTATCCCTGTTGTATCAATTTGCACATAGATCAGGGAGTAATCCAGAGGTTATCACCTTTATGGATCTCCCTTTTAACCTGGACCCTAGATGCTTCATCTTCCTTCAGCAAAGCCTCCTTCTTTGTCCTTCCTATGTCATTGGATCCCACATGAAGAGGACAGTTGGATCTTTCTCTCTATCCAAATTCTTTTTCAACCCTTCTCCCGGCACTGGGTATGTAGGAAGGGGCGTGCTCCCAATTCCAGAGATCAGCATTTATTGAAGGCACTTTATAACTACCAAAAATTGGTAACATAAGCCTAGATTTATAGAGAGTTGTAGGGAGTTAGCATGAAATAGAGGAAGGAAAGCATACAACAAAAAGTGGAGCTTAATGGGGAATGAATTACAATGAAAGCCAACAAACAGCAACGGGCATCACGTTTTAAACCAGGCTCAAAGTGACACTGAGAAATAATCTGAGGTTCAGCTAAGGGATATGTCTAAGATGCCTCATTTATTTACTGTGGTTACCAATCTCTCTCCAGTAGTTATAATATTTAAGAGCATTCAGACACAGGCTGATAAAGATTATCATCGCTGTCATTGAAGTACCTAAGCACTCTTGTTCTCAGTCCTGCATGTATACCCTGTCAAATTCTCCATTCACTCTAAGTTGTGATAATATTTACTTCATTAACTTCATTGAGTGCTGCTATTTCTCTCAGGTACCTCGCAAGCAATTGATTGGCACTTCTTCCCTTCATTTAATTCATTGTGTTTGTCCATTGCTGGAGGTAATGGAGCATGGAGCTGTAGTTTAAAATAGTTTTTGTTGGTCGTAAACACAAAATACTCTGCAGATGCTGGTGTCAAAGCAACACTCACAACACGCTGGAGGAACTCAGCAGGTCAGGCAGCATCCGTGGAAACGATCAGTCAACGTTTCGGGCTGGAAGTCCTGACGAATGCTACGGATGCTGCCTGACCTGCTGAGTTCCTCCAGTGTGTTGTGAGTTTTTGTTGGTCGTCCATGGTCTATCTGACAATGAGAAGAAACCTGGGAGAGTATTTAAAGTGGAAAAGCCATTCCACAGGGGCAGTTCCACTGTTGACCTTGGGAGTCTGGGCCCAGTGGTACAAGTACTCATCACAAGTGGTGTCTTACTTGGTTGCAGTGGATGATCATGATTTCTGTGTCTCATCATGCCCTACACTCTCCACAAAGCATTGCAGAACCATCTTCCTGGCCTTTGGATCTCATTTGCCCAGTCCACCAGAGCTGACTTAGCATGCTAAGACAGGCATTTCCCTATCTCACTGGAGTATAAGGCTCACTGGCTATCATTGCATGGTTTAGCCCACCTGCACAAAGTGGTATACCAGGGTGTTCCCACTGTCACTTGCAAACGGCTATCTGGAGCCACAGGTGAGAGCTGTGTGTCCATTGGGGACCCAAGGTGAGTGAGTGGCTCCAGAATGGACACGTCAAGCCCCTTCACTAGAGGTGCTACCCTTCCTAGGACACTCCGTGCACCCCAATTTAAAATTAGCTTCAATTATTCCAGCAACACACATCAAAGTTGCTGGTGAACGCAACAGGCCAAGCAGCATCTGTAGGAAGAGGTGCAGTCGACGTTTCAGGCCGAGACCCTTCATCAAGACTAACTGAAGGAAGAGTGAGTAAGGGATTTGAAAGTTGGAGGGGGAGGGGGAGATCCAAAATGATAGGAGAAGACAGGAGGGGGAGGGATAGAGCCAAGAGCTGGACAGGTGATAGGCAAAAGGGTATACGAGAGGATCATGGGACAGGAGGTCCGGGAAGAAAGACAAGGGGGGGGGGGACCCAGAGGATGGGCAAGAGGTATATTCAGAGGGACAGAGGGAGAAAAAGGAAAGTGAGAGAAAGAATGTGTGCATAAAAATAAGTAACAGATGGGGTACGAAGGGGAGGTGGGGCATTAATGGAAGTTAGAGAAGTCAATGTTCATGCCATCAGGTTGGAGGCTACCCAGACGGAATATAAGGTGTTGTTCCTCCAACCTGAGTGTGGCTTCATCTTTACAGTAGAGGAGGCCGTGGATAGACATGTCAGAATGGGAATGGGATGTGGAATTAAAATGTGTGGCCACTGGGAGATCCTGCTTTCTCTGGCGGACAGAGCGTAGATGTTCAGCAAAGCGGTCTCCCAGTCTGCGCCAGGTCTCGCCAATATATAAAAGGCTACATCGGGAGCACCGGACGCAGTATATCACCCCAGTCGACTCACAGGTGAAGTCTCATTCTAGGACGAGGGAGATGTCTTCCTTTTTTAAAGAAAGGGGCTTCCCTTCCTCCACTATCAACTCTGCTCTTAAACGCATCTCCCGCATTTCACGTACATCTGCTCTCACTCCATCCTCCCGCCACCCCACTAGGAATAGGGTTCCCCTGGTTCTCACCTACCACCCCACCAGCCTCCGGGTCCAACATATTATTCTCCGTAACTTCCGCCACCTCCAAAGGGATCCCACCACTAAGCACATCTTTCCCTCCCCCCCTCTCTCTGCATTCCGCAGGGATCGCTCCCTACACAACTCCCTTGTCCATTCGTCCCCCCCATCCCTCTCCACTGATCTCCCTCCTGGCACTTATCTGTGTAAGCGGAACAAGTGCTACACATGCCCTTACACTTCCTCCCTTACCACCATTCAGGGCCCCAAACAGTCCTTCCAGGTGAGGCAACACTTCACCTGTGAGTCGACTGGGGTGATATACTGCGTCAGGTGCTCCCGATGTGGCCTTTTATATATTGGCGAGACCCGACGCAGACTGGGAGACCGCTTTGCTGAACATCTACGCTCTGTCCGCCAGAGAAAGCAGGATCTCCCAGTGGCCACACATTTTAATTCCACGTCCCATTCCCATTCTGACATGTCTATCCACGGCCTCCTCTACTGTAAAGATGAAGCCACACTCAGGTTGGAGGAACAACACCTTATATTCCGTCTGGGTAGCCTCCAACCTGATGGCATGAACATCGACTTCTCTAACTTCCGCTAGGCCCCACCTCCCCCTCGTACCCCATCTGTTACTTATTTTTATGCACACATTCTTTCTCTCACTCTCCTTTTTCTCCCTCTGTCCCTCTGAATATACCTCTTGCCCATTCTCTGGGTCCCCCCCACTTGTCTTTCTTCCCCGACCTCCTGTCCCATGATCCTCTCGTATCCCCTTTTGCCAATCACCTGTCCAGCTCTTGGCTCCATCCCTCCCCCTCCTGTCTTCTCCTATCATTTTGGATCTCCCCCTCCCCCTCCAACTTTCAAATCCCTTACTCACTCTTCCTTCAGTTAGTCCTGACGAAGGGTCTCGGCCTGAAACGTCGACTGCACCTCTTCCTAGAGATGCTGCCTGGCCTGCTGCGTTCACCAGCAACTTTGATGTGTGTTGCTTGAATTTCCAGCATCTGCAGAATTCCTGTTGTTTTCAATTATTCCAATTATTTTTCATCCCCAAGAGATAGTAATGTATTGTGTATATTTTCAACATCTTTCTTTTTATAATTATTTGGGTTTAATGTCCTACTGGAAGACTGACAATAGTCATTAAACATTCATGTCATCCATGCATGGATGTCTGAAGTCACCTCATATACACCAACTTAAGAAAATATACTCCAGGAAAAAGGCAGAAGTCAAGTGTTGCTCTTGGAAGACAGTAGGCTTTGGGTCAACATCATTAGGCAATTTACACATAAGAAAAACAATTGACAAGATTTTTTATTTAAAATAGAATGTTTATGAGTAAAATGGGGCTAACAGCACCAAAGTCATGGACAGGGCAGCACAGTAGCAAAGTAGTTAGCATATTTCTATTAAAGTGTCAGCCATCTGGGTTCAACTTCTGTCACTGTCTGTAAGGAGTTTGCACGTTTTCCTCTGGGCTCTCCAGTTTCCTCCCACATTCCAGAAGACTTAAAGGTTCATAGGTGAAGTGGTCACACGGGTGTAATTGGGTGGTGTGGCCTCATTGGGCTGGAGGAGCCTGTTACCGTGCTGTATCTCAGGAACACAAAACTTGTTTCTATTATAACCTGTAATCTCACAAAATGACTAAGGAGCTGGTGGTAGACCTGAGGAGAGCTAAGGTACCGGTGACCCCTGTTTCCATCCAGGGGGTCAGTGTGGACATGGTGGAGAATTACAAATAACTGGGGATACAAATTGACAATAAACTGGACTGGTCAGAGAACACTGAGGCTGTCTACAAGAAGGGTCAGAGCCGTCTCTATTTCCTGAGGAGACTGAGGTCCTTTAACATCTGCCGGACGATGCTGAGGATGTTCTACGAGTCTGTGGTGGCCAGTGCTGTCATGTTTGCTGTTGTGTGCTGGGGCAGCAGGCTGAGGGTAGCAGACACCAACAGAATCAACAAACTCATTCGTAAGGCCAGTGATGTTGTGGGGATGGAACTGGACTCTCTCACGGTGGTGTCTGAAAAGAGGATGCTGTCTAAGTTGCATGCCATCTTGGACAATGTCTCCCATCCACTACATAATGTACTGGATGGGCACAGGAGTACATTCAGCCAGAAACTCATTCCACCGAGATGCAGCACTGAGCGTGATAGGAAGTCATTCCTGCCTGTGGCCATCAAACTTTACAACTCCTCCCTTGGAGGGTCAGACACCCTGAGCCAATAGGCTGGTCCTGGACTTATTTCATAATTTACTGGCATAACTTACATATTGCTATTTAACTATTTATGGTTCTATTACTATTTATTATTTATGGAGCAACTATAACGAAAACCAATTTCCCCCAGGATTAATAAAGTATGACTATGACTATTAGCATCATTCTACAGTTGGCATTAGGTCATAACATCAATATTGGTTCAATGAGGAGTTTTGAAGACCATGTTGGAACCATCATTAAATTTATTTAATTTTATTTTTTATTTAGAGATACAGCATGTAACAGGCTCTTCTGGGCCAACAATCCTGCACCACCCAGATACACCCATGTAACCAATTAATCTGCTAAACATTCTGTCGGAGGAAACCTGAGCAGCTGGAGGAAAACCATGCGGTCACGGAGAGAATGTACAAACTCCTCACAGAGAGTGGCGGGTCACTGGCACTGTAAGTTGTTATGATAACTGCTACACTACCGTGTCCCCCAAAAATAAGTTGCAAACCCAGCTATAACACAGGAAATTCATTTGAAGGAGTATGCAATTAACAAGAGCTCAGTGACCCTCATAACCAATAGATTAGATCCAAACACCCTTGTCCTACATCAAATGAATATTGGTGAACAATTAAACAGTTTAAGGGAGGACACGGCTCTTTGAACAATAATCTATTTCAATGATCAGGTCAAATCACAAAACTGACACTTACGCAATCACCTTCAGTCAGAAATACCAGGTAAATTAATTATCTTGGTCTCCCTTTGAAGTTCCAACCGTTCAACTAATTTGACTCATTTCTAGTAACATCAAAAAATGGCTGAGTGCACTGGAGATAGCAAAGGCCGTGGGCCCCGGCAACATCCCAGCTGCAGAGCAGAAGACGTGTTACTAATCTAGCCACATTCCTAGCCAAGTTGTTCAACAGTTACATTTATTTGGCAATAACAATGTGGAAGACTTTTCTGCTCACAAAAAGTAGAACGAATCCAATCCAGCCAATTAGTGCTCCATCACTGTAATTTCAGATGACTAATGGAATCTGTTGCTGGCAGGGCTATTGTATGATACATATCCACTAATAACTTCTCGCTGTTCAATTTGGGTTGCACTCAACTCCAAAGCTCATCATGGTTTTGGTCCATGATAAGGACAGACAGTAGTATGATAAACTAGAGATGAGGGAGAAAGGTGAATCCTGATAACAAGGATAGCTTTTACCATCCAACCTTAATGTGTTTTACACTGAAGACAATTAGAATCAGGGGGAACATTCTGTCAGAACCTCCAGTTGAACTTTGTCTTTTTGTGTGTTTTCCCCCTAGCCATCAGTCTGTGGCTTTATATTGCCAAATGCTCTTGTTTGTTTTCATGCCCCATGTGCTCCTGTCCCCACTTCTGCTCTACTCTGGCCCCTGTATTACTGAGTACTCTGCCTTGCACCTGTTTCTCATTATTACCTGATTTGCTGCCACCTGTGTCTCATTGTGCTCCACCTATCATCTGCCTCTCTGTTTATTGCTCAGTGTATTTTAGTCCTGTGTTTTCACCTGTTTGTAGCCAGAATGGATCCAGCAGATCCTGGTGTCTGAGAGCTGCTCATGAACAACAGGAAGTAATGCTGGGGAGACACCAGAAACAGCTGGACTCTGTGTTCAGAGCAGTGGAGTCACTTTCTTCTAATGTAGCCAATGTTGTGGCCCAGACTCAGTCACTCCCACTGCATCTGCCATGCTCAGATCCCCTTGCCTCTAAGCCCAGATCCCCCTGAGGAATTTCCAGACCTTAGAGCTATCCCTCCTGAATACATGGACCTCAAGGTCATGTTCGGTAAGTCCTGGGCCACTTCCCTACCACCTCATTGTCCATATGATTGTGCCATTGACCTCTTGCCTGGCACATCTCCCCCAAGGGGCTGCCTGTATTCCCTGTCCATACCTGAAACAGAAGCCATGAGTAAGTACATTCAAGAGTCTCTGGCTGCAGGCATCATCCAGCCGTCTTCCTCCCCTGCTGGTGCCAGTTTTTTTTCTTTGTTGAAAAGAAGGATGGCTCCTTACGTCCATGCATTGATTACGGGGGACTGAATGAAGTCACCATTAAGAACTGTTACCCTCTTCCGCTCATGACCTCGGTATTTGAACTACTGCAAGGAAGCTCAGTTTTCACCAAGCTTGATCTCCATAACACCTACCATCTTGTCCGCATCCGCAAAGGGGACAAGTGGAAGACGGCCTTCAACACCACCTCGGGCCATTACGAGTATCTGGTCATGCCATTCGGTCTCACCAATGCCCCCGCTGTCTTCCAGGCCTTGGTAAATGACGTTCTCAGGGACGTGCTGAACCAATTTGTTTTTGTGTATCTCAACACGATTCTGATTTTTTTTTCTAAGTCCCTTGCTGAACGTACAGGTCACTTCCGCAGAGTTCTCCAGCACCTTCTGGAGAACCAGCTCTTTGTGGAGGCTGAGAAATGTGAGTTTCATCGCAATACAGTCTCCTTCCTGGGGTATGTAATTTCAGGTGGTTCCATTCAGATGGACCAACAGAAGGTCAAGGCGGTGGTTGAATGGTTCCAAACTTTGACTTGTCGAGCGTTGCAACGCTTCTTGGCTTCGCTAACTTCTATCGCTGCTTCATCAGAAATTACAATACACTGGCTGCACCACTCACTGCTCTTACCTCATCAGCTGTCAGATTCTCCTGGTCCCCTGCTGCAGAAAAAGCATTCTCTGACCTGAAGGAACGTTTTACCTCTGCCCTTATCCTGATTCAACCCGACACCGACCGGCAGTTCATTGTGGAGGTGGGTGTGTCTGACACTGGCGTAGGAGCTGTTCTCTGTCAGCGCTCGGCCAAGGAAGAGAAGCTACACCGTTACGCCTTCTTCTCTCACCACCTCACTCCCACGGAGTGGAATTACGATGTCGGAAACCGGGAGCTGCTGGTTGTGAAGCTAGCTTTGGAGGAATGGAAGCATTGGCTGGAGGGAGCAAAAGTGCCATTCTTAATCTGGACCGATCACAAGAATCTGGAGTATATCTGTACGGCCAAACGTCTCAACTCCCATCAAGCTTGTTGGTCCCTGTTTTTCTCAAGATTCAATTTTACTGTCCTTCTGCCCTGGTTCCAAGAATGGAAAACCTGATGCCCTCTCCCGAAGATTTGTCTCCTCTGAGACCCCTGAGGTTCGTGGGTGCAACTCAATGGGACATTGAATCCATTGGGCAAGCTGCTCAACAGAGGGATGCAGGCCCTAGTCACTGCCCCACTAATCGTGTTTATGTTCCCAGCTCTGTCCACTCACAGTTATTGCAGTGCGGTCATTCTTCCCAGTTATCCTGTCACCGTGGAACCAAGCGTACTCAGGCCTTCATCAGTCGGTGGTTCTGGTGGCCCTCCATGGGAGATAACATCCGCAACTTCATCTTACCTTGCTCGGTCTGTGCTCAAGGCAAGAAATCTAACCGGTCACCCGCTAGCCTGTTACAACCCCTGTCTATTCCGAAGAGATCCTGGTCCCATATTGCCCTGGATCTTGTCACCGGTCTTCCCCCATCAGATGTTAACACCACCATTCTCACAGTAGTTGATCGTTTCTCTAAGTACACTTCATTCCTTTACCTAAACTCCCCTCTGCCAAAGAAACAGCCAAATTACTAGTACTGCGTGTTTTAAAATTACATGGTTTACCTGTAGATGTTGTGTCACACAGGGGCTCTCAATTCACATCCAACTTTTGGAGGACATTCTGTAATTTTCTGGGTGCCTCCGTGAGTCTTTCTTCAACATTCCACCCACAGATCAATAGCCAAACCGAGTGGGCCAACCAACAGATAGAGACTATATTGCGGTGTCTGGTCTCCCAGAACCCCTCCACATGAAGTCAGCAGCTACCCTGGGCCGAGTACTCCATAAACTGTCATCCGTCCTCATCCACCAGTCTGTCCCCTTTGAGTGCTGCCTTGGCTACCAACCTCCACTGTTTCCTGCCCAGGAGGAGGAGGTTGGCACTTCATCTGCCGAGGCATTCATCCGCCGTTGTCAGCGGACATGGAGACGCACTTGCTCTGCCCTTCTTTGTGCCTCTGCTAGGATCAAGCGACAAGCTGACTGCCATTGCTCCAAGGCCCCACGTTACTGCCAGGGACAGCATGTGTGGCTTTCAACCTGAGACCTGCCCCTCAAGGTGGATTCCCGCAAGCTTGCCCCCCGCTTCATCTGCCCCTTTCCCCTTGCTAGTCATCAGACCTGCTGCCATCCGTCTCGAGCTCCCCTCCACTCTCTGCCACATTCATCCAGCCTTCCATGTGTCCCACATCAAGCCTTTCATTAGCCACCCCCTGGATCCTGTCCCCAAACCTCCCTCCGCACCCCCATGGCTCATCGATGGGGCAGAGGCCTTCACGGTGTGTCAACAGCTGGATGTTCATCGCCGGGGCCGTGGCCTCCAGTACCTTGTGGACTGGGAGGGCTACGATCCTGAGGAGAGGTGCTGGGTCCCCACCTGTAACATCATGAACCTCTCATCAGGGGCTTTCATCACCAGCACCCGGCTCTACCTGCCATGATGCCAGGAGGTGTCCCTAGAGGGGTGGGGGTTTACTATCAGTACCTCCAGTTGAACTTTGTCTTTTTGTGTGTTTTCCCCCTAGCTGTCAGTCTGTGGTTTTGTACTGCTATGTGCTCTTGTTTGTTTTCATGCCCCATGTGCTCCTGTCCCCACTCTTGCTCTACTCCCACCCCTGTATTACTGAGTACTCCGCCTCTCACCTGTTTCTCATTATTACCTTGTTCTGTTGCCACCTGTGTCTCATTGTGCTCCACCTATCATCTGCCCCTCTGTTTATTGCTCAGTGTATTTCAGTCCTGTGTTTTCACCTGTTTGTTGCCAGATTGTGCCAGTGAATTTTCCTGAGCCTTTCCAGCATTCATATCTGAACTCCGTCCATCCGAATATCGACTCTGCCTGATTCCCAATTCTGGTTTTTGAATTTCTCTGGATGTTTTGAACTCTGCCTGAACCTTGATGCCAACTTTGTTTGCACCTTGGGATTTGTTACTTAATTAGTGTCACTGTGTGCACAGTACTGGGTCTGTTCCAGCGCCCTTTCACATTCTTCATTGGATAGCACAATGGAAAGTGGCTATGATTGTAGGAGGTTTGTCTCTTCAGTCACACGTTTTCACCACAGGAGTTCCCCTGAGGAATATCTTGGGCTGCCTTCTGATGTTAATCAGTGAATTTCCTTGCTTCATTAGATCAGCGGTGGGGATATTCATTGATAATTACCAGGTGCAAATCTGCTTGAAATCTGATAATGAGGTAGTTCATGGCAATGCGCAATGCACAGGTAAGACTCACACGCAGGCTCAGAGCCAAATGCAGGCCTTTTCCCCTCAGGTTGGGTGGGACTAGAACTAGGTCGTAGGTTTAGTGTGAAAGGTAAAATATTGAAGGGGAATATGAGAGGAAACGTCTTCACTCAGATGGTGGGGCAAGTGTGGAATGAACTGCCAGGGAAGTGGGAGATAGGGATACAATTGTAAAATTTTGAGAGAACTCTGGATAGGTACATGCATGGGAGGGATATGGTTTCGTGCAGGTACGTGAGACTAGGTCAGGTTGACATCGATTAGGTGAGCCCAAAGGCCTGTTTCAGTGCTCAATAATTCAATGGGTCTATAATATTTGTGGCTGGTACAGTGAGTGTCATTTTCCTGTTCTGCCGTGCAACCATTGGATGTTAACCAACTCCACTGGAACAGAATCTAAACACCTGATATTAAAGACTTTATCTTTGCTGAGTCCTCTGGGATCCAAAATCTGAGAGTCATCATTACCAGGAACTTAAAAATTGCTGGTGAGCGCAGCAGGCCAGGCAGCATCTATAGGAAGAGGTACAGTCTACGTTTCGGGCCGAGACCCTTCGTCAGGACTAACTGAAAGAAGAGATAGTAAGAGATTTGAAAGTGGGAAGGGGAGGGGGAGATCCGAGAAGACAGGAGGGGAAGGGATGGAGCTAAGAGATGGAAAGTTGATTGGCAAAAGGGATATGAGAGGATCATGGGATGGACGGAAGGCCTAGGGAGAAAGAAAAGGGGAGGGGGGAAGCCCAGAGGATGGGCAAGGTGTATAGTGAGAGGGACAGAGGGAGAAAAAGGAGAGAGAAAAAATAAATAATAGTATATATAGGATAATAAAAGAAATAAATAACGGATAGGGTACGAAGAGGAGGTGGGGCATTAATGGAAGTTAGAGAAGTCAATGTTCATGCCATCAGGTTGGAGGCTACCCAGATGGAATATAAGGTGTTGTTCCTCCAACCTGAGTGTGGCTTCATCTTGACAGTAGAGGAGGCTGTGGATAGACGTATCAGAATGGGAATGGGACGTGGAATTAAAATGTGTGGCCACTGGGAGATCCTGCTTTCTCTGGTGGACAGAGCGTAGGTGTTCAGCAAAATGGTCTCCCAGCCTGCCTCAGGTCTCGCCAATATATAGAAGGCTGCATCGGGGGCACTGGATGCAGTATATCACCCCAGCCGACTCACAGGTGAATTGTCGCCTCACCTGGAAGGACTGCCTGGGGCCCTGAGTGGTAGTGAGGGAGGAAGTGTAAGGGCATGTGTAGCACTTGTTCCGCTTACAAGGATAAATGCCGGGAGGGAGATCGGTGGGAAGGGATGGAGGGGCGGGAAATGAATGGACAAGGGAGTCGTGTAGGGAGCGATCCCTGCAGAAAGCAGGATCTCCCAGTGGTCACACATTTTAATTCCACGTCCCATTCCCAGTCCCATTCACCATCCCCTATACCTCCTAAAAAATCAGCTCATCATGGCTGTAGTGTCCCCACAGGAGCAGCACACCGATGACTACTCCTCAGCAGCTCCCAAGGCTGCATCCTCCAGCTCCTGGAAGGGTGAGAGGGCTAGCTACACTGGAACATCACTATCTGCAAATTCCCGTCTAAACTTCATAGGCTCCAGACTTGCAAATACATCATTACTACTTCATTTGTGTCAAAGAGTTTCATGGCGATTTGCCCCATTAATATGATGAACTGAGACTAAGTCCGAGGGCCAATTCCAGGCTGCTCTGGGTATTTGGATTTCAGGACTCAATTTGGTTTGGAATGCTGTGCTCATTTCTATTGTTTGCATGATTTGTGTTTTTTTTTCTCTTTCTCTGTGCATTGGGAATCAGTCTTTATTTTTTTTAAATTGGGTCCTTTCTGGTTTCTTGCTTTGCGGCTGGCTGTAAGCAGATAAATCTCAAGGTTGTATAATTCATACATTCATTGCTAATAAATGTCCTTGAATTGAATCGAATTATTATTGATTGACCATGGAATGCTGTTTTTTTTTCCACTTAGCTTTTCAAAATCCAAAGGTAAACAATAGGGTACGAGTAAAGTTTCTCAGAATTGAAAGTGGAGCTTGGCAAAATGGAGTGCTTGGGTGGGGATGTTAGCAGGTGTCTGAGCGGCAATGTCCTGCAAATAGAAAATTAGTAGAGTTGATGGACCTGGTAGAAATGGGTTGGGAGTACTGCACTAGGAATGACAAAAGTGAGGATCTGAAGGCACAGTGAAGTCAGAGATGCTGTGATAGGACTGGAAAATATTTCTGGTGCACTTCCCGCGGACTGAATTGTTCTTGAGTAGGGAATCATTTTTTAACAATCCCAATTTATAGAGGAGAAGGGAAAGAGCAATCAGAATTTATGGGAACTCCAAGGGCTCACAATCATTTGTAGGATTATTTATACTTTATACTTTATTGTCGCCAAACAGTTGATACTAGAGTGTACAATCATCACAGCGATATTTGACTCTGCTCGTCATGCTCTGTCGAGTACAAATCAATAGTAAATATTAAAAATTTAAATTATAAATCATAAATAGAAAAGGGAAAGTAAGGTCGTGCAAAAAAACTGAGAGGCAGGTCCGGATATTTGGAGGGTACAGCCCAGATCCGGGTCAGGATCCGTTCAGCAGTCTTATCAAAGTTGGAAAGAAGCTGTTCCCAAATCTGGCCGTACGAGTCTTCAAACTCCTGAGCCTTCTCCCGGAGGGAAGAGGGATTTAAAGTGTGTTGGCTGGGTGGGTTGTGTCCTTGATTATCCTGGCGGCACTGCTCTGACAGTGTGTGGTGTAAGGTGAGTCCAAGGATGGAAGATTGGTTTGTGTGATGTGCTGGGCTGTGTTCACGATCGTCTACAGCTTCTTCCGGTCTTGCACAGGACAACTTCCATACCAGGCTGTGATGCACCCCAGAAGAATGCTTTCTACGGTGCATCTATAAAAAATTAGTGAGGGTTTTAGGGGACAAGCCAAATTTCCTTAGCTTCCTCAGGAAGTAAAGGTGCTGGTGGGCCTGTTTGGCAGTGGGCTCTGCTTGGTTGGACCAAGACAGGTCATTTGTGATATTGACCCCCAGGAACTTAAAGCTTTTGACATGTTCCACTTGCACACCGCCAATGTAAATGGGGTCGTGTGGTCCGCTACTCCTTCTGAAGTCAACAACCAATTCCTTCGTCTTGCTGACATTGAGGGGTAGGTTATTGTTTTCGCAACATGCCACCAGGTTCTTAATTTCCTCTCTGTACTCAAACTCATCATTATTTAAATAGTCACTACGTGTGGGTGTTATAGATCTGTTCAGAAAATGAAAGAATTGGGTGGTCCTAAAAGATTAGTTTTATTTGTCACATATACATACAGTGAAATGTGCTATTTGCATCAAATCAGTGAGGAGTGTGCTGTGGGCAGCCTGCAAGAATTGGCATGCTTCTGGCACCAACATAGCAAACCCACTTACTAACCCTAACCCTAGCTGTACGTCTTTGGAATGTGGGAAGAAACTGGAGCGCCTGGAGGAAAGCAATACAGTCACAGGGAGAACATACAAACTCCTTATAGACACCATCAGGAATCGAACCCTAATCGGAGATCACCGCTACTGTATATGGATTGTGCTAACTGCTACACTACCATGTTGTTCAAAATTCAAAGTACATTTATTATCAAAGTACATATACTGTAGTTACCACATACTGTAACTACAAACGTGTATGCAACCCTGAGATTTGCTTTCTTGCAGCAAAAAAGAAATACTGTACAGTAGAATTTTACAAAAAGCTATGCATAGACAAAGACTAACAAACACCAATGTGTGAAAGAAGACAAATTGTGCAAGTAAATAATAATACTGAGAATGGAAGATGCAAAGAGTCCTTGAAAGTGAGTCTGTAGATCATAGAATCATTCAGAGTAGTGGTGAATGAAGTTATCATTGGCAGTTCAGGAGCCTGATAGTTGTAGGGGAATAACTGTTCCTGAACAACCTAGTGGTGTGGGATGTAAGGCTTTGTATCTCCTACTCGATGGTGGTAGCATGAAGAGGTTATGGTCTCTAGTTGTGGATGCTACTTCCTTATTGCAGCACTCCATGTAAATATACTCCATGGGTGGGGAGGGCTTCATCTGTGATGGACTAGGCTGTACCCATCACTTTCTGTCATCTTTTCTGTTCCTGGGCATTGGTGTTTCTATGCCAGGCCGTTATGCTACCACTTGGCACCTACAATTTTCCAAAGTTTTTGGTGACGTGCCAAATCTATGCAAACTTCTAAGGTTGTAGAGACACTGCTGTCCCTTCTTTGTGATGACACTTGCATGCTGATCCCAGGACAGATCCTCAGATATGTTAATGCCCAAAAATTCAAGTTATTAACACTCTCCACCTCCATTCCCCTAATGAAAACTTTCTTTCCCTAATAAAGAATTAAGGAATATAATATGCAGTAGTCTGTGATCTTGGTGTAGTCTGGTTGATTGAACAGGCACTTGGGAGTAGAATGCAGATTGTTCTGAAAGGTCCTTGAGTACTGCGGTGAGACTTTATGGATCAAGTTGCAAGATAGATCTGGTGGGAGTGTCTAACAGTGTTGGGAAGGCCTTGGACCTGAATGGCAATGGTGGGGCAGAGACCTGGGAAAATGCACCTTTACTTCAGACAGGCTACATTAGAGATTTTATCTGCACTCTAGTAAGTTAGCAGGACTAATCTTCCACTCTTCCCTATCCCCCACATCAATGAATCTATCACACCCAACACCGCCTCCAACATATAATCAACGAGAAGTGATATTTACTATATTAACAATGTTGTAAAAGTGCAAATCGTTGTTGTTGCCCTTGCTAAATTCCAAAGCACCAGCCAGGAGCTGGTTGTAGATCAACTAAACACACCATTTGTTGCTTTCGTGTGATTGCCAATCTTTCCCAGTCTATCTGATTGCCAGGAGTCGAGAAAAGAAGCACCTTTTCACAGTCATGAGAAAAACACCAGCAAAAGGTCTGTGGAAGGAAAGATCACTCCAGAAGGGTCAGAAGAGGAGGAAGGAAAGGATGTAGCAATTATAGGACTGTAGAAAAGCTACCCACTAACATAATGATCATCAGTAAAGTGATGTAGTATCAGTAGTAATATGAAATAGTTATCCATTAAACAACGCATGTGAAATGAGGTCATTTGGATAGTAAGCAGAGGTAGCAGCAGCTTGGAACAGGCAAAATGCCTGATCTGAGTTCAGGAGGCATGAGCTGTTCAGAAAGCTGCCATCCATAACACTAAAATGCAAATGAACACCTGACAGCCTTAGACTTGGACCTCGGTCACTAGAAGAGATTAACCAATCAGAGGTATAAAATGTAGGATAGCAGAAAAATGTTTCTGCTAAGTATGATAGGAAAAATAATGCAAAAGGCTTAACCAGAAATATTGCAAAGTGGTTAACCTTACAGGAATAGCACACTAAATAAGTGACTTTGAATATGTTACATTAGAAAGAAGGTATTATGGGACGTCCTCCAAAAGCATTTATGGGTGTCCACTGACACCAAGCCATCTTTCATGAATAATGCTCAATGCAGTGATGCATGAGATTTCAACTTGCATTTATATATTTAGTAATGTTGCACTTCAAATTCAAGCAGCTGAAATTATAATATTTTAATTTAAATGAATGCAGCAGCTTTCAGCATGGAATCAGAAACACATGAGACTGGAACTCTTGGAAGTAAATATAAATTTTATTTGTGGATTAATTGATGATCCGTCTCTTGATCAAATGAATGAAAACCAACTTTAAAAGGGAACATATTTAAAACTACTGGTTTTCATTACCATGCAATTCCAAAAACTTTTGATTCAGTGAGTACTACTCAGGTCTTCAGAGTTATGGAGGTTATGTATTAAAAGCGCCACTCTTGTGATATAAACCCATTTTATAGACTGACGTCCCACCCAGCACTGTAGAAATGAGATGCTGTTGTAGCTGTTGAGGTTGGGATGAAATGTTAAATTGAAATTATGTCCACCCCTCTTAAAGGGCATAAATGATTCATGGCACCATGTGAAGATCAGTGAGTTCTCTTCAGTGCTGTAGCCAACTTAACAAGTTTCATGACACATGCTGGTGATAATAAACCTTATTAATTCTGATTCTGATTTTCATCCTTTGACTGGCAACACAAACGACAGAACATTTGACCATTATTTCATTGCTACTTACTGGGCCTTGCTATTTACAAATTGGTTGCATGTTTCTGAATATCAAGATGCTTCAGAAAGTACTCTATTTGGTGTTAAGTAGTTTAGCACTTCAGGTTTGTGAAATATTTGACATACGTTCCTGTTTAAAAAAAAGTTCTGACTCATTTCAGTTGATGAATATTTAGCCAATTTCAAGGAAGAAGATCATAAGGAAAAATGCAAACAGATGATCTAGTATAATAGGCTATTGTTCATAGGACATGTATACAAACTTTCAAGGAATTTCAGCCACTGAGAAATTTCTTTAGCTCGAGGATGGTGAATCTGTGGAATTCATTGCTATGGACATTGAGTATATATTTAAAGTGGGTTTGATTAGTAAGGGCATCAAATGTAGAGAAGGCAAGAAAATTGGGTTGAGTGTGAAATAGATCAGCCAAATTGAATGGCAGAGCAGAGTTGATGGGCTGAATAGCCTAATTCTGCTCCTACCATATGTCTTATGGTCCTATGGTAAACCTTTCAGTTTGGGTTGTTGGTAAAATGGATTGTGATTGTAATCTATGGAAGGAGTGCATTTGACAGGCCAAATCATCTTTACTTCCATCAAGCTAAGGAGTACTTTTTACATATCCTGATTGTTCCTGTTGGATGATTTGAAATCTGTATCTTCAGTTTCACAATTTTTGTTCCTTAGCCACTGATTCCCTTGCTGTCATATCATGTGAATCTGAACTTGACCTGAGGTGAGATTCAGCCTGCAGGTTACATGCTCCCACGAGGACTATGCAGTACCACAGCAATGATGTGGTCTGAATCCACCCCTTCCTCCGCTCATTGCAGCTGAAACTCTTGTCCGTGCTTTCATGACTTCTGGACAAATCCAGGGCACTCCACTCTGATCTTCCTTGCTTTCTTCTTCGTAAAACTGAATTCATGTATTTTCTAATGCATTATTCACCACTATTGATTGACCTTTTCTTCTAGAGACCCCAAATTGTAAACATTCTCTCCTTGTTTTCTCTTCAATATCTGTAACCCCTCTCTCCCTGAAATCCTCACTAGATATCTGTGCTCCTCCGAATTTGGCCCTTTGTATGTTTTTGAATTTAATTAATCTGCCATTGGTGTCTTCAGGTGCCAAGGCTCTTATACCTGAAATTCCTTTCCTATCCCTCTCCATCTCTACCTTCCTTTTTGTTTCCTAAAATAGTCAATGACACATATCTCTTTGATCAAACATTGGTCACCAATATCATCTGCTGCGTTTGGATGTCAACGTTTGGATGGGAAAGAAGCCTTAACCAATTGCTGTTGTTACTGGTGCTCAATGTGCGCAGGAATATGTACAGGAGTAGTCAGCAAGTCTGCAGTGTCCGGTGCAGCAGATAGAACTCCAATTATCAGACACCTGCCTTTCTTTGATAATCCGAAGAAAACTATTCGTCATGTTTAATTATCCCTCCCCGTAAACAATTCTGCCTGTTCCTCGCCGAAACAGGGGTTCTCTTCATCCTAATCCGCTCCTTATAATAAAACTGCCATTGACGCAGTTTGTTATATTTGCAAAATACCTCTGTAACAACCTTCTTGGCAGGTAATTGTGATTTCAGGTCTCACAACAACATCGCAGACAAATGACTGTGCAAAGATTTTTTTTCTAAAGCTTTTTTTGAGGCA